>NC_057826.1:12502500-13127500 GCF_910594005.1 Cervus elaphus
ATGGACATGAATTTGAGCAAACCCTGGGAGACTGTGAAGGACATGGAAGCCTGGTGTGCTGCAGTCCATGGGGTCACAAAGAATTGGACACGATCGAGTGACTAAACAAGGAACAACAACCCCTATCTAGCAGCCCATGTGGACATTTATATAGTCTCTCTTCAACAAGAAAATAATTTTACTCTGTAAAAATCTGGTGGTCAACTGAAATGGAGCAATTTACAGGTGGGGTTTTCTCTTTTCATGCATGCTCACTTGTGTCTGACTCTTTGTGACCCCATGGACTGCAGCCATCCAGGTTTCTCTGTCCATAGATTTTTCCAGACAAGAATACTGGAGTGGGTTGCCACTTCCTATTCTAGGCTATCTTCCTAACCCAGGGGTCGAACTTGCATCTCCTGTAGAACCTGAATCAAAGGGTAAAAAATAAAATGCATAAAGATCACACCGCAAATTAAGAGATTCTAAGCTCTGAAAATATATTTGGCTTTCAACTTCCTCTACCATAAAAATAGTGGGGGTGGCAGCTTACAAAACCAAAAATAAAGGTAGGTATGTTGAGGGACTTCCTTGTAGTCCAGTGGTTAAGACTTCACCTTGCAAGGCAGGGAGTATGAGTTGGATCTCTGATCAAGGAATTAAGATTCCACATGCCTCAGGGCCAAAAAAAAAAAAACAGCATCAAATAGAAGCAATGCTGTAACAAATTTAATAAAGACTCTAAAAATGGTCCACATCAAAAAAAAAAAAAAGGAAAAAACTTTAAAAAATAGGTATGGTGAGGCAGGAAGAAACCCCCCCACCCCACCTTAAATGGTTTTGCAAATTTGAGTCAAATGATCCAATGGTGGAGGCTGGAGTGTGTCCAAGGAGGACTTGATCTTATCCTGGCCCCTCCGGCCCAAGCAGAAATCAATGCAGGCTTTTCTGCCACCTGCTTCTTTTGTCTCCACTCAAGCAAAACGAGGGGCTTATCCCCTTCACAGATCAGCATATGAGATACGCCTCAGATATGTCTGCCTGTCAGACTCATAAACACAACAAGGTACGCCGGCAGCAATGGAAGAAGAGCCCTGCTTCGGTTCATGGATTACAGACTGCAACATCCATCAGCATAAAAACAAACAGCTCCAAACCGCCGTCCTTGGAACATGGCCTAAGAGTGTGGAGGGATGTGAGGAAGGAAGATAAAAGCTCCCAAGGTTTGCGAAGAGTGTCTCTCACCACTTCACACTTTCACAAGGAGAAGTGTCCAAACATATTCAAGTGGGCTGGTAGGTAAATGAGAAGCCTCCTTCTTGACTGATATGGGGGATTCTGAAATACTTCTTATATTCCCAAGAGTTGATATAGGCTGTCAGTGTCTAGGTCGTGATACTCAAGTCGCAGGACAGCCAACCTCTATATCAGGGATGTCTGTCAAAACTATTTAACTCAGCATAGTTCCCTCTGAAATTAATTCAGTAACTTGATCAAATATAAACATCATAGCACCTCACATGTATATACCAAACTCATTAAAAATACATTATCACTTGGATAATTATGATCATCCTTTGAAATATGTTGGATAAATGATATTTCTATTTTACAAAGGAGAAAACAGCTCCAAAAATGTTTAAATGTGCAAGATCACAAAGTTATTTAGTAGAAAAATGGAATGCACACATGTCCTCTGCCCCACTCTAATTTACTGATTTATTTAGTCACCAGTATTTATCACATTCTGTATGGAAGGTAATAAGCTAGCTAATGCAAGCAATACAAGTAATCCACTAAGCCTTATTTTATATAACAAAACTCACATAATATGCCAAGGTATTTTTCTAATCACTTTACCAAGATTAACTCATTTAATCTTCCTAACAAGCCTCCTGTGAAGTGGCTACTGAGGCACAGAGAGGTTAAACAACTTGCCCACAGCCACACACCAAGTACATGGCAGAACTGGAGGGTGAAGACAGGCAGTTGGGCTGTAGGAAATACTCTTTAACCACTTTACTATGCTAAACTACTAAGACTGGTCTTTGATAGGACCAAAGAGGGAATGAGTGTCAATAGCAATTGTGGGGACAGGAAGGAATGGAATGGAAATAGAGTCCTTCAATACTTGCTGGCTTAGCTTTTAAAGAAAGATTGGTAATAGTTGCAACAGTAAGGGACTAAGAAGAAAAGGCTTCCCTTAATACTCTCTGTAGTGCAAAGAGTTTTCCAGTTTCTTTAAGGATCTAAGCCACCAAACATAGAGGTCTGGTAACCTCTATCACAGAGATTAACTAGGACTCCCATTTCAGCATTGATCTAATTCACGCCCAGCAGGAGGAAAATGATGATTTAATCTGCAATTCTCTTACACAGTCCAGTGAGATGTCTGTAAGAATAAAGGCCAATTTGTCTCTAAGATATATATCTGCAGCAGGTGCCTATGGAAAATAGTTAAAGGCATGTCAGTATTCCTTTCGCACTCTGAAATCTATCTGCAGAATTAATATTCAGGACCTCTTAAGCTGTTTCTGTGGTCCATAGTATCTCTAAAAGAGGAGTGTGGAAACATGCTGCTTGTAAACAGCATGACTTCCAGCTTAGAAAACAACACATAGGACTTCCCTGGTGGCTCAGTGGTAAAGAAGCCGCCTGCCAGTGCAGGGACATGGGTTCAATCGCTGGTCCTAGAAGATGCCACATGCCACGGGGAAACAGCCTGTGTGCCACAACTAATCAGCCCATGTGCCCTGGAGTCCATGCTCTGCAATAAGAGAAGTTACCACAATGAGAATCTCATGCACTGCAACTAGAGAGAAGCCCCTGCTTGCCACAAGAGAAAGCCCATGCACAACAGTGAAGACCCAGCAGAGTCAAAAATAAACAAATACATACATAAAAATTAAAAGAAAGAAAGAAAACCACATATAGATGGCTCATCATGGGATGTCAACATGGACTGACCACACTGGAACAATAGCGGAGGGAGAAGAGATGGAGAGACAGAACATAAGAAACAATCATTTTAGTTAATAAATTGTATCACCTGAATGAACGTTTCGACCCAGCAACAATATGAGTATCTGGCAGTCCTTGAGAGTAACGTTTGCTCATGCTTTATTGTATGTGGTTCTCACAACCTTGTTGGAAAATTAGCCTAATTATCAGTTAGGTCAGGCTGGTTGACACACTCTAAGGTTGCAAATAATTTTGTGTTAGAAGAAAGGCTTGTTTCTGTATTTTCAAACCACAACTGCATTCTTTCCATTATACTACGTAATGGCATTACTTTTATATTCCAGCCCAAACCACTCAATGTTTGCTGGACTTGGAGATTTTTGATGTGCCCAATGATTTTGTTTTTTAAGAAAAAAACAAAAACAGTATCTCTAGCTAGTGCCATCTACTCCCCAGTCACATCCTGGAAAGTTTTAGCAAAGATCAGGACACCACTGATGACAACCTTAACGAGAGGGCAAGTGCAAGCTGCCTAATTTCTTCCTCAATGGACTGGTAGCCTATTTAGACTTGCCTGTAGAAGCATATAGTGGTAGCTATGTTAAACATACTTATCAGCTTCACAGACATTCATAAAAGTCAGAGAAACAGTTTTCTCCTACTATCCTGCATTGGGTCTAACTGACTCTTAAAAGAAAAGTCAGGAACCACCAATCACTCAAGAATGGCAATAACTCTTCTCCCACACAATTTGTTAAGAGTGCCTATTGGATGAGTGATAATCAAGCCCCTTGCCAAGATCTTTTGAGATCAGAGAAGAAATCATAAGTTAGTTGTTTATTATCTATGTATCTATCTATCTGTTCATAAACTCACCCATCCATTCATCCACTCATCCTTCCAAATTTTATTTCACTGTTAATTCAGCGGTAGGGGGCCAACCGCTAATGACAATACATGAAAAAAAAAGAAATGATTTTTATTTCTTTGACGTTTTTAAAATTTATTTCTCCTACTGAATTGAAAAAAGTGTTGAACTAGAACAGTGTCGAAATTCAATATTGAAAATAAAGCATCTGAGAAGTCACCAAAGAAACATACTTAGAGATATTTGATAGGGTTTCCAAGGACTCGACTTTTCAAAGATTCTCAAGGCCTTTCAAAAAAGAATTAAGAATTCATAGAACTTAAAATAGATCAGCTTAGAATGTTAATGTATACAAAGAATTTAACACTGATTGTTCTAGGCCAAGAAGGTTTCCTATACACAGGCCTAATACAAGGCTGTTAAACCATCAAACTGAGTTCCAACCTATGTTTCTGCTGTGTCCCCGAGACTTCCTGACACATCTATACACCTTCAAGAAAGATACTGAAGACCTTTGTAAATGATTATGCTTTATTTTTTCCAGGACAGAACCTAAATATTCCACAGTAAATGTACATGTGGAAATAGCTATGTCAATTGCTATTGTTAGGACAACTTAGTTAAAACTGGATCGGTTTTGCTATTGTTATTGTTCATTTGAGGCTTGGTAAACTTATTTCCCTTAAGAGAAAACAGAAAGACAAAAAAAGAGGAGAAACTTTATTCAGGTATGGAATAACATCAAGGAAAAGCAAATTTTAAAATTCCAACTGTCTGATTATATGCAAATATTTCTAAAAGGGAAAATTAAACACACACACACACACACACACACACACAAGGGGAGAAAAGTATGTAAACAGGTTATTAAGAAGCCCTAACTGTGGCGGGAGTGTTGTCCAAAGTTTTCCAAAAGCTACTGAACGACTTTCATTACTCAGGGCTATCAAACATCGTACAGCCATGACGTTTCCTTTTATACCTTAAGCTGACATGGAATGGTGACTCGTGTTGAGAGTATTCCTAAATTTGCTATTTCCTTTTTTCTCCCTTCTTCTCCAAGGAGTACAGAGGAATACTACCCCTTCCTTTTACCATACAATCTGAAGATCAATGTTTCAGATTAGAATCACAGAGAGTTGTGTTTGTTTTATTGTCACAGGCGTTATGGAAACTGACAGACAAATTACCAATTTACAGGATGCCTGGTGTCGCTCAGAACAAACACAGGAGACTTGTATACAATGCAGTGGCCAATTAGACGGTCATCACATGCTTCCTAACCTGTTGTGACAGTGATTTGCCAAACGAATGAAATCCAACAGATGTAAAACACTCAGTCTAGAGCAAAGGGAAAGAGGTAGAGCTGCAAGGAAACACACAAAAAAGAAGTTGACTCTCATATCCCGCCTATCCTGAATAGTTCTCTTATAAACTGTCACATTGTTTTCTCTTGTCAACGCACTTCCATCCATGACAATTCCAAACACAGGCATAGAAGGGGTCCTGAGGTTACATGCCCTGCAGTCATTGTCTAGAATTATAAATCTATCACATTCTTCAGGCTGGAAGCAAAATGCCCTCCTAGTTGCATATTATGATGCATTTTTTTTTAATGACCATAATGTGCAGCAATTTAATCATCAGGGTCCAGATACCAGTACTCAAATGTCACTTTCACAGAAAGTTCCTGGAAGATTCAATTCCCGCAGGATAAACACTAAAAAGTAACAGAGTCACAGCTTTATAATTTATCAGAAAAGCAGTCTCTTCTCTGACCTTTCCTTGTAAAGTTTTAACTTCTTTTCCTTTTCCCTGTTTTATCTCTCTCTGTAGAATTTAACACCATGTAATAAGTGATAGGTCATAGTCATCTAATAGTCAAAGGTCTGTCTAGTCAAAGCTATGTTTTTTCTGATAGTCATGTATGGATGTGAGAGTTGGACTATAAAGAGAGCTAGGCACCAAAGAATTGATGCTTTTGAACTGTGGTGTTGGAGAAGACTCTTGAGAGTCCCTTGGACTACAAGGAGACCCCACTAGTCCATCCTAAAGGAAGTCAGCCCTGAATATTCATTGGAAGGACTGAAGTTGAAGGTGAAACTCCAATACTTTGGCCACCTGATGCAAAGAACTGAGCCACTGGAAAAGATCCTGATGCTAGGGAAGATTGAAGGCAAGAGGAGAAGGCGGTGACAGAGGATGAGATGAATAGAGAGTATCACTGACTCAATGGACATGGATTTGAGTAAACCTGGAGGACCTGGATGCTAGAGGACAGAGGAGCCTCATGCTGTAGTCCATGGGGTCACAAAGAGTCGGACATGACTTAGCGACTGAACAGCAACAACAAACAAGTCATGTAACATTTATTTTGTTAACCACTCCCAATCTTCACCCAAAAAGAAAATCCCACAAAAAATAGGGAATTCTGTCCATCTTGTTCAAAGCTCAGCCAATAGTTATGGAATTAATTAATGACTGTCTTCACCATACAACTAACTGTGGGCTTACAGAGCTAAACTAATTTGGGCAAAGGGAGAAGATACAGACAGAGAAGAGAGATAAAGAAGATATAATTAAAATCATGATACAAAAGAGTTGGTCAGGCACACAAACTGTACATGGATTTCCCATCCTTGTCCTACACTTTCCTCTACTGTTTTCTTGATGCCACTTCTTCTCACAGTCTCAACACTTTCATTTTTAGCCAACAGACCCAGTAAAAGGAGTTCTGTGTCCTGGAGGAAAATTTGGTCTATGCTTGCTCTATGCTTCCCTGGTGGGCTCAGATGGTAAAGAATCTGCCTGTAATGTGGAAGACCCAGGTTCAGTCCCTCAGTTGGGGAGATGCCCTGGAGAAGGGAATGGCTACCTACGCCAGTATCCTGCCTAAAGAATTCCATGGACAGAGGAGCCTGGTGGGCTGCAGTCCTTGGAGTCTCAAAGAGCTGGACACGATTGAGCAACTAACACCTTCGATTTAAGAAATACTTTCAGTTTGGTCTATTCATTCTCCCTTTATTGGTGGGAACCATAACACAGAAAATGATGCCATGTTAGAGTCTTTAGAATATAACACAGTAACTCTCCTGCTACTATTAACATACTAATCAATCAATTTAAAGCTGTTGAGAACCTACACCCCATAAGGCTGTTCCTCCTGTGTCTTCTTCCCAGCCCTTTTCCTGGAATCTCCCATCAACTTGAATAGCATAACTGAGAATCCAGCTGAAAAACAGGCAACGTGGAATAATTCTTCATTGGAGTATGTGTATTTGGATATACGTTCACTGTGCATATGTGTTCTGAATATTATTAAACTACATATTTATTGGTATGCACCATTCTTTCTTCTTTGCCATTTCATTTTAAACGACCCAACAACTATAACACAAATAAAACAAACACACAGAATAAAACATCTGGTCCCCCCAGGAAATTAAATGCTAAATTACTATGTTAATTCAACCAAGAAGTAGAGACTTTAAATGTGAAGAAGTCAACAAAAATCAAATTTATGCTCCCCTCTGTCCCCATAACAGCTAGACTGCACATGCACATTTTATTAAGACATAAATATAAGGTAGCAGACATAATCGAGACTTAAACAGGCAACTTAGAAAGCAGTACTGTCTCTGACTCAGCATGTGACTATGACCAAATGTTATCAATGTCGAGAGTTTCATTTTTTTCTTCTCCTCAATGTTTCTTTTCCAGGAAGACATTAAACTCAGAAATTGTAGCAGTTATAAACCGTTTTGTCCAACAGGTATATAGTTAAAGTATTTTTATGACAAAATGATTTCCTATGTGATTAAATTAAATGGACATTCTAAAATATGTGTGCCTTGAACAATGAAAAACCTGCATTAGAAAGTAAAAGAAAAGAACTAGGGGTAGATGAGAAATCACACATCACTTTCAGGAATCTATAGATAGTTTTTCCAAGTCTCTGCTTCCCTTTGAGTTTTTTTAAAGAAAAGTATGGTGCACAGAGAAGATAAGGACTTCCAGAGGGGCTGGATTGTATCTGAGTGGCTTTCGATCCTTCAGTAAGTTCACAGCCTCATGTCTGTCCTTCCACCATCATTTCTCTATATTTCAGTCTACTTTGAACAGAGCTAGAATTATCTTCTGCAAGAAATATTTTTGTCACTCCATGCTACTGATTGAACTGTGCCCCTCCAAAATTCATATGTTGAAGTCCTAAGCCCCAGTACCTAAGGACATGAACTTATTTGTGGTTAGAAGAGCATCACTGACTCAAAGGACATGAACCTGAGCAAATTCCAGGAGATGGAGAATGGCAGAGGAGCCCGGCATTCTGCATCCTGGGGTCGCAAAGACTTAGCAACTGAAAACAACAGCTCAGTTCAGTTCAGTCGCTCAGGCGTGTCCGAGTCTTTGCAACCCCATGGACTGCAGCACGCCGGGCTTCCCTGTCCATCACCAACTCCCATAGCTTACTCAAACTCATGTCCATTGAGTCGGTGATGCCATCTAACCATCTCATTCTCTGTTGTCCCCTTCTCCTCCTGCCCTCAACCTTTCCCAGCATCAGGGTCTTTTCCAATGAGTCAGTTCTTCGTATCAGGTGGCCAAAGTATTGGAGTTTCAGCTTCAGCATCAGTCCTTCCAATGAATATTCAGGACTGGTTTCCTTTAGGATGGATTGGTTGGATCTCCTTACTGTCCAAGGGACACTCAACAATCTTCTCCACCACCACAGTTCAAAAGCATCAATTTTTCAGTGCTCAGCTTTCTTTATAGTCCAACTGTTACATCCATATGTGACTACTGAAAAAAACCATAGCTTTGACTAGATGGACCTTTGTTGGCAAAGTATGTCTCTGCTTTTTAACATGCTCTCTAGGTTGGTCATAACTTTTCTTCCAAGGAGCAAGAGAAAACAACAACAATCCACTTATAACATCCCTTGGCTCTTAGTAAAAATGCATATTATCTGGTCTAGGCTACAGAGTCTCCATATCTGCATTACTTAATTTCTATATGAGACCCTATCCCTCAAGTTATAGCAACTTTGATTTCCACAGTCTATCCCATGCCCTTACAAAACTCAGCACCCAGGCATATAATATTGTTCTACATGTCCTGTTCCTTTCTTGACCTGGCACAATCTTATCCATCTCTCAGGATTCACATCAATTGACACCCATGGGCAGAATATCCAGCCTATCAAGAACTTAGCCATCAAAAACGCAAAGTTGAAAGAAAAAAGCATGATGCAGAAGAGGGCAAACATTACTCTACTGTGTAAGTAAACTGAATAAACTATGTAAAATATCATATGCTGAGTTTTATCTAGATATGGGTATGTGCACAGAAGTGTGTAGTTTAAAAATTATAAGTAACCACACTGAGATAGCTAATTGTATGTGCAACTTGATTGGGTTATGAGTATCTCATCATTTGTTTGAACATTATTCCAGGTGGGTCTGTGAGGATGCTTTTACATGAGATGAACATTTGAATTGGTAGACTGAATAAAGCAGATTGCCCTCCCCAGTGAGAGTGGGCCTCCTCCAATCAGGCATGGGCCTAAATGGAACAAGAGCCTGAGCAAGAATTTCCTGTTTCTACCTGACAGCCTTGGGAGCTTCTGAGGTGGTGTTAGTGGTAAAGAATCCATGTGCCGATGCAGGAGATGTAAGAGACTTGGGTTCGATCCCTGGGTCGAGAAGATCCCCTGGAGGAGGACATGGAAACCCACTCCAGTATTCTTGCCTGAAGAATCCCATGGACTGAGGAGTCTGGAGGGCTACAGTCCATAGATTCACAAAGAGCTGGACATGACTGAAGTGACTTAGCATGCCTGCATGCAGCTGAGTCTTGAGTGAGGGGCACTGATCTCTTCCTGCCTCCAGACCCAGATTGGAACCTACACCTTTGGCTTTGTTGGTTCTCAGGACTTTAGAGAACCAGCGTCTCAGGACTTCAGATCTTGAGACTTCTCAGCCTCCAGAATCACACAAGATAATTTCTTATAATAAATTCCAAGTTATAGATATAGATATGTAGATGTAAAAACATATCTCCTATTTGTTCTGTTTCTCTAGAGAACCTTGACCAACATATAAACCAAACTCAAAAGAGTGATTTCTCTCAGAGATTTGTGAGGACAGGATCTAGTTGAAGGGGAAGCACATGAAGACAGTTTAACTTCATATTTTTTTAAGAGAAGAAAAATATATCTATTCACTGCTTTTATAATTTATGAAAGACTGAAGAAAGGAGGACAAACTATTTTAATAGTGGTTGATTCTGGATAATGGGAATATATTAATGTATATAAAAACAACTACTGTCTTTATGCTGGGAAAGATTGAGGGCAGGAGGAGAAGGGGATGACAGAGGATGAGATGGTTGGATGGCATCACCGACTCGATGGACATGGGTTTGGGTGGAGCTGGTAATGGATAGGGAGGCCTGGCATGCTGTGGTTCATGGGGTCGCAGAGTCAGACGTGACTGAGAGACTGAACTGACTGACTGACTGTCTTTATACTTTAGTGACTTTACTTTTTAATTTTTTTCAAAAACTGGAATAGTAAGTCCAGTCCTTGAAGATAAAGGAAGAAAGCATGCTTGGTGTGTTTAAAAAAGAAAATAGACCCCAAATGGAGTCACTCGTGCTAAGCCCCATGTCACCAGAGACTTACATTAATTATAGTTTCAGTTCTCCCAGAGATGGAGTCTTGAAACAGTCAATCAGGAATCGCCAGATCAGCGTTAGTTAGGTCATCTGCCTGATAGACCCTGCAAGCCTTAAAGGAAAGTAACTCTGTAAAAACCAACCTGCTTTTTTTTCTAGAATAACTTCCTTATTCCTGCTCCCTTGTGCCTATTAGCCTTTCATTTTGTACAGATCCTCAGATCTCCTTTGTATCCACAAGATTGGATTCTATCCAAATTGAGTTGACTTATGCTCAAAAAAACTCTTAAAAACTTTAATATGCCTCAATTTACCTTTCAACATTAGGAAGCCAGCTGAAGACCAAGGAACACCTTGAGGAATTTTAAACTTGGTGCCTTTTCAAACCTGGTTTTTATAAAGAATTTACTTTTATTTCCTGGCTGGCATTGTGGTGCTGCTTTGAAAGAAATTGTCATGTGGAAAAGAGAAACCCTGGATTGAACTCACAGCTCTATCACTATCTCCACATTTTACCTGGGGGTTCTCTCCCAGATGAAAAACACCAACGATCATGAGATTGATTACGTCACTTAAGATGCCTCATAAGCCTATATAAACACTAACAAGCTACCTTTTAATTCTTTAGGAATTCATCTTGTCTTCCTCTAGTTTTACATAAATAATCAGAATACTTACAGAGTCATGTATACGTCTTCACACACACAGGCTTTTCTGCATATATTTGATTCACAAAAACAAGGAAATATAAATATATTGGCCAAGGTAAATAAAAGGAACATACATATTTTGAAGAGTGGATCTAAGTGGAAAAAAAAATTCAGTAATATTATTCCTTATCCATTTTCTCATTTCTTAAAGAAATGTTGAACTGTTTTATTTGACTCTTTCATGGTAATATTTTAGGAGTCCCTCTATCTTGAGCAAACACAAATATAATAGGTTGGAAAACCCTAAAACAGTTAGATGGCACAGCCTTGTTGGTGACACATTGTGTTGTCACCTTGGAAATGCTTGTGGTGATGTGGCAAAATCTCTTTCAAAAAAATTCCCTATCGTGAACTGCAGAAAGCAGGTTTTGTTAATATAAAAGGTAGAACAATCGTCAATTTATTGTATACCTAACCTCCTTACTTTTAAAGGATAACTGCATTTGGACTCCTCTCCTTTCAAGAATGTGTAAATTTCTCAACAAAAGAATTCAGTGTTTGGAAGCTGGGAGTTTAATTTGACATTCAAACCAGAATCTATTCAACAGAAACAAAATCAAATGCAAATGCACACCCTTCGTTGAATATGCCAACAGTTTGCTTCCTCACTTATCACAAAATAAAAAGATAAAGCTGTGTTAAAATTAACCTAAACTGTCACCAAGTCCTCCCCTCTTTTCTCATAATACACACTATACAAATTATTGCCTTTAAGGGAGTAATTTCAGGTTGTTCACCGCAGAATTATTGCTGCCAATTGCTATTATGGTAAAACCAATTTTCCCTGCAAGAATTCACAAAACCCAGGACTCGGGGTTTTTTGTTTTGCTTGTTTTATGTTTTATATTTTTCTCTTGCACAGGAAAAGAGACTGAATAGAGAGAGAAATAAAACAGAAGAGTATTACAAAACCTTTGATTACTCTAATTACACCTAAAAGGAAAACAAGACCCCTCTCTTGGTACCAGAGGTATGAATAATTAATGGAAAGAAAGGAAGATAGAAAAGCTGCGAACCACCGTGAACTGATCTGCAGGGCCACCAGACGAAGGTGCTGTGCCCTGAAAAAGTTACTCCTTATTGCATTTTCTCCCCCATGCCTGAAGACCAAAACTTCTCCTCTCCCTTTCGCCCCCAGTTTTAGAATTCATTGTGGAGTTGTTTTCAAATGTATTAATACCCTTCGGGGGGCCTGTGTCAGTAAGAAAGACATTCCTGGAAACTTTGTCACTGTGCTCTATTTGGGGGGGGAAAAAAAGTGAATTGTGGACATTTACCCTTCTTAAGGGCAGTCACAGAGAAAACCGGAGCTTTGTAAACATTTTAATTGCAATTTCCCATTGAATTGAACCCATTGAGCATAATGAAAGAAAGAAAGGGTGTAGGTGTGGAGGGAAGGACAAGCAAGCATGGAAGGGAATTGGCAGGAGACTTCAGCCTGGCCCCTGCAGGAACCAGCCGCTTGCTGCTCCAAGCAATGAAAATCCTCGCAGGGAATTAATTCCAGCGATCAAAAGCCTGCCTGGTTTTTCAAGGTAATGGGGAAGCACTGTTGCTGATGAGACCCCTTGAAGATACCAAGTAGCCAGTGGCTAAATCAAGCAATTTAAAAATTATGGGCATTTTGCTAAATAAATGAGCACGCTTCAGTGGTGACAAAGAGGATTTCCAAACAGCTCCCTACTTGTTTATTCGCTTGTATGTTTCACCTCGGGACAGAGAACGCTGGCTGAGCAGAGTTGGGGTCTCTGGGTGAGGTGTGATAGACTGGCCCGAATAAACCGAAACAACAGCTATTACTCTTTGGCACGCTCTGGCACCAGGCCGGCTGTGCTGGTCCACGGTGGCAGGGGTGGGGCACTGATCATCCTTCTCGTAAGGAGACAGGGTGAGTTGAGACAAGGGCACACACAAGTCATGTATAACCCAGTGTGGTCAGCCAAGAGAAAGAAAGGGCTAATTCTTGATGACACAGATCTCGCCATGGAGGGTAGATGTCCTCGAGAGAGCAGGCCGGGCCCACTTGTAGGAGCCTGATCCTCCTTCAGATGACCTCACCTCTGCAGAGCTGTCCACCGCAGCTCGAGCAAGAACCCACCTCCTGAGCAGGGTCCCCTGGGCAAGTCTTACCTCGAACCTTTCTCCCTGGACTCCAGCCATGCTGGCTTCATCTCACAACCTCATCACACTCCCTCACGCTACAGGTGCTTTGCACAGCCTGTTCCCTACAGCTGTGAGGCTCTTTCTTCTTCTCTTGGTTAAGTCTACCCATCCTTCAAATCACTGTCCATGCCCACTTCCTCAGACAACTGCCTCCTGACCGTCTTGATTCCGTCACATCTCTGAATTAAGCAGCACCAAGTTTTATCACTGCGGGGTCTTCATCAATGCTGCAAGTATACCTCTGCTTGCGAGGGCATTTGATTAATGTGTGTCTCTCCCTCGATGATGCATGCCCTGCATGAACAAAGACAGTGTCTCTCTTTATGCACTGTGGTGTCCCCAGAGCTTAGCATATAGGAGATGCATAATGGGTTTTTATTGAGTAAATAAATTAGAGAGTGCCTCTTGGTGGGAGACCACTTCTAATTTTCTGGTTTCTGAACAAAAGAGATGCAGCTGTACATGTAGGCCATCGGGTCGATGGTTGACTGTCTATCACAAATTATCATGACCCTATGGTGGACACTGGTACAGACAGACCAACAGGGTCAGAGCATGTCACGCAGTATTGCAGGTAATCACTGATGGACAGCAAGCTCAGACTTTCCTTCCAGTCCTCTGTGAGAGGGTGCAGCCGTGGTCTCAGCCCATCACCTAATAGAAGAGTCACAGCCTCTTCTATGTGATGCTATAATGCGGCATACCCATAGCGATATGCATAAGGTACAGGGGAAGTCAGAGGGGAAGAAAAAAGAGGAAATTCCACCCTCGTACAAATCTAAGAGAGAGA
The DNA here is from genome assembly GCF_910594005.1 of Cervus elaphus. Taxonomy (NCBI): domain Eukaryota; kingdom Metazoa; phylum Chordata; class Mammalia; order Artiodactyla; family Cervidae; genus Cervus; species Cervus elaphus. Next base: position 12,516,647 of record NC_057826.1, read on the forward strand.
TCTCATAATCCTATAGGAAACCGAGGTACAGAGAGGGTTGAGCAAATTAGCCTCACAAAATGAACACACTGTTGAGTGAGAATTCAAAATTGGGTTTCTCAGATTCTCAAGACCAAATCCTTTCCATCACAGCAGTGGGGCTCCTTTTGGGGGTAGGATTTCCCTAGCATTTGACACTGGAAAGAACCTAAAGGTTTTGGCTACAGGTACAAAGTGAAAGAGCTCCCTTTACCATTCACAAACCACTGGAACAGAGATGGGGATGGGCAATTGTCATCCTGACATGTGACTGATTTCCACACACATTGAAGGAGCCTATAACACGGGGCACTGTTTGTACTAACCCAGAGCTGGAGACAAAGAAGACACAACATTTATCCTCAAGAAATGTTCAGGTAGAGATGGCTCAGAGAAAGAAGCTTAAATGCCATGCAATCAAAGTTCCTACAGACAGTTCATGCTGTTTGAATTTCTTGCTTCTGTTTCAAAGCTATTTTTGCTCTTGAGATCCCCCTAACGATTCTCTCCTCCAGCAGAACTTGTGTGGGACTTTGATCAACCTTAGAAGTACACCAGGAGGCACTAAAGCCCTGGCAGGCATTCAAACCCTCTGGTTCCATGGAGTCTGGGCATATTTCAAATTCATTGTTTAGTGCTTTCAGCTGTCTCCACAGCAAGGGAGCTGGTCCCCAGGGTAAAATCTGCAGGATCACTGAAGAAATAACCCATGTTTGACCTCTGAGTTTCCTAAAACTGAAAGCCAATGCCAGAGGCAAGCGGAGTTGGTGTACTGACAACTGTCGTCCAAGTCAAGATGTAAGATTTGGAACAGGAAAGTACCTGGTATCAAATCTCACTGTTCATTTCAAGTCCACTAGGCTAATCACTCCATTCTTTTAATGCCCCCTTCTCTCCACAATACCTACCATCCAGTAGAAGTTATAAGAATTAATAAGAATAAGACAAAAGGAAGGCTGCCTTGTGACTTGAGTCAGAAGGACCGAAAAGCTGACTTGAGACTAAAGTTCCTTGTAGCTGCCCTGAAATGAAAATAAGTAACCAGAGACCAGATATGGATCCACACAGAAGGAGAAGAAGCATCTACCTAGAGGTTTTGACTTGTGCAGGACCCAGGACAGCCTTCCTATTGTAGAACAATGCCTTCCTTGGCTTGATCCACTAGCGACACTAGGGATATGATGAAGGATGGAAGATGAAATTACCAAAGGAGAGGAGTACAAATGAGAAGTATCATCTACTTTATGATTTTTCTTGAGGCCATTCCAGAAAGGCATACCCAGGACGTTAGTATATCCAGGACTTTTCCGCACATACTAGGACAATTACCACAACAGTATAGGAACTGGCTGTGGTTTCTATAGTAAAAGAATAAAATATAGATGCTGAAGCTTAAACTCCAATACTTTGGCCTCCTGATGCGAAGAGCTGACTCATTGGGAAACACCCTGATGCTGGGAAAGATTGAAGGCAGGAGGAGAAGGGGACGACAGAGGATGAGATGGTTGGATGGCATCACTGACTTGATGGACATGAGTTTGAGTAAGGTTCAAGAGTTAGTGATGGACAGGGAGGCCTGGCGTGCTGCAGTCCATGGGGTTGCAAAGAGTCAGACACGACTGAGTGACTGAACTGAACTGAATAATAAAAGAATCTTGGAATAAGAAGGAACCTCAGCAATCACTCAGATCCAAGTCTCAACTAGCGCAGGAGTCGCTCATTCCAATATCCAAAACAAAATAGTCATCCCAGGGGCTCTCTCTCTTCTCTCATCAAATGTATTTTCACCTGATTCCTTTTACTTCCCCGGCAGCCTGTCTTGCATTGGCCATTTATTTACCTGCCCACCCACTTATCCCCCCTTTGACCCTTTGATCTTCTGCTGAATGTTGCTGGTCATCCTCCAATGCTGGAACAAACCAGCGCCTCCTTTCTCCACTTCCTGGGTTCTGTTGGAGAAATGTTCACAGCTGTGCTGATCATTACTACATAATGGCTTCCAGCCTTGGTTTGAACCTCAACAATCCTTTTATTTACCCCTGGTAAATTCCCTATAGCAGCTGTTCTAAATGGTGGTGGCGGTAGTGTTTTTTCTTTTGCAGCCCATACCTCTCCACAAACCCTTTCCCTCATATTCTATTTCAGAGAAAATGTGGAGTCATCAGGCATCCGCTCCCTCAATTTTCCTCTCTGCTACCTCCAAAGATTCATATTTTTACCTGTCTGAAAGGAGGACAATTCTCAACTGCTCTAATTCTGATCTTTCCATTTTATGCCTCATTCCATACCTTGCTTCATCAATGATCACTCTCCTCATCTCAATATATTATCAATTTTACTCCATTACAAAAAAAAAGTACAACCTCTCTCTAACCTTGCTTCATCCTTGGCACACGACTGCTTCTTTCCTTCCCTGTGTCGCCAAGCTTACTGAAGGAGCAGTCTGCATTTCCTCTGTGCGGGGATCTCGCGCACAGCCCAGGGCACAGCAACCTGGAATCCTGAAGGCTCTTCTGCCTACTCCAAGGTCATCAGAAGCCTCTTTTAGAGGCTTTTAGAACCAATGGCCTCGCTGATTCTCATTTGCATAATGTGTCAACATGGACCTTTCTTCTTAAAGCCCTTTCCTCTCTTGGTTTTGGTGACACTTCTCTTGGCTCATCCTAAAGTTTACCTTTTTCTGGTCATCCTCCTCACTCATCCCTAATGTTGTTATTTAGGATTCCATCTTTGATCCCAGTCCTCTTTCAATGATTCCTGAACTATTTTGTTTTCAGTACCATCTTGGGTGTGAGGACAGCAAGTGGCACGTCTGAGATATTAAACTCACATCAATTACAACCCAAGTACTACGACAAGAAAAGCAATGTCTTCTGAGGTCTGAAAACACAGCCACAGTCATCACCTCATATACGTGACTGTTCTTTGTAAACAACCAAGCCATCACTGGGCTGTAGTTAATATTACGTTCTTCTCTCTCATTGTCTTTTGCACCTTGTTTGATAATGTACGGCTTCACCTCCTTAGACATCACCGTGGGAGCATGAATCCTCAGGTATAGAAGAAGGAAAGGCTATATATCAAGGAAGATCTGGTTTATTCATTTGAGAAGGATTATCAGTGTATATAGACCAGTGCTCACCTCCCATGCAAAGATTTGTATTTATAGCTTCAACAATCACCTGAAAACATGCAAGGCAAAATCTGATAGTCTTTGGAATGTAATTAAATCAAATGTAGACTACATGGGAAAATTTGTAACTGAAAAACCAATATCCAGATGCTTGTCTTCATTTAGAAAGTATCTCCATACTGGCAATACAGGTGAATCTTCCTACGTTGTGATGCTCCATTAGCGCTGAGAAGCAGCAGTGTCTTTTGGGAACGTCATTTACTTTCTGCTTTTCCACAGTCCCCAGTACTCCTTATTGTCTTATGCCTTTCCTTATTTACAGTATCTGCCTATCTTTTGAGAACTTTTGCTTTGATGATCCTTACTTGTCCTGAAAACTCTGCAATACCTTCCCCCAACCCTGACTATTTTCTAAGCTCTAGACTCATATTTCCAAATGTTTCCTGGACAATTCCATGCAGCGGTCCTCCAGGGACCATACAAATTTTCCCTCTAATCAACTCCTCTGCCAGTTTCCATCATCTTAGCTAATACCTCCGCTCGACCCTGGACAGAATGAATTTCCATAGTTCTTTGTTCACATCAATAATATGCATTTCACTGACTTTAATTAGCTGTTAGTCATCTCAGGATCTCAGTCTCCCTAAGGGTGGGCTCAGTGTCTCGTGCATCGTTACTCAATCTATAGCATGTATAAAGCATTTAAAAATATGTCTCAAATTAAAATGCTTAGACACATTCAATGATGGATGGTAAACAAAGGCTTTCCATTTTTGGACCACTCTATTGTATTGAAGCTAAAATATATTTCTCCCAATAATCCTTACTATGCCCTCTGTAAATAAACAGAATAATCTCCATCTTCCCCAACACAGCCCTCCCGATACTTTTTAAACTGTTAGCCAGGGCCCCTATGGGACCTTGTTGCAGGTGTCTGCCTGATTAAAATCCTTTATACCTGTGTTCTTTCATCTATTGCCACTGTCATGACATTAAGTTAGGACCACCATCATTTCTCACCTGGATTACTGCAAAAAAACCTCCAACTTCTCTCCATAAATCTATACTTCCTCTCCACAATGAAGTCAAATGAACTCATACTACACCTCTGTTCTAAATGCTTCACTCTACAGAGCCCTTAGATAAGATACAGGACCCGTCAGGATCCAATCTCTGCTCAGCTCTGTAGCCCTGTATCTCTGCACTCCCTGCCGCACTGTGCTCCAATCACCCTAGATGGCCTGAGGCCCCCAAGTTTGCCCTCTCTGACTTATACAAGTGCACCCAATGCCAGCCTACTTCTTTCTCCCTAAAATCTGTTTATTCAGGACTGTTCACTTCCTGGGCTAGGTATGATGGTTCTTCTACCTATTCCCATAGCATCTTTTTTTTTTCCTCCTACAGATATAAGAATGTTAACATCAAAATACTGCTCAAGCTCCCCTCAATGTGATTTTTCAGGCCCGTTATATTGTCTGTGAGAAATGCATATAGATTTAACTAAATCATCTTGGACGTTTTCCCTTGACCATTTTTTGCCAATGTTTCCCTTAAAACGTGTTAGTCAGATCTTAGCCCAAGCCCCCAACATGGTTAGACTTCTGCAGGGAACAATGAGGAAACTACATCACCTGCTTCAATCGCTAGCAAGATGGTCTTAGCTTTAATTTCTTTATTTGTACAGTAGGAACAGTATCACCTTCCTTTAAAGCTCTGAGGACTAAATAAGGCAATGAATGTAGCAATTGGCCCAAGCCTGGCAAACAGGAGGTGCTCAAAGAATAGCAACTATTATTTTAATGGAGTAGAGCATTACTACATTCGACCTGTCTTGGAATCCTATAAAAAGTAGTCTTCTTATGCATAAGAAAGAAAGGGAAAGGATCGCAAAGTTCTGTTTTGGTGAAATGAAAACACATGGGCACTTAACACCTAAGCTGCCTCTCTGTGTCCTGAAGGAACAGAAACAGAAGGGGTTGGAGAAGTCACAGTGGTGAGCGAGGGTCGTGGAATTCCACATACTAGTGCAACGTGGTACATCTGGAGGACTGTTAGACACCGCAGCTCGTGAGCCACCACTGTATTCACTTAAAACATCTACTTCAACGGAACCCTGCAGCTCAAGGGATGTAATCAAAATAACATCTGTTTACATTTCTAGCAACTACTATATTTGTCCTCTACTTCAGTAGCCTTCAGCAGATGGGAGACTCCTTCAAAAAGGGCCTACCCTTGTTTTTGTACCATCACAGACTGCTGCAGTCGGATATCCATGGATAAGGCAATTAAACAGAAGACGCCATTAATACAAAGTTCCAGGGTGTCCAAAAGAAAATGTGTAAATAGCACTGGCCCTGCTTCCAAGTGTTCAGACAAAAATTTCCATGCTTCACACCCAGAATCTCCAGTTCATCCTTCCTAGACTCAGTCTGGACCTCGTGAGTCTCAGCATTTCCAGTGGGATATTCTGACCAGGAAGCCTGATGAGGCAGGGCTCCTTGCACCGAGGGGGAAGCCGCAAATGGGAAACACTGGTGTGAAAAGCTTCTGTTTAAGTCAGAAATCCTCTCGTAGGGAAGGGAAGCTATTCAGTGCAGTGAAGTCAGACACGGCCATCAAGGAAGCTCTGTCCCCACAGAGCACACACAAAGCTTTGCTCTTCATCCAAGGCCACGCCTCCTTCATCTCTTGTCTGGACCACTGCCAAGAGTCATGGACCCTGACATACTGATAGCAAGAGTGATCTTTTTTTTTTAAATCAACTGAATTAGGTAACTTCTTTAAAATATTCCAATGACTCTACACTCCAAACCTGGCACGTAAGACCCTGCAGTTCTGGTCCTGCCCCCACACCATCCCAACCTCACATGTATCTCCAGTTCTACCATAAGCTTTCAGCCTACTGGCCTTTCCCTTTGAACTGTCCAAGCTCCATATCTCTCTTCTTGCTCCCAACCTCTTTCTCCTCAGGACCATCAGGCATGCTGCCTCTTCCACTATGAACACTGTTAGGTTCCTGCTTTAGTCTAAGCACAACACACACACACACACACACAAATCACATAAAAACCATACACACACACACACACACACACACACTCACTTCACCCACAAGACTCTCATCTTTTCAGTTTCAGCTTTAATGACCTTCCTTTTGAGAGTCACCTCCTGACCATCCAGTACAAAGTAGAGAACCCTTACTATTCAATGCATCATGACTAAAATCATGAGCCCCAGAGCCAGACTGCCAAGTTCAAACCCCAGCTCTGTGACTTGCCAGCTTTGTGACTTTGGTCTCATTACCCAAAGCCCCTGGCCCCCCAGTCTTCTCTTCTCAAAAGGAGATCATAGCAGCATATGTCTTTACAGGCTAGTTGGAAGAGCAAAATGGTATAGAGAAAGTCTTAAAAGTGCAGTTGGCATGTATCAATTGCTCAGGAGATGCTAATTCTTATTGTGACTCTTATTCTTACTCTCAATTTCACATCCCCAGCGAGATGCAGTTCACCACACGAGAGGAGCGTCCTTCTTTTTCCCCTTCACTCAGAGATCTCCAGCAGTCAACACAGGAAAAGGCACATGGGGACAACTTGGCTAGTTCTGAACGAGTGGATACATTTAATTCAAGTTGATAAGTAAAACATGGGGAGAAAAAGCATCTTAGCCTCTTCTGAAAAAATGCTATTTATCACCTCCTCCTCTCTATTTTTTTTCACTACCTGGTACTCAAAGTCCAACTGCTTCTGGGTATCCATGTTAGACAACTGCATTGCTGCATTCTCGAGAGATGACATCAGGGCAGGGGAGCCAATGCAAGGAAGGAAGCCCAGAAAACACTGCAGATGGAGACTCCAAACAGGCAACCTCTGATCCCACTGGGGAGGCAAGGTGATTTGTATCTTACCTAATGAATTTTTCCATCTTGACTGGAGAATGAATGACATTCATTTGGGATAATTAGTCATACAGTAATAGTCTAAGAGATAAAACTAAAACAAAACTATGGCAGAACAGCCCTTTGGTGTCTAACGCCTAGGAAAGCCACGTGCTATCAGGCAGTGAAAAAAGAACCCTACAAAGAGAAACACTCATCTCTAACCTTGGGGACACGGAGGTCCAGGCTGAGTTTTCTGTCTCAGCGTATTAGGGCACAGACCTGGGCAGAGTGCACCCCGCCACTCTGGACAAGTTAAAAATCATTCTGGTAACTATAAGAGTGAAAGGAATTTGTGAATGAGAACTCCCAAATCTCAGGTGTTCTGGGAATTTGGTAGTCAAAAAAAAAAAAAAAAGGCTTATTTCTTTTTAACAACATGAACTCCGAGTTTTTAGCCCAAGGCTTATCTGAGTTTTATCCTAGAAATCATTTCCTCCTCCTCCTGAGGGACTATATTCCCTAGACACACTTGCCATAATTTTGAAGGTTTCCCCAGTGGCTAAGTGGTAAAGCCTCTGCCTGCAATGCAGGAGACTCAGGAGATGCAAGTTCAATCCCTGGGTCAGGAAGATCCCCTGGAGAAGGAAATGGAAACCCACCCCAGTATTCTTGCTTGAAAAATCCCATGGACAGAGGACCGTGGCAGGCTACAGTCCGTGCGGTCACAAAGAGTCAGACAGGACTAAGCATGCATGCACGCATAAAGAATGTAGAGAATTCACTTTGGATGAGAAGAATCCAAGTTCTTCAAAATGCCTTAGAGCCATCACTAGGACTTATTCTCAACCTGCCCGCCCCAGGGACAGGAATATGGCAGCTACTTCTATCTCTTCCATCTACTTAAGCCAACTTTCTTCAAAGAAAAAAAGTGTGTTAGTATACTGTATTGGTGTTTATCTTTCTGGCTTACTTCACTCTGTATAATAGGCTCCAGTTTCATCCATCTCATTAGAACTGATTCAAATGAATTCTTTTTAATGGCTGAGTAATATTCCATGGTGTATATGTACCACAGCTTCCTTATCCATTCGTCTGCTGATGGGCATCTAGGTTGCTTCCATGTCCTGGCTATTGTAAACAGTGCTGCGATGAACATTGGGGTGCATGTGTCTCTTTCAGATCTGGTTTCCTTGGTGTGTATGTCCAGGAGTGGGATTGCTGGGTCATATGGCAGTTCTATTTCCAGTTTTTTAAGAAATCTCCACACTGTTCTCCATAGTGGCTGTACTAGTTTGCATTATACAGAGTGAAGTAAGCCAGAAAGATAAACACCAATACAGTATACTAACGCATATATATGGAATTTAGAAAGATGGTAACAAAAAAAAAAGAAAGAAAGATGGTAACGATAACCCTATATGCAAAACAGAAAAAGAGACACAGATATACTGAACAGACTTTTGGACTCTGTGGGAGAAGGCGAGGGTGGGATGTTTCGAGAGAACAGCATCGAACCATGTATATTATCTAGGGTGAAACAGATCACCAGCCCAGGCTGGATGCATGAAACCAGTGCTCAGGCCTGGTGCACTGGGAAGACCCAGAGGAATCGGGTGGAGAGGGAGGTGGGAGGGGGGATCGGGATGGGGAGTACATGTAAATCCATGGCTGATTCATGTCAGTGTATGACAAAAACCACTACAATATTGTAAAGTAATTAGCCTCCAACTAATAAAAATAAATGGGAAAAAAAAAAAGTGTGTTCCCCAGAAGCAAAATCTCCACGTTCTCTTACAAAGCATTAAAAATTAAATAACTTAAAAATTGTGACTCAACACAAATCAAAACCAAAAGAATTTTAGGAAAAGAACCTTTTTTTTTTTTTTCTTTCACTCTAATCATAAGGTACCAATGTGATTGCTGAGTCTGCTGGGCTGATGCAAACATTTCCATCCAAGCTAGAGGACATGTAAGAGCAAGTCCTAGGTCAAGTTCAAAATCAGTCCTCCAGCTCAGCTTCACTTTTGAAACAAGTAATTCCCCTCATCCCCTGCCTTCCATATGTTGACACCTCCTCTGGGAGGGCACTGCCATCCCTCCCAATGCTGCCCTTTCTTGAGAATTACTGACTTAAACCACGAAATGTGTCAGGTCACCCTGACCAGGAGGACCTTGGAGAAAATCCAGTTCTTTCTAAAACTGGTTTGGTGCCAGATTCATAAAACTGAAGGCAGTCTCTATCAAACCAGAGACTTTCCAGGTTAGAAAGAGCTAAGTATAAGTGTTCCTCCAGCAAAATTTTATTTAGTGCATTCTCTGTTCAGTACCTCTTCTATTAGAGCCAGACTGAACAAATGCCCTTTTATTTCAGCATCTCTGCAGTCCTCTGGGGGTGGGGGACAGCCTCCAGAGCCAGTCTATCGGGGTTCACACTCTTCCCAGCTGTGTGGCCATGGGCACGTTCCTTTAACACTGCACACCCCGGTTCCTTCATGTGCAATGGAGGGATGAAAAAAAATCGCACTTGCTCATGAAGTTGTGAAAAGTCAAATGAAATAAACCGCTTCGCACGGAGGCAACTGTCTGTCTAATATCAGCGGAGATCACACCCATTCATCGGTCACTCACAGGTTTACTTCATTGAGATTTTCGTTCTTTTTCCAGAGGAAATAAACCTTCTCTGCCTCCTCTCCTACAGACAGGAAGCGGGTCAGAGAGGTGTGGCACCCCCAGGCTGGATCCCTCATTTGCAAACTGCATTGGGGGCAGGTGTTTAGCCTTGCTATGCTTCTGCAAATGTAAAATGAGGGGTCACAATAGTAACCCCAAGAGTATAGCGACACAGCAGGATGTCGTGACAATTAAATGAACTCATGCATGTAAAACATCCCAAAGAGTCCTGGGCAAGGAGAGTGCTTACTCCCCAACTGTCAGTTACTATCAGACCCCTCGCAGTGTAAGAGGATGTTTGCATTATTGATTTAATACCCCATGCCCAAAGGAAACAATGCATTTAAATGCTTCTTCAAAGCTGTAACTCAAAATGTAGGGGAGTCCAAGGCATAATTTCATTTTTTCTTTTTTCAAATTTTGTAATTTCATAATTTCATTTCCATCACATGAGGAATCTCTCATGTGATTTGGAACCCATGAAGACTGCAGTGGCCACGGCTCAGGGCTGGCAGTCAGCAGATCTCGGAGCAAACGAGCTATGTGACCTTGGGCTTCATTGATCTGGATTTCAATAATACAAGAAAATGATTGAGTTGCAACCCAGCCCTGAAATTCTATGAATGAATGCAAGAATATTTTGAATAGGTATCCTTATAGCTATTTCAAGATGAACAGCCATATATACTGCTTATCAGATCCCTGTCCAGTCCAGGGACATTTCTCCTCTTTCCTTGTCCCTGCTCCTAGCAGATCCATGCGCCAAGGCAGCACGGTACATTCTGTAGGTGTGGACTGGGGATCGATCTGTTTCAACCACTGTGTGGCTCTCAGTCTGGCAGAAGAATGGCGGCGGGGTGCATCAATTCTTGGTTCAAGTGTTTGCACTGACATTGATTTGAAGTGCGACTACACGAAGATTATTTTAATTGGTGCCATCACCTCTCTTTTTCCACAGGACATTACCATTTTATGATGATGTTAATGAATTAGAGTTTGTAATGTGCATGCAAAAATCTGAATGAAGAGTCCAAATGAAGTGGAAAGGGCCATGAATTCTATTCTACAACAGATAATCTAGGACGAGACAGGGACAGGAAGGCCAAGGAGCAGAGGCCCAGAAATGAAGGGCAGTTGTAACATATTTCCCCTGGAGAAGCTTCACAAAAGAATAATTTATCTAGAGGGGAAGGTACAGGGTTTTAAGAGATGCACATAATTAATCAAAGTGTTTGTTTTTTTTTTTTTTACTGTTAAGCTATTCCTATTGAGGCAGGTTGGGACCTGGGACCTGGACCCTTTGCTGCAGAGCTGCAAAGCCTGCGCCTGGACACACCTCTCCTGGAGCAAGAAAGCACAAAGAAACTAAATGAGGTTTAAAATAACTGCATGCATGCCCAGTTGGGGCAAACTCTCAAAAAGACCAAAAACCCCATCTATCACTTCTCATTCTGAGTTGTTATTGTTGTTCAGTCACTTAAGTCGTGTATGACTCTGCCACCCCATGGACTGCAGCACGCCGGGCCTCCCGGTCCCTCACCATCTCTTGCAGTTTGCCCAAGCTCATGTCCATCCAGTGATGTCATCCAGCCATCTCATCCTCAGCTACCCTCCTCCCCTTTGCCTTCAATCTTCCCCAGCACCAGGGTCTTCTCCAATGACCAACCCTTCTGAAGAACTGGGAGCTAAAACAGACTGTTGGGAGCAAAAGCAGGGTACCGCACATGTCTCTTGCACTCAACACAGTCAAAGGGGTGGGCAAAACACCTAAGCCACACCTCTAGCCCAGCCCCTGAAGACCCCTACCCTCAATCCATATAAGGAACCAGCTTGCCCCCACCTTGGGGAGTGTTCTCACCCTCCCTTGCTGCAGCAGGAGCCCCGAGAAAGCCTTGCCTGAATTTCTCCCCTGGTCTCTAGTCAATTTTTACTGATTGGGGAAGGCCAAGAACCCAGGTCAGTATCACTCTTTCTCTATTTTCTAGATGACGGCCAGCTGCTGAGCAGAAATTCAGGTGGTAGGAAAGAATAGAACAAATAATCTGGGCTCAGGATAAAACACATGATTTTAAGTGTATCGTTGGGTGAATTTTAACAACTCAAAAATCCCTGAAACCAACACTCTCATCAGGATATGCACATTTCTACCATCCCAGAAAGCTCTCTCGTGTCCCTTCTTGTCAATGCCCACCACTCACAGTCGACCAGTGTCAACGCTTTCTAGTGCAATTGGCTTTCCTTCTTCTTGAACTTCATACAAATGGATTTACATAATTTGGACACTTTTGAGGTTTTTCCTCCCATATAATATTTCTTGTACTTATCTGAAGCTCATTCTATTTTATTGAATATTAGTATTCTATCAGACAAACATGCCATATTTTGTTTAGCCACTATCTTGCTGGTAGGCCCCTGTCCCGTTTCCACTTTGACTACTATAAAGCTAATATTAATGTTTTTTCACGTAAGTATTTTTGTGAATATGTATCTTCATCTCTGTTGGATAAAGAAACTTGCTAGGTCTTAGTTTAGATAGACTATGTTTGGTTTCATTAGAAACTGTCAAACAACCTTCTGAAGGTGGTCATGCCATCTCCCTGTCTGCTATGTGTGAGAATTCTTATACTCTCACGCTCTCCAATATCTGGTGTCACCAGTCTTTTTAATTTTAATAATTTTCATGAGTATAAAATGGCATCTTATTGTGATTTTAATTTTCCTTTTTACTAAAGATGCAGAGCATCTTTTATAGGCCTATTGGCCATGTGTGTACCTTCTCTGGGGCTTCCCAGGTGGGGCTAGTGGTAAAGAACCTGCCTGCCGGTGCAGGAGACGTAAGATATGCAGGTTCCATCCCTGGGTCGGAAAGATCCCCTGGAGGAGGGCAGGGCAACCCACTCCAGCACTCTTGCCTGGAGAATCTCCACAGACAGAGGATCCTAGAGGGCTACGGGCCATAGGATCACACAGAGTGAGACACATCTGAAGCAACTTAGTACACACGCACGTACCTTCTTTTATGATATGTCTATTCAATTCTGGTGCCCAGTTCTCACTGTCTTTTTATTATGGTCTGTAGGAGATCTTTATATATTCTAAAAACAGATTTTTTTTTAGATATATTTCTTGAAAATATTCTCTCCCAGTCTGCAGATCACAATTTAATTTTAAGAATATTTTATGAAGAGCAGAACATTTTAATTTTGATCAACACCAATATATTACTTCATGCTTTTGTAGTCTCTCCAAGAAAGTGTTGTCTACCTTAAGGTCACAAAGGTATTTCCCTATGTTTTCTTCTAGGATTTTTAGAATGTTAGCTGTGCATTTAGGTTTATGATCCATGCCAAATTAATTCTTCTCAAGATTAGAACTCAAAACATTTAACTCTTGCCAGGTCTGAACTGCTCCAAAGTGGTCCAGGAGAATAACACTTAGATATGGAACAATGGACTGGCTCAAAATTGGGAAAGGGGTACATCAAGGCTGTATACTGTCACCCTGCTTACTCAACTTACATGCAGAGTACCTCATGCAAAATGTCATGCTGGATGAAGCACAAGCTGAATCAAGATTGCCAGGAGAAATATCAATAACCTCAGATATTGAGATAGATATTCAGATGACACCACTCTTATGGCAGAAAGTGAAGAGGAATTAAAGAGCCTCGTGATGAAGGTGAAAGAACAGAGTGAAAAAGCTGGATTAAAACTTAACATTCAAAAAATGAAGATCATGGGGGCCAGTCCCATGACCTCATGGCAAATAGATGGAGAAGCAATGGAAACAGTGACAGATTTTATTTTCTTGAGCTCCAAAATCACTGTAGATGGTGACGGCAGCCATGAAATTCAAAGACACTTGCTCCCTGGAAGAAAAGTTATGACCAACCTAGACAGCATATTAAAAAACAGACATTACTTTGCCAACAAAGGTCCGTATAATTAAAACTATGGTTTTTCCAGTGGTCATGTATGGATCAGAGAGCTGAACAACACAAAAGGCTGAGTGCTGAAGAACTGATGCCTTCGAACTGTGGTGCTAGAAAAGACTCTTGAGATTCTCTTGGACTGCAAGGAGATCCAACCTGTCAATCCTAAAGGAAATCAGTCCTGAATATTCACTGGAAGGACTGATGTTGAAGCTGAAACTTCAAAACTTTGGCCACCTGATGCAAAGAGCCAACTCATTGGAATAGACCCTGATGCTGGGAAAGACTGGAGGCAGAAGGAGAAGGGGACGACAGAGGATGAGATGGCTGGATGGCATCACAAACTCAGAGGACATGAGTTTGAGCAAGATCCAGGAGATGGTGATGGACAGGGAAGCCTGGCGTGCTGCAGTTGAAGGGGTGACAAAGAATTGGACATGACTAAGTGATTGAACAACAGATTGCCCCAAGATTAGAAGTAGGTGGTGGTCAATTTCTGTTGTCATTTGCTTGTTTTTTGTTTTGTTTTGCTTTGTTTGGGTTTGTTTATTTTGGTGGTCAGCAGAGGGGGTCGTTGCTGCTTGATGTCAGTTGCCACTGCCTACGTACAACCAGAAGAACTAAAATCTGTATCACAATGTCAGGAATACTTACTATGTGCCAGAAACTCTTCTAAGTGTTTAGTAACTTATTTAATATTCAAAACCCAGGAAAATGAGATCTAAATAAAGTAAACATAACAGTGTCACACAGTCAAGTAGCTGAGTCAGGTTTCAAAGTCAAGACAAGTGGACTGCAGAACCCATGGACCACATAACTGTCCATTTGATATAAACAACATGCCTCAAGGAGAACGGCATTAAAGTTTATTGAGTGACTACTATGCCAAATATTATGTCAGGCTTTTCCATTTCAGCTCATATAATCGTCAAAAATATCCACTTAACCCCCTATGATCAGGTTTTCACAGAGGAGGAAATTTAGGCTCAGGTTTAAGTGGCTGGAGTCAGGCTGTGCAAATCACCAGCGACTCTGAGAGTTTAGCCCAGGTTATTAGACTGAGACCCCAGGCTTGTTCCACTACGAGACTCTGTGTCTCCACAGATTCAAGTCACATATCATTGGGAAAAAAAAGCATGTAGGAAAGGGTTTGATAGAGAAGGGAAATTTGAGTCAGGTCTACAGTGTGTTTCACTTAAGAACACAGAGCAGCAGAGTGTTTCCTGTCTGGGAGCAAGTCTTAAATGTAAATGCTTGGGCCACACGCACACTCCCTGCTCATGTCCGCGTACAGGCCTCACTTAGAGAAAAGAATGACCCCCATAAGTGCTTGGTGCTCCGCTGCTCAGTCGTGCCTTTTTTTTCAGAACTCTCATTTTTCCATTCAAATCTTACCTTTAACAACAAACATCACTTGTTTTCCTTAAAGTGACAGGCTCTCTTCATTTTCTTAAGAAATTCTCTAGAAAACATTTTTATATCAAATTTCCAAGTCTGAGCAACCAGAGTTTACATTTCTTAGGAAAGAAGCATAACTAGTTCAACTTGCAGTCAGACATTCACACAAGCTTTATTCCTCAAGCACATCTGACTCTTTGTGACCTATCTGGACTGCAGCCTTCCAGGCTCCTCTGTCCATGGGACCTCCCAGGCAAGAATACTGGAGCGCTCCATGCGTTGCCATTTCCTTCTCCAGGGAATCTTCCCAACCCAGGAATCAAACCCACATCTCCTGCACTGCAGGTGGATTCTTTACCCACTGAGTGATCAGGGAAGCCCCATCCAAAACTTACACACGTGGACAGTTTATCAGACCATCCATGTCCCTTGCTTCTTCCACTCACTATTCTTTTGCAGGGACCATGATAGACCCCAAGTGTGTCTCTCGAACTGAAAGCACAGACCACTGTTAATACTGTCAGATCTGGAAAAGAAAGTTTTTATAAACAGTAGAGTGGTGCAACATAAATTGTGTTTTGCTCTGTTACCTGAACCCACACTGATGTGTGGAGGCAGATTTCAACAGGCCACCAGCATTCTGTTACACCTGGAGCTGAACAACAAAAGAAAGAGCTGTTCTCTCCAGTGCTGGTTTGAGACCCCTCAGTTGCAGCAGTGGTCTGCGAAGAACCTGGAAGGCCATTTACCAGGAGACTTTTTAAAATCATATTAGGGGAAGAAGACTAAACCCATTAATAACTATATGCCCAGAGTTCTTCAAGTTTCTGATGATATTTCTTTTCTTTTTTTTTTTTTCTGATGATATTTCATAAACATAAAGTAAGTTTGTTTGTTTTTTTTTTGCCCCAAACCAACTGGGGAGATGACTACTGCTTCCTGTAAAAGCTAGCAAGTGTCATTCCAAAACAAATAATTCTGGTTTGGGGGGAAAAAGAAAGTTGTGAAACACACTAGG
This sequence comes from Cervus elaphus, assembly GCF_910594005.1. Lineage (NCBI taxonomy): Eukaryota > Metazoa > Chordata > Mammalia > Artiodactyla > Cervidae > Cervus > Cervus elaphus. Next base: position 12,532,692 of record NC_057826.1, read on the forward strand.
ATCTCACAACTCAAAATGTGTTAAGAGATGAGCAGTGTCAGCCTGACCTGGGGGCTTGTAAAATGCAGATTCCCAGGCCCCACCCAGACTAGCTGGATCAGAAACTGAACAAGATCACCCTGGTGAGTCCCACACAAGTACCCTGTGAGGTAACTAGAGGAGGAAGAAGGGGTCTGTGAAAGGTGGGTGCTTATCCCCCAAATGTCTCCGGTAGGAGTGTCATTTCAGCTGGTACCTTGGTCAAGCTCTGAGCATTCAGTAGTGGAGCGGCCTCTGCCATTTCACACGAATCCCTTAAAGCGCCTCTATGGGTCTGTGAGCCAGTGAGGTCTCTCACTGTGAGCTTACTTGGTAAGTGTCAGGACACATCATGGAGAGGGCATCCTTGGGGACCCTCTGCTCCACGCAGCTCGGGGAAGCCCTGCCTCGGGGCCCTGAGTCACCTGTACTCACAGCAGCTCCCTCTCCGAGGGCATGATTCATGAGACGAGTGGGATGCAGGCTTATTCTTTACGGTCCCATCAAACTGTCGTACCTCCAGCAAACAGGAAGGTGCAATGCCTGGGATTAGGGTTGGCCTTCTCTGTTTATGGCCTGTTCCCGGTCATAAATTTGGAGCCGGAGGGCAGAGTGATTGCAGGTTGTTGTGGGGCTGGAAGGGGGGCAGGAGGAGGTGACGGAGGAGGGATGTGGGCAATGCCATGAAAAGCTAACGCAGAGCTGGTGCTCCCTCAAGGTCACTTTGCTTCTGCAGTAAAAAGAAAGGGGAAAAATAAATAAATGAAAAGAATTTTCCCATTTCCTACATTTCTGCACCATTATAGACACAGATTTGATAAAGTTCTGGGCAAAAGAAAGCTGCTGGGTTTTTCTTTTCTGGTTCCTTTTTAAAAATGCCATGGTGCTTATGAGGAGGCCTAACCAATGAAGCATAAAATCAAAAGTCACTATAGGAGTTTTCTCATTGGTTCAAGGTCTGCAAATCAAGGAGATGATTTGTTCTTTATCTGCTGATGGCTTCAGAAGGAAAGAACAGAAGGGAAAAGACAGTGAGAGCAGGGAACAGTGAGAGCCAAGCCAGAAAAAAGAAACTAGAAGAGCTAATCAGAAAGTCCAGAATTTGTCTAAAGATAGTGTGTGGTATGTGTTTATATTTGTGAGTCTATTCTCTGAGATTAAAAAATATGGAAAGTATTTTGTAAAGAAACAAACAAAAAAAACAAACATTGGCTTAATAACAACAAGCTGACTAATTCTTCCAAAATTTTATTAGTGATGGTAGTAACTCCAGGAAGCATAAAGCACTCAACTTGTGCCGGGCAGAGTCACACGGTTTCACCATGTTTTCTCATTTAATCATCACCACGACAGGATGAAAAAGGTACAATCGTCATCCACCTCATCTCATAGACCCAGAAAGGGAGACTGAGAACTGTGAAGTCACTCGGCCAAGGTCACATAGCTAGCTGGTAGCAAATCATTAGCTCAAACCCAGGGGATTCTGGCTCAAAATATGTGAATATAAGTAATGCCTTCATCAACTTCCTATTTCACATTTGGGGACAATCAGCCGCTAAAGATTAGAACGCAATATGTTTTCTCAAAAAGAATCAGAGATTTATGTTGGAAGTCTGTCTTAAAAGAAGGCCTTGCATTACTGAGCATAATTAGGAGGAAGGAAAAAAAAAAAAACAACTGTGGCCTTATTTCAACTTATTTCAAAGGACACAAAATCTAAGGCAGTGGTTTTCAATCAGGAGCGATTTTTGCCCCCCAGGGGACAACTAGTAATGTCTGAGATGTTTTGTGTTGTCACAACTTGGGGAGGGTGTTACTGGCATCCAGCGGGTAGAGTGCAGAGAGGATGCTAAACATCCTACAAGGCCCAAGACAGCTCCACAACAAAGAATCACCCAGTCCAAAATGTCAGGCGTGCCAAGATGGAGGCCTCCTATAGTGATGCTGTAAGCAGCAAAGATCCTTCAGGCAGTAGCTTGAAATTTCTCTCAGTGGAAATGAATGGGCTCTCAACCTCACACTGCCATGCTATCAGAGACAGAAAAGACCTTTTCACCACGTTTTACAGAACTGGAATCTGCAGGTGAGGCAGCCAGCACGTTGTCACAAAGAACCATGCCATGGTCTGTTCCTTGCCTGCCCGTGACCAACACAGCAGGGGCTGTCCCAGCCCACAGCTCCCAAGGCGGCAGGACCAAGTGAACCTCATCAAGTCTACTGCCATATCTCCAAGCCCTGGTACTTCTCAGAAATAAAGGATTTGGGAAAAGTGGATACGTGTGCAATTTCAAATCCTGCACGTTTCTCTAGCAGGAATCCTTGCCAGGTCACATACCACAGAGGGTCACAGTGCAAACTGGCTTCGTTCAGTCAAGCAAATAGTCACCTACTAAAATCTCTGATCCTAATCCATCTTAACCCACACCCTTCCAGAATCCTTGGCTCACACTACAGTCTTGCTTTGTTCTCAACTCTACAGGCTACTCCCAGTATCTACGATGGATACTTGTCAAGGATTCTAGGCCAGCGGTGTTGAGGGGAGCAAATCGATGAACTGTAAAGATGTCGGTGAAAACAGAACCCGGGGGCAAGAGATTTTAGGCGCTTATTAACCAATTCACTGTAGGGCTTGTGACAGAAGCTAATATTTTTTTTCTGCTAATTCCCACCATTTCATTTTCTTTAATTCCTATTTCATTGTCTGGCTGCCTGATTTAACACAGGATTATTCGGAAAAATTAATTTTTGATTAACTTTTTTGAAGAGGGAGAAAAAAAGTGAAATAGCATTTGTTTACGCCGCACGTTCTGTAGCTTTATTGGGCTGCTCACTGAGTGGAAATAAAAGATTTCTGACTTTGGCCAGCCATTCTACCGCAGTGATAATTAAACAAACTCTCACCAAAGGAAAAAAAAAAAATCCCTTAGCTGCATTTTGAATCCTTTCCCCTGCACTAGTTGTTCCCTTTCCAAGACAACAGGACAGACCATACCAATCTAAGAGAATTTGCAATAACCCAGATGGCAGAACTTTATTGTTCAAGTGAGCAGTTTTAGCTACTCCCAGCACAAAGGCACACTTACCATATCTTTTCTAATTCCCAAGCAACAGTAAGGACAAAAAGAAAGAAAAGGATACTTTCTCCAAAGATAATCTATATTCCAAAATTATCCCTTAATAAAGCTTATTTTATATACACATAAGTGTTATATTTTAACACATTATATATACACACTTTTCTAAAAATTAGAAAATATGGTATGAATTTGGGAGTCAGAGTAAAATTTAAATCTAGTTCTACCACTCAGGACCTATTTGACCCTGAGTAAATTATTTAATCTTAGTCTCACTTGTCTCATCTCTAATACAGGGATAATAGGAAAACTTTGGATTAAGTATTCATCCAATAAAAGTGACTGTTGGTGGGACAAGACTCTGGAATTTCAACGACTGTAAGGGCCCAAGCGCAGCTCATGGAAAACGAGCCATCAATCTGCCAAGCCTCCCAGATTTGCAGGTATTCTTACAGAAAATGGGAATCCAGTGGAATGAATTTCAGGGAATTGTCTGCTTGTGAGGAAGACTGACAGGCCCCCAACACAACTGCTCGCTTTTCAGAGGCAGCCACACAGTGAAGAGGAGTAGAAGGTTTTGTTAGAAAAAAATGAGAAGGCTCTTTTCCCTTTGGCAAAGATTCCCCCCTCTCTGGTTTCCTCTTGCGAAGTTGATCTGTTTCGCCACTTAGCGTTTCTTCTGTGTTCTCTTCTTTCTTCTGCTTTCACCTCCAGGCTTCCTTTTAACATTTTCCTAGTTGTTCCCGATTCTTCTAACCTTACCGGCTTTCCATGCTTCTTTTTAAGGATGCACTTGCTAAGTGACACCACAATTCAACATGACAAACCTCAGAACATGAGGCGACCTGGCCAACCCCAGAATCACTGTTTAATTTGTATGCATCTTTGTATTGAAATTAAGACTTGAGCTAGCACCTCTGTATTTGTGAACATGATTTAGAGGCTGCTCCTCTTTTCATATTACCTTCATTATCATACTCCACATGGCACCTTCCTGGGAAAGCCTAATGCTCTAGAGAGAAGTGATCTTCACTTTCTTTTATCGAAACCCTCAAGAAGCAGCTAAGTTTGCATTAAGGTATTTTTATAAAAACAGTCATTTTAAGGACAAGAATATGGAAACACTATAAATTGATTTTTAGAGTTCCCCAGAACCCAAGGTTATAATGAGATTAGAACCTGGCTCCCCAAATGCCAGGTCTGCGCTTTATGAAAAAGCAACATTGAGTCACAGTCTAGTCCCTTCTCTGCAAGTGTGATCATCCATTCTAATGATGGCATTATAATAGAGCTGCTCCTTGACTTGAAATAACACTTTTCTAAATGTAGCTGGTCACCTATACTCAGTGAGAATCTCCATGGATGAAAGTACCAGCTAGAAACGAGATTCTTTTGTTTCATTAAAAATTCTGAACCATAGATTATGATCCCCACTTGGCAAGCAAAAATCAAACAAAAAAACAAAACTGAGATTCAAAAAGAAAAGGTGACAGGCATGTGCCTGAAATGTCAAGGGCTCTCAAAAAATGGTCACTAAACAAAAGGTCCAAAATTAACAGCTATTAAGAGTAAAAGTCAGGATCAAAACTCAGGTCTTCTGTTACATTAATATTTAGCCCACACAGTTTTATCTGTGTGAGCTTGTTTAGGCTGCTCCAAGAATGCTTTCCCCACTATCTTTGTAAGCTTTGTATACTGAAAACTCCACTCATCCATCAGATTCAGTTCATATATTCCTCCCAGAACATCCTAATATTCCCCTACTATCCATTCACCCTTCCTCACCCACTCTGTAGTGGGTAGTCCCAGCAGCCTGCTCAAATCCTTGTTAGAACACTCAACACACTTTCCCTGGGATTATAACTGCTCGCTTATATTTCTGTCTCTCCAGGAACACTAACTCACCCAGGTGGTCACTGGTTTATGAAACAATTACTGTGGCTTCCTCTGTGTCTGACTCTGAAAGTAGAAGCTAAGTTAAGTTAGGCAGGATTCTTGCTCTCATGGAGTTTACTTGGGGAGCAGAGATGAGAGAGGCAATAATTACAAAAGGTGATCATCAGGGTAGGGAGAAAGAGAATAACTGGGAAGGCCACTTGAGATGAACAGGACGCCCCTAGGGAGTGACATGTGATTTGAGGCTGAAGAAGGAGAATAAAAGGCTATGAGAAGATCATGGAAAAGCACTACAGGCAGGGACCTGAGGGAGTCCGGACTAGCAAAACAGATCAAAATGCCCGGAGACTTCAGAGTGAACGTGCCAAGACCTGAGCTTGGAAGAGAGCTGGACAGACAATGTGCATCTCCTGCCTGAAGCAATGGTGTGGTACAGAAGACGTGTTTTGTACTCACGCACCACTGGAGCCAAAAACTGTTTTGTCCCTCACAAGCTGTGTGACCTTGGACAGATCTCTTAATCTCTCTGATTCTTAATGTCCTCATATGAAGAAACTGGAGATGAAGAAAGAAATCAGTAAAAATGCACTAAATAGGAATGGTCTTGATCTAGTCCTGAGTTGGAAAACTGAGGAAGAATGAGACTCATAAACCAGCTATGGGTTCTGCTAATTCTTGAGTCCCTTCGACAGCAAGGAGACAAACCAGTCCATCCTAAAGGAGATCAACCCTGAATATTCATTGGAAGGACTGATGCTGAAGCTGAAGCTCCAATACTTTGGCCACCAATTCTTTAGAAAAGACCCTGACGCTGGGAAAGATCGAAGACAAAAGGAGAAGGGGGCAGCAGAGGATGAGATGGTTGGATGGCATCACCGACTCAATGGACATGAGTTTGAGCAAGCTCCGGAAGACAGTGAAGGATAGAGAAGCCTGGTGTGCTTCGGTTCCTGGGGTCACAAGGAGATGGACACAGCTTAGCAACTAAACAACAATAGTGTAGATAAAGGGAAATTATCTAAAACGAGGTTTAAGCAAATGGGTTTTTCTCAGTGGGCATGTCGCCTGCAGTCAGCTGAAACTGGGGAACAGGTAAGTGGATACCAGCATGGTTTACCTAAGGCTCAACTCTAAGACAGAGGCACCTCGATCTTCCACCGACATGGCTCAAAGGCTTGCAAGCATGCCGGGGCCTCTGCTCAGAATGGCGAGAGGGGTGGCGTCGTCACTCTACACCGCACTGACAAATGAGCAGGACACTCTCAAGTGCTGACTCTGTTTTTCCAGTTCTAAAAGTAGAACCTATTTGACAATATGTCTCATTCTTTCCTACACCCAATTTATTACCCTCCTCACACCCACTAGAGCTGATACTCCGGGTCCTCAGCCACTTGCAGAAATGAAGAAATCCCACGTCATGCCAAAAAAGATGGAAACTGTGTCCCAAGAGCAAGACTGAATCAGGAAAGGGAACATGCTGCAGCCAGAGATCTCCTTTGCCTGCGGCTCTGCTGACCAGCAGGAATCAAGGACGCCTCTCCTTGGAATTCATCTTGATGTAAGTAGGGCTCCCTGCTGGGGCTTCCCGGTGACTCAGACAGTAAAGAATCTGCCTGAAATGCAGGAGCCCTGGGTCCAATCCCTGAGTCAGGAAGATGCCCTGGAGGAGGGAATGGCTACTCACTCCAGGATTCTTGCCTGGAGAATTCCATGAACAGAGGAGCCTGGCAGGCTACTGTCCGTGGGCTCACAAAGAGTCAGACAGGACTGAGGGACTAACACTTTCCCTTTCAAGGGCTCCCTGCTACAAAGGAAAAAAAAAAAATGTAAAGCACAAGGAAATAACTGGGATTTTGTAACACTTTTGGAAGATGAATCCAACCACTCTTGCCCCCAAATAAAATGAAACCATAATCAATCAATGATAATCACCTGGAGGTAAGAACAGTAAAAAAAGAAGAAAAAAAAGAAAAAAAAAAAGCATGGAAGGAAACTCAGAAATGTAAACCAAAAATCTGCTAAGAAATGTTGGACCTACAAAGAGAATCTAAATCTATTATTTTTAACTGAGTAGTCACACTCAAAACAAAAAGTAACACTATTTTTCTTCATAATTAAACAAGTAATCCATTCATCTTCGGTTTAGTGGCTTCACTCAACTGCACTTTCACACAAAGCAGAAGTCCTCTCGCCACTGTGTTATTAAATGTAAGTCTTGCTAAATTGTACCAGCAGGGTATAACTGTTTATCAGTTCTCTGTCTTTTCATTACATATTTTTATGGCTGCAGGTCTCTATTTCTTGACTCCACGGTGTGGTGAAAGAAATAATATTCTCACCAGTTTTTCCCAGATAAATACTCTATAAATCGCAAGCAATGTTTCCGGTATTCAATAGAGATTCAATATATTAAGACTGAAAAACAGGTCTAGATTTTTACAAGGTGGTATTTACTGACATTAATAATCATATGGATGTATAAACACCCATACACACCCCCTTCATAAAGCGCCTTAATTAACTTGTCCAGGATTTGGAGTCCCGACAGTCTACGAAGTCAGCAGGATCATTAAACCCAATCATATTTTCAGTCTGAGCTGATATTTCACTGGAGCCATTCAAATCAATTTACCCAACAGAGACATTTGTCCCTGGCCTGTCACCACAGCCCGTACCCAGCGTCCTACACTTCTTTATCTTTTGGCAGGGCCATCATAAGCGAGTGACACGGAGGGTGATGTATGGGAACTCAAATAAGTCATAAATCCCGCAGCCCTTCACCTCCCTTCAGGAGGACTGAATTTACGCCCACTGGCCTTGGCTGTGGCTCTCAGCTGAGCTCTGAGAAAGTCAACTGAAAATGACAGACTCTTTTAGGAGTGAATCTCCCCTCGATGTGGCACCAGGGAGAAGCAAGCTGCAGAAGACAAGGGAGAAAGGAGACCGCCCGGACACTGCTCTGTACCAAGGTAGAGGCCACTCACCTCTTTCCCCTCTGGAATTAAAGCACCCTCAGAAAGCAATGCTCCCCCTTGTTTCACCCCAATTCTAAAAGGACCGGAAACCCTGCATTGTAGTTTGTGTTCTAACGGGTGTGAGCGGCATAGAATTAAGAAGGTAGCAAGTGGTACCGAGAGAAGGTGTGGCTAGCAGAGACCACAGCGACAAAGATTTGCCTGAGGAACTTGGGGACCCGGCAGGTTCAGTGCTCTGTAAACAGCGGAAATATTACAGGTCCTCCTGTAACTGTGAGAGCTTCCTGCCGTGTGCATTTGTGTCTGCATGCACACATATGCACATATGCTTTTTATCATGGCTTTAGTTAGAAACAAAGCATTCAGATTGGGAGATCTGCCAAGCCCCCGAAGCCCCACTCTTCAGGTGCAACTAATCCAAGAGTTCATGGAATCTCTTGGGAACAGGATTTTATACCACAGGCTATGTCTATTTCTGGATGAGGAAGCTATACCTCTCCCTTCCTCTCTCCTCTTCTAAAAAGAAAAAAATGTTATTTGCAACCCAAGTAAATAACAACCACTGTGATGTCACCTAATAAGAAATTTAAAATTTAAAGTAAATCGAAGGTACTGAAAGTCAGAAAAATGGATAAAAATAGTTGCCAGTAATCATTTGAGGTACTTTTATATGTCTTTATCCCTCTAAAACAAATAGAAATTTTGTCATTCACAATGTATATTAAAGTTAACCCAAGTAATTCTACTTGGCCCCCTCTTCCCTTCCACTCATTTTGATAGTCAACAACACCATAAAATTCACAAGCCACTGTGTCTTCTCCATACAGCTCAACATCAACCCTTCTTAGCATCTATCTTGAGTAGTGAAGTTTACTTCAATGTCACCAAGAAAACTTGGTCCCTTTGGGACCATCATTATCATAAACCACAATCTGCTGCCAGTTTATATGTGCTCAGCTGCACCTTGCTGTAACTTCCTTTAAAATAACAAAACAAAATCATGTATCGAACTTGAACTGGTCATCTATTTCACATATGGTAATGTACATGTGTCAATGCTGTTCTCTCAAATCATCCCACCCTCGCCTTCGCCCACTGAGTCCAAAAGTCTGTTCTTTACATCTGTGTCTCCACTGCTGCTCTGCACATAGAACAGGACTATAAAGAGAGCTGAGCACCAAAGAATTGATGCTTTTGAACTGTGGTGTTGGAGAAGACTCTTGAGAGTCCCTTGGACTGCAAGGAGATCCAGCCAGTCCATCCTAAAGGAAATCAGTCCTGGGTGTTCATTGGAAGGACTGATGCTGAAGCTGAAACTCCAATACTTTGGCCACATGATGTGAAGAACTGACTCATTGGAAAAGACCCTGATGCTAGGAAAGATTGAAGGCAGAAGAAAGGGATGACAGAGGATGAGATGGTTAGACGGAATCACTGACTAGATGGACATGAATTTGTGTAAACTCCGGGAGTTAGCGATGAACAGGGAGGCTTGGCGTGCTGCAGTCCATGGGGTCACAAAGAGTCGGACACAACTGAGCAACTGAACTGAACTGAGGTAAAATTGTCAGTACCACCTTCCTAAACTCCATATATGTGTGTGTATATATATACACACACATATATAAATATACAGTATTTACCACATGTGAAATAGATGACCAGTGCAAGTTCAATGCATAAAGCAGGGTACCCAAAAGTCAGTGCTCTGGGACAACACAGAGGGACAGAGTGAGGAGGAAGATAGGGAGGAGGTTCAGGATTCGGGGGGACACATGTATACCTGTGGCTGAATGATGCTGATATATGACAGAAGACATCACCATATTGTAAAGTAATTTTCCTTCAGTTAAAATAATCTCCAAAAGTAAAATAATCACAAAAAGAACAAAAGACTCAACTTTTTTGAGTCTTTAGAAACCAGGACTCAAAACAACAATAAGACAATGACAAAGTAGTTTGAGTCCTGGTTTCTATCCAATCCTGTAACTTTTCCATTTTTGCTGTTGTTTTGCTTCTGTCATTGTATTTATCGATTATTATCCAAGGTACAGAACTAGGGATAAGTGGAGAATACATCTTCTCACTTTCTTTCTTCATCTACACTCCTGCTACTATCGTAAAATATCGGGCATGTCCTCATTTTACTTGGGGAGATTTTTTCCTTAGGTTCAGAAAAGATATCAGAACATGATTATATTAAATTTAAGACAATCAATTACTCCCCGTGTTTAAACAAGGAACACCATTTGGTGATTTAGTGTTTTGTTATAAGTTGGAGGTGGGAGATGTATCTTGTTGAATACTATATAAGCAACTTACTGATTTCTGAAATCAGTAACTCTACAATTATACCCTTCTTGTCCAAAAGCAGCTTACAGTGCTGAGCAAAATGCAACTGTCCTTCAACAGGAAAAGAACATCATGTAAAAAACTTAGCAATGCTTTCCATATTTCAAGAAGAAATGATAATATTGAGATAAACAATATCACAGATGATAATTTTCCCTCCCAGAAAGATAGAATTTCCAGCTAATAAGGATAGCGACCAGATACTAAAATTACACTATTAAAGTAAAAATAAGCATGCACACACATTTAATATTTCTTTACAAAATAGTAGAGAAATTACTAGTTCTATCCCTCCTCAAAAAAATCTAGAAGTACAAATGTTACTTGAAATTAAAAATAGCAAAACTTATACATGTAACTGGAGAGAGAAAACAGTATAGTGAGTCTTCAAGATTAATATGGGGTTAATGCCCCCTGGGCTGGTGATTGTATTTCCTGTACTCCTATTCCTTGATATAGAAAATAGAAATCACATAACTTAGATTGAGTTGGATTTGGAATTGAGAACTCTTGACCATATATGCCACTTGACAGAGAAAGGGGATACGATATAGCTACTGACTGAAACACTTTAAATTTCTGGGGTTAAGATGCTCTATATGTGTAAGTATATTTTACTTAAAAAAATCTATGATTTCCATGAATATGTACATGTAGGCGATGGACAGAAATAGGACCTGTTCTTTTCACATGAATGACTGTCAAAGGAGAATACCAGATCCATTTTCATGAAAAGGCCAAATATGGCATGTTTTATGTAATGAAAAGAATACATCAAAATCCTCGTGAAAGTGAAAAATGAGACAAGACTACAGAGTAAGACCTATTAAAAGGACAGTACTCACTTCAAATAACTTATCTTAGTAGCTTCATAACTACTGTACTATACAGTACTGTACTGTACTGAATAAACCTTTGATTTTACCCATTTTCTGTCAAATGTATTATGTCTGCTAACATTTTTCAATGTACTTTTGATAGACTGAACTTAAATTTGTTAACATTTTTTAAAAGGTTTACATTTATAGAAGGAAAAGGAGTTTTTCTTAAAAGTATACAGCAGCTAACAAACAATGTTAGGCTTTGTGAATTTCCCCCATTTATTTTCATGTGCTATGTAAACCTAAGGAGGATTCTTGACATGACGTGATTATAATCTTGCTTCCACAGCATCAGAAAAAAAGTTAACTTCATAAATGAATGTCCTATTTGCTTTCCAAAGCATGTGCTTATAACGTGGACTCACTTAAAAGTTTAGCATATTGATTCTTAATATTTAACTATTGTCAGAATCAAAGTGAATGCTTTATAAAATTCCTGTTTTATGCAATCTCAGAAGTTTCCCTTACTTTTAACAATCAAGTTCAATGTTTAATAAATCTGAAATTAAGTGATTTAAATGTACTTCTAAACCCTACAAAACAGCAAACCAAACTAGGCTATTTACAAAAATATTATTAGAATACATGTAACAAGACTACCATTTCACCAAATTTGTATATATGCATCATATTTCACATTTGATTTTCTTTCTCATGTACTCCTCTCTACCCCTCTTACAGAGTAAGATGGCGCCATTCCCATTTCATAGATGATTATGTCGAAGCTCAGACAGTTGAGTGACGTGCTCAACAGTCTTTCTTCTCACAAAATAAAACATCTAAGTCCTTATAACTTTCAACATGCATATCATATCAGTCAGTCAGTCAGTTCAGTCGCTCAGTCATGTCCGACTTTTTGCAACCCCATGGACTGTAGCATGCCAGGCTTCCCTGTCCATCACCAACTCCCGGAGTTTACTCAAACTCATGTCTGTTGAGTCGGTGATGCCATTCAACCATCTCATCCTCTGTTGTCCCTTTCTTCTCCCGCCTTCAATCTTTCCCAGCGTCAGGGTCTTTTCAAATGAGTTAGCTCTTCACATCAGGTGGCCAAAGTATTGGAGTTTCAGCTTCAACATCAGTCCTACCAGTGAATATTCAGGGTTGATCACCCTTAAGATTGACTGGTACGATCTTGCTGTTCAAGGGACTTTCAGAAGTGTTCTTCAGCAGCGTAGTCCAAAGACATAAATTCTTCAGCATTCTGCCTTCTTTATGGTCCAGCTCTCACAACCGTACGTGACCACTGGGAAGACCACAGCCTTGACTATATGGACCTTTGTTGGCAGAGTAATGTCTCTGCTTTTCAACACACTGTTTGGGATTGTCTGATTTCACAGCTGCAGTCACTATCTGCAGTGATTTTGGAGCCCAAGAGGAGGAAATCTGTCACTACTTCCACATTTCCTCTTCCATTTGCCATGCAGCAATGGGGCCGGATGCCATGATCTTGTTTTGTTTTGTTTTAATATTTAGTCTTAAGCGGGCTCTTTCACCCTTCTTCTTCACCCTCATCAAGAGGCTCTTTAGTTCCTCTTGGCTTTCTGCCATTAGAGTGGTATCATCTGCATATCTGAGGTTGTTGACGTTTCTCCCACCTATCTTGATATCTTGGTTCCAGCTTGTAACTCATCCAGCCCGGCATTTCTCATGCTGGGCTCAGCATGCAGGTTAAACAAACAGGGTGACAGCAGACAGCTCTGCAATTAGAGCTCTGCTAATCCACAGTGCCACTCTTCAGGGGAGACCTAGCCCCAACTCCCTGTAATGACCGTGCACTCATCGTTTCAAACTTACCCATGAGCCTCTGGAGGACACCAGTGCTCCACAGAGACACCTGCCTACTCCTAAACACATATGCCTTGAACACTCAGATATTTGGTAGTTAACCTTCATCCTTTTACTAGGTTCTCACTCTAGGTTTGCTCATTCAGTGGAGGCAGGGCATTCCTGAGCCTCTCCCACGAGCTAAGCACTGGGTCGGGGCTAGAGCTGCAAGACAATGCAGGGTTTCTGCCCTCAAGATGTGTGTGTTGTGGGCAGAAGAACAAAAAAATACAAGGTGCAATATATTATGACTCAGGTAAACTCATGGCTCAGTTAGTAAAGAATCTGCCTACAATGTGGGAGACCCAGGTTCGATCCCTGGGTTGGGAAGATCCTCTGAAGAAGGACATGGCAACCCACTCCAGTACTCTTGCCTGGAAAATCCCATAGATGGAGGAGCCTGATAGGCTACAGTCCATAGGGTTGCAAAGAGTCGGACACAACTGAGCGACTAAAAAATTACTCAGCATGTAAGAAGGATGCCCATCCTGCAAGGCAGGAAAGTAGTCAAAATAATTCCCAGCAGAGACCAAAGTCTGAGTCCTGAAGGTCAAGCAGGAGTTAGCTGGGTGAAGGAGACAGAGGGAAAGCATGCAGAGGGTCCAGGAACTCAAAACCACCCGGTAGAGAAGGAAAGACGGGCACTGTTAGGGGCTGAGTCTATACATGTGGCAACAATAATAATAGTTAGCATGTACTGAAGGTTACTGCCTTCTCTGCCAATCACTTCCCTGGCACTAACTAGTTTTCATGAACAGTGATCCTGCAAAGTGGGTAACATTATTATTCCCATTTCACAGATGAAGTAACTGAGCCCTAGGGAGGTAAAAGAATTTGCTCAGGGGCACATGGATAGATAAGAAAAGAAGGACAAAAACCTCCAATGTCAAGGATCAGCCCACAGATTTTATCCTGAGAGCAGTCAGGAGCCACTGACTAGTTTTCAGAGCTATCAGTGCTCACCAAATGCCGTGAAGAGTTGGCTGTAGTATGGAGGAGGGACTTAATGAAGGGAGGGTGAAGGCATGGAAACCACTCATGGTGCCACCCAGCCCTGGAGACTGTGTAGACAGACGCAAGAAATATCAGGTGGAATTGACGGAGAGACTGGCAGACGTCGCCTTCCTCTCTTGGGCATCCTCAGGTTACAGCATGATCTCACACACTCACATATTTTTGGCCACTTTGGTTTATGGTGGAAATATTCGCCAAGGCAGTGATGATGTTTGACAAGAATTAGCTGAGAGCCCTGTCAGGGTGATCCCTCCTCCTCAACCCCAGCACCACAACCATGGAAATGACTACTCAATAATTTCTGGAAGCAAAGCATTTGATTGAACTAAACTTACGTACTAGAAATTTTAGGAAACTTCAAGATCTTGGATATTTGTGTGATTTCTCAGAGAAAACAAATGGTCCAAGTAAAATATCAAACACCTTCCAAATATCAATAGACTATCGTAGACTTTTTAATGATGTGTTATTGTATCACTGAATTTACTGAGGTCCAGACAGCGTGCTGAAGAAATGTTCCCTAAACTAGAAAGAAAAGAAACGTCTCCTTGCCTTGTTAAGTTTCTGTTGCCTCGTCAAATCCAAATGTCTACCCTGGCTTTCTCGGCGGGTTGAGGGTGGAGGGTTGTTTAATGTTTCAGAAACCTTTACAACCCTCTTCACACAGTCCTGCCATTCTATTCTCAGCAGCCATTACTTTTCCCTGGACCACAATTAAACAAACGAACAACAAGAAGGATAAAAGTACTTGGAGATATAACTTGATTCATTTACATATGGTCCAATTAAGCTGCATGTTTTTGACATGTTTCTACTATAAAATAAATTTTTCCTGAGTTTACAATTTCCTCTTGTTTTGGTGAACCAAATGATTACACATTTTAATTGATTAACTCTTGATACTGGCTTTGATTTTGGATACACAGTATAAACAATCATTAGAGGAGGATTAATTTGGCTACACCAGATGGATTCCAATCTGTTTTGCAGGTTTATTACGATTCTCATTTTCTCACAAAAATGAGAAAACTGAATAGTTTTCACTGTCTTTGTGAACCCTACGGGACCCTCATACTTGGTTTGGACATTCCTTAGGAACCAAGCAAAAAGGTAGTACTTTGCAAATAGCCAAATCCTATTCTTACAATTTCTTATTCCCAAACTTTGCCTAAAGCAACTTCCACATCTCTACAAATCATTGATTTCATTTCACCTAGCATTATAAAAAGAGTTAATCTCAAGGATGAATTACCTATTAGTTTTCTAAGATAATTGCTTATGAAGTCATATCATTTAAAGTGATTTTTATGAAACGTTAAATATTTAAACTTTGCTGGATTTAATATTCTAAATGTATAACTTGCAAAAATTCAATTCTATAAAATAAAACAAAGAGTTGCTTCTGAGCACTTAACTGAAAAATCCATTCCATATCCATTCCCTGAGGCTTATCGTTCAATAGAAGCATAAGGTTTCTAGAACATGCCTAAAGAACTTCCTACTCAGAGGAAGAGACCTTGATACAAGCTTGGCACAGATGGATCATTTCCAAAGAAAGGCAGAAATGAAAAAGAGGATGATTTAAAAAAAAAAAAAAAAGAAGACAATCACAAGTGGAAATATCATGTAAACATACCAACATCCTCCATAAGTGTGAGGGGGTCATGAGAAATAGTTGGAGAGATACAGAGAGAGAGAAGGAGACTAAAAGACAAGCAGTCACTGAAAAAATCTCAAGGAAGAATCCAGAAACACAGTCATTAAAAGAATGATACAGATAACAGCTAAGCCCTAAAATGAAATAGAGATTTGGGTAGAAAGACAGATATCAATACAAGCAGAAAAAGGCTCCACGCCAAAAAGGGATCAAGAAGCCATACAGAGAGACACAAGAAGCAATACAAAAGGAAAGGAAAAGTAAAAAGTGAGAAACTCTACAATGGAAGGTTAAAAATAACAGAGGTAAATAGAGGTATAGACAAAAAGCCCCTTATTTCTGCAGTTGAGGTACTAGACATCAGTAAGCGTCCTTTGAAAGTTAAAAAAAAAAAAAAAATCTGCAAAGATTCTTATAAAGCATTGGATTAGGACGAGACTGTGGAATAGATTATCCCCTTGCAGATGGGAAGAAGATTCCCAGGCACAGTTCTTTGGTCAGCAGGGTTCCAGGCTACAGTGTGTTCAAGGTCTTTCCCTGGGACTAAATCAATGTGTAAAACAGGAGCTTCTGTCTTAAGGAAGTCATTTTTGACTAAGGATGTCTCTGTCCCTCTCTAGGGGACACTTGGCAATGTCAAGAGATATCTTTTATTGTGACAACTAGTGTGTGTTTGGGGAGCAGCGAGGTTAACTAGAGGCATCTAGTGGGTAGAGGCCAAGAAATGGCCAAATATCCTACAGTGTACAACACAGTCCTCCACCAAACAAAGAATGATTCACAACACTATCCCTGTTTAAATTTTCTTTTGTCATCGGTGAAGTGGAAGGCCAGACTAGAACAATCGTTTCCAACCTTTCTGAGTTTGGACAGAGGAGCCTGGCAGGCTACAGTCCGTGGGTCGCAAAGAGGAGGGCATGACCGAGCAGCTAATACTTTCACTTTCTGAGTTCAAGGGCTCCTTTTAAGTTTTAAAACAGAAAGGACACCACTGCTTGAAAGCAATCATACTTTCAGCATTTTTTCTTGCTTTAGTTCAGTCGTTAAATTATGTCTAACTCTTTGTGACCCCATGGACTGCAGCACACCAGGCTTCACTGTCCTTCACTATCTCTCAGAGTTTACTCAAACTCATGTCTACTGAGTTGGTGACGCCATCCAACCATCTCATCCTCTGTTGCCCCCTTCTCCTCCTGCCCTCCATCTTCCCCAGAATCAGAGTCTTTTCCAATGAGCTGGCTCTTTGCATCAGGTGGCCAAAGTATCAGAGATTCACCTTCGGCATCACTCCTCTCAATCAATATTCAGAGCTGATTTCCTTCAGGACTGACTGGTTTGATCTCCTTGCAGTCCACGGGACTCTCAAGAGTCTTCAGTTGAGATAATACAGACTACTAACATTGAGTGAGACTCAAATATGTATTTTACTCATTATAATTTGCCATTATTTTAGTTTTCCAATAATATATATTCACACATACATATTTATTATTAATATGATGCACAGGCAATACGTGGATTATATATGGATTTATAGGTCAGTTACAATAATCCTGAGATCCCTGTCCCTTTAACTCAAACGGAACTACACTTAACAATGATCTCATCAGTGTCTCTTTCTAAAATGGACTGGGTAGTCGGGGCAGGGGGAGCAAGCAGGCAGTGGAAACCTTCAGGGCCATTCATGTCACTGAGGTGGGGAACAAGCTCAGGAAGAGACAGAACTGAAGAACTGCTCGCTTTAAAGACAGCAAGTGTTATTCAGCTCCAGCAAAAGATACCCTTCACGGGAATACTTATCCTGACTCCAAATCTTACGATTTCTCCGAAGAATTCAGACATCTGGGTTTTTCAGCGCTGGCTCAAAGATTTAAAATCCGTTGTTACTGTTCAGCCACTCAGTCACGTCCGGCTCTGTGACCCCCCAGAGTCCAGCACCCCAGGCTTCTCTGTTCTCCACTGTCTCCCGGAGCTTGCTCAAATCCATGTACAAAAGGTCTAAAATGTTGTGAGCCAAAACAGCATTTCTGTAGACTGAATTTGGTCCACAAAAGGGCCATTTTGTGCTATCTGGGAAATCACAATTTATAATTTAGCACGACTGCCTCAAACCCTAACGAGACAAGCCATGAAATAACAATGACCAAGCATAGAACTTAAAAGACAACATTTTTAAAATATCAGGGCACATAAACTCTATTTTTCTCACCACTCACATCTGATCTATAGTCAGGTTCTAGCAGATCTTCTTTCAAAATATATCCCAAATCCAAGAAACCCATCTTAATCCAAGTCAACAGCTTTGCAACCCTGGCTATTCTATTAGCCTTCAAATTTGTCTCCCAACTTTACCAACCCCACCAACTGTTTGCTACACAGCAGCCAGAACCATACTTTAAGATAAATGCTACATTAATGTACTGCCTTTTTTGAAACACTCTAATAACTTATTCTCCTGAAAGGTTCTGTGTCACCCAGCTCCCACGCACTCTATCTTCATCTCCTATCTTCCCGTTTGCTTCCTTCTCTCCAGACACACTGATCTCCTTGACATCCCTCTAACACATCACTATTACCTCAGGGCCTTTGCACGGGTACCTTGCTTCAGACTGAATGTTCCTCCTTAGATATCTACACAGGTTGATCATTTCTTTTATTTTGCCCTTTGCTCAAAGCCACCTTCTGAAAGATGCCTGCTTAAGCATCTTATCTAAAATAGCGTATATGCTTCCTCCTATCCTATCACTCTCTAACCCTGTACCATGATTCAGTTACCTTCACATCAACTCTCATGAGTTTATATTATCTGATACAATATCATAAATACAGTTTGTTCTTTCCTACTTACATGAAGTTCCACAAGGGCAGATATTTTTGTCTACTTATGCACCCCATGTACCTAGAACTGGCACAACATAGATGTTCCATCAATATTTGTTAGCAAGTGAACGAATGCATAAACATAAAACCTCTGACAAAGCAAATGGCAAAGACAAGTTATAATGGTGACATGTTTGCAAATACTGACAGCCTGCTTATATTATCATCATTGAAAGTAAGAAAATGGATGCTAGATGTGTATAATAGCTACAGATTAACTGCAGGCTTCTTGTGATCTCCTGGGACAAGTTAGACCATCACAAGTTCATTCAACTCAAATATATCAGCTATAGATTAATTGATGTGCTAGATCCTCCATCCCTTCTCTTTTCCCCTGCGTCCTTCCTTCTTCCACTTTGCTTGCTTCCCTGCTTGCCTGCTGTTTTGCCTTCTTGCCTTCTTTCAACCACTGTATTCTTCTTTCTTCCTATGCCATCTTCCCCTAGGGACCTCCCAGCTGGCTGAGCATCGCTCCATGCTCACCCCTCCTCGTGCTCTCTCTCTGGGGAGATGGCTGCACCTGGGCTGGACCCAGAGTTATGTTTGAGTGGATGAGGCAGTGAGAAAATATGGAGAGAACTGGACTCCTTTACGGTTCCTTTCATCTGTGGCACAAAAGCGGTGGATCAATGGGCTAACTGAAAAGTCTTCTCCATGCACTTTCCATCCCCCTGAAACGCCCACCAATGACTCCCTGCTGCCAGTCAACCCCTCAGTCAACCATGACTCTCTTCCACTGCAGAAACCTGGAAATCATTTACGTCCACACATGTGTTCCCTCTCATCTGTCATTTCCCAAACACCAGTCATTTATACTGCAGTAAACAGTACATTAGCCACCAGACAGTTCCTAATCTGTCATCCCTTTTGTTAGATCCACTCTATCTGTTCAACAGAGGAGCTGCTTAAAGAGACTTCCCCTCGCTAATGAAGAGTCAGACTTCTAACCTTGCTCACGGTTCGCTCTTGGGTGGGGTGGGTGGAGGATGCTAAAAGCCACAAGATGACCTCCTTGCTCTTTGTGATTTCCCTTTTCAGACTCCGATTTAGGTAAGATGTTTAAGGAACATCAAACGAAAGCTCTCAAATGAAATAGACCATTTGACCATGCAATGGGGGAACTAATCATTTGATTTCAGCATCTTATTCTACAGGCCTAACCCTGCCAAAACATGAAAGGAGTAATGAACAGGAAGAGAGAGGAGGTCATCGTGTTTTCCAATGGCCAAAATAGTGAATTAGACATCAGGATTCTGGTCCTGTTTCTGCCATTAATCTTGAACAAATCTGAACATTCCTGGGGCTCAGTATTTTTGATGATGATAATAGTAATAATACTAATAATAGCTAACATTTAATACAATATACGTTATGGTAAAAATTTTATACACACGATCTCAAATGTTCTTCATAACAATTCTATGATATAGATCATAATTATTGTCCCCATGATACAAATTAGAAAAATAACTCTTACAGAAGCGACTTGCCCAAGGTCACACAGCTTTTAAGTGGTAAGGCAAAATCTTAAGCTCAGTTCTACCCAACTCCAAAACTCTAAATCAACTTCTTAATATCTGGAAGGGGAAAGGTGGAGAGCTGGTGGATCTGTATCTTCTTTTGGATATGATAAAAGTTTTGCTTTCTATTCCTTAGAATAAATACAGCACATGCAAAGAAACAGCACACACAACTTGAGGGAGACCAGAGACTCTGGGCACAACAACAATGTCCTTTCCAGAGTTTTAAGTTCTACAACCCTGAGATTCTCACGCTTGACTTCCTCGCTACATAGTTAAGCTCATGACTTGACCCTTAACTGAAGAGGACATGATATCCTAGAAACCTAGTCACAGACTGTGCTATCTATGCCATGGTCATATTTCAGGCAAGTGACAGCTAACCGCTATCACACAGCAATAACTTTCAATTCGTATTAACCTGCACTAGCATTATAACCAGCAACTGGAGGTAACAGATTCTCTATTCTTGATCCAATTCTGCATCCCCGAGCCATCCAGTCCTCCAGCTGTTCCCTTTTCTGTTTTGCTTTGTTTCATAAAGACAGTCATTTAACTTCCCGTCATCTTCAGCTCCTAATTGCCACAACCAGATGGAATAACTCACTGCTGGGTGATTCTGAGACTATTTCATCCTGTGACATTGACCAAGAGAGTCCACAGCCCCACAGGAGAATTCCGATTGAATCAGTTGGTTACCATGCCACCCAACATCTGGCAGGTTCAGCTTTTCCTTTCATCAAAAAAAAAAAAAAATTCTATGGATTTTCAACGCACTTGAGATAGATACGATAGATAATTTAAAATGCATACATATAGGTTGTTATACTATAAAGTTTTATTAAGTTTTTTTTTTTGTTTTTCCCTAAGAACTTCAATAAATTACATGGTGAATTTCCTTCTGCTTTTTGGGGGGAGGGGAAGCAAAGGGGGTTAAGAACATGCTCTGCCATATAAATATATATATATACATATACATATATACATACATACATACATACATATATATATATATATATGGTACACACATAAGCACACGTTTTTTTCTGGGATCACGTGTGATTTTTGCACATGCACCGCCTTTACAAATCTTGCTAACTGGATATCACTCTGCCCTTTCCTCCCACCAAGTGTCACTTCTCAGAAGCAGGGTTCCTGTGTGTGATTTTAGGTGATGGGACTGTACAGCTGATGGGCCCACAAACTGTTGATCCTCATTAAACATCTGAGACATGTGAGTTATTGTCACATGCCTCAGTATCCACAGGTCAACACCCTTACAAAAATCCAGAGGTTTCCTTTCTTATCTGAATTATAAGATACACGAATCTCAAACACTTCCAGAGGTCTGTTAGCGGGCCAATGTTTTTCCCTACTGAGGAAAGTTTATGGGAACTAGCTGGTAGGAGACCCTCTCTTCCTTGATTCCATCCTTGATTTTATTTATTGTCCCTGGGACTCTTCACTACACAGCCAGGGCCTCAAACTGGAGGAGACAAAAGACTCAGGCATTTACTCAGCACTTGCCATATGACACAAAATAGGCCATGGGCTTCACCTCTTTTAGTCATCGCAATATCGCAAAGAAGCAAGTGTTACTGTCAATCCAGTTGTTCAGATGAGGAAATCCATTATAGAAAGATAAGTAACTTAAGGCCATATGACCACCAGGCCATGTATTTGATAACAAGCTAATCTAACGGTTCCCATTTTTTTTTTTTAGCTCCAATGTTCTCCCATTAAAAGAGAAGCATTTGAAAGTGATAAATTATGCATTTAGCTTTGTTGGGTCTGATACTATAGGCTAGTTGACTTAAGACCAATCCTTGACCACATTTTTTCAGTCTTGCCTCCCCTAGGAACTTTGAAGCCCCAAACTCAATTTTACAGCTTCCCTTGCAGCTAGACATGGCATGTCACATAATCTTAACCTTGCTGACCAATGAGGTATACCTGGCTTTCTGCTGTTCCAGTCCTCCTGCCTGAAGGTACAGTACCTATACTATGATTAAGGGCAATAAACCAATATACAGAAGATGTTGAACCAGAAAGCGCATGGGTCCCAGATGGCATAAGTGAGTGGCTGTACCACCCTGGACTTCACACTTCTGGACGTTTTGTTACCTAAGACCATCAAGCTCCAACTGGCTAAGACAATGTCAGTTGTGTTTCTGTGAGTTGAAGCTGAATAATATGGCTCAATAAAGAAAATAATTTATCTGCAATAAGGGGCATCTGATGTAAGATGAGCAGTTTCTATTGAAGGTGTATTTAAAATAGGACCATTTTACAGACCTTTGAAGTTTAGAGAAACCGTTCAAGAAGGAAGAGATCAATATGGCTAGAAAAAGGAGGATGCATTTCATGAATGAGACAGAAATTGATCTGGATCTTTTAGAGAATATAAAAAAGGAGGCTGCCCTTTGAGTGGGGCAAGCAGTGTGAGCAAGGTTATCAAGGGAAGAATGCATCTGGCATATTCCAGGGATCTCGTGAACTCGGTCACATGGCTGAAATAAGGTTGGATACAATAAGGTGGAATAATAAGCAAGTTCAAATGATAATATAAACCAAGGAAGTACTTCCAGTTATAGATGGCAGACAAATGATTAAAAGATGTACACAAGAAAACTAAAAGCACCAATAAGAAAATGGACAAAGACGGAAGTGATAGCACTGTGTAATTTAGCCATCAATCAGATGTTGCTTTCCTTTTAACTTCCCCCAGTCTATTTTTAGCATGTTTCAGTGTTCTGCAAAATTTACTTTGATAATTCAAGATGTCTCTGATTTTTAAATATGCACACAAGAGATATTCTTTTCTAAGCCAATAAAAATGTTTTCATGGAACAAAGCGAGAAATATAAGGTGGAGTTGTTATGCAGTACTGTGCAGCCAGCATTCAGAACCTGCCGATTATTACCCTGAGAACAGCGGAGAGCCCCGAACAATGGTAAGATGGTAGCAAAGTGGTAAAGTGGTACTTAAGGTGGCAGATCAGACAACAGCGCACAAAATTGGTCGGTGTGGCAAACGATTGGAGGCTGAAAGACAGGCAGCAAAATACAATAGTCTAGATATAAAAGGATAAAGGCTTTGTGAGGAGAAAGGAACAGGGCTGCAAGCAAATGGACACAGTATAAAGAATCTTCTAAGAAGGATTCCACAGGACTTGAGGAGGAAGGAACAGGAGAACTAGAGAATAATGGTGAAGTCTCAAGGAGAATGGTGGATGTTTTCAGAGCTAATTGACGGGGAGAGTGAGCATAGGACTGACTTTGTAGGCAGTCAGACCCAGGGCCCATCCAAGCCTCCCATTTATACTACGGGGCTCTCTATGTCTCTGAGTCTCAGCCTCTTTGATCTGTTCAGAGAACTTGGCTCTATGGATAACTGTGTTAGACATGACATATTTAACAGCTGTTTAGTAGATACTTCATCACTATTATTATTAGCAGGTGGAGAAAGTAGATGAGTTACTTTGTGTGTAAGAGAAGAAATTCACTCATGAGTATGATTTTCAGGATTTTTAAGAAACTGATAGGTTAACAATATCAGGACTTCAAATCTTACAGGGACAGCTTTGGGGATAATTATGGAATGATGCAGATTACAGCGTTATACCTACATCTGAAAAGGCATCCTTACCATGACGCTTTCTGTAGATCATTAGTGAGCACAAACACCACCATGGCAAAATGGTACTCTAAACTGCCAAGTGCTCCAAAAGTCCCAGTTGCCCAGAAAACTTACCCTTTTCTATTTTGACCCCACTGCAATACCTAATTGGGATGGCTCTCACTGTGTGTGTGTGTGTGTGTGTGTGTGTGTGTGTGTGCGCACTGTGGCATAGTAAGAGGTTGTGGCATGACGCCATCACAGAGAGCAATCACTCGTTCACCGTGACCTCTGAGGTTACACGTCATTCATTCTGAACCCTGAATTTGAGGCAGTTGTGTTTCAGAAGACAGAGAGGAGATGGGGAGGGGAAGAGGGGCATTGAGAAAGAAAGGGAGGGGATTGGAGAGGTTGAGAGAAGAGTAGTGGAAGGGAAAAAAAAAATCACGGCAGGAGGTGGGGGGAGGGAAGGGAAGATGTTTCCCAGTGACTTGCCTAGATGGTAGCCGCCCTCTGGTGTGAAAATTCATCTGTAGTCACTTCCTTGCATTGCAAATGGAGAGGAAGCTCACTTTTTTTTTTCTTTTTGAACACCAGTAATGTACTAGACAGACTTCCCTGGTGGCTCAGACAGTAAAGCGTCTGTCTACAACGCGGGAGACCCAGCTTCGATCCCTGGGTTGGGAAGATCTCCTGGAGAAGGAAATGGCAACCCACTCCAGTACTCTTGCCTGGAAAATCCCATGAACAGAGGAGCCTGGTAGACCATGCAGTCCATGGGGTTGCAAAGAGTCGGACACGACTGAGCGACTTCACTTCTTCAATGTACTAGACACTGTGATATATATTTACCTCCTCCAGGTCATTTAACATTACTTGTGCACACTGAATGATTCTTGGTAGGTGCTCAAGTTAAAATAAAATGAACACAGACCACCTGAAGTACGAGCTGTCTTCTCTGCCTGGAAGGCCTTTCTTGTAACCACAGATGTCTCTCCCTTCATGTCAACTCAAACGGCCCTTCCGCAAGAAGACCTCCCGGACCACCACCTGTCCTGTTCTTTCCCTCCTTACTCAGTTTCTTTATCTTTAGAATGCTTTTTTGTTTTTCATACCTGGTGTATGTTTATTGTCTATTGTCTGTCTCTCCCACTCGGTGAGAGCTTCAGGAGCTCAGGGCTTGGTCTGGTGTTTGCTCCCCATCTCCCCAATATTCTGAATATTACCGGGCACAGAATAAGTTTCTAAACTCCTACTGAAAGAAATATACCTAACTCCCAAAGATACTAAGAATCTGTCCTCAACTTTTGGAAAACAACGTTTCCGAAACAGTCCCCGTCCCTAGATCAGACAGTGTCACCCAGGAAACCAAGAAATGGCCAGAGGTTGTTCCTGGGGGTCCATGCTGACTGCGCCAGACCTGCTGCCCTGCATCCACTGGAGGGCTGAGCAAAGCGGTAGCCAGGACCACACGCCAGCTTTCATTCTGCCCTATGGGCCCCTAAGCAACAGGGGTCCCACCCTTTTTCCTTTCTTTTCCTAGACTTCACACAATTGGCATTTGCTCCAAAGACCCCCATCCTCGGCTTGATAACAAATAACCGATTACCTAATTTGAGGTAATGTAGACTCTGATCAAGGCTAATGAAGACACGGGGGCTGAAACCCTGTTTGCCGCACACAGAACAATCAGGGAAGATTAATCACCTTCTAACCAGCACTTCTGTGTTCTGGCTCCAAGCAGCCGGAGAGAGGCATCCATCACCTCATCCAAGCAACACCAAATGTGGCCGCAGCCCATCCATCAGGGAAGCAGTGACCAACGGCCCAGGGGTGGGGGGAGGAGGGTGGCAAACAAACCGCAAGGGTGTTCAGATGAATGTGGAGACTAACACCCACGCGGTGATGCAGAGCAGTGCAGAGTGCTGAGAAAGTTAGGGAATGACAGCGTCTGCAGTCAGATATGCGCTCCCAAGAACGTAGCGGAGGCTACCTGGCTTCTGACATCTTAGCAACCGTACCCTGGAACTGTTCTACTTGGATATAATCTCTTAGAAGACAGAAGCAGTGTTTCTTCCAGCTGCATGTTTCAGAAATGACAGTACCCAACACACATAAGTGCCCAGTAAGTGAGGAATCAGGGAGCACTTATTAAATTCCTATGTGTACACAGTACATTGTACTCACTAGGGTTCTTTGGTTTTGATCCCCTTCTTCCAAAAGCTTGCAGGAAACCTGAACAGGAACCGCAGTGAGGTGTCTGGGTCCCTCCTTCTAAATCCCCATGAAAATGTATTACAAGATTCTTTACCCAGAATATGTAGGACTTGACCTATTCTGGGTTCACAGTATTTCTGGAGTTTAGATTCCTTAAATACCAAAAAGCATCTTAAAAGAAAAAATTAAACCCCCAAGACTCTACATAACATATACCTTTGCACAGCTGCAGTTCAATGTCCTGAACGGCTAATGTCTGCCAAACACGCCAAGAATCAAGAACAGCTGGGATCACTGCATCCTTACCTCCTTGCCCCGCATCTTCAATCAACTAGCCCTACATCCCCTACAGCACAAACTGGGCAGACACTGAAGATGCGATCTTACACATTCTTTACAAATATTCAAACAAATGGGCGATCGTGTTTAAAACAAAGACCTTAAAAAGAGTTCTACTGTGTGATGGTTCCCAGGTTTAGGCACAGGAACGAGGCCAGTTTTCTAATTATTCACATAGCCCTGCATTTCTGAATTAAGAAATCATTGTCTGTGCCACCTCTTAGGGTGCTTATCACATCCAATCTGGCATTAGAGCCAATTATGCACTCCCATCCTCTCCACTAGATTGTAAACTCTTGAAGCTCAGGCTGAATCACGCTCATCCATAGATCCCCTGAAGTGCCCAGTGCTTTCCAAGTGAATAGAGGCACTTAATAAACATCAGCAGAATTGAATTTTTTTTTCAAGAGATCATACATCAAAAGAAGTAAAATGAAATTAATTTAATTGAAGCTTATTAAAATGCACTTTCTCCTCTCCTTCCCCTGCACAGGATATTCAAGCCAGCATAAGAGCATCTTTGAGATCGAAACTAAAGACTATTATTGTTCTTCAAGTCCTTTTGCTGTATCTAGGTGACAGGGTGGTGGTTAGGGCCAAGAAGACTTGCATTTGCAATAAAAAAATGTCCCATAACAAGGTGGGTGATGCTGAGCAAATGCTTTAATATCATAGAACCTCAGTTTCCGCGCCCCCCCCCCCCCACCATCAGCTCACAGTTTGGTTGCAGAAACTGTAAATGGGATCACATATATACCAAGTGTCCAGTGTAGTTCTGGATCACAATGAGCATACATCTATAAGAGTTACCAGACACAATTTATAGCTAGAATTAAGTTCCACCGTAGTTAAGAGGCGGGGTGAGGTGTTAGTCGCTCAGCCGTGTTGGACTCTGTGACCCCATGGACTATAGCCCGCCAGGCTCCTCTGTCCATGGGATTCTCCAGGCAAGAATACTGGAGTGGGTTGCTATTTGCTTCTCCAGGGGATCTTCCCAACCCAGGGATCGAACCCCGGTCTCCTGTATTGCAGGCAGATTCTTTACCACTGAGCCACCAGGGAAGCCCGAATCTAAACTTTATACTACTAAATAACACAATGTAAGATTACATACCTAAAAACTCAATATTAAAAAAAGGACTCTAAGACTCCAGAATTTAAAGAGTATTTACTATTATATTCAATTGGTTATGAACTGACAGGGATGCAGAGAACTCTGTGTGTGTGTGTGTGTGTGTGTGTGTGTGTGTAGGAAGGATTTTTTAAGTAGAGTTTGGTTCAATGATGTGTTTATACAGAAATCCCTGCCATTTGGAAAATGTGGTTAGAGGTTGTTTCCATGGTCATGTCCTTGTATACTAAAAGGATTAAATGGCTTACTTTACCCAAGATAAAAAATAAAAACCAAATAAATAAAACAAAAATTTAAAAACTGTTTTTCAGTGCTCCCTGATGAATGGCCTACTTCTCTACTTGACCTAACTCAGATCTCCCCCTTGCTACTCAGGTTCACCACCTACCACCCTCAATATATTTCCTTCGGAAGCTTGCAGCTACCTCTGGCTTTACCCACATTCAACCCTCCTCCCTTTGTTCTGCATGGGGCACTGCTCCTCTGACCACATCACCCATCCCTGCGTTTCCCTTCCTCAGTCCTTGCCTCTTCTGAAACTATGCTCCATCAGCCATTTTCTCACTCCTAAATTTTCAGCTATGTCCTTCCTCGCTGCTAGGTTCATAATAGATTTTTTTTCAGATTAAACTACAACCTCCCCTTTGACCTATTTCACCCTCTGGCTACTGCGCAGTCTGGTCTTCCCTCACTGCTCAACTTCAGGACATCCCCTTCATCCTCCCCCGCCTGTTCTCACCACTCCACCGTCCCTGTTCTCACCCTCTGATTAAAGTGAGCTCCCACCTGCCTCACCCAGGAGGCATTTTCAGCAGTTGTCTTCCTAGAGCTCTCAAGAGGACAGGATTCTGATGTTTAGGATTTGACACTAAGGATTACTTCCTCCTTTGTCAAACGCTGCTGCTGACCTCCGTTTCACTGAGATGCTCTTTCAAATCTTCCTTCCCTGAATTCATCAAAGGCACTGCTTCCTTTCAAGCACAGGCCAGGTACTCTCCTTAAGTTTCATCTAAACTGTAATCAAATGTTCCTTCCTCACAGAGGAGCTTCCCATGGGCCCAAGCGGTAAAGAACCTGCCTGCCAATGCAGGAGACGTAAGAGATGTGGGTTCAGTCCCTGGGCGAGGATGATCCCCTGGAGAAGGGCATAGCAACCCACTCCAGTATTCTTGCCTGGAGAATCCCATGGACAGAGGAGCCTGGTGGGCTACAGTCCATAGGATCACACAGAGTCGGAAGTCTTCCCCAACCACATTATCCCTCATCCGGCACATTCTCTCCTCATCTTGCTTTGTCTTCTGAGCACTAATCATTATCTTCACCTTATGATACACATTTATTTACAAATTTTCTAAAAGCAAGTTAGACATCAGGTGATTGAAAAGGACATGCAATCCTTAAACTTACCCTACAGAGTGAAATAACATATGTGCAGATAATAAGAGCACTTGGCTTTTCCTGAGCCCTTGATAAGTTCCAGGTGTCAGAACAGGCATCTTGTATATGGGTCCTCATCTCACGCTCTAGACCAGATGTCCTTCTGCAGAAGTTTGCTATCAGTGAGAAGGAACTCAGGGTCAAGGGAGGTAACTGACCACCACCGAGGGGCGAAGGTAGGACTTGAACCAGAGCACTCTTCAAAACGCTTATCTCGATGTTATTGACGCTAAGTCAATGAGAGCAGAGGTTTGTTCTAATAGATCAGAGAAGCAAAATATTTTTCCAGCTCTGGTAGACACACAAAGCCTTTACTGAGTGAGGAGTTAAAAACTAAACTCGTCTTGAAAGACAAACAGGATTTTAGTAAGTGGAGGAAAGATGGGGAGACAGATGTTTGATCATCAGCTCTAATTCCAGAGAGCCAGGGCAAGAGTGCTCAGTAACCTGGAAGCACCTGGACATTTTAATCACTCCTGAGCTAGAGAAAGATAATTTTTATTCTGAACCAATTTATCCTTCTGGAGGCAAATAGTGAGGCACTAATAAACTCCATGAACAACACAATGAACAGGTTTATTGGACCACATTTAAGAGTCTAAGGCAGGGAGGAGAAAAATCTAAGTCAGTATCAGAAAAATCAGGATGAATATTTGTAGTACATATTAATCTGCTGATTCACTTATTCACTCTGCATTTATTTATCAGGATCCTACCCTCTATAAAGAATAGTGAGAGAAAGGACTATGAATAAAAAGCTGTCCAAAGGGAGCCCAAACTCCTATAGGAATTAAACAAGTAAAGGGCCGATAGTATAAAATGATCATAATGATAGAATTATTATCATAGAATTGAAGCCATCTAGGATCTCAGAAATTGAAGAGATCGCTTCTTTTGATGTACAAAGAAGAAGTAAGGGAAGGGGATGGGATCAGAGAAAAAACATTTCTCCCATAAGGGCTTCTTTTTTCTTTTTTTTTTTCCTTATTGCTTTGTTTTACTTTTAACTTTCTATTATATTAGCAAACCCTTTTATTATAAGAAGTGCCCAAAGGATTCCCTTTGATGGTTAAGGACTCCTGTTGTCTTGATTCTTTATCACAGAAGTCGATTTGCTGTGTATCGTGGCAAGCTGGGCTTCCCAGGTGGTGCTAGTGGTAAAGAACCTGCCCGCCAATGCAGGAGGTGTAGAAGATGCTGGTTTGATCCCTAGGTTAGGAAGATCCCCTGGAGGAAGGGATGGCAACCCACTCCAATATTCTTGCCTGGAGAACCCCAAGGACAGAGGAGCCTGGAGGGCTACAGTCCATGGGTTTGCAAAGAGTCGGACATGACTAAAGCAACTTAGCATGCACGTGGTGGCAAGCTAGCTTCACCAGATACTGAGAGCAAACGTCCACAGACCAGCTTCCGGGAGCTTCTGTGGAGAGAAGTTCCAGTCCCTTTCATCCTTTTCCTGCAGCCCATCATTTAATACTCAAAGCCACAGCCCCCTCTTAACAGATAACCTTGCATACAAACTGCATTTCCCTCAACATGCATGTGGCATAGAACGTGTAGGTTACACCAACTTCCGTGACAATTTTCTTCAGTAACCTTCGGGGTATTATGGCTGACCCTAGTCCTATATGGCACCTGAACATTTCTGGTCAGAGTGACTCTTCCCATCTCCCCTCCAAGCCAGCTGGATAACTTCGTTAACCCCGACACCTTTCAGCAGGACTGGTGGAATCTAAGCCCCACAGCAGAATCTAGCATACCTATATGTAGGTACCTCAGGAAGGACTGTTGCTGAAGCTCCAATACTTTGGCCACCTAATACAAAGAGCCAACTCATTGGAAAAGACCCCAAGGCTGGGGAAAACTGAAGGCAAGAGGAGAAGGGGGCGGCAGAGGAGGAGACAGGTTAGAGAGCATCACCGACTCAACAGACATGAAGTTGAGCTAACTCCGGGAGATAGCAGGGTGTGCTATCTGAGCAGTCTGGTGTGCTGCAGTCCATGAGGTCGCAGAGTCAGACATGACTTAGCAAACGAACAGCAACACCTTAGGAAGCGGGGAGGTTGGGGAATGAGAGGGTACGAAGGATGAGTTTCATCTAAGATGAGTTTCTCTAGGTGGATGAGGCTGCCGTATATTAAGTCATGACCGTACAACATGACGACAGGGCCAGATGCGTATCAGGGCTGGAGAACTAGAGAAGTCCTGGGACGAAGCGTGGATGAGCACACACTGGTGGCCCGTGGGGTGATCCTCACTAGGGAGACAGTGATCATCGGAACCACCCCCGGATGCACTCCATTTATGGAGTCGGCTGCTCCTGACTCTGTTCCTAACAGAGCTTGACCCTAACCTTGAGTGTCAGGCACAGAAAGTGACAGAGACAGTGGTCGGCCATCCATTCCTTTCACGAATATGTGAGGGGTACCATGCTAAGGGCCAGATGTATCATAAGAAGCGAGACAGATGGAACGTCTATCATGGAGGTCACTGTCGGCCCGAGTCTTTTCTCCTTTCTCCACGTGTGGCTCCGGAGTGAATCCGATGCCTCTTCTGTCGTTTGCTCTGTATGTCTGCTCTCCGTACAGCCCATTACTGCATGCACAGCACCTCCCTTGTCCTTACAGACTTGGGAGTCTGGGCTGGAGCAGGGAGGACTTGGGGAGGGGGGAAGAAAGAACCACTCTTCATTATAGAAGGCTAAAGTCATTTGCTCAGGGTCATTGAATCAGACAACGCTGAACAAACAAAACAAATCCTTGAATTCCCCAGATTAGGTTAGCCCCTTCCACTGTTCACACCTACAGAAACTTGATTCTGCTTTCTGGAGCGTCCAATACTCTTGGAACTGTTTATGGAAGACCTATGATCTCCAGTCAATTTCAGGCACTACTAGAGCTGACACCGTGCCTATTGTGCTCACCGTGACGGTCCCTACGTATGTATGCTCTCGGCGTGAAGTAGGTAGGCAAGAATATGTGCTGAATTTATTTTAAATTTGCAGGCACTCCTACTAGCTATCTATTAAAAGGAGTTTCCCAAACTTAAAAAACATTTCCCTCACACAAGATGCTTGAGCCTGGACATCCCATATCACAACCAAAAGGGCCTGGCACCCAAGGCAGATTTTAGAGAGATGGGGTTCTAAACCAAAACAAAAATATATATGAGCCAGAAGTGCAGATACAGTAGGTGTGTGATCTTGATAGAAACCAGGGTGGACTAGGAGGTCTTGGGTGTGTAGTACTAACACAAAGATTGCCTCCCTAGTACACAAAGCTGTTTCCACTCAATTGCTGTCGCTTCACAAGCGCGTCTCGACTTGTGGCTGCTGCGTTAGCCAGACTTCTACATCCAGAGAGAGCAAGCAACGGGCACAAGGGAGCACGGGTGAGGTGAGAAGGAGGAAGGCGTTTGCTTGGAAAATCACTAGCAGCCAGAGCGGAGAAGGCAACGGCACCCTACTCCAGTACTCTTGCCTGGAAAATCCCATGGACGGGGGAGCCTGGTGGGCTGCCGTCTATGGGGTCTCACAGAGTTGGACACGACCGAAGTGACTTAGCAGCAGCAGCAGCAGTCAGAGATGACCACCTTTTCTCCTCTGGGCCCAGACACTGAGGAAAGAGGTGATGGTACCCTTTAAGAGGAAGGGGTAGACATCAATGAGACACGGAGGACAGAGCGACCATTCCCACTAGAGATCCAGAAATCCTGAGGTTTGGAGAGGATTTACATCCTGCCCAGAGAAGCCAAGAGAACCAGAACGAGACGGCTGTCTGCTGCAGGATGCCATCTCCTCGCGTTGGACCCCTGTGCTTAAATGTGTTTCCGCAGCCGGCAGGGCAAGGCAAGGCCTCACTCCTTTGGACAGAACGCAGAGCCTCTCCTCTGGGTCACGATTCCAAGTGCCAATCATCTGGGGATGAGCTAGACTTTGAGACTGAAATTAAAGACAGAGGAGGTAAGCCTTAGAATAAAAACAAGGGACATTCTTCTCTGATCTCTCTTTGTCTGGACGCAGAATTCTAGTCATGCTTAAAGGATCTTAAGGCAGAGGTAGCCTCGGGAAGTCCTGGAGGGACCCCATGAGGATAAGCGTGGCCTGTGGGCCCTCTCTGAACACCCACAGCTAGTAGTCAGAGTGCCTCCCCACCTACAATTCCAAATCTATCAGGAGCATCTTAACTTCTGCAGCCTGACTCAGCTGTGGTATACAGAATCGAGGAAAGGGGCCATTGCCCACACCCGGGTTGTTGCTGGTAAGATGGAAACAATGGAGAAGGGGATTCTCAGGGGCCAGGGGAGGTCCACAGCCCTTGGCCACAGGGAGGGTTTCACTTCTCAGCTCACAACAGTGAGTGATGGTGCCAACATCACTGATTCTGACCAACTGGACTTTCATACCCCGTCATGGAGAAAAACCTGTGACTCAGTAAAGTATGACTAGCTTATATGTTGCAAATTTCATGAGAGCAAAGATTTTTCTTGTCTGGTTTCCCATTTTATCTCTAGTGCCAAATACAGTACCTGCTACACAACAGGAATTTTAATACTAGTGGATGAACAAACTAATCACTGAATCTTACATTTTGCTTTGTATACCAATAAAATATTTATGAACGAATGCATTAAAATGAACACCCATTTAGAGACACAGAAGTCATGTGAGGTGGCTAGTTAGAGATTTTTTTATTTACCTATTTAGAAATATTGGTAAATTCTCTAACTACTAAACTAGTAAGGGACAAACAGAGTTAGTTTAATGAAGATCTTGACCTAGTATTTTATAGTCAACAAGGTGGTTGGCAAAATCTAACATGAATGGAAATGCATTCAGCATTTCAGGAACAAAAGCTTCTTTAGAAGAAGTTAATAATCCCTTTGAGAGCACTGCCCACCCACACAGGAAGTGGAGTGGGCAGTTGCTGGGACTGTGTTTTTGTTTCAGTGGGTACTGAATACCAACATGTTATAAGTAACTTGGGTACACATAGAATTAGGCAAAAACTGGTCTGCTATAAGTCCTGTCACTCCAACAAAGCAAAGAAAACCAGCTCATAGATACATCAAGAAGGCAAGAATAAATTCACCACTGTTATGATCCAAGGAGTTTTTGGTAAGCTAGTATTTACCTCATGTGATATGGAGATTTTTGTTTGTTTGTCTACCTCCTCTAAAATAATATTTTAATTTGGGAAGAATTCACAAGCATTGGTGGGCTTTAAAACAGTTAAGGAATCCTTACTGACCTGCTGGACATTTGATTATACATAGTCTTACTGTGCATGCTCAGTCATGTCTGATTCTGTGACCCCACAGGCTATAGCCAACCAGGTTCCTCTGTCCATGAGATTTGCCCAGCAAGAATACTGGAGTGGGTCGCCATTTCCTTCTACAGGGATCTTCTTCACCCAGGGATCAAACCCGTGCCTCCCGCATTGCAGGCATTGCATGACCACTAAGCCATCAGAGAAGCCACATATTCTTATTAGATGAATTTAATGCAGGCAAAGCTGGAAATTCCCTGAACTAACTCTTTACCACTGCAGCCACCCTGCCCCCCTACCCCACCATACACACACATACAGACTGCGTTTCCCCACCACCTTCAAATACAGGAAGACAGGCAGAGAATGTCGGACCACAATTGGTGTCAAAACCATCCCTATGAATTTCTGCTTGAAAATGCTGAGGAAATACGCTTACCAGAGGTTAAATGAGTATGATGATAGTTAAACTGCAACAAGACTGTTCTGTCTACAGTTCGAGGAAAAATAAAATGTTGAAAATAGCAAGCAGTCTTTAAATAATTAAACCAGGAGCTCATCCACTCTTGTATAATCAATTCTTCAGTAGCCTGGAAAGCTGGAGAGAGTCAGGATCTAAATCCCCATGAAGCAAAGACCATGACTGTTGGTCTGTCTGCACAGACTCTGAATGCGGGTGGTCACCTGGAGCAACTCACCTGCTCTCTGGGATCCCCTTCTCTAAATCGTGGGTGAATGACTCACCCTTCTTACAGGGTTATGTGGGGAACACAGAATCTTCAAAAGCCCTCCTATAGCTGGTAGGAAAACAGCTCACACTCAGCTTAGCACTCAAAATCTCCCCAATTCCGGCTCCACCTGTGTCCTTAGTGACAATGCTATGCTCAAGGCTACAAACTCCTGTCACTCCCCTCACTCACTGAGGGTCTCAAGCTTCTTTGCATTCCCCCCCCCCCCACCCTCCGCCTGCCTCTCTCCTTTCTTCTCCTGCTAGCCTAGCCATCCCTGCAGACTCGACTTGCCTGGGTCCTGTCGGCCCCGCCATCCCCCTTACACAGCCCGTCAGCATTCTCCCCAGTCACCTGTGCGGCAGTCACTGCACATGCAACCTTTCAGCTGTCTCTTTACCTTTCTCGCTAGACTTGAGGCTCCTTAAGGGACTGAGCACAATTTCAGCATCCTCAGTACCCAGCACCTTGCTTAGTATACAGTAGACATTCGGAAGTGAGTAGATAAATAAATGATGTCCATAGCCAAACCCTTTAAGGAACCTTTCTGATTCACAAACTATTACCTTACACTCTGGTCTTTTCCTGGAAAATTACTCCCTGACAGAAGGAATGACAAGTTAACAAATAAAGTCCTTGCATGGTATGGAAATGGGTAAATTCAGAGAATTTAGGTCAAATGATGGATTCATTTTGTTGGATTTGGATTAATGCTATTTTCCCATTCCACTGCTCCCTTCCCACCCCACCCCTCTTTGATGTCAACCTGTTTAAATCATTGTCCACTCTCTATTTTGTCTCCACTAATATTAAAATGTAAAGAAGAGAAGCATATATAGGGTGTGTGTGGGTCCCAGAACAATGTCAGGAGTGTTTACTTTCCACTGGTACATACAGATGACAAACTTGGTTTAGCACAGTGTCGGTCTCTTATTTGACTTGCTTTGTAGGAAGAAAGACTCATTGCAAATATATATATAGCCTGTTGAGATAATATGCTGATGAGATAACTGAGCTAGTTCCAACTATTGATGCTCCTTCCCAAAATGCATTGAATGCAATTCCTAAAAAAAAAAAAAAGTTGAAAAAGGAGTATCTAAAATTTTCCAATGGGTTTAATTATCTTGGTTATAAACAGATATAATGATGCCGAAAACCCAAATGGAACACACCTAACTGGCACAATCCCCTTAATCAGCCTCTTACTAGGCTTTTTTTCTGGACTAACATCTTTGAGGGGAAAGGAAAAAGAAAGCAAAGAAATCCAAGCATTAGACCCACAGGACTAAAGCACCACCTAGTGGGAAAAATGAAAAAACAACTGCTTTTACACTGGCTCTCCTTTTTAAACTCAACAGACAAAAATGTTTTCTTGGACCGCCAGTCTCTCGGTGTCTAGTGAATTTACAAATTCTTCCCTTTTGAATTTATGCTAAAAATTAATTTCAGACTTGTAAAGAAAGAACAAACAACAACTTCTTTTATTATCCCTCAAACCTGTTAACACAAACACTCAGGGCCTCGACGTAAATAGAGATGTGTGGGTTGTACACCATCTGTGTGTGATGTGTTTGCCAAGTACCCTCTTATAGCAACTAGCTAGCATCGCCACAATCAGAGTACCTGGCCATCTATTTCTTCTCTGGACTTTGTCTGAGGCCCCTCTCTGGGAAGGTGGTGAAACCAAAGTTCTGTTTTCTACCTCAGCATGTGGAAAGACAATATGGTATAGACATTAAGAGCGTGAGCTCCTAAGAGACAAACCTGGATTTGATTTGCAACTTCCTACTTTCTAGCTTTGTGGCTTATGGACCAGACATCTCAATTCTTGTATCTGTTTTCTTCATTGTTAGAAATGGAGAAATAATAATGTCTACTTGCTGGGGTAATAATATCTAACTGACAGACTGTTATAAAAATCAACCATAAGAACATAACCTAGCAATCCACAAAGATTTTTTAAACGTTTTATCATTCTACTTATCAGCTTATTCTAATTTCAATCTAAATGTTTCAGTGATACAAAACAAAATCCATGGAGTGTAACTGCACTAAGATGAAATAGTAATCTCTTTTTGGACTATGCAATTCTTTATAATATCTTTCATAAAGAAAGAAAGCTGAGCACGAAAGAACTGATGCTTTTGAACTGTGGTGTTGGAAAAGACTCTTGAGAGTCCCTTGGACTGCAAGGAAATCCAACCAGTCCATCCTAAAGGAAATCAGTCCTGAATAGTCATTGAAAGGACTGATGCTGAAGCTCAAATACTTTGGCCACCTGATGCGAAGAACTGACTCATTGGAAAAATCCCTGATGTTGGGAAAGATTGAAGGCAGGAGGAGAAGGGGATGACAGAGGAGATGGGTGGATGGCATCACCGACTGGATGGGCATGAGTTTCAGTAAGCTCCGTAAGTTTCAGTAAGGGGGATGGTAATGGACAGGGAGGCCTGGCGTGCTGCAGTCCACGGGGTCGCAAAGAGTCCGACACGACTGAGCAATTGAACTGAACTGATTATATGTTAACAAACAACTTTTAGGGTTTTGTTATCAAAAAACCCTAGGTATGAATTATACACCAACGAGTACTAGATAAGCTCCTGCAGAAGTCACGTGTAAAATGCAGATATGACTCAAATGCTGGTTGGCTGGCTGGTTGGTTGCTTGATTGCTTTCATGGCACAAAAATCACTCAGAACCAAGCAAGAGAGGACAAAAGTATTCCCAAGTCATCATGCACAAATTCACAGCCAAGATGCCCCCTAAATTTTATTTTCCCTAATTGAATTTAGAAATTTCCTTGAATCAATCAAACATTCTACTGTAACATAGGCTAAAAATAAAACATATAAATGGATCTAGCTAAATGAAGGATAGAAAGAACTGATATTATAAATTCTGAAGGCCTATTTGTGTTTTTCAATTTGTTGAATACTGAGAATAGTTGTTTTTTTGTTTGTTTTTCTGTTTTTTCCCCAATAATATGCTTACATCAGGGCCTTTAAGGAAACTGTATATTTGATCTGGAGGGAAAAGGAATCATTTCTCACATTCCTTAAAAGAAAATGTGACAACTCAAGAATATATTGTTAGCTCATCTTATTTGTTGGTTTTTTCATTCTTTTGCAAAAGAAGCCTTCACTGAATTGCAAGGCAAAAGAGAGTGAACCAACCACAGGCATTTATAACAAAGAGACAGATGGTTGAACTGGTCACCTGTCTGCAGAAATTATTCATGGAGAGGAAAAAGAACAGCAGAGAACAAATAATTCTTATGTGTGTGTATGTTTTCTAATAACCTCAAACTACCCTTTCTGTTTCAAAGATGAATCTTAATCAGAGTAGTGGGGAAAAAAATGAGGAAAAGGCCAGAATTGCTACTACCATCCTCACTGGAGATGGATGATACGAAATCCTCCCATTTGATCATGATGGATGGTCACTCCTCCCTACTCGGGAAAATGAGTCACCTCCCCCACAAAGCACCTCCCTCCAGCCTCCTTGAGGAGAAGGAGGGCTCGCTCCTGTCCAAACCTGACAACCAGATTTAATGGTGTGTGGAAGGAAGGCGCCCCTGGGGTGCAGCATCACGTTGACTCAGAAGCGGTAAGTGAATTCAGCTTGGTCCCTGGACTTCCAGTAAAAACAACCAAAATATATATATATATATGTGTGTATATATATGTGTGTGTGTGTATATATATATGTGTGTGTATATATATATTTTCTTTTTCAATATTCCTTTGGCTATATTTTCAATCC
Organism: Cervus elaphus; assembly: GCF_910594005.1. Lineage (NCBI taxonomy): Eukaryota > Metazoa > Chordata > Mammalia > Artiodactyla > Cervidae > Cervus > Cervus elaphus. Next base: position 12,571,286 of record NC_057826.1, read on the forward strand.
AGATCTGCATGGAAGATTACCATTTCTTTTTTCTGGGATTTATCTTTTTTCTGTCCAGGTGGCTCTCAAAACCAGTATCGCTAAGAATGGTGTCACTTTCAGATACTGATAATTTCCCCCTTAGTCTCATGAGGAACGAGTGTGAAGCAATACTTGATGAGCACTTAAAACATTCATACTTAATAAGGGTCCTAAGTATGTAAAGAGAAGAGAGCTTTCTCAGAGATAAGCAGAGGGGAACAATGAGGGAACAGGAGAGACCCAAACAGGTTACAACTGTAATGATCAGGTCCTCAAATCTCTTTCTAGCAGACATCACTCTATGCCACCCAATTTGAAGACCAATAAGATGTTCAGATCCAATGCAGACATCAGACTCTAAACCCCAGGAGCTTCCTTTTCAACATCATTTGGGGGCGGGGGATGCAGAAAAACCTAAATTGGTAAACTCACAGTAATTGTGATTTTTTTTTTTTTTAACACAATGAGTCTGTAATTCTTAAATCAGGAGGTAGGTGCATGAGCATTTGTTATTTTGTATACTTTACACACATTAACGTATTATAAATATCATTTGCATGTGCTCAACAGTTAAGAAAAACATGAAAAGTATTTTAAAAAGAAATGAAAAAGTAAACTACAGTCTTCAGAAATTATGGTAAAAAGCTAACATTTTAAAGTAAGCATGTGGGTACAAGGGTGTTGAATATTTTCTGCTTTTTCCATATGCTTGAAATTTTTTATAATTTTAAAATTAAATTGGGTTAAAAAAAAAAATCACAGGCTGCTGCTTTTCACCTAAATTAGTTTTAGGTGAGAAGATGTAACAGTGTTGATTCTTTTAGGAATGAGTTTCTAATTTCTCAAAGGGAGACAGTTTCCATCTTGAGCTCCTGAAATACTGAATAACCCTTTCTTCTATGGATATCTAAATGATTTACAAAACAGTGGTAGGTCTTATTTCTCAAAAAGTAAAATAAAATCACAGAGAATATGAGCAACCTTGGGCTGTCCTGCTTTAGTTACTTGTCAGAACCTAAACTTTCTAAGCCAAAGAACCAGAAAATCACAGGATTAAGACAGAAGCAAATAGTAGCTGGCCTTGCACCACCTCCTCAGGGGTGGTACATGACCATGATTTATCAGTTTTTCCCACCTAATCCTGTCATCAACACAACTGTTTTTGGTTTTGTTTTGTTTTTTTTTTTTGTCCTTAAAAAAGGACAAAAAAAAAAAGCTTCTTTTTGAAAGACAATTCCAGGCGTGTAATGTTGTTGAATTTTACCCAACATCTACCTTGGAGGTTTCTCTTCAACACTATCTGGTTCAAAATTGGGAAAGGAGTACTTCAAGGCTGTATATTATCACTCTGCTTATTTAATTTAAATGCGGAGTACATCATTTGAAATGCCAGGCTGGGGGGATCACAAGCTGGAATCCAGAATGCCAGGAGAAATATCAACAACCTCAGATATGCAAATGATACCACTCTAATGGCAGAAATCAAAGGGGAATTAAAGAGCCTCTTGATGAAAGTGAAAGAGGACAGTGAAAATGCTGGTTTAAAACTCAACATTCAAAAAAAGAAACTAAGATCATGGCATCCAGTCCCATCACTTCATGGCAAATAGATGGGGAAACAATGGAAACAGTGACAGGCTTTCTTTTCTTGGGCTCCAAAATCACTCCAGAAGGTGACTGTAGCCATGAAATTAAAAGAAGCTTGCTCTTTGGAAGGAAAGCTATGACTAATCTGGACAGCGTATTAAAAAGCAGAGACATCACTCTGCCAACAAAGGTCCATATAGACAGAGTTATGGTTCTTCCAGTAGTCATGTATGGATGTGAGAGGTGGACCATAAAGAAGACTGAGAATTGAAGAACTGATGCTTTGACCTGTGGTGCTGGAGAATTCTTGAGAGTCCCTTGGACTGCAAAGAGATCCAACCAGTCAATCCTAAAGGAAGTCATTCCTGAATATTCACTGGAAGGACTGAAGCTGAAGCTGAAGCTCCAATACTTTGGTCACCTGATGTGAAGAGCTGACTTCATTGGAAAAGACACTGATGATTGGAAAGACTGAAGGCAGGAAGAGAAGAGGGCAGCAAAGGATGAGATGGTTAGATAACATCACCTACTCACATAACATGAGTTTGAACATGTCTAACTAACTCCGGGAGACAGTGGAAACAGTGTCAGACTTTATTTTTTGGGCTCCAAATTCACTGCAGATGGTGACTGCAGCCATGAAATTAAAAGATGCTTACTCCTTGGAAGGTAAGTTATGACCAACCTAGATAGCATATTAAAAAGCAGAGACATTACTTTGCCAACAAAGGTCTGTCTGGTCAAGGCTATGGTTTTTCCAGTGGTCATGTATGGATGTGAGAGTTGGACTGTGAAGAAAGCTGAGCGCTGAAAAATTGATGCTTTTGAACTGTGGTGTTGGAGAAGACTCTTGAGAGTCCCTTGGACTGCAAGGAGATCCAACCAGTCCATCCTGAAGGAGATAAGTCCTAGGTATTCATTGGAAGGACTGATGTTGAAACTGAAACTCCAATACTTTGGCCACCTCATGCAAAGAGTTGACTCATTGGAAAAGACCCTGATGCTGGGAGGGATTGGGGGCAGGAGGAGAAGGGGATGACAGAGGATGAGATGGCTGGATGGTATCACCAACTCAATGGACATGAGTTTGAGTAAACTCTGGGAGTTGGTGATGGACAGGGAGGCCTGGCGTGCTGTGATTCATGGGGTCGCAAAGAGTCGGACATGACTGAGCGACTGAACTGAACTGAACTGAACTGAACTAACTCCGGGAGATAGTGAAGCACAGGGAAGCCTGATAAGCCGCAGTCCACGGAGTCTAAACAGTCAGACAGGACTTAGCGACTGAACAACAACAGCTGACAGAAAAGACAATCACCTGGGAACAAAATAAATGAAGCAAAGATGTAATGAAGACATGAAGCTCCATGTTTCAACGTGCACGGCCTGAACAAAACTGTTAGAACACACGTATGCATTACAGATGCCTTGATCAATCTCACACCAAATGGTGCACCCCCCCACACAAAAAACAGGAAAACCTAAATATTTGATGTACCTCATTTCTTTGCTACAAGAAATTTTTTTTAAACCAGAATTCTGTTAAGATTTTTAAAAAAAAGCATCAAAAGATTTCCCTGTAGCATGGGAGGTTTCTCAACCTTCTAAATGTTCAGACTGTGTCTTTTAAACAGGAAAATCTGCACACATTTCAATCTGAGGCAGGAAATGAGTTTTGAAAGCTTCAAGCATTTTAGTTTAGCAACAGGGAGCTTGGGGAGGATGCTGAGGGAGGAAGAGTCAGAGGCCTCTGGTATTTCTATTAGCAAGATTCCTGGAGCCTGGGCAGGCATAGAACTCAGCTGACCGCAATTCCGCCTGCATCAGGGGAAAAATGAACTTGGAATGAACTTGTTTCCAGCCATTCACAGCCCAGTGTACTAAAATTATAATTTAATCAGAGAGGCCATAACAGTTCATTTCATTAGAAATCATACAACAAATATGATCTAACAGTTTTTAAACCAATGTATCTCTGAAATACAATACTATTCACTGAGAGACAGAGAACAAGGTTTTAATACAAGAAGTGGATTCTTCTTAAAAAATCTTTAGCTGTAAATATAAAAACAAAGTTAAAGTCAAAAGCAATAATAATTAAAGCTCGTAAGATTACAAATCAGTCCTTGTAAGATTATAAATCAGTCCTGAATATTCATTGGAAGGACAAATGCTGAAGCTGAAACTCCAGTACTTTGGCCATCTGATGCAAAGAACTGACTCATTTGAAAAGACCCTGATGCTGGGAAAGATTGAAGGCAGGAGGAAAAGGGGACGACAGAGGATGAGATGGTTGGATGGCATCACCAACTCAATGGACATGAGTTTGAGCAAGCTCCAGGAGTTGGTGATGGACAGGGAGTCCTGGCATGCTGCAGTCCACAGGGTCGCAAAGAGTCGGACACAGCTGAGCACCTGAACTGAAGATTACAAATGGAGTAGATTTCTTAAATCCTTGCCATTTCACTAGTTCTTTGAATATTACATTTAGTTGCTTCTGTCTCTATGTAGCTTGTATTCCATTTTTCAGTTGTGGTTAACCCTAAAATTCTCACTGCCAGCACCACTTCATGCCATTTTGCCATGTACCCCAGCTGTTATAAGAACATTCTAAGAAGCTCCAATACTTTGGTCACCTTATGCAAAGAGCCACCTCATTGGAAAAGACCCTGATGCTGGGAAAGATTGGAGGCAGGAGGAGAAGAGGGCAGCAGAGGATGAGATGGGCAGATGCCATCACCGACTCAATGGACAAGAATCTGAGTAAACTCCGGGAGATTGTGAAGGTCGGGGAAGCCTGGTGTGCTGCAGTCCATGGGGTCGCAACAAGTCAGACAGGACTTAGCGACTGAACAACAACAAACGGCTTTCTTGTTTTTACTAGTTCTTCCAAAATTTTTTCATCAAATCCCCACTGTGTGTCACACTCTACTTGAAGGTCTGATTATTTCAGTGATAAATAAATGGATGTGGTATCTTACATATAGGGGCCTTACTACCTTCTTTCAATTCACTCCACACACTCTGTGAGGGGAATCTTTCTAAGACATTCTTTGCCCATAACACATATGAGCTCAAAAAGTCTACTGTTCCTATTCCTCCATAATCTCCTGCCTCCAGGAGCTCTTGATCGGACCTCATCCAGGCTGCCTCTCACCATCCTTTACCATCCCTCTATTCTGATCAGACTCTTCACTCCCTAAAGCCCCTGACTTTCCCCACCCCAACCCCTGCTCACCTTGTTCTTTCTATGTAACACTGAGCCTGAGCAGAACTGGGCCTATATTCTGATGAAAGAGAAATATATACATGGGACTCTGTGAAATAAAAAAAAGTACATCCAGATACGCTACTTACGCAGGCCCCCTTGAAATGGGTCTAGTTTTCAGTGAAGCTTAGGGAAGAAAAGAACAGAGGAGACAAACTATGAAATCCTCTACAAGAATAAAATGATTTTCTTCCAAGTGACAGAGAGTAACTTAGCACATATATTAAGTTGCTTTTACTCTTTGGGATACAATATAGTGATTTCTGCAGTGGGGTCATATACTTGCCTCTTTAAGTGCATAGATCTTCTTCTATCATCTCCCTTTCTTTACATCATGGACATCTATTACCTCTGCCTTTACTCCCCAGCCCCTTCCCTTCAGTCTAGTCAGCATATGTAAAGGAGAATGAGAACTCCTGGGACATGTTATTACACAAAACACCATTTAGAAAATATTGACTTAGGATCACTGGCTCGACAACCAACAGTCAGGAGTCCTGGTTCCTATGCTCTGCTACTCGTTAGGAATGTAATCTTGGAAAAGCCAGCACTTCCTTTTGAATCTTATTTAATACATACATTAAAACAAGAAATAAATGCACTATTTATTTACAAATGAACAATTATTAAATCATTTATCCACAAATAATAATATGTTTTATAAATTAACAGTTTTGTGCCTTGCATGGCCCATGGCAGTAGCCTAATCCACATTCCATACTTTCAAAGTAAGCTGCTGGTTATCACTATTACCCTTAATTGGTATCCAATGCTTCCTACACTCATCAAAAATTTACTGAACATCTAAAAACTGTCAGGTTCCTCATAAAATACTGAGAATAGAAAGATAAATAAGGCATTTTGCCTATTCTATAGAATTGACAGTTTACTAGTGAGCCAGAATAGTTAACAAACACTTGTGTGATAGGCACTATAATGGAGAAATATTTAGTGCAATGAAAGAGTGAGGAAACTTCTCTTTATTCCAGTGGCTGACACTGTGCTAAGCAATGTAAATGGAAAGATAATCACACAGTCTGGATCCAAACTAGGAATACACATATATATACACACATACACAGAGATAGGTAAGCATGTTGCATAAACATGGAAACTGTGCACAAATGTTCATTCACAAGGCCCCATTCAACATATACAGATGAGCAAACTAAGGTAGACGAGTCAAACAGATAAACGGAGTTTGGACACATGTGGAGAAGAGTCTTCCCACCGGTGCTCAGGTTTATGAAAGTGAGTCCTAGAAAATCTGAAACAGAAAATAACGTTTGAACAAAAATCCGGAAAAGTCTTCACTGCCGTGGGATAGAGATGTGAGGTGATTAAACATAAACAACGAAGCTTATGAAGAAATACGAAGAAAGACTTACAAACAGCTCCTACTAGGTGAATGCTAACTAGCACAGCAGAGAACAGGAGAGCACTGGAGAGAAGACAGAGTGGTCAGAATTGAGGGTCAAAGCTTGGGTGGCCACAAAGAGGAACACGCTGAAGGCATCGCTAAGAGCAGGAGGCTATGGATTCGCAGTGCAGTCACTGCCAAATGCCTGACTTTCCCTAATTCATGAGGCAGCAGCCAAGAAGCCAAGTAGAGGGGCTTACTTGAACTTTGGGTGGTGTGGCCAGTTCACAGGGCAAGGGCTCTAGAGTATTGGCGGGGATGTCACTTAAATCAGCGACCAGGAACTGCAGGTGGTGTGCAAACGCAAGAGAAACCTTTGACACTATGGAGGGCAGAAGGTCGAGTCAGGAGAGAAGTGAAAACTTAGGAAGAGGTAACAGCAAGAGAAATTCTCTTTGCTAGGTAGCCAGACATTTGAGGAAGCCAGGTTATTAGGAAAATCACAACATGAAAATTAAAGTCACCCAGGTTAATGCAAAGGGTGCAGGGAGATGAAGGCTATGAGCAAGGAGCTCAGTTCAGATCATCTTCACATCTGGAAGGTCAGGAGACGTTCATGATGAGGATGGGAGAAAATGGCATTAAAGACACGTGGACCTTAGAAGACAAGACACTACGGAACAGTGTTGGTGAACTGTGCCCCGACTCCAGGAATAAAAGGACTGAAGAAAACAGTCTCCATCTAGGGAGACTTCAAGGGATGTTATAGCAACGCAGTATATCCAGATTTTAGATAAGACATAGATGTTGAGATGGTAAGAGACTTTGTTCACTTTAGGAAAACACCTGTGAAACAGCGGTGGGCCCAGGTGGTGGCAATTACTTAATCATCTGTGGTCTACTACTTACTTGGCATCACATATTTGTCATTAGAAATAAACACTACTTATATAAACACATTTCTATAATGCAAAGGCTGAGAAGTAAATAAATCACTTTTTCCTCTAACAGACTGACTGTAAAGAGAAAAATCATTTCCATGTGAGTACACTTTGAAAAGAATTTAAATCTCCATCATCTAAATAGTCTAACCAAATTATTTTTCTTTTTTTAATTTAAATTTATATATTTTTAATTGGAGGATAATCGCTTTACATTCTTGTGTAGGTTTCTGCCATATATCAGCATGAATCGGCCACGGGTATCCATATGTCCCCTCCCTCCCACCTCCCATCCCATCCTACCCCTCTAGGTTGTCACAGAGCACCGGATTTCCTTTGAACATGTGTGTTTTATTAATCTGAATCATGTTCTCAAGAACAACTAGAATCTGAAGTGCAAATTCTCCACATAATTATCCTCATTACTGCCAGTTCTTAAGATGACTGAAATCTATCTTTTGGATTCCCTCTCCACCAATCTTCCTCCCAGACACTATGCAGCCACACTTATCTATTTCCTTTCCTCAAATACTACCAGCTTCGTAGGTTCCAAAGAGCTAATGGCACTGCGGCATGATCAAAATCACCATGATTAAGATTTTGGTCTAATCTCCTAATGTTCACAGCTGAGTCCATTATGAAGGACCCCTGGGTAACTGGATAAATAAAATAATGTACCTGAGACATGGCTTCTCGTTCAGTTAAACTCCAGTGGAGATCAACATGCAGCCATCTTCCCGCGGCAGGCAGTCATTAGCACATTACACCACTCAGAAGGTAAACTAGGACTCTATTGTTCTCTGGGGTTTTTTCTGTCCAGAATGAATACAGAATAAGAGATCGGCTATTGTTCTTCTACTACCTGGGCCTCGTGTTCAGAGTTAAAGAAGATCACTGTCAAACTTGGCCTGGGCTGATCTTAGAGCCTCAGGCTCAAAGGGTTTTGAATTGGGGAGAGATAACGACAGAGTCATCTACTGTCAATAGTCCATCATGAATGCTAAAGTTAGGTTATACTTTGTTACTGTAGGTGAGGGGATCTAAAAATGAGTTAATTTCTGCAAAATTAAGATTATGTATTGAGATTCTGATAATGGTAGAGGCTGCAAAGATGGTGGTTTGGTTCCCTCAGTCCTTTAAATGACAAGACACAAAGATTCACCCTGGCTAGTAATTCTTCGTATTCCAGGAAAGAACCAAAAGTAGGACATGAGATTACTGAAGGTCACAGAATCCTTCAGCATGCTCTTGGAAGCCTGTACAAATATTTCCTTTAAAAGCTGGGATACTTACAGGAAAGGGAGTAGGTCCTCTGAAACTCCTTTAGGTTTTGGTTGAATTTTACAGACCCCAAATCAGGAATATGTTCAATATTTGAATAATTTTATCCCAGTAACCCTTCCACCCACATCCGTTCAACACACAGTCACCGTCTACTCAACAGGAAACTACAATCACCACCATAGGCAAATTGGTTCTCTGGAGAAGAGAATGAACACACAACAAAAGTGGTCCATAATCTACTCAGAATTCTACTTGTTTTATTCCCTTGGTGACATTTTGCTTCAATGGAAGGTTTGCATTTTTAATTTAAGCTGCAATCCTGAACTTTTCAAAGACTATTTTTTTTAAGTCCGATACTCTGCCCTACATCTATTATTTCTAATTCTATAAGCAAAAGTGGGACTTTAGCAAGGTACATATTGTGAGGTTGTGCCACATTCATTTCCAAAGGCCACCCTGTTAGGAAGGAAAAGAACAGGATTTGAACCCACCACTCTCTCTCAAGTCCATGTTAATCTCCTTTACATGCTGAGTCCTGCTGACTGTCAGTTCTGAACATAAATGCAGTGGGATTTGGGGAGAAGTGATCAATATGGATTAACATGGCCAGAAGAAACACAAGGAAGAGGTGAGACTTGGGCTTGGTGCTAAAATCTTTACAGGATTTGAAATCCAGGTCAAGAGGAGGGAAGTTTCTCAGAAGGGAGGAAGGAGAGTGGGAAGGGCATAATGACCACAGAATATGCTATGACAGGGAGGACACCGACCTTATTCGAGGACACAGTAAGCCAAGAACATGTAAGAAATAGGATCAAGAGACAAATGTTGAAAAGCAGATAAAGGAAGACACTGAAAACCAAGTGTGGGGTTTTTAACTACAACAAGAGGGGGCCATCGAAATTTTATGAGCAGAGGAGGGATAAGGCAAAGACGGTGTTCTGGGAAGATAAATCTGGAGCTGGTACAGAGGGTAGATTTCAGAAATAAAAGCAGGGAGGCTAGCAAGGCAGCGCTCAAAACCTGCCACAAGAAGCAACCAGAGAATTGGCCCTAACACACTCTGCGTTCCCCAGGCAATGCTCAGTACTGTGGCTTCCAAAGAATTCCGATGGAACATTTCTCCCTGCCTTTCTCTGCATCTGAAGAATCTGCCACCAAAGCATTCCATGTGACAAGCAATGCGGCTTGAGGAAATACAGCCACAGTCCAACATTACCTAGGAAACCAGATATGACTAAATGCAAAATGTTACCCTACGCTGGGAAATAGCTGTGAGATCTGGTTAGAGCCGTGTTTATTGTTCATTAAACTTTATATAATAGGAAAAAATGCTAAATGAACCCAAATGCAAATTAAAGTAAGTTCGATGTTGGAAAGATGTGTGATGTGTTGGGGGACTGGAATAACGCCTTTAATAACACTGAGGGTGCGTGTGGCTAAACTCGCTTGTTCTAATACGTTCTTTTCCACGTGTTCTGTCCTCGTGATTTTTCATGAGTCAGGGACAACAGGCATGTGTGATGATAGGTGTGCTGAGCTGCAGGCCCCTTGCCAAAGGTACCCTAATGCCAGGTCACTGATGTGAGTCTTAACTAGATGACATGCTTGAGCGCTGGGAGTTTCAGGTAGGGAGAGGAGCTAGAAAGAGTGCTCTTAAGGAAAAATAAATCTCAGATGATGTTGCCCTCCCCAAATAATTGTTCAGAGATAAAATTATACCCCACATATTGAGTGTTCAGTTCAGATAAAAGGGACTTTCTGCCGAATATCCTGAAGAGGGGACAGATACCTGATCTGCAGCTGCCTAAGACTCAGAAACAAAGTTATTTGGATGGAAAAAAATATTTCAGAATCATTGGGAAAAAAACCTAAAAGAAATGTTTATTTATTCATAATGTCTATATATGCACAGGTACCTATTTGTATTTATATAAACACAGATTTGGTTTTACACATATAAAGATATCTGGGTAAAATTGCAGCTTTACATGTAGTTGAGGACTGATTAGAAAAAGCATCCAGTGAACTGACTAGTAAATAATGCCCACAGCCACATACTGTTGTTATCCATCAATGCTCCTAAGAGTGGTTGCAAAGAGTTTACTAGGATTGGATGAATTCTCCCACAGAGATATAGAACACTTGAAACCCATGGTGTACAAAAATCAAGAAACCTTTGTGTTTTGCATTTTTCAGTACATGGTGCATTTACATTTTTCAATCATATATTATGTACTAGTTTAGGTCAATCTAAAACTCAGCAGAAATTGACGAATAATATTAAAGCGGAAGAGTTCTGTCTCACTAGACCTCTAGAGAACTAGAGTGTTTCAAGACATCTCATCATGTGAAATAAACCACAACAGCTCTCTAGAAGCAAATGCCACAGAAAAAAAAACTGGGACCCGGGAGGTTCCTTCCCCATACATATGATAAGGGCTCTTTCCTTCAAACTACAATCCACTGCAAAACTATTCTACTTCTAGGTAGATTCAACTAAGTATAACTGTTTAGAAATTGCAAGGCTTTCTGCTGAGAAGGGACAAGGGCAAGAGAGAAAAGAAATAAACACATCCTGACATTTTCATTTTTCATCCAAAGAAGAAAACTGCATATTGGGATGCTAATTATAATTCCTGCATGCCTAAAAGCATTCCTTCTGGCAAGAAAACACCTAGCCCTGGTAGAATTGCTATTAATCTCATGAAAAGAACGCTAGGACCTTTGTACAACTCAGACTCTGAAAATAGGCAGGGCTCAGTTGTTCACTCAGCAAATATTGCCTGAACATCTAGTATGGGCTGGACACCACGGATAGCCTGAAACATAACTGGTAACATTATGCATGCTTTTTTCTTGTACTTTCATGAATTTTCCAGATTTTCATTAGTGAGCTTATATAATCTTATTTATCAAGAAAAAAAAAAACTGTTAAAACTAAAAAGCATCAACCATGCAATGTCCTCTCTTGTTTATATTTTTGAAGATATGCATCAAAGATAAGTGCACAAAAGCATCTACCGACCAAAACAAGGAATGCCAACCGTCAAAACAGTCCCCGGCACAGAAATACCTCCACTTCCCTGAAGACTCCAAAATTTTTGTTTGAAAACACTTCTTAATTTCATTTGGCCAAGAGACATGGATCAGGCGGCAAAGATCCACAGGCCAAAGGTAGGTGAGAAAACAAATGACAATCCTAGGTAAAGAAAATAAGAACAGCTGGCTGCAAGAGCCAGATCAATTCCTGTACCCACTGAGCTTAATCAAGTGCTATCGGGGAGACTGCAGGGGAAAAGCAATGGGGACCCTGTAAATGAAACTCAGATGAAGAACTGCTCGATGGAGACACATTTGCAGGTGTGCATCTAGCTTGGCACAGCTTCTATTGCCAGGGAAGCCTGTCTGACTGCAGAGGGCCTATGACTGGAGTTGCAGGATATTCCCATACACCAAATAAATAAATGTTCTAGAATATTCTAGGCTACCAGGGTTGTTCCAGAGCTAATGCAAAGCCTTATATCTGCCCTAGAGGTTGTGATTTAAGTCACAGCACACTGTATGTTAGGTCAACATCTTTCCCTCTCCCCTTCCCCCAGTGTCAAAGTGCAGAGGCGAAGTCAAGTAAAAAGAAAACAAGCAGACATCCACTTCCAACCTCACTAGAGTAACAGCAATTGGATCTGAAACGACTGATCTGAACCAAGACGAGGACAAGGGATGTGAAACCATGCAAGACGCTGGACATCAGGCAAAGGACAGTGATTCCCGAAAGGGGGAAGACAAACAAGGTGAGCCGCCAGACTGCTCTCTTTACGGCCTTAGGAGGACGTTTTGCAACACGGTGGAGGGCAAGAACTCCAAGGGCAGGCCAGCAGACTCCTCAGGTGAGGAGATGGAGCTGAGAGTCAGGGGAGAGCCAGGCAGCCAGAAGGCACAGGGGCACGCATGCCCCTTAAACACATTCCATGGAGCTGGAGAAAGCAGACATCGAAGATCCCATACTGGGAGGTCCCATTTATACATATCCAAGAACAGACAAAACTCATGGATGCTGATAAAAAGCCAAGCAGTAGTGACCTCGCCGAGGAGGAGAACGAATGACTGACAGAGGCACAAGGGATCCCTCTGGGAAGATGAAACCGTCCTTTATCTTAACTGGAATGCTGGTTATATGGTTACAAATGTTTATAATAATGCACTTAAGATCTGTGCATTTTGCTGAATGTGAATTATATACCCCAAAATGTCCCCTCTAAAAAAATAAGTTACAGGAAAAAATAAGAAAAGGAAACCAAATAATATTTACTAGCTCTATTTTACAAGAGAAGATAAGGTCATTTGCATTTCTTTTGCCTCTGCATGTAAATGCTAATAAATGGAAATGTAGGAAACTATAAGTCTATATTGAAAAATACATTAAAATTATATCTGAATATGACTAACAAGATAATATAAAATTATCCTCTCTGGACCAATAGGCTCTCAGTGGATTACTGCCATCGCTATCAATAAGTAACTAGTCCAGCACACCAGAAATAAATGGATCATAATTAAACATAAGCAATAAAAATGGTCTACAAATACAGCATGCTGAAGATGGCTGATATGAAATTAGTGAGGCCAAAGATTGTTACAACTCATAACAATTCCTGACCAGCAACAGATCCCTGAATTCTGGAGACCATTTCTCCTTGAACCATAGGCCCAAGTATCAACTGGAACTTGTAGAAACAAATGTTACCCAGCTTCATTTCTATGGATGGTTGTGCAAAACAAAAGCTGTAAGCAGTCCTGGCTCTTGTTGAATCTATCTGACACCGTGTGTATATTAATAACAGCAGGACAGCAGATTTTAGGTACATATCAGGGGTGTTTATAAGCAAGAGTGATTCCCATGATTCCCACAAGCTAGCCACAGCTGCATCTATGAAACTGTTTCCAAGAGTACCAGTACCGTCCTCCTCACTCTCAGATGACTTTGGGTTTCACTGCATCCCCAGGCCTTCTTTCAGCAACACTGAATATCTTCGGGCCCAGGAATAAAACACAGATGCAAAGGAGAAATGTTAATAAATTTGAGCATCACTTTTGGTGCTGCCCACGTGTGAATGCTTCTTTTGTATCTGCCTTCCCTCTGGATCTTGCAGACTGCGGTGCCAGGCTGCTTCTCCCAGCCTTCCTGCCTTCTCTGGACTGTCTCTGCCTACCTAAACTTGCTAAACCTGTCTCAGCTTCGTCATCTGTGAAACAGGGATCAGAAGAATATCTACTTTCTCATGCTGTGTAGATGACAAAAATGACATAAATTCAGCACCGTGACTGGCACACAGTGTAAGTGGTTAAAAGTAAAAGTAATGATATAAGAACAACATTCAAGGTAAAAAAGGATTTGTAACTTAACAGAGCATAATACTGTTAAAAAAAAAAAATTTATCCAAAACTTAGAAAAAAGGACTAAGAGAGACACGTGTCCTTTTAATGCCACGCAGGACTTCCAGTGGACTTCCGGTAAAGAATCCACCTGCAGTGCAGGAGAGTGCCTACAATGCAGGAAACCCAGGTTCGATCCCTGGGTCAGGAAGATCCCCTGGAGAAGGAAATGGCAACCCACCTAGCATTCTTACCTGGAGAATTTCATGGACGGAGGAGCCTGGCGGGCTATAGGCCATGGGGTCCTAAGAGACGGACATGCCTTAGCTACTAAATCACCACCACAGGGACATTGTTTAACATACCCACACAAGAAATATTCAGTTCTATGTGAAAATGTGCCCTTGCATGACATAGATATTTACTAATAATTGAGGCTCAGAGTCTATGAGATGATAATTAGCCTGTAGATTTCTATTCAGTAGAGATGCACTGTTCAGTAGAACGTGGTGATGGTGGTGGTGGTTTGGCCACTAAGTTGTGTCTGACTCTTGTGACCCCACAAACTGTAGCCGCCGGGCTCCTCTGTCCATGGAATTTCCCAGGCAAGAACACTGGAGTGGGTTGCCGTTTCCTTCTCCAGGGGATCTTCCCGACCCAGGGATCAATCCAGAGTTTCCTGCATTGCAGGCAGATTCTTTATCATCTGAGCCAACAGGGAAACCCTGTTCAGAAGAATAAATAACATCAAAAGTTAAGAGCCTTTTACTCTGTGAGACATTCACCAGTTTTATACTGAACCTAAATTTGTATTTTAATATTCTTTTTAATGCCTATAAATATCCAGTTCTTCAAATAATTTTTTGTGATCTTGTTCTTTACACTTTAGCCATATTCCTGCCTCCCTCATTAAGCAGTTAAATAAATTTGGGCACACTTCATTTTATATTTACATGAGTTATGCTTTAACTTTATGAAAACTACATTTGTATGAGTCATGTTTTTAACTTTCTGAAAATTAGACTGAAGAGTAGCTAATAGTTCTGCAGGGGCTATTACATGCCATGTCCTGAACTTCACAATTATGAATTCAACTTATCTTTACAACACTCTAATAAGATAGAACATAAAAATATCTACATTTTAGAGACACAATGGGATTAATTAATTAGCACCAAGGTAACACAGACATTAAACAACAGTCAAGATTTCAATAGATGCCATCTACTCCACATCAACTGCCTCATCCACTCTGCTATAGGACATAAACTAAAACTGTAATAAAGTAAAAAGAAAATGGAAATCAGAAGATGGTCAAAAGAGAAAGAAAATACAAATATTGGAGGCAATGGGGGATATTCTAAGTCTAAATCTTTAATGCTTAAAGATGTTCTAACTACATGGCCTCATCTGAGTATCAGAAACAACCAAAGTGTTCCAAATTTCAGAACAGGATAAAATTAATAACCAGGAACACAGAGCTTATCTTTGCCAAGTTTATGTGCTATGCTGCGCTCAGCCGCTCAGTCATGTCCAACTCTCTGCAACCCCATGGACTGCAGCCCATCAGGCTCCTCTGTTCATGAGGACTCTCCAGGCAGGAACACTGGAGTGGGTTGCCATGCCCTCCTCCAGGGGGACTCGAACCCAGGTCTCCCACCTTGCAGGTGGATTCTTTACCATCTGAGCCACCAGGGAAGCCCTTTCCACGTCTATATTCTTACATAATTCACTTGTCTGAGAAGACTTGCCCAGCTGAAACTGTAAGTCCTCTAGTTTAGCAACGAGGGCTGATGCTCTCTGTGGTCATTTCTAATGAGGACTAAGTAGCAGCAAACCTAATGCTAATGTGAGTTTTCACGTCAAACAAACCTGGGTTCAAGAGCTGACGCTGCCAGGTCCTGGGTGGCCCCCGTTTTCCCACTGTTGAAACCAAGACAAGAGGAGTACAGTATTTCTTCGGGAATTTGGGGGTGACTAGGGCTTCCCAGGTGGCTCAGACGGTAACGAATCTGCCTGCAGTGTGGGAGATCCGGCTTTGAACCCTGGGTTGGAAAGATTCCCCTGGAGAAGGTTATGGCTACCCAGTCCAGTACTCTTGCCTGAGAAATGCCAGGGACAGAGGAGCCTGGCAGGCTACAGTCCATGGGGTCACAAAGAGCCAGAAACGACTGACTTGGGATGACTAAAGGGATAACATCTTTAAAGGTCACCGTAGAACATCAGGAATGTAATGAAGAAATGACAAATGACAAATACTATTAGATATACTAAAAGCTATTACCACGCCTGTTTACTAAGTACTGATCACACTCCTTGCTCTGTAACAAAGGAAGCCAAGTGGCTAACTCAATCTCATCGTGCTAGACTTAGAACTGGCATTTAAAGCAGCTTTATTCTAAAGCTGATCAACCCAGTGACTATGCTATGAAGCTTTTTATAATGCAATAAGTTGTATACATTACAAATCAGCCTTTTAAAAATATGGTTTATCATAATTAAATTTACAAGATAAAGGTCTACCAATGGTTCAATGAAATACGATTTGGACCCTATTAGGGTTATTTGTACCCAGGACCCAGCAAGAGATTCAACATACCAAGGGCTTCTTTTCCAATGACCTGGGCACCATTGTGCACATTCTTCTAAAGGAAATTAGGAAATCTAATGGTTTTTATACTTTGAAAATGCATGTTGTGCAATGAGAGCACAAACTTTAACCTGAGTGTTAAGTTTAGCCACACAAATGCTTAGAATAAAGATGGGAAAGAAATCTGGCAATCACAACAGCATTTTCTATAGAGGTAATAGAAGGAGCTGAATCCACATAATAGCGGAATACTGTATTCTGACCTGGTGCCAGAATAGACAGGAATTGAAGGAGAGATTCTCCAGGAGAAAATGACCGTCTCAGAATGGGAGCCCTGAGATCTGGGTGGGAGTGACACCAGCCGAAGGCCCCAAGGAGAATCATCACTCACTCACTCGCTCAGCACGTGCTGACTGCCACGGGCTCTGCGCCGTCCCACAGGGAGACCCAGGGAAGGAGCCAGCCTGTCTCAGACAGCCCACCGCACCCAGACACCCCCTTCAGAACCACACTCTGAAGGCTTAACCACCAAAGGGAGCGAAGGCTTCTTCCAGGTCCCTCGGAGTCCCCTGAAGAAGGGCCAGCCAGGCCCCACCCCTGACCCAGGAGGCTTCCTGAAATTCTTCCAGCTCAAGGAGGGTGTCCTTCCCACACAGCTCCAGCTTTCTCCCAACCAAAGGTTGGGGCTTTGAAAGTCCCCTGCGCTCTGATGGGGACAGGTGTGGGCACACGGGTTTATTCACAGGTAGAATACCTGTGCAAGAGGATGCCATGAGGTGCAGAAGGTTGGGGGGAGGAAAAAACCTGGGAGGAAATAGCCAGAACATTAACAGTGACTGTACTTCATTTCTCTCTGCTCTCTGATTGGCGAAATGCTGCCTTACCTATCCAACCCTAGTTCATACCATATTTGCTTAGGAAGCACATGCATATTTTTCAAGACTCATTTGTGAATGAAAACTTTTCTAAAGGCAGTAGCTCTTCTACATAGAGTCTCAGCCCCAGGGAGAGTTGATCTCCTTCCACTTGATGACTTCTAACTATTTACTGTTCATATTTCTATTAAAGCACTTTCATACATATACTTCCCCCACTAGACTGTAATGTCTTTAAGAATAGGAGGGGTATTATTCATGATCCTATCTGCAAATTAGAAATGTCTGCTGAGTGAATAAATGAATAAATGATAAAATGTGTTCTAAGCAGAAAATAGAGGTCTTGATAGTGAACTTCTCCAATACAGCCTATTTGCTGGACAGGCAAAGCCTGAAAACAGAGGCAAGGAGCAAACACATCACCAAAATCATGGGCATATTGTAGTATGATATCCGTGGAAATTACTGCTATACGTACAACATAGGCTTGTATTAACACAATGCCGGGGTACCTATATGAACTCGAGAGACAGAACTAACACACACACACATCTGTCCCCTTGTTTGTGCACTAAATTATGTGTATATTATTTATTTTTCGGAAGCCTGAATGGGAAATGTGTTTTTAACAGATTTAATCAATACACCCACCTGCATTAAAAAATAAATAAACCCACACAATAAATAAAAAGAAAAAGGCCAATCGATAGCCAACAGTGCTGCTCAACAGCCACTCCAGCAGAAAACTGTCTGAAAAGGTGCTTCACACACCACTGTCTGCACGATCCACAGCTGCTTGCTATCGATTTGTTGCAAGCAAAGGACATCTATTATCACATGTCAGTGTGAACCCGCCACTTCTCCAAGGAGCCCTCAGTGTGTCTCGAGCAACGTCGTACACGTGGCTGGCTGAAGGTGGGCTGAGAACCCACACGCATTCCTTTCTCTTCACCCCACAAAACCATTATAAACACTCAATTTGTAAATCCAAGAACTTGATGTGGGGACCCACGTGACACAGACGGCCCCGTGTTCACTTCTCCGGGGCACAGAAGCAACAGCGAGATTCCAAAATCGCAGACAGCTCGAAAGAGTTGTCACGAACAGGCCGAAAAGTAACGATGGTGGTGAGCATAGATGTGAGGTGTTCAAAGTTGGTGTTTTCAAAAAGCCCTCCCCAATGATCACTTTTTTGCACACGTGTCGGACTGCACGAGTGGAATGGGTTTTGAGAGATACTGTGTGGCGTCATGAAGGAGAGAGGAACCCAACAGCAGGTTGCCAGTGGAAGCGCAATTTCCACTCCACATGGGAAAGGGGTTCTGGATTCTCTTGATGGTGCAAGGGCTGCAAGATACTAGAACTGCCCTGATTCTCAGCCCTGATTTAAAATACCAATAAGAACCCAATATCCAAAAAGAATCTCCTTACCGGGACCTGAAAAGATTCCCTACTTTTTGCTGTTCTTAAAATACAGCCCCTATAACATGTCACCAAGTTGGATGCAGGTGCTGCTCACTCTCGGGGCAATCAGCCCCCTCTGCTTTGAATTTTTTAGAACTGAAGACTTTCTTTGAAGCATGTTACTTGCGTGTCCTTCCAAAGATCTTACTGGGTCCTACGGGAACTCAAAATTGCTTCTGGGATGAGCGTGCCTGCTGTAGTTTCAGAACAGCCTGAAACATCACCTAACAAAACTATGATTTTATCATTATGTGAAATGGTGGATGCCTTAAAACTAGATAAGACAATTAATAAATCAATTACACGCGAGTCTCCAATCAGACGATTTCTCCAATCTCCGTTTTCTACTCTGCGGAGTTGGTGATGGACAGGGAAGCCTGGCATGCTGCAGTCCATGGGGTCACAGAGAGTCAGACACGACTGAGTGACTGAACTGAACTGACCTGACCAGCTTCAGAGAATACATGCTGTTCTCTGACAACCACTTACATCAGTTTTACAGCTGTCTTTATAAGGATGAACCAGAAATTTACCCCACGGCCTCCATCAATCCACCCTGCTTTCACAAAGAATGACAGAATAAAGTTAAAACCACCCAGTCTTGGTCTATTGAAACTAAATGAGACACAGTTTTTAAATGTAAATTCTACTCATGGAGGCCATTTCTATGTGGCAGCACCTTGAAACTGTCAAGCAAATGCCAAATTTAGCAAACAGGCAAGAAATAACAAAAGTTACAAGTGATAGAACCAATGCTAGAAGAAGTGAGCGAGATCTAAAATACAGACATTCCTTTAGAAACATGAAAGTCGTGCCCAGATATAATCAACTTTTCTACATATGATGAACTGAGCATCTTATTTTGGAAAATACCTCAGCCTAGCCATTTCCCTATTGAACAGGTTTCGATTCTTGGATCTGCAATAACTGAGATGTTTTCATTCTATCTGCTATCCTGAGAAACCACTCATGGAAACTTATTCAAACATCTTCCCTGTGAAATGAAAATATCTCCCTGCCATATTAATAAACAAGAAATATCACAGCGATCAGTGATTTCTGGCCTCCAAATGTGAATGAGGGCTCCCAAAGCTGCAGTCCAGCGGATGCCACCACCTCCCAATGGTGATTGCTGAGGAACCAGGGGAATGCAAGAAGCAAGGTGAACAAGGAAACAGGATTGGCCCCAGATAGCTGAGCTGCATAGGAAAGGAATGAATTTAGGGAGCCCAGAGGCTTGCATGTTCCCATACAGAGAACGCTAAATTCCTTAACTTGATACCTGACCTTTGATGTTCAGACTGCCGGCTCCCTTTGTTGCAAACTTATACAACACCCCACTTCCTCTCCTGGTTCCTTGGACCAGCCTTCTCCGAGCTACTGAGATGCTGCCTGGTCCACTCTCCAAGAGGAAAACAGGCAAGAAGACTCTTCTAAGGCTTTGGGCTCAGAAGTCTTTTACAAATCAAAAATTCCACTGCATTGTTTACAGGATAAAATTCAAAATACATTACCCTCAGCCTGGATGTCTTAGAAACATTTTTGAAGGATGAGGACCTATTGCCACAAAAGAAATACTGACCTTTCCCAGGACTGGTCCTGGTACTTCATGACACATTGACAAATTGCTCTGGTCAGATAATGCAACAGTCCTCATTCCAGACCGAGGTACAATCTGGTCTCGACAAAGGCAGAAACAATCATAGAAAACTGGAAAGGATCCTGGTTGATTTTTAGCAGCACACCATGCCTGGCGCAGGTGGCAGAAAGGAACGTGTCAGCGAGAGAAAAATGCATACATACCTTCTGAAGACTGTGTCTATTCACCGCCGTTAGAGAACTTACCTTTCTGCCTTTCCTGCGTGCAGTCTCTTCCTGATCACATTCTACAGAAAGTGGTATGTATGTTTGTGTGATATGGAATAAACTTGTGAGGATAAAGAAGCATTGTGCTACCACTTAGGAAAAATTGGAGGAAAAATGCAGACAAATTGGAGGAAAAAGAAAGAGCATACAGCACAATTCCTCAGGGACCCTGGATGGGTCCATCACTACCTGTTTCGGAGTGGAACAGTATTTCCAAGTCAAAACATGAAAACAGGACTTTCAATAATACCAAGTAATTGGAGAGAGCCATCTAATGCCAAAACTTTCTGCAAAGAATGTGTTCTTTGAATTATAAATACAGAGACAAATGCTTACATCTAGATCAACGAGTTTCAAAGAATTTTCTTTCTACATATCCAGATTCCCCACTTATTTTTCCTTAGTGTATCTTAAGTGACTGACAGAATACACAAAGAAAAACGGCTACTAAAAAAATAAAGAAACCAGGATGAGAGATTACTACAGACTTGATAAAAGTTGAGGTGTAAGGAATCAAGGAAAATCAAATAAACACGCTAGAGATAGCACTGTAATTGGCACCCGGTCCCACCTGCACAAACTGTAATATAACTTTAGTATTTGTTCATATCACATTATGCATCTTTTTTATAAAACCAATTAATGGCACCTATGAGTTCAGATTATAAAAATAAACTCCTACCATGAAGGCTGCCTTTAGAAAATCAGAAGGTCAGCAGGACCTACTAAATCAGAGCTTTTCAACAAATTTCTTTGCAATAGGGATGCAGAAATTTCCAGTGTTTGCTCATCAGTGGCCAGATTAGAAGGAAGTAGAGATACCTGTTATAGATTCCCACAGAACTTGAGTATTAATATTTCCACCACCAGTGCTAGAATTGCCTTTATGAAATCAGTCTTCTCCTAGAATGAAAACAGCTAATGCACCTGAAGCTTCACTCGTGGACAAAAATAACAACTGGCTGTCTTCCAATATGAAGCAAACACACAGATACATACATATAAACATACTGACAAAATAGAAATGTATATATAAACAGAATGACTATGTACATATAAACTAAATAGATACCAATACATTTATCCAGAAGGAATCTCTGCCTACATTTGAAAGACCCTTAGGAATGTGTTAAACATTTCTAGTTGGAAAAAAAATAATAAAGTCTTAATGTCTTCTTCATTTGGAAGGCCTAAGAAATTCCCTAAACTCAGACTTTCTGAGAAAATAGCTGTATTCCTTAAATATCCTCTACATTATGTTACTGAGAGAGTCTCAAAACTGTTACCCAGATGATTTAATTAATGGAAAACTGAACTCCTTAGAACAAAAATATTGTCTTAATTGTTTTGTCAAAGGTAATCTAAAGAAAAATAGGGAGGACGTATGGATAAACATCTGGTATGGTTGAACAAGAAATGTCTCTTTGCTCTTCCACAAGAAAATTAGCTTTTTATTTTCCAAGTTTCTAGATGAGCAAACTGCTTATGAATTGTTCAGAAGAGTCCTTCTTTTACCTAATGTTCCTTAAGATTTGTCCAAACCTCTGAACTCTTTGAAAATATCCCAAGTATGAAAAGGCTGTACTCACGATCATTGCACTGGTTTCCAGAATAGGAGGTCATGGAACAGTCACAGGTGAAACCTTCCCACTGCTGCATACAGACCCCCTGGTTGGCACATGAATCCTCCTGGCAGGTGGTGCTTGGTCCTAGTAATTCAGAAGAGCAGGAAAGAAGAAAAAAGGAGAGAGATTTGTTCAAACTTATCAAATTCAAAGCCATCACCTGAATTTACTCAAACCCCAAAACATTCAAAGACACCACTGCCAAAAATATCAGTTCTATATCATGCAAGAAAAAAGTCACTGTGTATTTACAAAAGAGGACAGAAACACACACTTAGCACAAAGTATCAACAGGGACACACAGAAGGGAGAGGGCTAAACACAGTTCTCTTTCTGGCAGACTCTGCAAAAGAGCTTCGTCTCTACCATTCAACTGGAAAGATACTTCGTTCGGAGCATGGTCTTTCTACGTGGAGAATGCTAAAGCAGAAAGATGCACTCCCATGATTCTTGTGAATTAAGGCACGAAAGTTCTTTACAGTCTACCCCGTGACGCTCGGAAGATGTTTGATGAGAATGAAGAGGAGGAGGAGGAGGATATAGCAGCCAACATACATGGATGATTTGGGGGTGATACGCACTGGATGATAAGCACTTTGTCTACATTATCTCACAAAGCTTGCCAGTGACCCTCAAATGTAAGTAATGGTGATTACCTCCATACCACAGATTTCAAAAGCTAAGCTCACGGAAGTAAAAGAGTTTAGCCAAGGTCACACATTTGATAATTAAAGGATCCTGATGTTCAATTTAGGTAAATTAACTCTGAGACTAACCAGCTCTTACGTTCTTAGAGCATAGTTTCAGACCAGCTTCACCTAGGAAGTTGTTGGGCTGTGCGGAGTCACTCAGTCGTGTCCGACTCTTTGCAACCCCATGGACTGTTTGGAGGAACGCAAGTTATTGGGCCCCAGCCCTGACCTACTGAATTAGAAACTTAGCGTGGAGGAAGTGGCAGAAAACTGTGTTTGCACAAGCTTCTAGGATTTGAGGGTGCAAAGCTCTTTAAGAGAAGCGAATGGCAACCCACTCCAGTATTATTGCCTGGAGAATTCTACGGACAGAGGAGCCTGGTGGGCTACAGTCCATGGGGTTGCAAAGAGTTGGACACAACTGAGCGACTAACAATTGCACTTGCTTGCTAGGATTTTAGGATGGAAACTAAAGTTTGAGAACCAGCACACTGCATCACACTGCTGCTATAGGTTAATAGAAGAATGTATACGGACTGCGTGTATCATCATAGGGTGTATCTGAGGTATAGGAATAAAATATTAGAAATTGTGTTCATTTTAAGTATACTTAACATGAGGACAGTCTCAAAACTTTTCATAGATACGAGTGAGCAACAGAAAAAGTTTGGTAATCTCTGCCTTACAGATTACCATTTCTCTCAGGTCATCCCAGGCCCTCTCTTTAATCATTCTCTCTCTTTCACTTCTATCTTCTGCCCTTACCTTGGGGTTACAGATGAACCTACACCTTTGGAATTATCTAAGCTAAGAGGAAGGTGGTTCAGATAGTAAAGAATCGGCCTGCCATGCAGGAGACCAGAGTTTGATCCCTGGGTCGGAAGATCCCCTGGAGAAGGGCCTGGCAACCCACTCCAGTATTCTGCCTGGAGAATTCCAAGGACAGAGGGGCGTGGTGGGCTACAGTGCGTGGAGTCACAAAGAGTCAGACACGACTGAGTGACAAACACTTTCACTGTCTTTCAACAGGGAATACCTTACTATTCAGGATATCCATGAGTTTTCCAGAAAGTCACGACAAGGGAGGTGAGCCCATTGACTCATCAAATGCATTAGTCAGGATCTGATGCAAAAATTCACTTGACCCAGTAAAAATATATCCACTGCGGTAAATGCATATTCACAATTTCCTGGCACAGAATATTGAAATGTAAACATATCGGGTCCAAGGATGCATGTTCAAAAGAGACGCATGACTACAGAGGGTTTGTCTTCTGGGTGGCAAGACTTTTTGTATTTATCCGTGAAGAATGGACGCAGTACAGACCATCACTCCTAACACAAAGCTATTAAGATATGACATAAGAAAGTTCACGACAATTACTAGCACCGGGAGAGCAGCATGGCTGCTGGGTTTCTGCAGCTCTTAAATGCCATGTGGTTCCCCCATGCAGAGATGAAAGGGGCTTCATGGTCATGTTCTCAGTGGGTCTCCAACTTGAGCATTGTGTAGACAAGGCTCATTAACAATAGCAAATCAGGACGGCTTCTTTCAAAGGACAAAAGCTTCTGAGAAGTCCACAGGGCTCCCTGACCAAACAGCTCTCACCAGACAATGGGCTAGTAATTCAATTGTGCTCAAGAATCAGAAACACATGGAAAGCTTTCCCTTGAAAGACAGCAGACCTGCAAAAACTTTAGGAAAACAATAATCCTTTGCAGGTTCATTGAGTCTGAAGACAAAAGTTTTCCCATGCCTCTCTCTTTCCCTTTAGCCAAATTTTAGCCATTTTCCAAGGACCAGCTAAAATGACTCTGGGGTACTGAATATTCCCAAGTAACTTTAGACAACAATTCTCCCATTTCTTAGTGGCCATGGCAGGTATCATGTACATCACTAACATTTATATATGACAATATTTAACATTTTATTGCACATGGCACTGTACCCACTTACACAATCCTCTAATTCTTTCACATTTTTTACTAGTTGTCCCCAAAAGCTGGAATGCTACCTACAGTTAGAAAGCATGTTCTATGCTTTTGGTTATGTCCTTGCTGCACCAAGTGTGGTGTGCCTGATGCAGAGAATATGTTTCAGTAAATGTGGAACTGATCTGATCCCCGGATTCACCACTGTCTCATACTTCCAAAACTGGAATATGCAGGAATGCAGCTCTGCAAAGGGATACAACAGTCCTATTTGTCAAAGGTCGGTCAGGAATTCCATACAGAGGGAATTACAGGCCATTTCCAAATTACACAAGAATGTGCTCTGCATGCATCAGGTGAAAGTGAAAGTCGCTTAGTTGTGTCTGACTCTTTGCAACCCTTTGGACTATAGTCCATGGAATTCTCCAGGCCAGAATACTGGAGTTGGTAGCCTTTCCCTTCTCCAGGGGATCTTCCCAACCCAGGAATTGAACCAGGGTCTCCTGCATTGCAGGTGGATTCTTTACCAGCTGATGCATTAAGGGGCGAGTGCTATTCAGAATCGGATAATCCTCAAAGACTGACTGCATGGTAATCCTCTCAAGAACGAGGGAGGTTTCAGGGTTTCAGCAAGCACCAGAAGGATCCGCAATGACTTGTTCGCCTAAGTCTAAGCCCTGCTTTCGTTCCAGGGTGAGACCCCAGGGCCCCTGCCTCCTCCTCCAGCCTCCTTTGCTACTGTCCACCCGCACACACCAAGCTCTCCTCCTTCCGATTTCTCACCACAAATGATGCTCAGCGTGTGGGCGCCTAGTCAGCTGCCCCTGCATCCCCTGGGGGCTTGTGAGAAATGCTTGTTTTTCAGACCCCACCTAGACCTACTGATTGGAGGCAGGGCTCAGGAATCAGAGGCAGGACTAGTCCTCTGGGTCGTTTTCAGGCTGCTCAGTTTAGGACCACACAGCAGCCCCCCACCCAAAACCCCACCCTACCCCCTACCCCTTGCCCTGAACACTTCAAGACCACCCCTACCTTCAGGCTCTCTGCTGTTAATCAAACCACAGATTGAAATGTCCTTTCTATAGAATTTCAAATAACTGACATTTCATTCTTTAAGTTGCAGCTCAAAATGGGCTTTCTTTAGACTCTACTTGAGGAAGTCCCCATCAGTATTTCATTTACTTTCCAGCCTGTTTCCCTCTTTATTTAACTCACAACAACAACATGGACTGTAATAAATTATTTAATAAGTGCTTTCCTGTCTATCTCATCCTAGTGGAATGAGTCCCTTGAAGGCAGACACCTTGCTTGTCTTGCTCAGTTTTTATTTCTCCAATTTCTGATAAAGTATTTGGCATAAAAATAAGGGCTCAAAAATATTACTGAATGAAAAAGAACAAGAGAATCAAAAAATAAAGGGTTAAAATTCTTTCGTGACTTAAAGCCATGTGGTTTTCCTAACCAATAATTTATCCACAGAACTTACCAATAACAACTCATATAAGTAATTTTCTACTTGGAACCAAACGTTTTGGGGGTAGTGGTGGCAGTGGTGGTGGTGTTTAATTGACCACATTTCCTCCTCTAATTTAACTATTAGACTCATTCAATCTCACCAGATGTTGGGACAGACTCTTGGGTTGCCAGTGCCCAGGAAAAGTATGCAGTAATTGTGTTGAATGAGTGTGAGCTAAGACTAGACCGTACAATACTTTCTGAATAGCAATATAAGCTCCTTTTATTTCAAACTCATTATGTACATCCTTTACTGAATAGACTATATCTTATATGTGTATCTGTTTTCCATATTCTGACAGTGTCTTCCAAATTGAGCTACAGAAAGAGAGAGAAGAAAGAAAGACAGAAGGAAAGAAAGAAATGTTGGAGAAATGGATAAAAATGCTCTGGAAAAAAGGAAAAGAAAAAACTTTAACAATGCTTCCAATTGCACATCCACTGAAATAATTCAATCTTATGCAAATCAAAGGATATAACAGTAACCAAGTAAGGCAATTACCCAGCACTTATCATGTGCCAGACAATGTACTCAGCATGGTTCAGATATTTAGTCTTTGTAAACACAGGATAAAGCAATTATAAGTATTAAAGAATCAGAAAAAAAAAAACAAAACAGGAATGATCTTCTCATGGAAGACACCCAGAACTTCAAAAATAAAAGAATTTTTTGACAAATTGGAAGGCAAGGATTTCAGAAAAGTGAATTAAGTCACAGATCAGTTAAGTGGTTTTTGTTTTGTTTTTTGCTAGGTCCCACAGGAAATAAGTAGCAGGATGAGGTCTCAAACCTAGGTGTGCTAACACCACAACTGACCTCTACCGACATGAGTAAACTTGTGGGTGGGTGGGTGGGCATGTTTGTTGCTATTAGATTAGCAAGAGTAACTTAAAGTATTTCTAACCTACAACCAGAGAAAGATAACTTTTTAAGTGTAAGAATGTGGCTGTTTTAACAACGAAAGTTTTCAAATCCTATTTCAATTCAAAATTCAGTTAAAAATAAACAGGACAATCTAGCCTTGTCTAAGTATATGGATAAACATCTGTATCAAATGCATATATTTATAAATATAATAGATCTTCCTAAAGACAATAATCCTATCTAAAACATTCTTCCAAATAAACCTAAAATTTAAGATACAGTAGGATAATACAAACCTTTGGAATTATACATTTAGAAAGTTTTTCAATTATTAACAATAACGTCAAATTGCACTAGGGCTGCAGGGAACCCCTGCATAGGAATGGTGCATTTAATATGTAATCAATGCTCACTAAAATAGTCACATATTCTTCTGAGAAAGTATAGTGACTTTTCTTTGTGTAGTAGGGAAAGTGACAAGGCAACAGAATGCAGGAAAAGACTAAAAAAGTTGTCAATGATGTTAGTAGGTACTTTGGTTTTAACTCCCATCTCTGTTTTTAGTTTACTGAGAAGCATCACATTATGTCTTTGTTCTTTATTTTTTTCAGGTGATAACTCTGACAGCTGCCACAAATTTCTCATCATTCTGCTTGAATCTGGGATTTTCTTTTTAAGAACTGTTCCAGACAGTCATTTCATGCCTGTTATTGCTAAAATCTACCTCTGCTGTAAATGCAAACTGACTCAGTCAACTCCTCTTCACAGTCTAGAAAATCAAAAGCTGACAGACTGCCTTTTATTACTTGCAGGTCCTTGAGACAGAAGTGCGGTTGGAAGCACAGGACACTTGTATCCGAGTGTACTTCTGCTACTGCCAAGGAGGACTTAACCAAACTCATGCCTCAAGCATTCCAATTTAAAATGGGTAAATAACCAGCACTAGCTGGTCTTGGCCATAATGGAAAGGTGGGCTTGGTGATGAGACATCTGGTCTGGTTCCCAAAATCCATTTATTTTAAAGGGCTAAGGCTGGTGGCCCACTAGTGGGCACCAGGAGCGGTTAGTTTAACAATATTCATCATCTGTAATCACCCATCATAAGGCGTCTGCATAGTGTGATTGGCACCTCAGTGTGAAGCGTCGCAAGAGTCGAACACTGTGCCAATCAAAGGATTTGCTGGCCCATATAAAGCACAGCTGCTACTGGAAGGAACCATAGGGAGCTGCCATGGGCTGCCTACAATGATATCTTCCACCTTCAATTTTATTTCCTACTTCTGTAAGTTCATAAACCTTTCCATTTTACAGTTATTAATTTACATTGTTTCACAGAGGAAGGATGACTGAGCGGTAATTGAGTGGGAAGAAAAAACGAAAGAAAGAACAAAGAAAAGGAAGATGACACATAGACTGAATAACACAGGGATTCAAAGGCCACTGGAGATAAAGAATTCATGAGGGCCTCTGGGTTTCAACCAATTGCACACTTGTGCATATGTGTGTATGTGTATGTATGAAAGACTCTTAGCAGCTTCCTGAGCAATCTATAGCCTCTACTGTTGAAATAAAAGAACTAAAAGTGTCAAGGCTTCATGAGAGGTATTCTTGACATTCAGTTCAGTTCAGTCCAAAAGTCTGTCTGACTCTTTGCAACCCTGTGGACTGCAGTAAGCCGTGGCCTCCCAGTCCATCACCAAGTCCTGGAGCTTGCTCAGATTCAAATCCATTAAGTCGGTGATGCCACCCAACTATCTCATCCTCTGTCTTCCCCTTCTCCTCCTGCCTTCAATCTTTCCCAGCATCAGGGTCTTTTCAAATGAGTCAGTTCTTCGCATCAGATGGCCAAAGTATTGGAGCTACAGCTTCAGCATCAGTCCTTCCAATGAATATTCAGGACTGATTCCCTTTAGGATTGACTGGTTTGATCTTCTTACAGTCCAAGGGACTAAGAGTCTTCTCCAACATCACAGTTCAAAAGCATCAATTCATTGGCACTAAGCTTTCTCTATGGTCAAACTCTCACATCCATACATGACCACTGGAAAAATCATAGCTTTGACTAGACAGACCTTAGTCAGCAAAGTAATGTCTCTGCTTTTTAATATGCCATCTAGATTGGTCATAGCTTTTCTTCCAAGGAGCAAACACCTTTTCATTTCGTGGCTGCAGTCACCATCTGCAGTGATTTTGGAGTCCAAGAAAATAAAATCTGTCACTGTTTCCATTGTTACCGTATCTATTTGCCATGAAGTGATGGGACCAGATGACATAATCTTTGTTTTTTGAATGTTGAGTTTTAAGCCAACTTTTTCACTCTCCTCTTCCACTTTAATCAAGAGGCTCTGTAGTTCCTCTTCACTTTCTGCCATATGAGTGGTGTCATCTGCATATCTGAGGTTATTGATATTTCACCCGGCAATCTTCATTTCAGATTGTGCTTCATCTAGCCTGGCATTTCACATGGTGTACTCTGCATATAAGTTAAATAAGCAAGATGACACTATGCAGCCTTGACGTACTCCTTTCCCCTCTGGAACCAGTCAGTTCTTCCATGGCTGCTTCTAATTGTTGCTTCTTGACCTGCATACAGATTTCTCAGGAGGCAGGTAAGGTGGTCTGGTATTCCCATCTCCTTAAGAATTTCCCACAATTTGTTGTGATCCACACACAGACTTTAGCGTAGTCAATGAAGCAGAAGTAGATGTTTTTCTGGCATTCTCTTCCTTTTTCTATGAACCAATGGATGTTGGCAGTTTGATCTCTGGTTCCTCTGCCTTTTCTAAATCCAGCTTGAACATCTGGAAGTTCCTGGTTCACATACTGTTTCAACAGCCTAGTTTGGAGAATTTTGAGCATTACTATGCGAGCATGTGAAACGAGTGCAATTGTGCAGTAGTTTGAATATTCGTTGGCATTGCCTTTCTTTGGGATTGGGATGAAAACTAAACTTTTCTGGTCCTGTGGCCACAGCTGAGTTTTCCAAATTTGCTGGCATACTGAGTGTTGCACTTTCACAGCATCATCTTTCAGGATTTGAAATAGCTCAGCTGGAATTCCATCACCTCCACTAGCTTCGTTCATAGTGATGCTTCCTAAGGCCCACTTGACTTTGCATTCCAGGATGTCTGGCTCTAGGTAAGTGATCACACCATCATGGTTATCTGGGCCATTAAGATTTTTTTTTATAGTTCTTCTGTGCATTCCTGTCACCTCTCAATATCTTCTGCTTCTGTTAGGTCCATACCATCTCTGTCATTTATCGAGCCCATCTTTGCATGAAATGTTCCCTTGGTATCTCTGATTTTCTTGAGGAGATCTCTAGTCTTTCCCATTCTATTGTTTTCCTCTATTTCTTTGCATTGATCACTTAAGAGGGCTTTCTTATCTCTCCTTTCTATTTTTTGGAACTCTGCATTCAGATAGGTATATCTTTCCTTTTCTCCTTTGCCTTTCACTTCTTTTCTCAGCTTTTTGTAAGGCCTTATCAGAAAACCAATTTGCCTTTTTGCATTTCTTTTTCTTGGGGATGGTTTTGATCACCACCTTCTGGGCAATAATGAACTTCTATTCATAGTTCATCAGGCACTCTGTCTATCAGATCTAGTCCCTTGAATCTATTTGTCACTTCCACTGTATAATCGTAAGGGATTTGATTTAGATCATACCTGACCTAGTGGTTTTCCCTAGTGTTTTTCCCTACGTCCTTCAATTTAAGTCAGAATTTGGCAATTCATGATCTGAGACAGGTCAACTCCCGGTCTTGTTTTTGCTGACTGTATAGAGTTTCTCCATCTTTGGCTGCAAAGAATATAATCAATCTGATTTTAGTATTGACCATCTGGTGATGCCCATGTGTAGAGTCATCTCTTGTGTTGTTGGAAGAAGGTGATTTTTATGACCAGTGTGTTCTCTTGGAAAAACTCTGTTAGCCTTTGCCCTGCTTCATTTTGTACTCCAAGGCCAAATTTGCCTGTTACTCCAGGTATCTCTTAATTTCCTACTTCTGCATCCCAGTCCCCTGTGATAAAAAGGACATCCTTTTTTGTGTGAGCTTTAGGTCTTGCAGGTCATCATAGAGCCATTCAATTTCCTCTTCTTTGGCATTAGTGGTTGGGGCACAGACTTGCATTTCTGTGATATTGAATGTTTTGCCTTGGAAACGAACAGAGATCATTCTGGCATTTTGAGATTATACCCAAGTACTGCATTTCAGACTCTTTTGTTGATTATGAGGGCTACTCCATTTCTTCTAAGGAATTCTTGCCCACAGTAGTAGATATAACAGTCATCTGAATTAAATTTGCCCATTCCGGTTCATTTTAGTTCACTGATTCCTAAAATGTCGATGTTCACTCTTGCCATTTCCTGTTTGACCACTTCCAATTTACTTTGATTCTTGGACCTAACATTCCAGATTCCTATGCAATATTGTTTTTTTATAGCACCAGACTTTACTTGCATCACCAGTCACATCCACCCCTGGGCATTGTTTTTGCTTTGGCACAGCCTCTTCACTCTTTCTGAAGCTATTTTTCTACTCTTCTCCAGTAGCATACTGGGCACCTCATGACCTGGAGAGTTCATCTTTCACTGTCATATCTTTTTGCCTTCTCATACTGTCCATGGGGTTCTCAAGGCAAGAATACTGAAATGGTTTTCCATTCCCTTCTCCAATGGACCACATTTTGCCAGGACCTTCCATCATGACATTAGGGATAAGGTTATCCTTACTGAGCTGCATGTCTGTCTAGGTCCCTGCAGCTAGGATGCTTCTGTAGCTCTCAAAGTACTTCTATGTTTACAGTGTTGGGTCCTCTTAGCTTTTCCAAAGAGAGTCATTTACAGACAACATACCATTCATCCCTTTTAATTGGCAGAAACTCAGCTCATTTCTATTTAATTTTAAAGTAAGAAAGCAATGATCCTTAAGTGTGCCAAGCATCCCTCTTCATAAAGAAACAGCTGAGAGTGAACGCTCTGGTTCCCATTTCACAGAAGATTAAGCAAAGCCAGAGAAAAGGGTCCTAAATGTTATAAAATTCCATTGCAGAAAGACCTAAGAGCAACTGTGTTCCCAAGATCGCCTCACATTTTTGTCTTGAAGGCTGGACCTATGCCTTAGCTTACGATCAGGAAGGTCCCCCATCAAGCATGCTCAGGTACTACGGCTCCTTCTCCTCGATCAAGGGTTCAAAACAGTTGGTTAGCACAATGAGTGAAAAGCACCAAGGGTAAAATCCAGCATTTGGGGGACACTGGGACAGTTTCAGTAGCACCCTTGTTCTCCTCAATAACTTCAGCCCTCTCATCACACACTGAGTATAAATAAGCCAAGATGGACAGGGGAATTGGTGGAAACCAAGATGCCCTCATGAGTTCTTTATTTCCAATGGCCTTTGGTTCCCTGCACTGTTAAATATTCAATGACTAGAACTGTAAGAAAAAAAAAAAAGAAAACCCGATCTGTAACATTTCTGTAAAGCTGATTTTTATAGCATAAACTACTTCCTCTACAGCCAATCTCAAGGTATTTATAATACGTCTTACATGATATGGATCAACTGGCAAAATTCCTGAAAATCCCTGTGCTGATGTCAGCTCCAGCACACCACTTCCCTCAATGGCCAATAAGCAACACAGAACAGTTACACTTGGCGAGTAAAGCGATTTACCCACAGGACACTTGCAGACAACGCAGAGGTCACGGGCATGGGGTGTGTGTAAAGACGAGAGGATGGTATTGTCATGAAACCAAGAATTCTTCCTCAACCCACCCTATTTTCAGAGGGTGTCTGGGTAATAAAGGTCCAGTGATTAGATCAGATCACTCCTTCTTTTTAACAACCATGAACGGGTCCTCAAAAGTCAACGTTGCCTCAGAAAATACTAACTGGGGCCCCATTTTTCTGCCTTTCCTTCTTTTCTCAGCACTGATGGAGCAACTTGTTGGAGTAGTCGAGGGTAGTTTTTAAAAGAGAGAGAAGGGATTTCAAAGGTCAGGCTCGATGACAGAGAAGACTAGTTTAAATTGCTTTAATGAACACTGCACCAGCATCATCCGGAACTTAGTGACCTAGGATTGCCATGAAAACCAGCTACCATAAATCCAGCTGGAGGACTCTCTTGGATACTCTCTGGTCATCTCTACACTGTTTCTGCCTTGGAAATACGCAAATCTGGACTCACACCCCATAGCATGGTATGGGAAAGGCCATAAGCTTTAAAATCCAGCTTTATGACTTACCAGCAATGTGCAATTGAGCCAGCTACCTAAATTCTCTGAGCCCCAGTTTCCCCGTTTGTATAAAGGAGATAGAAATTGCTTCTACCTCACATAGTGTAAGGATTGAATTAGACAACATATGCAAAGCCTATAAAGTCATCCTTGACCTGGGGTTAAAAACATCTACTATGCAAGGTCATTATCATTATAGAGACACAGTATAGAAAGTCCTTAGCACGTGCCTGCACAGAGGAGACCCTCAATAATGGGTATTATCAGTTCTGTTGAAAAAGAAAATCAAGCTCTCTCTACCCATTTTAGTTGGGTAAATCAATCAGGAGTGCAGAAATGAGACACACTCAGGTAGCAAGCCATAGTTACAGTTCTTTTGTGAAAAACCTCTGTCATGCAATGTTGAGAGACAAGAGACAGAAACCATTGTAGGAAGTTCCATGTAATTCCTATCTTTCTTATTGTTGCCCATAATGCAAACCATTTTTGAGGACCTGATTTCTATTAAGTCAAACACTGTACCACATAAAATACAATAGAGAAAGTAATGCAGCTCTTAGCTTTGAAGAAAATGAAGTGAAGAACCATATTCCGTGCAGTAAGGAAAGTTGGAGGATTAGCCACTAGAAGTATTTAGCTGATGTCAACTCTTATAGAATGACCTGAAGGAATGTTTAGGTTTTCAAGGTATCCAAACCAGAAACATTTATTGACTTACTCAAGACACACAGCACTTGGAACCAAATCTGATCAATCCTTGGCCCCTCCCACCCACCTGCCCATCAACTGGGCAGAGGGATAATTTACATTCCAAAAAGAAGCTATTCATCTCCAGAAACAGAAGTTGCTAAGAGGACAATGTGATGGAAAGCGGGGAAAGGATATTCTGATTAATCACCTAACCCAATAAAGAGCTATTCCTTTATTTCTGATGATTATGGCTCATCTGTCCCACTCCCAACAGACCAAACTTAATACTGTTTTTATAGTTGAGCAGCTTCTTTCTACGGATAAGCTTTTAGGAATCTTTTCTGCTCTAGGAATACCCCTCTTGCAAATAAAAAGGAATCAGAAAATTACTCCTGAAAAGCTAATAGACATTGTTATTCTTTTCAAAGGACCTTGAAGTTCAAGGGACTGTACCTATCCGTGAGGCAGCACCTCCCAGGGGTCTCAAGGGAACTCTTACTCCCTCTTAAACTGGAGGGGTCTGACCTGAACCAGGGCCATCCATCAAGTTCCTCCTTGACACTTTTGGTCACGATGTGTAAATGCATCTGCTGTGAAACACAGCAACACTTGGGTAGGAAGGGAATACACAGGAGAGAAAGTTCATTTTCTTCCTCATTCAGCAAAGGTTTCATCCCAGAAAGACACATACTTGTCTTCTTAGCCCACACGAGTACCAGGGTCAGTTTCACAGCTCTTCCCTTTGTCTTGGAAGATGCTACTTCCCTCCGAACCACTCTCTGCTTCTACTTCCTGTCCTCCTCATCCATCTTGCACCTGGGTGTGAGAGTGAACTTGAAAAGATGAAACTCTGACCCGAGTCTCTGTCCTCCTTAAAGCATCCTCAGAGTCAGGTCCAATCCCTTACACAAAAGGTCTGACGTCACCTGTCTCCATCCTACTGGGCCTGCTTCATCCACAGTCACATCCGCACCTGCCCATTATTTCAGCCAAATGGAGCTTCTGGTAGGTGCTCAAACTGGCCAGGCTCTTAAGTGAGCTTCCACCTCTCATCCACCTAAAACATGTCCTCCTTCAGACTCAGTTCCAACTCTGCCTGAGCACCCACCGTGACCCCAGGCAGCATAGCAGCCCTTCTCCAAGACCACAGAGCCGGCTTCACGCTCACTCTAGCACAGGGGTTTTCACTCTGTGGTGTAGCTATTGGCTGATCTCCTACAGGTCTATTTCATGTCACTGGAGAAGAATGAATAAAATGAATGAATAAACAAACAAATAAACAAATATTTAAAAAACCCACCCCAACAACACAAGGACAAGAGGATTCAAGCTGCTGATCTGTCCAGACTCATGCCACTTCCTAGATCCACCATTATATTTCCTTCTGAATATGATTTGCCTTTACTTTTTAGACTCATTTTTAACCTCCTCTCCTTGTCAAATGTCTTTACTGTCCTTCACAATTAGGGTAGTTAGTACTATCTGTGGCCACAGGCTGTGGCTGAAAAGGCGAGTATGAGTAATGGCCCATACCCCAATGTCAGGAAAACAGAAAGGACAGGTATTTGCATCCTAAAAGGTCTTTTGCCATAATATCCAGAAAGAGTAAGATGACTCAAAATAATTACAAAGAATAATAGTCTCCTGCCACAAAGAGACTGGTGAGTCATCACAAGAATGGAAGAGAATTTGGTCAATGGAGTAGTAACATAAAAACCATACTGATGACTAGACTGCTTCTATGGATGAGCAAATTAGGACACTCTAAACTATTATGTCCCCAAATACATATCTACACTTTGGTCAACAACTTATTGTACGGCATAGACATGAACTATGATTCCTATAAACCATTTCTCCTTTGAATGGGAACTTTCAGATTGTTTTGCTACATATGAAGTCCCCATGTAAATTTCTGGGAATTCAAAATCCACATAGTTCTTACCATGAAAAACCATAAAGTCTAGGGGGATATGCAGCTGTCTAGTTTTATCTAAAAATATCTGGTCACAAGAAGCTCTGACAACCTTGCATCGTCTCTCTTCTAGATCAAATCCTGCCCACTTTTATCTCCCTTTCATTTACAGAGTAACACGGAGTAGACCTAGTTGAAAAACTGAATAGAATGTCTAAAAACAACAGTTTTTCATATTACTGAAAGGGTCATACATATATGAAATGGAAAGCTACTGTACAGCTACCTAGGACTTCAAAGTACTAACCCAGTGCGTGCTCTTTTCATCAATTTTATGACACATTAGCATATTGGTGAATCTGCTGAGATGAAGAAGAAAGAGTGAGAGTAAAATGGCTAAGAGAGACTTCTAGTTGGCATCCACCCAAGGGAGAGACACTTGTGCTGGTTATCGACATGATATTTAACAACTCATTGCAAAGTAAATGATCTTTTGAGTGAAAAGCAATTTTTTTTTTTTTTTTTTTTGCTGCCCTGGGTCTTTGCTGCTGTGCTAGGCTTGCTCTAGTTGTGGCAAGCAGGGGCTACTCTTCACTGTGGTGCATGGGCTTCGGATCGACTTAGCTTTTCTTTTTGTGGAGCACAGGTTATAGGGCTGCAAAGAGATCCAACCAGTCCATCCTAAAGGAAATCAGTCCTGGGAAGATCACTGGAAGATCTTTGGATCTGAAGAGATCATTGGAAGGACTGATGCTGAAGCTCAAACTCCAATGCTTTAGCCACCTGATGCGAAGGGCTGACTCATTTGAAAAGACCCTGATGCTGGGGAAGATTGAGGGCAGGAGGAGAAGGGGACGACAGAGGGTGAGATGGTTGGATGGCATCACTGACTCAATCGACATGGGTTTGGGTTAACTCTGGGAGTTGGTGATGGACAGGGAGGCCTGGTGTGCTGTGGTTCATGGGGTCGCGAAGAGTCAGACATGACTGAGCGACTGAACTGAACTGGTTATAGGGCGCAGCCTTCAGCAGTTGTGGCCCTTGGGCTCGGTAATTGCCACTCAGAGGCTCTAGGGCGCTGGCTCATGAGGTGTGGCACATGGTCTTGGTCGCTCCGCAGCATGTGGGATGTTCCTGGGCCAGGGCTGGAACCCATGTCTCCTGCACTGGCAGATGAATTCCTAACCACTAGACCACCAGGGAAGCCCCAAAAGTATTATTTTAAAGCTACCTCCATCTACCTAACGCTAACAATCGGTGCTGATTGTGAATTCACATGAGCCATCTCAGGCTCAATTCCCCCACCCTTCTTAACTCTCAGCTGAAAGATACCTAAAATGCTGGGTCTTGTCTGGCTGTTCTACATCAAAGTTCTGCCACGACAGGACAGGTGAACCATTACAGACTTTGAAAAGTGCCTCTTTGAATGGTAGGAGAAGCAGCTTCTGCAATAGATATTCACTGATATCTAACATGCAGGAATTTTCAAGGGGATTCAGCATAAAACCGATAGATCGATAAACCTCGTCCCCCCCCCACCCCAAGAGTACTTTTTTCTTCTATAGAATCACAAACAGGAAATTAAAGTGCTCCATCAAAATCCCCAATAGGGGACATAAATCTCTAGAATGTTTTAATGACATTAGTATCTCCTGAATGCCTAAAAGATGTCTTTAAAATGAGTTAAGAGAAAAAGGTATTCTCTTTCATAAGTTCCAAGCACTCAAAAGTTCTGCTCTGAGAAATGACCTCCCTGACCCAGAAAATAATAAATGAAGAACACAAGTGGGCTTTCATTCTCTTTTTCCAAGTGCTGTCTTCTGTCTGGAATGAGTAAATGAAAAGGGGCCTACCCGCTCCATGACAACTACTTGGAGAGGCACTTCCAGGAATGGATTAATATGTCTGTGGGTCACCACCTCATAGGGTGCTGTCAAACCTCTTTGATCTCCCCCAAATGGAAGCATATTCACATCCCCAAGATTCCTCGCGCGTGCGGTTCTTTTCCACGCAGCAATCCGGGTTCTATGCCACTGCCTGTAAAGAGCGCAGGGATCAGCCCCCTCCCCACGACCACCGCTGCCCAAGAGGTGTGACAGCTTGAAGGCCTCTAGAGAAAAGATCCCAAGGGTGACACAGGACTTCTTTCAATCCAAAGCAGTAAAGGCAACAAGAACCTTCTCTACCTTGCAGGTCAGCTTTG
The DNA here is from genome assembly GCF_910594005.1 of Cervus elaphus. Taxonomy (NCBI): domain Eukaryota; kingdom Metazoa; phylum Chordata; class Mammalia; order Artiodactyla; family Cervidae; genus Cervus; species Cervus elaphus. Next base: position 12,609,590 of record NC_057826.1, read on the forward strand.
GTCAATGCAACTTTGTTAGCAAAAGAACAGAAGAGGCGAAAACAATAACCAGAGGTTAGTAAGAGGTCGAGTAAACGGGGGATCACATTACAGAAATGAACACACAATTGGCATAACCAACATCACTCGGACAGACACTTGAGATGCTCCACGGGTTTCTCCAGACACAGCACGGACAGGGAACGCACAGACCAGGTGGAGCAGGCCTCGGTCATCAGAGCCACGACAGCAGAGCAGGGGCGGGGGAGACGCTGGACGGGACGCAGTGCAAGCAGGGGTACGGAAGCCTTCCCACAGACACAGCCAACAGGCAGATGGTCCAGAAAAGTGATTTCCCATCGGTCAGGATAAACATCAAGAAACAGGGGGTGGACGTGGCCAGACTGAAAGACACGTGTGCACAACCAGACGGAGCCCACAAAAACAATTCTGCACATGGAGGAGCTGAGCATGGAAGAGTCGCCGGGGAGCGCCCCTTGTGACCTCCTGAAAATGCCACCAAGGAAACTGGCACCAGAATCGGGCCTTGCTATGAAGGTGATCTGGGGACACCCACCATTTCAACTGGCTTAATTTATTAAAAAATGGAGCCAAACCCAAAAGGCGGTGGGCAGAACAGCACCCAACCCAATGCCCTTTTTATTTATTTATGCCAGTCTCCAAATGAAGCACGTGCGTTTCTCTCAGATGTTTACCATCTGCAAGTGTGGGATCGAATTTCTAGCCAATACATGGCTTGGTTTCTGCAGCAAAGCTGGCCTCAAGACAGAAAGAGATATCTACTAGCCAAGTATTGAATCAGACAATATTAAAATCCCTAGCTCAAACTGAAAGGCTGCAGGTCACAGTTAGATGTTGGCTAAGCTGTCCAGAAATCACACTCAACTTTTAAATTATGCACTCCACATATATTAGAAACATAAAATAAAAATCTAATTCATGATTTTTTTTTCTCTCTTATTATAAACAATTGAGTGCCAAAGAGTAGTGGATTGATGAATCTTTTAAAGTAATTTTGGACTCTTTGGGGTTAGATATGATAGGGAAAGTAATACAACTACTACCTAGGGATCTTGAAGGGTTATTACGAATGACTTTGACAAGAACACACACTACATCCTAGCCTGTGTATCCCAGCTATATAAGAATAAAACACATCCACCATCTTGGTGAGATTCAGGTTTTAGTTCTTTAGTAATGAATCCTTATCCCCTACCTGTTTCCTATTCTAGGCAAAGAAATGATAGATCAAGAAATGTGTTCTGTTTCCTGTGACTCTGCCTAGTTGCCAAAGGGCCTTCTTGAGGGTCCCGTACTATGTACAGAGATTCAGGGTGAGAATGGTTCTTTTTTTGGAGTCTGTCCAAGATTTTGTGCCCTTCATTTCACTCCCCATCATCTTCCACAGTTTTAAAAAGCTCCTGGGATCTCTGACAAGGTCTTATTCACAATAGTGCAAACTTCCAATGACAGTAATTTATGGCTTAACCCACTTTTGGGCCATTTTTCCTGGCCCCTTACACTAATTATCTCAGTCATCTGTGTACAATAAACAAGGGCTTTCTTCCCCCAGCACTCATCCTCCACTTCCCGCCACCCAGCGGGGCGCTCATAATGCGCCATGGGTAACCGTCATAATTATCTCCATGGCAATAGAGTGCAGGGTTATTAGGCCCATAGGACTCGCCATAGATGTGGATGATAGAGCCATCAAGCCACAATGTTCAGCTTTGAACAATCACGCATACTCAGAGGAAGGTCAGAACCCCTCATAATGCTTGTGATGAGTCATGCCAAACTGCACCTAGAGCTGTAGGTAGGGACAGGAACATTTTCTCCAATCAGATGGGCAATTTCTTTTCCCTAATGTTCCCACAATTTCCCCCAAAGCTCTCTTACGTGGGGTCCATTCCACCTTTGCACTATATATTTTAATCCATTTTTATAAAGGTTGGTTTAGACTTTCTTTTAATCCAATGCTACAGCTTTACCTCCTCATACCCCAATTTTTATACTCTATAGAACCATGCCTCCAATACAGTAGCCATGGATGCAAATGGCTACTGAGCACCTTAAGGGTGTGTGGTCTGCACTGGGTGTGCTGCAAGTACAAAATACACGTTTGATTTCGAAGGTTCAATATGAAACTTAAAACGTCTTCCTAAAAATGTTAAATTGATTACATGCTGAAAAGATAATATTTTGGATATTCTCGAATAAGTTAAACTGTAAAATTAAACTTTACCTGTTACTTTTAAACTTTTTTAAATGTAGCTACCCAGAAATTTAAAATTACATATGTGACTCACATTATATTTCTATCAGGCAATGTTGCTACGGAGTTAAATGGATGATTTCTGTTAACTTCTAAATCTGCAGAACTGATGGCATGATAAAAATATTTAACATGTGAAGAGTGCCTTGTGCTTCTGAACATGTGCTTTTATATTATGATTTGACTTGATATGATTAATCATTCCAGAAAAACTGGCATTCCTGTCATTCCACAGTCTCCTAAACTAAGATACTCAATTCCCAAATAGGGCACCTATTTCAGGATTTCCCTTAATACCCAAAGGAACTAAGAGCAGGCCAATAGGACAAAAACTCTTGAGTGAAATTGTGCATTTTCAGGAGAAGAAGGCAAAGTGGCTACTTTAAATGGTTGGTGATACCCAACTTCCTGTCTGCCCATACACACACACTGTATTTGGCCAACAGAATTTAAGAAATATTTCTGGCTAAAAGAAAACTGGAACAGTTATAGGGACAATAAGCCTTATTATTAGTGCAAAATGGTAATGAGAAACTGACTCTTAGGTGAAGGGAAACGATTTTCATACTACAGATCAGTCTGGGAAGTTGATCAGAAGCTTTTTATGAAAGGGTGCTTTCAGATGGCAAGTGAAGGATTGAAGCTGATGAAAAACAGGAGTGATAAATGAAGCTGAACAGTTAGGAGATGAATGAACAGGTTTGATGTGGTAAATTAATGAGGGATACAAGAAAACACAATATATGGCACAAAAGACCATGTCGCTCAACCAGGCAAAAGAAAACACGGGCCCTGGTGACTGGTCGGATCATCCTCTTGGACTCTCAAGTTAGATTTGAGTCACCTTTTCAACCTACGCAAGGAGACTGGAGAAGGCTGAGAATGTCTGCTGTCCCCTGCTGGTTTAAATGAGATGAATTTTATTGCAAAGAACTTATTGGACTCAGAAGACCTATAAAATTCAGTTAATATCTCAAGAGACTGTGCATTACCTACAGAAATAGGCCGAGCATGGTTTGTTGTGCTGCATGGGTGGGCATACAATGCCATTAAATGTCTCACATGAGGTAAGATTTACATGAGATAAGATTTGTAAATAATAATCCTACCACTTATTGAGTACTTACTATGTATGTGCCAGGCATTCTACATTTAACTCTGACTTACATATATTACCTTCCAAGACACGTTTTATTGTCCCATCCTAGAGATGAGGAGACATAGTTCAGAAAGGTTAATTAATTTGCCACAAGCCACACAGCCGACAGGAACTACTACCTGGACCTAAAGCCAGATCTTTACAGCATCAAAGCCCATGCTGTTCCACTCCACCACACTAAGGAACTGCCTAAGGATGCCTGACACCTAGTAAGTACTCAATAACTGTTACTTCCCTGCCCCCATCAAGGCATCCTGACACCATTTTCCTCCCTCCTGCTCCATCTGCATTAAATAATGCAGCCACTATCAGTGACATACATTTTATTCACGGTGACACCCATACAGAAGTCCCCGATTTGTGACTCCTCATGTACTAAGATATCAAGTAAAAGTCCCTGATACCTTTTCAGCCATGCTGGAAGCAAAGACACGAGTCAGGAGAAGCCTGACGTCAGTGCCAGGAAAGGTCCTCTATGGCACTGGGACACTGAGCAGACACGGGCCAACATGCATTCCCGGAGCCTGCGGCACATGTCTTGACAGACTCAGCCAGAGACAAGAGGACCCCGATGGTGATGCAGGGTCAGACGGGAAAGGGGATGGAAGGTAAACCGATGAAGGAGCACTGGCAGAGGCAGCAAAGAGGCTTGCAACTGGGCTGCGGCTTAAAAAGACAGAGGTGGTACCTTCACAGCCACGTTCGATCTGCCCACTGCGATGGAGGGCATCGTTGATGAGGTCCGGCAGGCGCCCGTTCAAGTCCACTGATGCCAGGCAGCCCTGGAAGCCATCCCGGGAGGCCACGAGCTTTGGCAGGTTGCTGTACATGCCTTGGGCCAGACCTGCCATGTAGAGGTCACCTGGAAAGGAAAATGGGCAGGAAAAGCAAGTGGGTGAAGGGAGCCGTCTCAACGAAAGCCAAGCCCACTCGCCGTTGCCCAGGTAATGGTAACACAGCTGGTGGAAACAGCATCCACAAAATTATTGACAGGGTTTCTACACTGTATAAAGAAGAAACTTTACATTTCTTGAGTGTCATTCATTTTATACACATCATCTCACACACTGTAATCACCATATCCATTCCACGAGGTAGCTATTGTTTCCATTTTATGATGAAGTAAAGATTAACATTTTCAACAAAACAACCATTTACTGAGTCCTTTTTATGTGCTTGTTACCAATAATATGTTGAGAATTTTACAGACATTATTTCATCAAAACTCCTAACAGCCCATAAATGTAGTAACAATTATTATCCTCATTTTGCCAAAAAAAAAAAAAAAGTATATAGAAGCTGAAAAAGGCTAAGAAATTTTATCAGTCACCGAGGCAGTAAATGATTTAGCTGAGATTCTAAAACCTATATGCCTTTCTCTATATTATGACCTCTCCACATTTTGTAACTCATCACTCAGCTTCCACATGCCCGAGGTTTACAGGGAATACAGAGCATTCCTAAGGAGTGGTCAAAGTAAAAACTGAATAAACTGCATTCTGGTATAATGCAGTGTAGTTAAAACAGGGTATACATGACTATCAAAAATGCGCAGTGCTCCTAAATTGCAGTTTACTGCTGGGAACAGCCTTTCCACTGAAAGCTCTAAGAAGGATAAACATCTTTACGAGGTTTACCTTTCAAATCCAGATTTTTGGCGCCATTGATAACCTGAGTGACCACCTTCGTGTCCACTTTCAGACTGTGGGTATTACTGTTGTCCCGGGTGATGACGACGTTATGCCACTGGTTGTCATTCAGGGGGCGGTCACTATTGCCTTTGATCACATTGGGGCCATTTCCGAGGTCAAACACGTAGTGTATGTACCTGTGAGGGATCACAAACACCCGAAGACTTGAGATTGCCTGGAGGAGTTTAATGCGGTTTAATGGCAACGTATACGTAACTGACACCGGGGCTTCAAATGCCCCGAGAGAGACTGGCATCATGCGAGAGAAACTAAAGCTTGAGTTAAGAATAAACAATGTGTGCTAAGTCGCTTCAGCCGTGCCTGACTCTGCGACCCTAAGGACTGCAGCCCGCCAGGCTCCTCTGTCCATGGGCTTCTCCAGGCAAGAACACTGGAGTGGGTTGCCATGCTCTTCTCCAGGGGATCTTAAAGAACAGTCAGATCCTATTCCGTCAGACTGCATTTTAGTTCTATACTCATTGAATCTATTTCTTTAACACTACAACCTAGACAGCATATTAAAAAGCAGAGACATTACTTTGCCAACAAGGGTCCACCTGGTCAAGGCTATGGTTTTTCCAGTGGTCATGTATGGATGTGAGTGTTGGACTGTGAAGAAAGCTGAGCACTGAAGAATTGATGCTTTTGAACTATGGTGTTGGAGAAGACTCTTGAGAGTCCCTTGGACTGCAAGGAGATCCAACCAGTCCATCCTAAAGGAGATCAGTCCTGGGTGTTCATTGGAAGGACTGATGCTGAAGCTGAAACTCCAATACTTTGGCCACCTGATGTGAAGACCTGACTCATTGGAAAAGACCCTGATGATGGGAGGGATTGGGGGCAGGAAGAGAAGGGGACGGCAGAAGATGAGATGGCTGGATGGCATCACCGACTCGATGGACATGAGTTTGGGTAGATTCCGGGAGTTGGTGATGGACAGGGAGGCCGGGTGTGCTGTGATTCATGGGGTCGCAAAGAGTCGGACACGCCTGAGCGACTGAACTGAACTGACCAAGTGAAAATCCCGAATCACAAAGCACAGCAGCTGGAACACTGCATAACACTAGGGGGCGACATTTAAATTCACAGTCATTCAGGGATCTGTGTTTTGGGTTTTGGTCTCTTTTTTGGCTTTTGTTTTAACTACATCCCAACACTCAGTAGTAAAATATCTTGGACCAAGAACAGCTTTTTAAAATTTGCAGATATGGGATAATGGTAGTACTGAAAATATATTTCACTTCTTCCCGTGAATTTGGTGGCACAAATTCACTGCCCCACAGCCCATATCCCTGTTTTGCAAAAATAATTCCTTTTTCCCGTAGGTTTAAAGGACTACATTTCCTGGGAAGACCCAGAGGAATCGGGTGGAGAGGGAGGTGGGAGGGGGGATCGGGATGGGGAATACGTGTAACTCTATGGCTGATTCATATCAATGTATGACAAAACCCACTGAAATGTTGTGAAGTGATTAGCCTCCAACTAATAAAAAAAATAAATAAAATTAAAAAAAAAATAAAGGACTACATTTCATAATAAAATGCTTGAGAGTATTGAGTTAGCAGGGGATCTTTCAATAAACTCATGAATTTCTCTCCCTTCCAGCCTTAATCATTACACAGACATTTTTAATCAATGCGGGTGAGAGCATGTATCAGGAATAGAAAGTAGAACGGACACTCTTTTCATGTCCATATTTTATGCAGGGCTGGTGCTAAGATGCCTAGTACAAACTAGGCACTGTCGTCCACTTACCCCTTGACTAGCTCAACGGCGATGAAGTCGTTGCCATCACCACTGTTGAAGAGAATGAAGCCGTCAGCGGAGGTGGTCTTGAACTGGAAGAAGAGGTGCATGGAGGTGTAGGCCTGGAGGGTGGCCAGGCTCAGGTAGCTGCTCTTGGTCTTGAAGGTGACGGGGTCGGCGATGATGTTCCTCAGCCCAAAGCGAGCTTTCAGCTCGCAGTAGTCGATGTCTCCGTTCTTGCACAGGTCAATGTAGAGCAGCCCGTTGAACATAAGGCTCTGCAAGTGGCCGATGAAACTGGAGGGGACCACGGAGATGTAACGTTTCTCAGTCATGATGCCAGTTTCAATGTTGTGGAATTCCAAGCGGGTGTGGTCTCCCACCATCGTACCTGTGAAAAAATCACAAGATGAGATGCAAACGGGAAAAGTGACCGTGTTATGCATAGCATCCTTACGATAGCCTGTAGGTCTAATGTATTTCTACACAAAACATTCAGTTCCAGAAAACGAAATACTCAGTATAGCGGATATCTGACTTGGCTGCAGTGGGGGAGCTGATTACTGGGCCAATCCGAGTTTTGTGCCCTGCAGCCCATGCCTTCCTGCAGCCGCACAGAAGGTGCCTCCTATAAAGGAAGATATGAGATCATGGGCAACTCAAGTTAAAGGATGAATCTATTCATTTGCTCCATTCAGGAAAACAATGGAGTACTAATACATACTGTAAGAAGAAAAGGTTTTGTTGCCTTAACCCTTGTAAAGATAAAATAAGCCAGCCTTATTCATTACCAAATATTTCTTGGTACAATAATCCATCACCCAGTGCTTGGGGAAAAAATTACTACTGTAGAACATATTAATTTTATCTGATTAGCAACTGTTGATTTGTCTCATAATTACATTTAATTTTCCTTTGGGAAGCTACCTTCCCCACTCCACCCTTAAACCATTGAGGCTGGATGAAGGTGACCCCCATCCCAGCTCCTGAAACAATCAAGTTACCCAATCTGAACCACTCAAGGTATTCTATCCCCCTAGACATAGAGTGTGGTCAACGGACTAACAAATTGGTCTTCTAAAGCATGCATCTCAATCACACAGTTCACTGAGCCCCACCCTTAGAGTTTATTATTCAAAACTCTGGAGTGCAGCCTGAGAATCTGCATTCCTAACAAGTTTCAAGGTGCTGCTTCTGTGATTAGTCTAGGGACTATACTTAGAACACTGAATTAGCAGCAACCCAACTCACCCCCATGTTCTTGCTGGAACACTTAGGAAAGAGAGATTCTTTGCAAACAAGGCTCGCTGAAGGGGAAAGAAGAAACCCAGGGCTGCTGGAGGCCAAGATAACTGGGGAGAGAGGGCCTCCCTGGTGAGAGAGCCGACCCAGATGATACCACGAAATGGAGAAAGATGGTTTCTGCAGGGTGATGTCATTTTAAGACCTGGATCTAGTCAACCAAACCTGGGCTTTTAAAAGCTATATGGCCACAGATTGCCCTTTATGTTTAAAACATTTGAGTTGGGTGTCTTACACGTGCAACTAAAGAATCTCCAGCTGATACAAATAATCTATTAGCCCTCCCATTACCTGGTTTACCCAGAAATAGTGAGTGGCTGGGGCAAGGGTAATTAGGAGGGCTTGAAATAAATACAAAGAGACAGCACATTTTAGTAACAAAATCAAGGAAAACAGCATTAATGTGGTCAAACTAGAAGGTGGCTCTCTCAACATTTATTTGGATAAATCATATTAAAATTTAACAAACCAAGTTGTAACACCCCAGAGGCAGAAGGAAGAGAAAGGGAATTCCCTCTTCCTTCTTTCTCCTGTTATGACCTTCCACTTTGAAGAAATTTCACTAGCAAGACACACTAGTATCTCTTTATTCCCTCTTTTATAGCTTTCCAGAGGAAAAAGAGTGACAAAATCTGAAATATAAGGACAGTCTGCAAAGAGAAACCATATGTCCATAGCTCAGCCCCTGGCATGTGCTTTATGGGAACAAGCTGCCTTGAGAAACATCAGTTTATGTCACTCATTTATCTGCTGCATGGCTGTTGGAGGAGCAGGTTTGCTTCAGTGGAGATTCCTACTCCAGTCCTGAAATAGCGTTCTGGAGGGCAATTCTAAATCTGAAATCCAGTACATGTAAACCACATATTTCAACATCAGTGCTATCACTAATAAAAATGATAGTTCATTTCCACCAGACTAGCATTTATTTTTCTCAATTGGTATAGAACTCAGGTGGCAAAAATAAAAGCAGGGGAGGGGATCATATTTTCTTGGGTCCTTAAACTTCAACATCTGGGACCTTCAACCAGATCACACCTTTGGATGCTCAATATTAATTTCACCTCTTTGGCAGCATTCTCAGACCTAGCTGAAAGAATTGCTCATAAGCGCAAAAATCAAATTTACATTTTATGAACTCCTTTGTGGTGTTTTAACAACTAGTGACAAATTGTCCTCTTCATATAAGCAAAAATAAAATGATGATGTTGGTTAACTTAAATACAAAATTGTGATAGGACAAAAATCAAAATGCAACATAAACCTGCTAGCAATTGAATAACTAGAAGAATGAATTACTGGATGAAATGCTTTAGTACTGAAAACTGGACTGGTCGTGAAAATGCAATTAGCATAATCTAAATTCACATGATCTAAAACTATGAAGTGATAACATAAATACCCAATGTCAATGTGGCCACAGCTGTGCATACCAGGGCTAGAGGCGGGGAGCTGGGGCTGGACAATGATGGGGAGGGGAAACCATAGCCAATCTCGATGAGGGCCCAGGAACTGAATAATGATGACGCTAGTCCTCATGCTCATTCTTAGAGTAAAAATTTAGAAAAAAAAGATCAGTGATGAGAACTAAGAAGGGATAAAGGGATGACCCCTAGTGAAGACTGGAGTTCTAAAAGGAATCTAAAGAGACAATGACGAGGTCAACTGGGAGCTTTTAGAGAAGTATGGATAAGTCAGCTTCTACAATTGAGGGGTTAGGAAACTCTGCTCTCCAAAACATGAATTTCATAAAGCAGAAAAATCATACAGTGTTGACTGAGCTAAAAGAGAGATCGAAGGAAGGTGTGCATAAGTAAGAAAGTGTTAGTTGCTCAGTCATGTCCAGCTCTTTGAGACCCCATGGACTGTAGCCCACCAGGCTTATCTGTCCATGGAATGCTCCAGGCAAGGATACTAGAGTGGGTAGCCATTCCCTTAAACAGGGGGATCTTCCTGACCCAGAGATTGAACCCAAGTCTCCTGCATTGCACGCAGATTGTTTTCCATCTGAGTCACCAGGGAAATCCTGTAAGTAAGAAAAAGGAGGCTAACAATGAACTTAGAGGACTTAGCCCAGAGATGCAAACAGATTTAAAGTTTAGGATAACTCAGAGAGCTTCAGCTAGAAGTTGGTGGGGGTTAGGAGAGACAAGGGAGTGGAAAAGTTGACATGGGACCAAATTAGAAAATATGCTGCTACTGCTGCTGCTAAGTCGCTTCAGTCGTGTCCGACTCTGTGTGACCCCACAGACGGCAGCCCACCAGGCTCCTCTGTCCCTGGGATTCTCCAGGCAAGAATACTGGAGTGGGTTGCCATTTCCTTCTCCAATGCATGCGTGCATGCTAAGTCACTTCAGTCATGGCCGACTCTGTGCGACCCTATGGACAGCAGCCCACCAGCCTCCTTTGTCCCCGGGATTCTCCAGGCAAGAGTACTGGAGTGGGTTGCCATTTCCTTCTCCACTAATTAGAAAATATACTGCTATATTTAAAATGAATAACCAACAACAACCTACTATATAGCATAGGGAATTGTGCTCAATAATAGGTAACAACCTAATTGGGAAAAGAATTTGAAAAAGAATAGATACATGTGTATGGATAATTGAATCACTTTGTTATACACATGAAACTAACACAACACTGTTAATAAACTATATTCCAATATAAAAAAAAGTTTTAAAAAAGTGAACTGGCTTTACCATGTGCTAAAATAACTCATTTGGCCACAGATGGATATTCAAGGAAAAAAGAGCTTATGCACCTGGAAAAAGCATTGAGGATATTGCTTAAGCTTGAAACTTGGCCAAACTATTTGCCAAAGCAAATAAATACTCTATAAAAAATCTGTGTATCAGTTCAGTTCAGTCGCTCAGTCATGTCTGACTCTGCGACACCATGGACTACAGCACACCAGGCTTCCCTGTCCATCACCGACTCCGAGAGCTTGCCCAAACTCATGTCCATTGAGTTGGATATACCATCCAACCATCTCATCCTCTGTTGTCCTCTTCTCCTCCTGCCATCAATCTTTCCCACCATCAGGGTCTTTTCCAGTCAGTCAGTTCTTTGCATCAGGTGGCCAAAGTATTGGAGCTTCAGCATCAGTCCTTCCATCACCTAATCAATATTAATAACTGGGAAACTTTTCACTCATCTCTTTTGAAGTCTGTAAACTAAAACTCCCTCCACTTAAGGCAAGAATACATGCATACTTCATAGCAGCTACTTTCAAATTTCAGAGGAAAGAAGAGTAACTTGGGAGGAAAAAAAATAGGGAAAAATCAAGACTACTGAAGAGTCCCAATATGCCAGGCACTCTGTAACCACCATCAAATGTCACAATCACAAAAAAATGCTGTAGGTAGGCATTGCTATCTTGCTTCAGAGGTGAAGATGCTTTGCTTAGCAAAGTTAAGCAATTTATCACAGGTGATACAGGTGGTAAATGGTAGACCCCTTGAACTGAACACGTATGTATCATGCATCCCAAAGCCCATAACTTCCCTGGTACAGATACACTGTTTCTGGAGAAAACACTTGACTCATTCATTCCTCACATCATTGTCCAGGAAAAACTGTGGGTGGAATTTAACTGGTGAAATTTCCACACAGAAGTTGCTGTGATGAGTTTACACTCCTTTGCAGGGGCCGAATATTGTATCATCCATCTAACTCACAAGACTCTTGAGAGTCCCTTGGACTGCAAGGAGATCCAACCAGTTCATCCTAAAGGAAATCAGTCCTGAATATTCATTGGAAGGACTGATGCTGAAGCTGAAACTCCAGTACTTTGGCCACCTGATGCGAAGAGCTGACTCACTGGAAAAGACCCTGACGCTGGAAAAGATTGAAGGCAGGAGGAGAAGGGGACGATAGAGGATGAGATGGTTGGTTGGCATCACCGACTCAATGGACATGAGTTTGGGTAAACTCCAGGAGTTGGCAATGGACAAGGAGGCCTGGCATGCTGTGGTCCATGGGGTCGCAAGGAGTCGGACACGACTGAACGGCTGAACTGAACTGAATGTATTCCTTACGTTTCCCAGGATAGGCATGCTTCCCTGGCTCCTGTTCACTCAGTCACTGCCATAGTTCACTGTTGGCCAGCAAGCAGTTTACAGACCAGCCCTGGAGTTTGGAGTTTGTTGAGAGCATAAATCTACTGAAAATTTCAGCCAAGTTCAAGCTGTAACTTTCCACAAGTGGATGAACATGTACGCTCTGAGGCTTGACTGCCTGGGTTACATAACTTTCCTGTGGCTCAGTTTCCCTGTGAAATCAGCATGAAGTTATCAGGATGAAATGTATCAGGACGTATAAAGGACAGAACACGGTCCGTTAGCTATGAACTAATCACACAGCTTTCATTTTTTCCTTTTCTCTGACGTCTGCTAAGAATTTCCTGGTGACTTCACTTATTGCTTTCTCTCTTTCACCAGAACACAAGCTCTTTGTAAGTAGGGACCGCTCCCTGCCTCTTCCTTGTGCCCCACACTGGCGGAGGAGCTGGAGCGCAGCAAGCATCCCTCACATCCAGGGAAGGAGGCTGCATGTGAGACATCTGCTTTGGAGTCAGCTTTAAGAGTTGGCCAACACTGAGAGCAAAGAAATAACGGGAGAGGCTTGACCACCCACACCTCCCAGATTGGGGGAGAGAAGTCAAGAAACCAAAGGCTTATAAAGCTTAGCACAGAATGCACATTTTGCCCACAATCCTCCAGATCTACCACTCTCACACCCTTTTCTCCATGATATATCAACATTTTTCAGGAGTATATGCTGTGAAATGCTTTCAGTTCAGTTCAGTTGCTCAGTCATGTCTGACTCTTCTTGACCCCGTGGACTGCAGCACGCCAAGCTTCCCTGTCCATCACCAACTCCGGGAGTTCACCCAAACTCATGTCCATTGAGTCGGTGATGCCAACCAACCATCTCATCCTCTGTCTTCCCCTTCTCCTCCTGCCTTCAATCTTTCCCAGCATCAGGGTCTTTGCCAATGAGTCAGTTCTTCGCATCAGGTGGCCAAAGTATTGGAGAGTCAGCTTCAACATCAGTCCTTCCAGTGAATATTCAGGACCAATTTCCTTTAGGATGGACTGATTGGATCTCCTTGCAGTCCAAGGGACTCTCAAGAGTCTTCTCCAGCACCACAGTTCAAAAGCATCAATTCTTTGGTGCTCAGCTTTCTTTATGGTCCAACTCTCACATCCATACATGACTACTGGAAAAACCATAGCTTCGACTAGACAGACCTTTGTTGGCAAAGTAATGTCTCTGCTTTTTAATATGCTGTCCAGGTTGGTCATACTTTTCTTCCAAGGAGTAAGCATCTTTTAATTTCATGGCTGCAGTCACCATCTGCAGTGATTTTTGGAGCCCCCAAAAATAAAGTCTGTCACTGTTTCCACTGTTTCCCCATCTATTTGCCATGAAGTGATGGGACCAGATGCCATGATCTTAGTTTTCTGAATATTGAGTTTTAAGCCACCTTTTTCACTCTCCTCTTTCACTTTCATCAAGAGGCTCTAGTTCTTCTTTGCTTTCTTGCACTCATCTCACAAGCTAGTAAAGTAAAATGCTTTAGGAATTTTAAAAAAGTTCTGGTGCCGAATAAATTGGGCAAACACTGTATATGCAATTTTTGATGATGAGCAAGGGATATTAGCATATTAAAGGCTCCTCACAGGTCTTTCAGTAAAGAATTCTACTGCATTTTGTTTAACCTGTTGTATGCAAATTGATCTCAACATTCCTTTTTTTTATTAACATGATAAGTTTTTCCTGGAAAATGATGCTTTACAGCTTGGTGTGGTGTATATATATATATATCTATATATATCTATATATATATATATATACACAGGGTGAGGGAAGGAAAGGAAAATGCTAACGTGGACCGGAGGAATACAATTTAAAAAGAAAAGAAAAGGTGAAATTCTATATCAGAAAGAAGCTCCAGGAGAAGTGGGCAGTTCCTGTAGCTTTGGGTCCCCATGCTGAGGAGCGTAACTCAAGTGATGTAGCCTGTTAATTTGTTCTTTTTTAAAGATTTTTTTTTTTATATTTACTTTTACTTGGCCATGCTAGATCTTAGTTGTGGCCTGTGGGATCTAGTTCCCTGACCAGGGATCGAACCCAGGCCCTCGGCATCGGGAGCACAGAATCTTAGCTGCTGGACCACCAGGGAAGTCCCTAATTTCTTCTTAATAATAGAAATCCAGCTCAGCCAATCAATCAACCAATCTTGATTAACTGTCAACTGAACTTAGTATTTTTCCAGGAACAAATTATATTACAATAAATGAAAACCACCAGGCTGAGGACTATTTCTTTCCTAGCTTCTGATTTCTTATGAGTCTGACCTATTCTTTGCATCCATTTGTACAAACTAGCTGAAAATCTGACATCCTGGGGGACCTTAAGCAGCATGAAAGGCATTACTAAATAAGTCAGTAAGACACTATTTAATAACCTGAGGACTGTGTGGTATTTTAGTTTCATTGCCTGATTTTATGACTTCTGTGAGCTAAAATTAAAATTCCCAAACCCCTTATCACTGTAAGAAGCAACCCAAGACTGCAGCTCATAAGCAAAATAGCTCTTTTCTTTTCCCAAATTTCTTTTCTGCATGGTTCCTTTTTTCCCATCAGCAGCAAAGTAGGGGGTATTGTGGGGTTCGTTAATTTCTAATATCAAATTACTAGATGACTTGGGCATGACTTAATCCTGCAGTTTAATTATTAGTGGTTAAGAGAAAGCACACTTTATAATTACCTTTATTCTAAAATTTCTATAAAAGAATACTGACTGAGGGAGGCAATATACATTACTGTATCCTCAGTCCTGCAGTTCTTAGATTTCAGGGCATATAATTTCCCTATGGAAATAAATGGAACGCACTGTCTACAGAGAGAGGGGTGAGGTCGCCATCTAGTGGCCGTTTGTTCAAAACACGCTGCAAAGAGCACTGTTGGCTTTACTGGACTGAACCCAGAGAAGTCAGCAAGGGAAGTGGGGTGTATCACAGCTGCCTTTGAGGGCTCCTCTCTGCACTCCCTCACGGGGAGTTGTTGAATAATTAACTCAGGCTGGCTGTGGGTCCTAAAGCTTACAATCATTTTTACATCTCTTTGCTATATTCATTACATAAAGCTCAGTTACCCTTCAGGCATGTAGAAGAGTTAACTTCACTCCCCACTACTAAGTTATGTCTCTGCACAATTGGAGGGTAATGGCTTATTGTTGCAGTTCTGTTTGTCTTCTCTGACGGAAGAAAGGAGGTGGGTACTATTGTCTACCTTCTGAAAGGTATTCCTCACCTCACACCAATCCATTCCACTACATTGTACCTATGGTGTAAGACAAATCATTTTATTAGGATAAACTGTGAAGTCTAGCAAGCAGTTTGATGGGGTAAAATCACACAGACATGAATTTAGAGTTTACTCTTACACCTGCCTCTAAATTCATGTTCCCCTTACGTAAAATGACAACCAGAACAGTCGACTTGCAAGGCAATGGTGTACTTTAGAAGATTAAAGGAGCTGATATGTATAGAACAGCTAAGCCAGCATCTAATGCCGGCTGGGCACTAGATGTATGTGGATCTTCTGCCTGTATCCAGGTTCTCATTCCTGACTTACACACACACACACACACTCTTCTACCTGCAGACACACACGTACATGGCTCACTGCACGGCCCAACTCCATAAGCACAGACTCTCAGGCTCATAAAGTTAGTTATAAAACTAAATTACAGAACCAAACATCACAGAAACTTAATGCTACAGACAGCCTTAGCAATAATAGAATTTCAAGTTTAGAAGTTTGAAGTTTTAACAGAATTTCAAAATGAGGAAATGAGGAAAGGGAGATTTAGCATTATTTCTATCCCAAGGGTATAAGGCATTTTAGTGACAGTGACTATTAAACCAAAGGATCCTGACTCAAATTTGACTGTTATATTCATAGAAGATGCTGTAGATATGGCTTAGGCCCCTGACTTCATCTCGCAGGCCCAGAAATGGTAAGTGACTTTCACAAAATCCTGCAGAGAATCAGCATCAAGGCCCAGGTCTCCTGACACCAACAGCACTCCACATAACACCCCATCCTCCCTGACATTTTCCTTTCCCAC
Source organism: Cervus elaphus (assembly GCF_910594005.1). NCBI lineage: Eukaryota > Metazoa > Chordata > Mammalia > Artiodactyla > Cervidae > Cervus > Cervus elaphus. Next base: position 12,625,902 of record NC_057826.1, read on the forward strand.
ATGGACAAGAAGTCTGCATAAGAGATATGCACTGCTCTGGAATATTGGAGAGTATAAATTTTAAAATGCATCATGTAAGATGCATTAAAGATGCCTTCTCTCTTCTGCCCTGCTGCTGCTGCTGCTAGGCCGCTTCAGTCGTGTCCAACTCTGTGCAATCCCATAGACAGGAGCCCACCAGGCTCCCCTGTCCCTGGGATTCTCCAGGCAAGAACACTGGAGTGGGTTGCCATTTCCTTCTCCAGTGCAGGAAAGTGAAAAGTGAAAGTGAAGTCGCTCAGTCGTATCCGACTCGGCGACCCCACGGACTGCAGCCCACCAGGCTCCTCCGTCCATGGGATTTTCCAGGCAAGAGTACTGGATGGGGTGCCATTGCCTTCTCTGTTCTCCTGCCCTAGATCTTAAAATGATCCATCAAATTCTGCCCAAAGATCTACCTTCATAAACCACTCCAGATTTCTCCAGCTCAAGTTGATATTTTTCTCTCCAGATTGAAAATTATAATCTTACCCACCCAAATTAGAATCTCATTATATATTCCCTGTCTTATTTTCAAATTCCCAAGTCTTATCTAATACACAAAATTGATTCATTGTTGAAGGAAACAGGTAATCGTGTGGGCTTCCTTTTTAACTTCTATAATCCCTAGCATATTCCTGACATATGCCAGGCTATCAAGAAATGCTTACTGCTTGAGTGAGGCTCTGAATGTTCATTTATGTATGTAAAGATTCATTCACTTATTCCTTGTCCTCCTAGAATGTAAATTCCACCAGACCCAGGACTTGCCTAATTGCCCACCACCACATTCCCAGCACCGTCTAAAGCAGGATTTGGGACACAGTAGGCAGTCAATTAATAATGACTAAATAAATTATTAAATAAATGAGTAATTATTCAGCACCTTCTAAGTGTCATATACTGCTTTTGATACTTACTTGTACCTATAAAGTTTTGAATTTCTGGTTTACCCATCTCCCTCTACTAGAGAGTGACTCATTCAGAAGGGAAGGAACTAGCACTTGGGATGACTGAGAAGTGGGTTTTGAGTAACTTAATAATAGAAGGATCTCTAGAACTCTACATCCGTTCTCCAGACACACACTCTATGCCTAAGGAGAGAGCCTCATCAATACGTAACCACAGTAGTGGAGGAGTTCTGCAATACAGATCAATGAAAAGGGATTCTGAAAATATAGAGGCAGATCTTCTTAGTCTTACCTGAGCTTGTCAACACAGAACAAGACATGTGACTTCTGTTTAGCAAAATACAAGGTTTGCAAGACAAAAAGCCCTTTGCTCACTGAATGACCAAGAGGAGTCTGAGAGCAGAGAGAGACAAAGTTCGCAGAGCTTACTCACCCTCAGCTACATCATCGTCCACGGTTAACTTAAGGCTTTTTCCTCTCCGCACCACCCGGACGGTGTGCCACTCATTGTCGTTGAGCTTCTGCCCCGCATACAGGGTCTCTGGTCCTTTGCCTAAGGGCAGTGGTAAGTGCCAAAGTTAGGGCCAATCTTAAAAGCAGTGTTCATGGCATCAGAGTTGTCAAAGCCACACTGGTGCATATGGCCCCAGCAATGCTCAAGCAGTCATCCCCCTCCAGAGCCCATCTGAGTCTCAGGGACACTCTGCTGAAGTCCCCGATGCAAAATCTCAACTGAATCATAATGGGCAATAACAAAGAAGTATCCTCTTTTATCTGTAGGTGCAAGACATTTTAAATGGCAATGGCAATATTTACAGGAAATAGTAGTCAGCTGTCATTCTGTTTCCCAAAGTCTTAGACTTCAGGTAAATTTCTCGAAGAAATAGGAAATTCATTATACATTCTTTTAGAACCATTTGATCACTCAGGCATAATACACCAGTCTGGCTTTCAGAGAGTATCCACCAATTGGACGAGAAGAGTTCTGCAGTCTATGTTTTTAATTTGACATTTCCATTAACCCATTGTCTTACCAGAATTCAGTGACTATATGAATCAAACAGTAATCATTACAATAATAATAATGTCAAGGTCTAAACTCCATTATAAACAATGCTCCTGAAGGGAATACAATGGGCCTCAGATTTATTCACTGTTCATCATCTTCCAAAAAGATACAAAGACCTAAAAAATGAAATAATGCAAAATTCCAAAATGGAACCTGTTTAGGTCAAAAGAATATTCTAAAATGTGCCACTAAATAAGGCAACAAACCAAACTGTCCCAGAAGATTCATAATCAAGATGCTCAAGATGATGTTCAAGTGAGTCCTTGGAAGAACCGGGTGTTACAATGAATGTTGTTATTTAGGGGCAGACGTTGGCAAGACAAACACTGAGGCATCAAAACACTTCAGTTAGGGATGAAGGGTAGAGGAATATCATGTTTCATTCACTATGGAATTGAGATGTAAGTTGAGAAGACAAAGAAGATTGTGTAGAACCAGAATTCTTAGAAAAAGTTTGCTCTCTCTACAGACATAGCTGAGCCCTTGCAGAATGATGCTGCTTCAATCTTCCTACATTAGTCAGTCAGTACATGGAAAGTCTTATTTCTGGAATAACTTGCAAAAAAATTAGGAGATGAAACATCTAACTGGGCAATACACGGATTGGCATCTACGGATGTTAGGCATCTGTAATATTTCAGAAGACCACACACTCAGCTCCAGCATATAGGAGCACAGGTCCAAGCACACAGTAGGCGCTTTAATGAGTGCTTGTTGAATAACTGATGTCTACTTAGATCTTTATTTCTTTGGAAATGATCAAAATAAGGTCAGCATACTCTTATCTAAGTAATTTTGAAACTTATTATATAACTTTCACTAGCCAGTCTTCCCATTCCTCTACCTCCAAGACTGAAGATACTCTATGCTGTCTAGGGGAGAAAAGAAAACAGAATATCATTTGAGTAGAGATCTTTTAGGCTGGGTAATTTTAAATTAGATCCTTTAATGTTGAGTAATTAACATTTCTATTAAGCTCTGGTTATTAAGAGTTATGATAGTAGTTTCAGTGTGGTGAAATTTCCTTCTTGAAACTCAAACAGGCTCTCAAAGTGGAAAGGTTTCTTTTAATCCCAAGGTCTTCAGCAGGTAATTTGTGTTTAATATTTTTCAGAATGTACCTATACTCCAAGGGCAATCCATATTTATAAAAATTCTGAGAATTCGGTGAAGAAACTTAGAATGGACCACATATACCCAGAATTCAATAACGATGCCATGAGACCAGTGAATCTTGAGGAAAAAAAAGTAATTCTATAACAAACAATTTAATACTCAGTCTTAGCCTCCGTTAAGTATGCCTGTCTTTGATATTATCTAAAATGCATACACTGTAACAGGTTTTTTTCCTCCATTTCAGCTGGTTATGTAGCACTGTTCATGATCTCATTAAGTTCAGGTCTAGGAGTGATATGTGTCCGCTTTACAACAGCAAACTCTGTGGGCCTTGAGGAAAGGGACCCACACATCACATGGGGACTTTTGAAGCAAGAACAGATGTTCTCAGAAGAAACAAATCTGCCTTTGTTTTTTTTTATATTTTTATCCTCTTTGTTCTACATGCAAATGCTTCAATAGGAGAGAATAAAGTAAAGAAAGATGTGGAAAATATTGGCTACGGAGGCAAAACTGCTACAAATACAGGCTATTTAAAGAGCTCTGACAGGTGGCATCTGATCTTTAGACAATTTCTGCACATCACTCAATTTTTAGGATTGGGACAAGATAAAAGGGACAAACGCTAACACAAACGTCGTCAGTTTAGGACATGGCTACATTAGTGCCATGTCAGCCACAAAGACGTAAAACCTTTGCCTCAGCCCAATGCATCTTAAATGCCACTGATACTTTAAAGTTAAGTACTTCTGGAATCCTTGAAATACTGACTATGGCTAAATTCAAACTCTGACTCTAAAACTTTAGGATATGATGGACTATGATTAAAAATGTGAAAAAAGAAGTGTGATTATACTTGATACAGTTTGATTTTACTTGATACCTCCAACCCCCCTAACACTCACTGCTCTAAGAGTAGGGGGAAAAAATTCACACTCATTTCCTTAAAATGGCAGAGAAACAAGTATTGCTTGATATTTATTTTTCAAGCAATAAATAGAGAAATCTCAGTGGGCTTCTGGAAAACGCTTGGCCTTCAAAAGTGAAGAGTCAATGGCATTTATCTTTAATCAAGCCAAAAGGCCAATTTGTCCTACTAGAAGGAAAGTGAGGTTTAAACTCAGCTGGAAATGTTCACAAATAGAGGGGAAGAGCACACCTAATCGGTAGCCTAAGCATAAAAATGGGTAGATAAGTGATGCAAGAAGCAGACACCAGCTGAAAGTCGAAACAGACCAAGTGACAGGAATAAGAGGAGTTAGTCTGGGACAACTTCTCTGGCAGGTTCAAGCACAAAGTGTCAGTAAAACAATGAATGGAAAGAGCTCTTTACTGTTAAGTAAAGGATGGTACAGATAAGGAAGAAATCATTTTTAAGCTGAGATTTAAAATGGAACTGGTAAGAACTTAAATATATATATATATAATCAAAACAATTGATTTTCCAGCACTGTCCTTTTCTTCTTGGCAACTTGGAGAAGTATGATCTGCAACTGGGTACATATTAGATGCGTGTCTCCTTTTTTTTATAGTTTAAGTAATAAATATTGATCACAAAGTAACCTTTTGATCCTTCAGACTGCTGAGATCATCAATGTTTGACTAAATACAGGAAACTAACAAGCTGTCTGACACCCCCTAGCTGAATTTTCCAGGTAATGACACCCATGACTGCAGTAAAGATGCAAAACTGATAGAGATGGTGGGGCTGTAGCAATCCGCAGAAGTGGAGCATTGAATCCGTTCGTTATTAGAGAACAGAGAGCTTCCCGTGAATCCTCTGAGTAGGACCACACCCAATGCCCATTCAGTACAAACTCATTGCAAACTCGGCTAGCATCCTCTCTTGTGGTTGGATGTAGTTAAGGCTGGTCTCACAGAAGATTCTCTGATGAGCAGGGGACAGAGAATGAAAATTGTGGATGAAGGACACAAACTAGGCTGTTTTCTTGACCTATCCTACATTAACCTCAAGGAGGCCAGAGCTAAGAATAAAATCAGGATGAAAACTAGGAGAAAAGTACCCTTTGGGAGAGAAATCATTGCTGATGGCTTCAAAGAAGATGACACTCAGATATTAGCAGAATGTTCCTTCTTTGGGAAGACAGGAATGGAAGTGTGTGGGGAAAACCTACCTGTGAGCATTACTAAAGGCACACTTCTTCACAAACTGGACTGTGGATTTTAATCACTTTGCATCTATTTAGTTGTGTGTTGTTGGTTTCTCTTTTTAACAGACCATTCACATTACATGAATTTGTTATTCCCCCCAGGAGCAATATAACCAGAAAAACTACAAAATTTTCAAATATTTCGTATTTCAATAATTTGTCAATATATTTCTAAGACCTGTCCAAACCAACTAAACCAGATGGTTTTGCTCATATGCAGGGAGTAGGCATTCCTTCCATGTTCCACAAAGTGCTATTTCTGAAAGTGGGTGGGTAGCATTTAGGAACTTTTTGTGGGGGTAGGAGGGCAGGGACTAGCGGGGACTAAGACCTGCACCGTGATCACTGAACATCTTGCTCTTTGTGCAGAAAGGGAGAAGGAACAACAACCTGATTTCTCTTGGAACTTGCCTCACATGGATCAGGACTCTTACAACGAATAAAAAACATGAAATTCACTCCTTTAGAAAGGTCTAGTGAAACGCATGTGACTATACATCTAAATGATATGACAAGTACACATAATGGACTTTATTAGGTTTAAATAACACCAAAAAATAGTTAAAGACCAAAAACTTACCTTATTTCCACTGGCACCTTAGGTTGGGCTAGCTGAACTATGACACACACTTTCCTTAGCCTGTAGCACCATATATTTTTATGAATCTTCCTCTCCAGAGAGGAGAGATTCAGCAAGTAAAAGCAGGGGTGAGGAAGAAAAGGAAGGAACTAAAGAATAAGGAGGGTGACAGGGAAGTAGCAAACGCAAGTATTTCATTCATTCCCCCCCAAATTTCAGGTTCTGCTTGTTTTCTTTGAGCCAACAACCCAACAGAGTGTAAGAGGTGTTTCGTTTTGACAATTGTTTTTTTATCAAAAGAATTCATTTTGGAGTGGGGGAGGAAGCTTAAATCATATTTACTTATAGAGCCAGTTTGGTGAAACATTTCAAAAAGATCATGTCATTCTCTCCAGAATCCTCAGGACTCGGGAAGAGCTGCCACACTTCCTGCAACAGATGGGCAAAGCAAAGGAGGCCTTCTGGAGGCCCGGCGTTAGGAGGGCTTCCCGTGAGTATGTGAGAGAGCCAAGCCACCAAGTTATCCAGCTTGAGCCCACGGTCCCTCCTGGGGGCCAGACTCTAGTCAAAACCCACTAAAGACACCACTGCTATTTATGGGGCTTGAATAGTTCCAGGGACAGTGTCGCCTGGCAGGCTACAGTCCCTGGGATCACAAAGAGGCAGGCATGACTGAACACACGTGTGCACGTGTGTGCACATCCACACCCATGCGCACACACACACACACCCCCGTCAGACCCGCCACGTGCAGCGTGTCCATCTCGGGGCTGCCATTCCTTTCCTGCGGCTCACCGTCTACTCTGCTTTTCCGTGCTCACAGGGTCCTGCGAGTGACCCCTGGCCACACGTCAGAGAGTCTATCCGCATATTTAACAAATGGCCATGGGTTTTCTAGGTGGCACTAGTGGTAAAGAACCAGCCTGACAATGCAGGTGGATGGAAGAGACAGGGGTTCGATCCCTAGGTGGGGAAGATCCCCTGGAGGAGGGCATGGAAACCCACTCCAGTGTTCTTGCCTGGAGAATCCCAAGGACAGAGGAGCCTGGGGGACTACAGTCCCACAGGGTCACACAGAGGCAGACACGACTGAAACAACTTAGCAGGTATGTGATGGAGCATCAGCTTGGCATAGGCACCATCCCAGGTGTGGAGGATGTGGAAAGGAACAAGACAGACCAGGTCCTCCCCCTTTACAGAGCTCACAGGCGACTTTGGGGTGGGCGATGATGAAGGATAAAACTAAAGTGAAAGAACATGAGACATTCAGACAGGGTTGAGTTCTATGAAGGAAGCAGAACAGGATAATACAATGAGAAGTAACCAAGGTGAGGAGTGGGAATAGAGGATTGGCTACAGCGCAGAATGTTCCAGAAAGGCTTCTTGGAGGTGACGTCGCTATTCAGGCCTTGTACCAGGTTGGATGGAGAGCTGTTAAGTGAGACGGTGCATTGGAGAAGGAGCCAAGCATGCAAACACATGAGGGAATGGGGACAGCCAGAGCAGAAGCCAAAAACAATGCTGGCGTGTTGGAGGAACAGGGAAAAGCTCATGATGTCTGAAGCTTGTGCCCAAGGGCGAGTGTGTAGCAGGAGAGAAGGCTGCAGTATAGACAGAATCCAGATCACAATCTCTAGAACCTAAAAGTTCTAGAAAGTGTTAGTCGCTCAGTTGTGTCCAACTCTTTTAAACCCCATGGACTGCAGCCCGCCAGGCTCTTCTATTCAAGGGATTCTCTAGGCAAGAGTACTGGAGTGGGTAACCGTTTCCTTCTCCAGGGGATCTTCCCAATCCAGGGATGAAATTCAGGTCTCCTGCGTTACAGGCAGATTCTTTACCATCTGAGTCACTAGGAAAGCCTCTCTAGAATCTGAAATCTGCTCTAAATGTTGCTTTAAATCCTCTCCTTCCCTTGGGAAGTTTTCAACAAGGGAACGAGACTGAATTTAAGTTTTAAAACTCACTGCAGATGCTATGAATGCACTGGCCCAGAAGAGATCAACAGTGAGACAAGGACAGGTACTGAAGAGCTTTGCCTTTAAGGCAAAAAAATGAAAATGACTTGGACCAGGGAGGTACCAGTAGAAACAGAAGTGGTGAGGTTTGGGATATCCTTTAGAAGTGGGGTCAACAGTCCTTGGAGATTGGTTTGGGAGGTGAACTGGAAGTAGGAGCAAGAAAGAGAAGACTCAGGGATGACTCCCAGATTTGGTCTGAGAACCTGGGGGATGGAGGTACCCTCGCCTGAGCAGAGAAAGACTCCAGAAAAAGTTAAGCCACGACTGATCCTATTAGCCAAGGGAGCTTACCTCTGCTATTTGTGTCTTCTCTCCCTAACATCAGCCACACTTGGTACCATCTCCTGGCAGCCTCCTGGGGATGAGAAGTGTGGCTCAGAGTTCACTGCTTGTGTGACTGTCTTAGTACAGGGCTAATTTTCACCTTGAGCCACCACTGCTGCTAATGACGCAAAGTGGCTGCGTTCTGGGCTTGCTTTCCAGTCTGTCTCTTTCTCTCTCCCTTCTCTTCCTCCCTTCCTTTCTTCCCCTCCCTCCTTCCTTTCTTCCCCCTTCCCTGTCCCCCTGCCTCTCTCCCTCCCTCCCTTCCTTTTTAATTCTTTCCCCAGCATGGTTTGAGTTACACGCTCCAGCCCACCCTTAGGAATGGAACAATGACAAAGCTTAGACACCGCAACTCATTCAACAGGATCTTTATACATTGTGATCACAGCGTAAAATGAACACGTTCACCCTGTCCAAGAGAACAGAGCAGGACAGTTTTGAAAAGGAATGAATCCAGGGCAGATAAAGGAACAAAGGACTCCACAAAAGATGAGAAAAAAAATCTCGCCCACAATTTCCTGGCAAATCTCTCCTACAAGTCATAAATTTACAGCCCTGCTTAGGAGGGGTGAGCGGAGGACAGTCTGAGGATTTCTCGTGATAATGTCTCTCCATGAAGCCACTTTTCAAGCGATGAGGGCAATCTGCGCAGGGATAGGCAGAACGATATTTTTGCAGATACTGATTCTACTCTTGTTTTCTAAAAAAGAACTTTCTAAAATACACTAGCACTTTTCCTACCACGGTCAGCATATAATTAATACAAATTAATCTTTCTTTGATTATTTAAAATGCAATTCCAGGACTTCCCTGGTGGTCCAGGGGTTAAGACTCTGCCTTCCAGCCTGAGGGAGGCAGGTTTGATCCCTGGTCCGGGAGCACCCCTGGCATCCCATACGCCTCAGAGCCCCAAATCCAAACATAAAACAGGAGTGATATTGTAACACATTCAATAAAGGCTTTAAACAAATGTTATGCTTTAGGATCTCAGTATGTGATCTTGCTGTTTCGCACTGAAGACAGATTTGGAAGCTGACAGAGACTCAGCTAAAGAGACTTTAATCAGGATACACACTAGAGCCTGCTCTCCTAACATCCTCCTAGTACATTTCCAACTCGTGTTTCCTTGTAAAGTGACCCTTTTATGTTAAAAAACAGAATTTTAAACTGTCCAATTATGAACTGAAAGGTCTCGTTCATTACTCATAATTAATATTGTGCTTGAAACAGGGATTAAGAAAGCCATAAGACATTTCCACTAGTCTTCGCTCATACACACTCATAACTGGTCTACCTCCATCCATCACTCCTCAGCCTTCTCCGACCGTTCCAGTTGGAAGTGTTCACCTCCTCATCAATTCATCAGTACGTTTACACTGTAAATCATCATTTTCTTCTTTGCATTACAGTTTGTTTTTTTTTTTTAATTCCCAGTGCCTCCACTTTTATGACTTTTAAGAAAGAACATGCCACCTTGGTAATCCCTAGCAATGAGGCAAAGTATCTGACACCAAGAAGGTACTCAATGTACTAGGAAAAAACCAAAAGAACTCAAGCAGCCAGTGAATAAACAGAATTGAATGAATTAAATAAAAAATTAGTAGATAGGCTGAGGCAAGAAGAAGAAATGGTAGGGGAGGTGAAGAGAGTTACAAGCAGTATTTTAGCAACAGAATGAATGGGACCAATCCAGGAAGATGGTCAGTAAAGTAATAAATACATATAACTGAATGAAGAAGTGAATACATAGAAGCAAAAGAACAAATAAATGACAGAGTAAATTTATTGAAGATGGAGGAAGAAAAGGAAGGAGCGCAGACACACCTGAATGTTGCCTTTTGCAGCTGAGTGAATGAGACACATTTGAAGCTAAAAGACACCAGGCAACAGATGTAAATCAAACACTACCTATGTATGCATACAGGCACGTAAAAATAATACAAAATATACATATATTTTTTCCCAGCCAAAAGAAAATGCATCCTTCTGGGAAATCCAAAAGGGAACGAAGGAGGTACGAAGTACATCGCACACATGATCTTATTTAGGTTCGGATTATAAGTCTGGTCCAGTTTACCCAAGTCTACAAACAAGAGGCAGAGCATTGCAAGGTCAAGGTCACACAGCTACGGGACTCGGCCCCCAGTCGGTCCGCCTGCAAACTCTCTCCGCTGCTCGAGGCTCCACCAGGGTCATGGCCCCTAGACTGTCCCAGGCCAGGCGTCTGAGGAGGAGTGAATCCAGGTGAGTCCGGGTAAAGAACATGGAGGAAATGGGGAATGCTGCTTAATTCGAAACAGAAAATCTAATCTGAGGGGGTTAATGAAGAGTAGCACCTGATTTCACTTCGATTTTTCAATTTCCAAGACTAGGATCTAGTCCTAGCACTTGCTCCTGCCGCTGCTGCTGCTAAGTCGCTTCAGTCGTGTCCGACTCTGTGCGACCCCAGGGACAGCAGCCCACCAGGCTCCTCTGGCCATGGAGTTCTCTAGGCAAGAATACTGGAGTGGGTTACCATTTCCTTCTCCAAGTCCCAACATTTAGGACCCATTAAGAAAGCCCAAAGAAGGTAAAAGCTAATCTTGGAAATGTACGTGAAGGGTAAACACGCCACCACAGGCTGGCGCACCAGCAGGTGACACTTTCAAGGCCCCACATCACGTCCGCTCAGCCAAGCTCAGATTTCAGCCACGGGGGCGGCGGGCAGTTACTGTGGCACACCGCCTCCCACCCAATCTGACCATTACCGCCTCGAGCAGGGCCAGCTCCCCGGCCTTCTCCTTGTCTGCGCACAAGAGGTACAAATGCGCTGGGGGCTGGCCCACAGGGGCAGGGATGGAGCTGAAGGACAAATGTCCTGACCTCCCGTCCAGGGGACAGACAGCTCTCGGCGGTGCGCGTCACAGCCCCTTCCACCAGCCCCACTTATAACCTGCTCACGGCGGAATCCTGGACCATGGACGCTCATGTCGGTCTGTCTCCATCCCACTCCTCTCTGCTCCTTCATTTCCACCTTTGGGATCTCTCCCGAGCAAAGCGCCCAACCCAAGTCTTTGTCTCAGCCTCTGTGCTCCCAAGAGAACGGAGACCGTGATGAAACAGTAGCACGTGCTGCTTCCTCCTAGTCACTTATGTGGTACCGCCACCCTGTGAGATGGGTTGTACCACTTGTCTGGTGAGATCCAGAGAGGCTAGGCGACTTTCCCGAGGTCACAAGGCTGTAATATCGTGGCAGGAAATCAAGAGTCCAGCCTTCTGACTCCACGGAGAGAGCTCTTCTTATTGACCTCTAGCTGCCTGAAGTCTCTGAAGTCCACTGGGGACCGTGGTCTGCAGTCAGCACTGAGGGCACGCTCGGGGCTGCGGCCGTGAATTAGCAAACAGCGGCTAGGCGCTTGAGATGGTGGGAGCGGGGCACAGGTCTCTTAGGACAACCTCTGCGCTGTCCACCCAGGGACCCACGAGAATTGTGAGGGCTGAGGAGGGCTTCTGAGAAAGTGACATCACCATCACTCTTTTTTTTTTTTTTTTAATATAAGGGCTATTTCTATTTATTTATTTTCTGTATGTTATTGATTTATTTTTTGGCCATGCCACACAGCATGTGGGATCTCAGTTCTCTGGCCCGGTATCAAACCTGTGCCCCCTGCATTGGAAGCACAGAGTCTTCACCACAGGACCACCAGGGAAGCCCAGCCACCATTTTTCATTAATTTAGGTCTATTCAAGACAAAAGTTAAAAGATATGGTCTCCACACCCAAAGTCCCTTCAGGCTCTATGTTTTTAATAATTACCACATCCCAGGTGGGGGCCTTTATTTTGAAATATAAAGATATAGTCACTGGCTTTAAAAAAAAAAGAATCCCCCAAAGAGCCCTGTGAAATGGCATTTCCATATCAATACCCATGTCTGAAGCACCTCCTTCCCAAAACAGAATGTACTAAATCTATGGTAAGAAAAGGAAAGGGATGGCATTTCTAGCCTGTTTTCTTGGGATGATAATTACAAGGTCTGCTGACTTACAAGATTGATGACATTAGCTGATCACCCACTGTGGACACAGGCCATTGCCACACAGAACAATGCTGTCACCTGGGTGGACCCTCTTATCCCATTAACGTCTGGTTTGTGCAACCGGGGATCCAGGAGACTGGATCAGCAGAACAATCACTCTACTCTGGTCCCAGTTCACTAAGACGAGGACCCTTCTCCATACTAAACTAATGTGCATGTCAGTTTGAAAACCTGAGACATTATAGCTCCCCATCTCACCAGAAATATCATCTCTCTATGGTCCTTACCAAAATAAAACTTGCAAGGCAAGCACCTAGAAGAAAAACATTAAAACCAGAGCATTAACACAAATAGATGAAGTATTTTCATTTAAATGCATTTGTCTCCCTTAAGTAATATAAATATAACAGGCTCCCTGTGCAGCAAAGCGTGGCCTTGGGCAAGCCGTGCAAAGAAGCTTCTCTGGCAACCAAGACTCATTTCCTTGCGCTGTCTTTATACCCCTGTGCAATGCTTTGGGTGGGTGCAGTACGGAAGTTAACAGACTGCTCAGTGCTTTATCCATGTACTCTGAATTCCTGACTCGATTCGGAAAAGGAAACTGTTCCTGATGAAGAGGACAAAACCACCATCCCACTTCCAGACTGTAAAAAGGAAGATCAGTTTAATCGAGAGGTTCACCTCATGCTGTAACAGCACTGTGGAAGTTTCTGGGGGTACAAAGATAAAAAAGACATGCTTACTGTAAGCAAACAGTTCAAAGGCTACTGGAAGAGCTGAACAAATAAAAACCAAATGGGCGGCAGGACTGGGTATAGGAGTTTTCCCTGGGTACCCTGGGGATGGGGATCTTAGTCCTTCAAGAAATCTAAATCATCAATTATCCCTTTCTCTTCATATTTTTTTTTACACAGGACCATACAGTTCATATGCTTCCCTGGTGGCTCAGACGGTAAAGAATCTGCCCGCAATGCAGGAGACCTGGGTTCAATCCCTGGGTTGGGAAGATCCCCCGGAGAAGGGCATGACAACCCACTCCAGTATTCTTGTCTGGAGAATCCCATGGACGGAAGAACCTGGCAGGCTACAGTTCGTGGGGTCACAGAGAGTCAGACACAACTGAATGACTAAGCGCAGCACATACAGTTCATATGTGGCAGAGACCAAGGCCTTCATTTCTACACTGTTCTAACTCTCAGCAGTACCGTCCTTGGCATGCACATTGGATTTTCAAAGTTGAAGGGTGAATGAAAACATTTCTTCTTCCTTCTTCTTATACTCATGTTAGATTCTGTTAAAAATAACTAACACATATATATTACTTACCAGACACTGGTCACTGGACACCATTATAAGTGTTTCACTAATTAATTAATAGATTAACCCCATAAAGTTGCTGTGGTTGATTGCATTGACAATATGTGCTGCCCCTTCCTACCAACCTTTTCCCAAATAAATCTATCCTCTCTGGAGGATTACATTTCCTGTCCCGTTAAGTCAGACATTTGGTGTGGCTTGCTTCATAACCGAAGAAAGGTGAGCAGAAGTGTCTCAGGCCACTTAGAAGGTTTAAGAGTCATCACATCACATCCAGCTCTCTTCCCCTTGCCGCAGTCTAAGATGTGACACATTAGGGCCACTTCTTCAGCCAGGGTCCGGAAATGAAGAGGACACACAGCCGAGCTGCAGCAGAAACACGATGGGCAGAACCAAGAAGATACAAGGAGGCATTTCTGACCGCAGTATAACTGAGCAAACTCTGAGATATAGTGCAAGACAGGGAAGCCTGGCGTGCTGCAGTCCACGGGGTCGCAAAGAGTCGGACACGACTGGGCAAAAACAACAAGGATGAATCCCCACAGTGAAATATTCTACACATGCCCTCAAGGAAAAAAAATACATAACTACTAAATCAACGTATACAATGGAAACACTTTTCATTTCTGGGTGGATAGAAGATGAAGAAAGGCAGAGGGAAAAAAAAAAGCAGAAGGCAAAATAAAACAGGAGAAGAGAGACACATACAGAGAAAATGACAGGGGAAAGAAACAGATTAAAAGGAATCTCAATGTTTGTCAAATTGCTCAGAGGCAAATCTCTCTTCTGGACAAAAAAAAAAATACAAAACTCTTAAGACTTTTAATCTCTAAAATGCTGCCAGAACAAATAAGAATGTTTAGAAGTATGCATTTTGGAAATTATCTGGGTTTTTTCCCACTTTACTAAAATATACTCCTCGGTTTGTACAGGCTAACAGGAAGCACATCTCACCCAGGGGGATGCTATTTACTTGCATGGAACAGGATTATCATTTTTTCAGATTTCTCAGAGCTGTTAGGAAGTAATCTAGGCCAGTGGATCTCACATTTTACACTTGATAAGAAGCATCTGTGGATAACATTAAGAATTCAGATTCTGGGACACCAGACATGTTGTCTTTTGCCAACCTTGACTTCTCAACTCTTTGTTTTCCTATTTCATTTTCCCCAGGTTATCTCCTAGACATACGTTATTTTCCCAACCCTCTCTTTGCTCCAGGAAAGAGAGATGACCTCTTGAGGACATGACCACCCAGTTCTGCAGGACATTAATCTGGCAGTCATCCTGGAGTTTTCTTTATCCACAACTTCTGCACCCAAACCACAGCCCAGCCAGGCAGTTTGACCTCTGTGTACTGTCTGAGTCCATTCTCTCTGTGAGATCCCATCCCTGCTGCACGCGTTCTGGCTTCCCTCTGTTCTCAGTTTAGGCCAATTGAGAGCACAAGTCTAGCAATACCTGTCTATCAACCACATGGTGGTCAGAACTACTATCCTTCAACAGAAAAGTCTTCATGACAGTTCCCACTTAAAACCTCCAAAGGGCACTAAACATCTAGGTGCAATGAAAGCATCCAGAGTCCTTGGGGGTCTGGCCCCAGCATCAGCTTTTATAACCTCATTTCTCCTACCAAGTACAGCACTCCAACTGCACCAGCTTATACCCAGTTATTTCATCATAGCTTAACCCTATGCACTCTCAGAATCTAATTCAAATATTGCCGCTTTGAAACTCTCCACACCAATTCCTTAAACTCACTAGAACTCTATTTTTGTCTACTGTATAGTACAGAGCAAGAACAGGAACTACTTCTCCAGGTTTTCTGAGCATGAATCAACATACTGTGTGTAAAATTTCATAGCAACAAGTGGCTACTACTAAGGGAATATTACCAATTATAGTGATGGTTTAAGCATTTTTCTCGCTACCATATATATGATTAGGAAACCCACATTCAAGGCCTGAAATAGAAGCCCACAACAAAGTGAAATTTGAACAGTCTTGTATGATGGGAGACATCCTTAATGCAACACCATCCTGTCACGAAATCAACTTGAAACATGACATCTGCAAGCAAAGTGACAGTTTTCATGAAAGTTTCTTTTCTCTCTTCCTCTCCTCCCCTCTCCGTCTGCCCCAACTTCCCTTCTTCCCTCTCTATTATTGGTTGAAGAAGAAATAAGGAGGTAGAACCAAAAACACCTGCTGTTTACAGGCTACCTAGTACGGACCAAGGGCTTTCCTGGTGGCTCAGAGGTGAAGACTCTGCCTGCCAATGCAGAGGACATGGACTTGATCCCTGGGTCAAGAAGAGTCCCTGGAGAAGGAAATGGCAACCCACTCCAGTGTTCGTGCCTGGGAAACCCCATGGACAGAGGAGCCTGGCGGGCTACAGTTTATGGGGTCAGAAAGAGTGGGACACGACCGAGCAACTAAAAACAAAAACAGGATGGGCCAAGCACCTGATCTTCTATATCCCACCTAACTCTCATAAGCAAAGCTACCTCACACTGTATGAAGTTTTGAATCCCTCTTATTTGAAAAATTGAGGCTCAGAGAGCTTAAGCAACATGGATAAGATCATTTGGATTGAAAGTGGCAGAAACTAGATTCAACCCTCTATCCCTGGGACTCCAACAGCCTTGCTTTCTTCATATGCCTCAAGCTTCCCATGAGCCAACTTTTCATTAGAGAATATATTAGCATTTGAGATCAATTTCAGTGGCTGTTAAAATAATATTGCTTATGGCTCATCACACTGTCTACTCAGATGACCTTCTACTTCCAACCCAACATGGGTCCCTTGTAGCTGGAACACAACCTCACGGTTCTCTCTATTATTCTCTGACCCAGAAGCAAGCTCAGATTTTCTAAGACTACACAGGGCTTTCTTTCCACACTGCTTTTGCTAATAGTGGGTCTTTTAGAATGTAGAGCACTTAAATGGGGTCCTCGTCCAGTCCAGAGGGTAATTTGTCCCAGAGATGGCACAGGAGGGCTAGGGTGAAGGGCTGCCGGACAGCAGGAGGGATGATGGAACAAGAAATAACTGTTATACTTCGTGTTGGGCTTAACACATAATTCTCTTATACTAAGCTTACACTATAACAGGATAGTTAACTGTTCTACTTTGTGTTGGGCTTAATTGTGAGAAGGGAGCACTGTGAAGTAGGCACAGTGAGCCATTTTATAGACAATGGAATTAACACACAGGGATGCTAGGTTATCCTGGCCAAGGGCAAACTGTTAGTAAGTAGATCCAAAGCCAAGTTTATCTGAGCTTCAAGCCTTCAGTCTTATATTAAACTGCCTTCTGGATGGACGTTCAATGCATGAGTGGGCAGGTAGGACCAGGTGAAGGGACCAGCGCTGCTCCTGCAGGGGGAGCAGGAGTGGAGGTGGGAGGAACGCAATCTGGCAGGGGAACCAGAGACGCTTCTCTGAACTGATTCACAGGCTGAGTAAGAATGAGGGTGGAGTGAGAGGCAGCACGGAAGTCCCCAGGAGCAATATGGATGAGAAAAGATAAAACTCCTGTGGACTCTGGATCATGCTTCTGGGGGGGGGGGGGGGGGGGGCGGGCAGGATAGGGGAACATGTGCATATTGGGGTATTTGATTATCCAGTGAATTTACATGGACCAGGACTTGCTTTGTGGGAATTCAAGGGTACCCCAGCTGGAGTTGAGGTGGGTCACCCCAGGACTCAATAACCTATTTTCCATTAATTTTGAGTTCATGGCGGCTGCATACATCATGTGGCCAGAGACTGTGCCAATCTTTTTTTTTTAAGTTCTCATCTAAGGCTGAGACATGGTCATTACTCAAAATGCACTTATGTGAATGCACATAAATGCACATATGGACACCGAAATTCAAACAGTGCATCAATCAACATGCTCTAACATGCAAATAGGGGGCAAAGTAGTTATGTGCTCATTACATCTAATTATCTTGTTTGAAGTTACTCATGCTCCATCTTTGTTGTGATTATACAATGTTGTCATTTGATCCAGTTCCCTTGGGACCAATGGAAAGAGAGGTTCTAATATAGTCTCACACGCAGTAGATGTCCAATAGATTAATGCTACTTGTTATTATTACTCATTTATAAAAGCATACTTAAGTGATGTTTAAAAATCAAGTAGTAGGAATAAACAGTACTTTGCATAAAACATTCAAAGGAAAAAAATGAAGGGAAAGAAAGTCCCATAAGGACTGAATTTTAAAGTGACAAGTGTAAAAATCCTGCTTACTCCAAGAACAAATATCCCCCCAATGGTAGCACAGTAGCATTCATTTATTTGTTATTAAATATTCATTAACTCAATAACTCAGAAAACACTGCTCATTTATAACATGTGGGGCTTTGGCTAGTGACTGAGGATAACAGGAGACATTTATTAAAATCCCCAAATAAAAGTTGTTCAGAGTCTAATGGAGGAAAGAACAGCATAAAAAATGGAATACAGTGTTCTAAGTGCTCTAAAACTAGTATATGCTTCTTATACTTGACCTTAGGAGTGTAGTGAGAAGGAGGATGTATCTGTGTATGTGTGTGCATATGCGTTTGCCTTCTGGCCTGGGTTTGGGGTTAAAAAGATAGTGGTATTCAAGTAAGACTTCCTAGAGAAAGCCATGCTTACACTTCTGAAAGGATTAACAGGAACTACTGGGGCTTCCCTGGTGGCTCAGAGGTTAAAGCATCTGCCTCCAATGCGGGAAACCCAGGTTTGATCCCTGGGTCGGGAAGACCCCCTGGAGAAGAAAATGGCAACTCACTCCAGTATTCTTGCCTGGAGAATCCCATGGATGGAGGAGCTTGGTAGGCTACAGTCCACGGGGTCACAAAGAGTCGGACACGACTGAGCGACTTCACTTCACTTCAGTGCTCCAGGTAGATCACAGAACATTCTGGACATAACGCAGATGTGTGAGAGGCGGGCTAGTTCAGGGAATACATGTTGCTCTATGTGACAGGAAAGTGGAGGGCACTGGTGAGGAGAGTCAGGAGATGAGACAAAAAGAGTACTAGACTGGATCATATAACATACAGAATAAAATGATATTTTGTATTTTCTTTTCTAGACCAAAAAAGAGCTCTTGAAATATCTTAAATATGCTGTAGTGTGTGACTGCTGTAATATTTAGGATTACTCATGGGTTGGGAAGATCTCCTGGTGAAGGGAATGGCTACCCACTCCAGTATTCTGGCCTGGAGAATTCCATGGACTGTATAGTCCATGGGGTCACAAGGAGGTGGACACGACTGAGCGACTTTCACTTTCACTTAATTTTGCTATAGATTACAATAAAGGCAAATGGGCTGAATAAAAGTCATACAATGTGTTAAGTGTAGAGAGCAAATGGAAACTTCTGACCCCTGTCAAACATACAAAACCTAAAGAGAGCATGTGCATGTATTAGTTACTCAGTTGTATCCAACTCTTTGTGACCGCATGGACTGTAGCCTGACAGGCTCCTCTGTCCATGGAATTCTCCAGGCAAGAATACTGGAGTGGGTTGCCATTCCCTTCTCCAGGGGATCTTCCCGACCCAGGAATTGAACTCTGGTCTCCTGCACTTCAGGCAGATTCCTTACTCTCTGAGCCAACAGGGAAGCCCACCAAGAGCATATGTATTTTAAATAACGATAAAAAGACTGGACCAAACAGAGGGGCACTGGTCATAGAAAGGAATGCGAGGACCAGTAAACCAAATATATTTATAAAGCTTAGACTGAGCCTGATTGACAGTTTTCATCCCTAAATTTATCAGCTCATCAGTGACACTCGTTATGGCCCCGTATTTTCTCTGCTTGAGACACAGATAAAACCTGACTGTGGTCACTAGGCTAACTGGTGAGCTACAGCTGGGGCCAGATCTATTTGCTCTTGTGGCTCCATCCCAGCTCTCCGGTAAGACAAGTGTGTGATGTCCTCAGCTGCCTTCCCAGCTGCTATAAGCCCTCTCTCAACCTCAAGTCTGGTCCTTGTAACCACTCATCACCAGGAAAGGCTGGTACGCAGATGGCGAACTATATGAACACTGTGCCCAAGGATCCGGGCATAGCAGTCTTATCATATCACTTATTATCCTAAGTGTAATCGCCTGCCTGATTTCTTTCCCCTTTCTTCCTTCTGTGCACTTTAAGTGATTTAATGAACCATGTAATCACACATCTTAATATGGTCTATGAGCATTTCTGCTCCATGACCTTTAGGGCAGCCCGCTTGAATATGCCGGGAGTATCAAGGTGATTCCCACATGCCGCAGGGAATGATATGATTAGACTATAGTTTTAGAAAAATTGCTGTGGCCCTTCGAGTGTAAAGTTTAAAAGGGGAGCAAGGCTGAAGGTAGAGACCGATTCTTGAATCCCTTTTCCAGTCAATGAAATGCAACTCAGATTTCACCAATGAAAGGTTAGACAGGAAATAAAAGCTTTAGTCTCACACAGGAGAAAACGTCCCAAAGACCACAATTCTTATTGTTAAACCAAACTAAACTCAATTCCTAAAAATGCCACAAAGTCCATGCAAACGCCATTCAGGAGGGGAAAAAACAAACAAACAACTAAAGTCAAATAAAAACTGAGATTCCTCCACTTCCAACCAAGATGATCCACCCTTCCTGGTACAAGGATGGTGTCAGGACAGCTCGCAGAGTTAATGGCCCATCACATTTAAGACACAGTTCCATAACCTCTCCTGAGGGCTGCCAAGTTACCCTGAAGAAACTGAAAACGGCAGACTAAAAACACCTGGGTAAGGAAATGATCGAATAATAATTCAAATGCCTCACAATGAGGAGTGAGTGGGGCGGGGGGAGGGCATGAGAAAGAACACTGGGTTTCAAACTAGCCAGGCTTGGCTTCGAATCCCTGCTTGGTAAGTACCAGCTGTGGGACCTTGCGCACACACCTACATGTCTCTGAGCAAACTCTCAGGGGCTCAGAGTTGCAAACTGGTAAGAACCATTGCTTTCGTCAAGGAGCTATCTAAGAGATACATGAGATAAATAACAAATGCTTCCAGCTTGTCTAAATGTGACTGTCATCCTCTTATTTCTCTAGTCTCTGGTTTATCCCAACACTGAAAATGTATTCCGTTAAGCAACCTAACGCCGTTGGTATGTTACTACGGAAACTTCCCTAGAGATAAGCAAAGCCAGCATTGGGGTCATTTAGATTTAAGCAGTTGGGCTTTAGAGAAACTTCAGCAAACTCTCCTCTCCAGGGAACACTGTTCAGCCATGAGCCTTGGGGTGCCTTAAGAAGCTTACAAATTCCTCTCAGAGTGAATTCAACTTTAAGGCCATTGTGTGAAGCCAGTGTCATTTACAAGGGCCTAAGAGATGGAAAATTTCAGAGTGATATCTTCCGTTCTAAAGTCTCTCACAGTCTCATCAAACATCCTTCTATTTCTAATTTTCTCCTGGCATTTCTTTTCTAAAATTACGGTTTTTCAACCTAACTAAAAACATCCTATTATTGTTAAATGTTGAAAAGGAGAAGATGAATTTGTGAGGCTAATGATATGATGTGTACTTCAGATGGGTAATTTACCCAAATAAGGAAAATGAGCAGCTCATTCTCTGCTTCTATAAAGGAATATTGTATCAGATGAGCCCTTGCAGTTTCAAAGAGGGATGAAACACACAGGAAAGAAGCAAGCCCAACAGCCAAGGCATCACCTACAACAAAGCAAGGGGAGACACGTACCACTAATGTACTACCTGAATAAGCAGAGGTACCCCCAAATACCCGTGCATCGAATCCGTAAAACAGAGATGAGAGAACTCTAGACATTCAGAAGGTGACTTGAAGATGATCAAGTCCAGCCCTGTTTTATCTTTGACGAAGGTTAAAAGGCAGAAAAAGGTTAAGTGACGTGACCAAATTCTTAGAACTAGTAACAGAGTGGGAGTCTGGGACCCTGGGAAATCACTCCAGTGGCCTCTCTATTAAGACTTGAGTAATGGTCTTCCCTTTTAATTGGCCTGGCGTGCTGCAGGCTACGGGGTCGCATAGAGTCGGACATGACTGAGTGACTGAATTGAAATGAACTGAACTGAACTGAATGGTCTTCCCCGGTGGCTCAGACAGTAAAGAATCTGCCTGCAATGCAGGAGACGTGGGCTTGATCACTGGCTTGGGAAGATCCCTTGGAGAAGGAAACATCAACCCACTCCAGTATTCTTGCCTAGAGATTGCCACGGACATTGGAGCCTGGTAGGCTACGGTCCATGCGGTCTCAAAAAAGTTGGACACAACTGAGCAACTAAATGACAACTCTTCAGAGTAACCGAGGCTGAGACAATGGGAACGCCTGGTGGGAATGTCACCAATAATGTTTTTTTTAAGACGAGGTATAATTAACACATAATAAACCACACATATGTAAGGTGATCAATTTGACAACTTCTGACAAATGAATAGACAAATGAAATCATTACACAATCAAGATAAGGATAATATCGATCACCCCCAAAAGTTTCCTTGTATCAATTTATAACCCCTTTCCTCATACCTCTCTCGAGGTAACCAAAGATCTACTTTGTCACTATAGGTTCATTTGCATTTTCTAGATTCACATTAGTGAAACTGTACACTTCATAGTCTTTTGTCTGACATCTTTTATCATGAGCATAGTTAATTCATTTGTTCCAATAAAGGTTCTATGAAAAGAGATGGTGGGGAACATTTGGCCTGCAGGTTCTAGGTTGTCAGCAGCTGCTCTAGTTCTAGACCCCATGTGCTTATTTCTATGCTATGCCCCATCCAGCAGAGGGTACTGGAGGTCGAATATGACTGACTGTGGGAGGACAGACAAAGTGGGGAGAGCATTTGTTTGTGTGCTTTGGGGAGCAGACGGAATGTGAGTTATGACGTGAGAGAGGAGATAGCAAAGACAATAGACTGTGGCTGATGCTAAGGAACTGGATATTCTGTTAATAATTGAAGAATTTTTGAAGAATAATTGAAGAGTTGAAAAACAATGTTTAAAAAAGAGTGGGGGGTGCAGTTAGATGAGACAAAGATCAGAACAGATAGACTACAGAGAGACCACTGAGTTTAGGAAAGAGGTAAATAATCCTGAATTTAAAGTACTCTATAGCAGAGAGAGAGAACATATTTGTGGACACAGTGGGGGAAGGAAAGGGAGGGACGAACTGAAAGGGTAACACTGAAACATACACATCACCGTATGGAAAACAGGGCCGGGGGGAATTTACTGTATGATGCAGGGAGCGCAACCCCAGTGTTCGGGGACAACCTAGAGGGGGCGGGGGGAGGTTCAGGAGGGAAGGGACATGTGTATACTGGCTCACATTCCTGTATGGCAGAAACCAACACAATCTTGTAAAGCAATTAGCCTCCAATTAAAAATAAATTTTTAAAAATACTCTATAGCAGAGAGAGAATAAATGAAGGATGTGAACAGGAGAGGGAGCCAGATGATCAGCTGGGTGACAGGACTGGGGGCTGTGGGGGGAGAAACAGGATTATTAACACCTCCATATCTCCAGCCTGCTTGACTTGGGTCTTGCCACTTGTTTTAGATGAAACAAAGAGAGATCTGCATTTGGAAGAAATACTGATAAGTTCTATTTTGAATGTCCCGCACTTGTGGGATATACAGGTGGGAAAAACTAGAAGGTAATCAGAAATGTGGGCCTAGAATTCAAGAGCTAGATGGAAAAGATCAGGGCTTACATCTCAAATACATAGACCCACAGCCCTTTGAGTCTAAAGAACGGGTTTTCATTCATCACTGTCACCTCATTTCAGTTCAGTTCAGTCGCTCAGTCGTGTCCGACTCTTTACGACCCCATGAATCGCAGCAGGCCAGGCCTCCCTGTCCATCACAAACTCCCAGAGTTTACTCAAACTCATGCCCATCGAGTCAGTGATGCCATCCAGCCATCTCATCCTCTGTCGTCCCCTTCTCCTTCTGCCCCCAATCCCTCCCAGCATCAGGGTCTTTTCCAATGAGTCAACTATTCTCATGAGGTAGACAAAGTATTGGAGTTTCAGCTTCAGCATCAGTCCTTCCAATAAACACCCTACAGCTTGCTAAAACCACCCAGTGACATCATGAGTTGTGCCGGAGCTACGGCTGGTGTTCCCATGTTCTAATCAGAGGCCCCACGCCAGAAACTGATAAGCACTATTGTCTCAAAACTACAGTGACTGACTCACATCTGCCAGGGCCCTGGAAGCCATCTGCTTCGGCACAGGGGAGTACATGGAAGTGATTTCAATATTTAAACATAGTGTCTTTCCCTTCTTAAACCAGCACCCTTAGATCTGCACCACCAGGGAGACCTACTAGGGGTTGAGGGGCTCAGAGTGAAGGCATCTCTAGAGGAGATGGAGCTGCTGTGGTTTGTGAATCTGCCCGGGAGCATCCTCTCCAGAAATAGCATTCTGCTGGGCCAAAGGGGGACCTAAAATGCCTTAGGGCACCAGGTGTGCAAGGGTACTCACTCGCTGGGTTATCATTGTACGTGTCCCCTTCTCATCAGGCGCTGGCATCTGCCTGAGTTAGAAATAGACTGCAGATTGACAATAAATTTAGCAAGCTCCCGATTCAAAGCAGCAGTTCAGCGGTTTGCTTTGTTTCGTTCCTTGTTCTCTGGTGCCCCCCTGTGTTCTATTCCCAGATAACACTTGATTTACAAGATCTACAACACTTGATTTGAAGTTAGCTCAAGTAACAGTGAGGGCAGCAGAATGGGGAGACAGAGGATGAGATGGTCAGATGGCATCATCAACTCAACAGAT
Organism: Cervus elaphus; assembly: GCF_910594005.1. NCBI lineage: Eukaryota > Metazoa > Chordata > Mammalia > Artiodactyla > Cervidae > Cervus > Cervus elaphus. Next base: position 12,650,233 of record NC_057826.1, read on the forward strand.
ATGAGTTTCAGCAAACCCCGGGAAACAGTGAAGGACAGGGAGCCTGGCATGCTGCAGTCCGAGGGGTCGCAAAGAGTCAGACACAACCTAGCAACTGAACAACAAGTAACAGCGATTCTTTCTTTGAAAGCATAAAAACACCACATGACTTTAAACTACAGGCTTCAATTTGTTTCAACAAGTATGTTTCCATGTAAAAACTATTTTAAAAAAGTAGAAGACAATCTCTAATGTTTAACAAACTGACTGCCATAAAGTAGAAGCTCAAAAAATATTTGTCAAGTGAGTGAAGGTCTATTAGTCATTGATGTTTTTTACCTAAGTCGTGTTCAACTCTTTGGCCATCCCATGCACCATAGCCCACCAGGCTCCTCTGTCCATGGGGTTTCCCAGGCAAGAGTCCTGGAGTGGGTTGCCATTTCCTTCTTCAGGTGATCTTTCAGACCCAGGGATCGAACCTGTGTTTCAGCATTGGCAGGTGGATTCCTGACCACTGAGCCACTTGGGAGGTCCATTAGCTATAGAGCTAAGTAAGGAAGTCTGTTAAGCCTTTTTGGTATATTACAGCAAATTTATAGAGAATTGCTGAATTGCTTCCTTTAGCTTGGATTACATTTGTACCTACTTTATAAACTACAACAACTATGAAATGAATCCACCATTTATTGTTTCAGGCATTCCTTCAATCAGATATGTATTGACTTCGAACTGTGAACTTCTCTCTGTTTTAAGTGCCAGGAAGTCAAAAAGGAAGACCTTGTTCCTGCCCTCAGGAAACACACAGTCTAGTGGTAAAGACAGAAAAGTAAGCCCACCACTTCAGCACAAGTTAAAACCCACTATGATAGAGAAATGCTTTGGCTATCTGAAGATCACAGGGGAGGGACAAGTCACTGGATCACAAATATTTGACGCTGCATGTTGCAAACTCTGGAGCTGGCTGTGGGCTAACTTCCCAGCACACATCTAGATTTTGAATCCCTACAGGCTGAGTTGGTATCTCATATTTGTACAAATCAGCAACTCCAAGAATTCTGATTAGCACATAGAACGCTACCCTACCGTGGGTAAGACAGATTGCTAGTGGGAACCTGCTATAAAGCCCAGGAAGTGCTTCCTCAGTGCTATTGATGACCTAGAGGAGTTGGGGGGTGGGGTGCGTGTTAGGAGGGAGGTCCAAGATGGAGGAAATATATGTATACATATAGCTGACTCACTTCATTGTACAGCAGAAAGCAACACAACATTGCCAAGCAGTTATACTCCAATAAAAAAAGAAGACCCAGGATTTTTAATTGACTCACTGAACTCTTTTTGTATTGGTTTCTACCTCATTTGACAATAAGAAAATATGAAGCATATGTCAAAAATATTCCTTCACTGCCTAATGCCTGGGAAGGTAGAGCTCAAGGTTAAAAATTATGAGCATATACTCCTTGCTGGCTTCTCCCAGTCACAACTCAGCTGCTAAGTTCAAGCGCTACTTTCCACTCCCGTTCACTCCTTTTTCCCATTCTCAAAGGCCCTCCTCCTCTGGCTGCCCTACATCTACATTATCGGAGCATTCTTTTAGCAGGAACTGTATCATCGAGTGATCTTGAAATATTGTATCCTTTGCAATCAGACTCTGATTCCATATCTGGTACTTCAATAAAGACACTGTTCCACCTCACCCTTCAAAACTCATCTAGATCAAACAGAAAAATCAGATCACTTTTCAATGGGGCCTGGGGCTAAAGTCTAAGGCACTAAACTGACTTGGTCTTTAGACTGGAGACCTGCCTTACTTTCCCTCTCTAGGACTTGTCTCTGAAAAAAAACATGAGTTCAAAAATCTCACCGAATTCAACCAGAATCATGTGCTGACTGCAGACTCCTCCACCAGCCAGCACCACAGAGCCTGATTTCTTCCATTTCCATCCACTTCCCAAGCCCACAACTCTCCTTTCTAGATGAATGGTTTTCTTGGCTTCCTGGCTTGCAATCTTCTTCTGCTTCTAAGCATTTGCTTATGCACTTAACAGTTCTCGAGACAATCTTCAATCATCTAATTGCAGCATTACTTTCTTCTCCTCCTTGGACATTGCAGCCCTACACCAGCTCCTATGGGGTATTTTCACCTAAACAACACTTCTCTAGAATGAAGAAAATGGTTTTCTTCAGGCTCAGCAGTGAACCTGTGTTCAAGTTTCACTTCTGCCCCTTTAGGTAACACACTTAACATTAAATATCTTATTCTCAGTGTCCCATCTGTGAAATGCAACTATCCATACCTACAACATGAAAACTTTCAGTAAGTATCCAATAAATGATGGTTTCTTGTCTTCACTTTCTTTCTGATTAACCCCATTCACTCTCTTATCTAGTATCATAAGTCTTATAATTACTGCATGTAAATTGATTATATCCCATTTTTAAAAATATTTTATCTTTTTTTTTTAATTGGAGCATAATTGCTTTACAATGGTGTGTTAGTTTCTACTGCACCATGAAGTGAATCAGCTATGTGTGTATGTATATCCCCTCCTCCTTGGTCCTCCCTCCCACCTCCACCCCCACCCCACCCCACTAGGTCATCATAGAGCGCCCAGCTGAGCTCCCTGTGCTGTCCAACCGTTTACCCCTCAGTTCAGTTCAGTTCAATGGCTCAGGCATGTCCGACTCTGCAACCCCATGGACTGCAGCACGCCAGGCTTCCCTGTCCCTCACCAACTCATGTCCATCGAGTCAGTGATGCCATCTCATCCTCTGTCATCCCCTTCTCCTCCTGCCCTCAATCTTTCCCACCATCAGGGTCTTTTCCAATGAGTCAGTTCTTCACATCAGGTGGCCAAAGTACTGGAGTTTCAGCATCAGTCCTTCCAATGAACACCCAGGACTGGTTTCCTTTAGGACGCACTGGTTGGATCTCCTTGCAGTCCAAGGGACCCTCAAGAGTCTTCTCCAACACCACAGTTCAAAAGCATCAGTTCTTCAGTGCTCAACTTTCTTTAGAGTCCAACGCTCACATCCATACATGACTACTGGAAAAACCATAGCCTTGCCTAGATGGACCTTTGTCAGCAAAGTAATGTCTCTGCTTTTTAATATGCTTTCTAGGTTAGTCATAGCTTTTCTTCCAAGGAGCACGTGTCTTTTAATTTCATGGCTGCAGTCACCATCTGCAGTGATTTTGGAGCTCCCAAAATAAAGTCTCTCACTGTTTCCATTGTTTCCTCACCTATTTGCCAAGAAGTGATGGGACCAGATGCCATGATCTTAGTTTTCTGAATGTTGAGCTTTAAGCCAAGTTTTTCACTCTCCTCTTTCATTTTCATCAAGAGGCTTTTTAGATCTTCTTCACTTTCTGCCATAAGGGTGGTGTCATCTGCATATCTGAGGTTATTGATATTTCTACCAGCAATCTTGATTCCAGCTTGTGCTTCATTCAGCCCAGCATTTCAGTTTCCCACTAGCCATCTATTTGACATATGGTAGTATATATATATGTCAATCTAATCTCGCAATTCACCCCATCTTTCTCTTCTACTTGGTCCACATGTCGTTCTCTATGTCTGCATCTCTGTTTCTGCCTTGGAAATAGGTCCATCTGCACCATCTTTCTAGATTTCACATATGTGTGTTAATATATGATATTTGTTTTTCTCCTTCTGACTTAGTTCACTCTGTATGATAGACTCTACATCCATCCATATCTCTTTATCTTTTATTCAGTCTTCTAAGACCAGAGACCATTACTTATTTCTGGTAGGAAGCTATTTAATATATTAGACCCCAGATGCTATTGATTCTTTATATCACTACCCCAGTCAATCAGCCTACTCTCCAAATCCTGCTTTAAAACCCCTAGGTCTCGACGTTTTTTAAAATAAAAACTTCATTAGTTCTATGTCCAAATAACCTGATAAATCACAAGGGTTAATTCTGCCTTACAGTGGAGGTCACCTAAGAGGGGGAAAAAAATAATTTCAAGCTGTAATATCAACGAGATAATTTTCTTAGTCACCACCTGTATATTACATCCCCAGGACTTATTTATAACTTGAAGCTTATACCTTGTGACCACTTTCACCTACCAGCTTCAAATGATTTTATATTTTATATATTAATCATGTTTCTCATATGATTAATATATACATTTTATTAGTTCCCATCTGCATGTTATATATGCATATACATATGCATATATATGTTATATTCATATATATATATATATATATGAAACTGGGATAATCATACTCATGTAATTTGGAAAGAGAAAATTTGGATGACCTGATATTTACAACAGTAATAAAAGGAGAAATCTGTTTTCCTAAGCAAGATCAAGAGTATAAAATGAAGGAATTGTGATCAGAAATACTGTGACTTTCTACCCATCACCACTAGGGCGTAGCAGGATGGAAAGAGCCCAGGAGAAGAAAACCAAGGCAGCAGCCCCGTGTACCATGCACAAATGTAGCAGTTTGGCCTTAGTTAACCTGCACATGTTCTTTGAGCTTCAGTTCCTCATCTTCCAGGCTATTTCCCACACACAGTAAAGTATATTAAAGGTCTCCTTCCCTCCTTCTTCCCTGTCTTAGCCTAAATAAGCTCTTTTCCCTTCTCACTACAGCCATAGCACTCTGCGTTGCAATTTATCTGCTTATGTGTCTATCTCCCCGACCAGACTTGAAACCAGGAACCAGGTCACATTTGTCTTAATCACCAGGTAGCAAACAGAACGTCTGGGACATAAGAGGCACTCAACAGAAGTTGGTTAAAATACTCCTTGTTAACAGACCATGTTATACTTAGGTAGAGGCACTACTGACTGAAGTTTTCAACATTTTAGCAAAGCTCTGGAAAACCATCTCTCTCTCTGGTGTGCCATGAACATGAATTTCACTTTCATTTTCACAAGTGAAAATCCCTTTCACTTGTGTCTCATGAGACTTTCACTTAGCATCCACACCAGACTGGTCCCTGAGTCTCAGGAAGCCTGGCCTTTCACCCCACTGGCTTGGTCCTTTTTTAAAGTCTGCACATCTCCTGCACCGGCATGCGTCTATAACTCACTGGACAGCAGGAACTAGAAGAACTCTCAGGCTCCAAAAGTTTGCACAGATGCGAGAAAGCTTCCAGAATTTGTTAAGACTCGTAGCTCTCTACAGTTGTTCACTCCATCTATTTAGAGATAATGGGAAGTAAACCAACATCAATAATGGTAATAATAATAACTAAGGCTAATTTTATTGAAAACTTATAATGTCGTACTAAGCACTTGAAAGGAATTATTTCAGTAAAGTTTCACAGAAGCTTAACTCAGTTATTATCACTATAGCCTTTCTAGAGATGAGCAGATTGAAGTAACAAGACGTCTAATTTCCTTAAAACTGTAAGTATGAGGGGGCAAAACTAGCCACAAGTAAGGCCCACTCTAAAATCTATGCCTGTCTTCACCTGAGGTTCCACCTAAAAGCAGACCTGGCGGTCTTACTGAAACAGACCCTAAGACTAGGATTTGGGTGCAGATAGTTTATTTGGAAGGGGAGTGGGGGAAGAGGGGGAAGGAAGTGGGGCAGTGAAACAGGGAGGGTAAAGAATCAGGTTAATAGCTGATTTAATTTCTGAATTTTCTATTAAGTCAAATAGAAACTTTATGGTTTACCCAATCTTTTAGGCTTCCCATGTAGCACACAGAGAAGGCAATGGCAACCCACTCCAGTATTCTCTCCTGGAAAATTCCATGGACGGAGGAGCCTGGTGGGCTGCAGTCCATGGGGTCACTAAGAGTCGGACACGACTGAGTGACTTCACTTTCACTTTCATGCATTGGAGAAGGAAATGGCAACCCACTCCAGTGTTCTTGCCTGGAAATCCCAGGGACAGGGGAGCCTGGTGGGCTGCCGTCTATGGGGTCACACAGAGTCAGACACGACTGAGGTGACTTAGCAGCAGCAGCAGCAGCATGTGGCACAGTGGTAAAGAATCTGCTGCCAACACAGGAGATGTGGGTTCAAGCCATGGGTCAGGAAAATTCCATGGATGAGGAAGTAGCAACCCACTCCGGTATTCTCGTCTGGAAAATTTCATGGAGAGAGGAGCTTGGTGGGCTACAGTCCATGGGGTCACAAAGATTCAGACATGACTGAGCACACACCCAATCTTCCTTCAAACTATACTGTGCTATTTCTCCAAAGAAATCCACTTTCCTCAGGCAAATTCTTACAGACATGACTACTGTATTGGAAAGCTTTGGATAGGAGCTTTCAAACTTCTGAATCATAAAGTATGTTGTCTTTAAAGTTCTTCCTTCCTGCATTAGCTAACTGATTAGCTAACCACCTGTGCTACTTGATTTCTTTTTTCTTTTTATGATCAGGGCCACTGCTTTAATTTAACCTTAATCACACGGTCCCCATCATTCTCTTTACTTTCACCTCCTTCCATATTCCTGTCCCTTGTCTCCATGATCAGTCTGCCCCAGATATGGAAGATTCATCACTCTCCCTTAAATCCAGTGTCTAACTTGTTATTTCCTCACTTAAAGACTGTCAGTGGATCGTACAGGTAATAAATCTTTTCAGAAGAACATGCAGGGTATGAAAGCCACCTTCCTTGCCATTCTCACTTTATGTCTCTTCTCTAAACACAAACTGTGTCAACTGTGTGATTTGTATTTGCAAAGGTTCGTGCTATTTGCAATTTCCCAACCACAGCTATGATTTCTACCTTTGTACTTCTATTGATCATGTTCTCACTCTCTAGAGTCTAGACTGCTTTCTCCAAAAAACGAAGGCTGAAAAGGGTGGAAACTGACCCCAGCCCTGTGCACTATGGTGTAGTAATCAAGTGTCTCTCAGGGTCTGATTTCTGCACAAACAATTGCAGTGACAATCAATCAGCCAAGACCACCCCCACCTCCTCTCCCTCTTTTTCTCCCCCTTTTTTTTCCAGTTTATAACACTGAGGCTCAGAGGTTAATATATTTATCAATTGCAGCCCAGGCCACCCAGATGGTAAAACCTAATGTGTGATCTGAGCTGGAATTCTCTCCTGAATCTAAAAACCGTGAACTTCTCACCATCTATTTCACGACTCGGTTGGTGATTTCTTTAATTTTGTTCCCAGTCCACAAAGAGAGATATTTGGCTGTTCACTATTTCCCACCCAAGTCCCAAGGCACTTGACTGATATATCTCTTTTAGAACATTTGACACTGAAGAAAGTCTTGTGGACCCAAAGATTGACTGAGTTCATATTTTTGTCTTCTAGACACAAGCCCAGACTCTTCCAGCTACTCAAGGAGGGATCGGCACAGGGAATAAAGCACAGGTTCAATTAGATGGTTTACATCCGACTCTTATTTTGGGGGCAGTTGTTAGCTGTGCAAACTTGGTTCTTCATCCATCCTATGGAAATATTAAGCATCTATTTCCCAGGCATGAAGGAAGGATGAAATGAGATGACACAGTGCTGCACATATACTAACATTAACTCCGAGCATTAGTTTTGACTACTTTCTGTGTGCTAAGCAGTCCTGCCTCTCAATTTCCTATGAGATCAGTACTATCATGATCCTGATCTTGCAGGTAAGGAAACTGAGGCACGCAGAGCTTAAATAACCCACACAAGACCATATGATTTATAAGCAGCAGAGGTGAGATAGAATCCCTGAGATTCTCAGCACTATACTAAGTCAGGGTGGGTGCTGTGCAGGGTGATATCTGCGGAAGGGGCCAGGGCTCTTCCGTCCATGGTTGGTATGACCTCCCCCAGCGCTCCACTCAGCTGGTACTCATCACTGTCACTGTCTCTCAAATTGCAGGAAGGACATCCAGCCAATCCTGCTCTTAGGAATTGTCCTCCCGACAATGTCAGCTTGGGCCAGCCATACTTTCTCCAGGTTACAGAATGGTCTGGAACACGGTGGGGTCTCAGCGACTCTGGTCCTGAAGGCCAGGGACCGCAAGGTACAAGGAGAAGTTGGAATGTAGATGCCACAAGGAAAGGGACTAAGCCTAGTAGATCAGTATTCATGGGAGGACTTACAAAGTCAGAACTCAGAAAACCTACTTTCAACAGATACAAATGATGACCCATTAGAGAGATAGCTAATATGGAGTCAGAAAAAGCTGGGTTCAAATTTCTGCTTTTCTACCTACTAACTCTGTGATCTGGAGAAAGTCACTTAACCCTTCCAAGCCTCAGTTTCCTCAACTATAGAGGGAAATTCTAACAATTACAATAACTGCAATTTTTAACGTGCATTGAACACCCCCCCTGTGTAAATAAAACACGTAAAATATGATTTATGTTTACAACATAAAATTATCCAATTAGCCTCCCCACCAAACAGTGACTATTATCTTCTTTGAATAGAAAAAGAAATTGAGATTTATGGTGTATATATCACTTCCTCAAGGCCACACAGCTAGTAAATATAGGAGCTTGTGCTAGTGGTGAAAGTGAAAGTGTTAGTCACTCAGTTGTGTCCAACTCTTTGTACCCCTATGGACTGTAGCCCTCCAGGTTCCTCTGTCCAAAGAATTCTCCAGGCAAAAATACTGGAGTGGGGAGCCATTCCTTTCTCCAGGGGATCTTCCCAACCCAGGGGTCGAACCCAGGTCTCCTGCACTGCAGGCAGATTCTTTACCATCTGAGCCACAAGGGAAGCCTGGTAACAGTGGTACTGGACTTCAATCTTTGGAGGCCTTTACCAAGGACCAGCCTCATACTTAACTTATACAGAAGGTTCAAGATGGAAGCTGTGAGTCATCTAACTGCACATCCTGCTTCAGTGAGGATATCTGAGTACTGATGTCAACTTAAGGTTGTCTCTCAGGATTTCACCAAGTCCCTTTCTCAACTATTACTAGCATGTTCTTTTCAGAGAAAGTGACCTATGTTCACTTGGGTGGGGTTTGGCAAAAGCAGTGCTCTAAAACAGAAGTAAAAGAGCCAAACTATTATATTTAACTACTATGTTTTCACATTGCTTTATTTTCCCAGTGTTGCACATGTATAAATCATTTTTCTGTTTCTGTGTGTGTGTGTGTATGTGAGAGAGAGAGAGAGAGAGAGTTTCAATCATTCTCCAGCAGGTAAGTACTTACAGGGCTAAAGTTGAGTTTTGTCTCCTTCCTACAGTAGCTGTGTGTTCAAGGGGTACACGATGAATGTTCTCAATGATCTAGTGCATCAATGCATCTCTGGGCACACACCATCTCTCACTAGAAGCTACTAGAGAAACTGACTTCATGTCACAGATTTTCTTCTTTTAAACTCTATTAGTAGCTTAATAACTGATTTCTAGAAAGACTTTCACATCTTGTGGGGGTGTTATCAGACTTTACTGGAATCTTTTCCCATTTAAAAGACAATCTAAGAGATCCAGAAACAGCCCAGACCCACCAATAAACACATATGAGCCAACTGACTCTTCTCTCCACCAAAATCTGAAGGTAAAACGCCCCGAGTCTTGTTTGCTGACGGCTGCTATTCGAATTAAAAAGATGAGGCTTGGCCAATGGTTCACTTTTGTGAACGCCTCAGGCTCAGCTCTGCAACTTTTTAAGCAAGGAGCTTCTGCTTCTCTGCAATAAGTCTCAAGAAAAATCAGAAACATGCTCCTCAAGGGCAAGTCAGCGGGACTGCTGCATTCACCTGACAAGAAAGGCTGGGTCTCCACCGAGAAAGAAATTCACCTCGAAAACTGGGCACCAGAAGCACTACAGAACCCCAAAGGTAGTATGAGTGGAAAAACACAAACGGACATGGGTTCAGTTTACCAGAGACTGAGAGAAAATGCTAGAATTTTCTGAAAGTCACTATGAACATGAATGTAAAAAAATCACATACATACACACGATTCAGCCTTGACTATAGATGGGCAATAATATGCCATGTAATTTATTATAGTCATTATAGATTCATTTAATTGTGAAAATACATATTTATTAGTACAAAGCTAATTCAAAAATAATTTTTGTGAAAGATTTCTTTTATCCTGCTAGCATCCATTTTTAAAATTAAAAGTACTTTAAAATATCTAATAACCTTTATTGAGAATTTTAGCATTGAGGAGACAAATTAACAGTGAGTTCCACAGGGGCATTCCTGGTGGTTCAGCGGTAAAGAATCTGCCTGCAATTCAGGAGACATGGGTTCGATCCCTGGGTCAGGAAGATCCCCTGGAGAAGGAAATAGCAACCCTCTCCAGTATTCTTGCCTGGGAAATCCCATGAACAGAGAAGCCTGGACGGCTACAGTCCCTGGGGTTGCAAAGAGTCAGACACAGCTGAGCAACTAAACAATAACAAGAAGTGCTGATCTGGTAACTCAAATAGGAAAACACTTTCTTACCAGGAATCTCCTCTGTGGAAAATTTTGTCAACTCCTCAGTTCATAAGAAACCCCCATATTTCTGAGATGCAGTTTAGTTTCAGCTTTAGGACCTAGGAAATCACTTCTGGCTTGCATATCAGCTGCATCTAATCTGAACAAGTAATATTTCACCTATAGACATTGCATCAAATTCAATTCTCAGCCTGAAAAAAATTTAAGTTCAAATCTTTAGATTCCATAGAATGGAATATGTTACTGTTTCACCTTTTTTGGAAATCTAATAAAATTAATAGGCTGAAAATTTTATACCAGACTGCTAAGGGAATGTTTTGTTATTGTCAAGAAGAAGAAGAAGAAATAAACATGTGGACACACTTGGGTTCATAGGGAATATTCTTTCTGCTCTGACAAGGGGCCATGAAGGAAGCTGGCAAAGTAAGGGTTAAATCCTTGGGCTCTGGAGTCAGACAGGCCTGGCTCAAATCCTAGCGTCTGTAGGCTCTGTGTGAGCTTGGGGGTGTCTCTAATGCTCTCTTTAGTGTTTTGAAATAAGGCTGATAACATTTTAACTTACAGGAGTGTTTGAGGTTATTTAAGATTTGCATATAGATTGCTTAGCTTAAAAACTGGCACATAGTAAGCCCATGGTAACTGTTAGCTATCAGACCCATATGTATTAAAGATTTTAATAAACTATGTGGAAAAAAAATACCTTAGAATATCCTTGCTGCAGTATGGGACGATTAGATAGATTATCATGGGTGAAAGAGAAGGAATGGGATAAGGAATCAATGTCAGCCTGACTGGCAGACTGCAGGAGTGTTTCCATCTGAGGCACCGCCCATACGAGACTGCAATGAGCACCGAGCGACACAGAGCTTAAAATACCCTTATCACAGTGTCTGGTACATAATAAATGCTCAACAGGCATTACCTGCCATCAGCTGCATTCACAAATCAAATACCTAAGGTTAGGAATCACGGCAAGCAAGAACTCCACCAAAGACCTCAGATGGTCTTCCACCGCTTGGAATTTATTTCCTCATTCTCTTCTCATTTGTGGGGCAGGAGTATTGAATAACCAATGCAATCTTTAAGAAGCTGTTCATTATATTCAAAATAGCACATCAAAGTCTTTCTCTCCAGGTGAAATCTTAGCCTCCAGGGGATGCCACGGAAAGGTGAAAACCATCAAAATCATTCACAAGCTTTAAAAGAAGATCAGAATGCAATGTGCTAACATCCCCTGTCATTTTTAGGCTGATTCTTGTAGTGTATCAAATGCATTCAAATTTAAAAACAGCTCTTCAGAAAACAGACTGTCAGATTGGACATCAAGAACAGGAAATCTAAAAATGGATTACGTCTCTTTTTGTTTTCTTTCTGTTGCTAGTCTGGGAACAGAGATGTATAACCAAAAAAATACCTAACAGGATGCTCACTGAGAACTTCTCTGACAGCTGAGGGTTACACCCAACACTCAGGCAGCGCCACCAATATGCGCGCATGCTCAACGCTCAGCTGTGCCCGCCAGGCTCCTCTGACCATGGGATTTCCCGGGTGAGAGTACTGGAGCGGGTCATCATTTCCTACTCCAGAAGATCGCCCCAAGCCAGCGATCAAACCCACATCTCTTGCATCTCTTACATCTCCTGCATGGGCAGGTGGATTCTTTACCACTGCACCATCTGAAAAGCCCAAGAACCACCAATAAACTGCCACAAACTGGAGATGTACACCTCCCACAACCAGGTCTTACTGGAAGGTGACAGAGTCTATCCAACTATTACCAACTGCCAGACTGAAGAAGCATGGAAGGGAACTGGATTTTTATGGGGAATGTGGCTTTCATGTAGAGAATTTTTTTTTCCTTCACTTTCCCAATTAACACTTGGCTTGGGTAAGGAGCAGTAGTAGTCTCCAATTACAGTCACTCATGGAAGAATCATCTTTACCCCATCCCCTGACAAAACCCTTGGCTGGGCCCTGCAACCATACCCATTGCTACCCCTGGAATAGCCATCAGTTCAGTTTAGTTGCTCAGTCATGTCCGACTCTCTGTGACCCGATGGACTGCAGCACACAAGGCCTCCCTGTCCATCACCAACTCCCAGAGCTTACTCAAACTCATGTCCATCACATCAGTGATACCATCCAACCATCTCATCCTCTGTTGTCCCCTTCTCCTCCTGCCTTCAATCTTTCCCAGCCTCAGGGTCTTTTCCAATGAGTCAGTTCTTCACATCAGGTGGCCAAAGTATTGGAGTTTCAGCTTCAGCATCAGTCCTTCCAATGAATATTCAGGATTGATTTTCTTTAGGATGGACTGGTTGGATCCCCTTGCTGTCCAGCGGACCCTTAAGAGTCATCTCCAACACCACAGTTCAAAGCATCAATTCTTTGGCGCTCAGCTTTTTTTATAGTCCAACTCTCACATCCTTACATGACTACTGGAAAAACCACAGCCTTGACTAGACGGACCTTTGTTGGCAAAGTAGTCTCTGCTTTTTAATATGCTGTCTAGGATATGGAATAGCCATAATAGGAGGCTTCTTAAAGGGCTCAGCATTTGTCCCCTGGAATATGGAGTGAAATGTAAAATCTATGACTGAAGCTTACTTCCAGTCAAGAAATTTTAAAAGATTCAAGCTAACCATAGTAAATTGTGCCAGAGGAGCTTGGCGAGGCCAGGCCTGAAGTCTAAAGGATGAGGCGACCCCATCCCAATTCCTCAGGGACTTTGAGGGTCCCAGAGAGACCCTCAATAATTCCTGTATTTCTACTCTAAGGAGTGTGAAGACAAGAGGAGAAAAATGCCCTTGAGAGTCACTAGGTCAAGCAACCAGGTACGTCCAACCGGTAGGAGGTGCCGGTGGGCTTGTAGCAGGGCTCAGGGTCAACTAGGCTGACCCTTCTCAGCGGTTCTGCAGAGGAAAAGGGGTCAAGACCAACTCGACTCTGGAAAAACAGACATACCTCCAAGGCAGAGATCACCGCAATCACAGTGTAGGGAGCAGGTTCAAGTTGAGTAAGACTGAGATGTTTCCGTAAGCAGTATAAAACCTAAGGAGATTGTGTACAGAGACCTCTTTGAGTTTAAAGCACTGCACGCATGAGGGGTTTGACTTTGAAATCAAGTAGTCTCTACGTCACAAGTCTAGTTTATGAGAGGTGAAGGGAGCTTTACATCAGGAAAGACAGGACCACAGACTGTACTGGACTAAATTTTAATGGATGAAATAAATGAGAAATTGTGGAAATTACTCAAGATGGAGCTAAAGTAATAGAAGTGAATACTGGACACGGTATGGTTGAAAGAGACTCCTGGGGAAAAGACAAAAGAAAATCATGTATATTCCTCAAAGAGCTGAGACTCTATAATAAATGCATTACCCAAAGGAAAAAAAATCCCTTATACATGTCTATGAGGATTTTCATGATGGAGTAAAGTAACTAGATTAAACTCTTGTTCCAGCATTAGTTAAAAGCCGACACAGTCAGCTTAAAAATGCTTTTTAAAGTCACACCATCACATCCGAGAGAGCCAGCTCGGCCCGTCTTGTGTGGAAGTCAACACTGACCTCACTCTTCTGTAACCCTGAGCAACGCCACGCGCTTCTCCCCTTTTCGCTGCCTGCAAGATGAGAGGGCCAATCAGTGAAAGCCTACGGGGAAGGGGGCTGTGGGCAGTGCTGGCAAAACCCCCATTTATGTGAAAGGCGGCAGAGAACAAGATTATTAACTGAAGAAGCCAGCTGAATTGTAACAGAGTATATTCAAAGCTGCTTACACCAGCTGCGTCTAAATTGGTTGAAGGCCCATGAACAGCATGAACTTGATCTGAAACATAGCCATCTGATGCACTATGTTTGCTTCTTCTTTTTTTTTTTTTCAGTTTTGTGATCTTGGCCTCAAAAATGGAGGCAACATTTGAAAAATTATAACTCAACATAAAGTGCATGTTGTATGTGACATAGATTGATACTTAATTATATTCTGGAAAATTCAACATGTTTAAACCAGAGATTGAAGCACCTTGTTTTACTCACAGGTTTGACTCAACTGGAGCCTATCTCATTATGACCACTGATATTTTCATAAGAGGGAAGTGAAGTGAAGTGAAAGTCGCTCAGTCATGTCTAACTCTTAGTGACCCCATGGACTGTATGGTCCAGAATACTGGAGTGGGTAGCCTTCCCCTTCTCCAGGGGATCTTGCCAACTCAGGGATCGAACCCAGGTCTCCCACATTGCAGGTGGATTCTTTACCAGCTGAGCCACAAGAGAAGTCCAAGAATACTGGAATAGGTAGCCTAGCCCTTCTTTTTTTTTTTTGCCTAGCCCTTCTCCAGGGGATCTTCCTGACCCAGGAATTGAACTGGGGTCTCCTGCATTGCAAGTGGATTCTTTACCAACTGAGCTATGAGGGAAGGTTTCACTCAAAAGGTATAAAAAAGCCTTAAAAGGCAGTGAAATATCCTAGATGCACACACCCTTCTTGAGTGAAAAGCAAACCTCCGTGTTCTTACATGTGTGGTCATAGGGGAAAATTAACTGAGTAGATCAATTTCAGTAAAAACAATCAGGGTTACAACTTCAGCAGAACTAAATAAGTAACTTCCTATTTAGAGATGTGATGAACCAGGACGAAAGTAACAAGATGTGAACATTCTGAAAAGCATGTCTTACCCGGGAATTTTTTTTGAGTGGTTCTCACATGAAGTTTTTCAGATATCCGTTAGAATTCACACTGCAAATCTCCTAAACTCAAAATCCAAAGAAATGGGACCTCCCTGGCGGTCCAGTGGTTAAGATTTCACCTTTCAAGGCAGGAGGTATGGGTTCAATCCCTGGTGGGTAGTGAAGATCCCACAAGCCTTGTGGCCAAAAAAAAAAGACAAGACAATAATACTGTAACAAATTCAATAAAGACACTAAATATGGTCCACATCAAAAACAATCATAAAAAATTCAAAGAAAGAAATGTAAGCAATCTAACATAGCTCTACATATAACTAGTTTATATGCAATAATCTATTAGTTCATATTTTTAAAGAATGTATCCATTCATGTGCTTATTAACCCATGTGTGCATTTTCCCATGCACACGTTATTCTGCGTGAACTATATAACCTAGATTAAACCCTGGGATAGCAGTTAAAAGCGTCGTCTCTATTTGCCTACACTTTCCTGGCCTCTCCATCTGGCGTGTGTCTGTGCTTTGATAAGAGAAATGTGCCAACCTTAGACCACATCTAACAGATGGGATTAAAAGTGATTCAGGTCATAAGAAATTCAGTGTGAGCTTCTCCAATTTTCATCACCATCCCACAGCCAGCATTTCCTCCCTGCTCCCAGCTTACTCCTTACTCACATATGGAGGTAAATGTTTCTGAGAATAGAGGTCATGTTTTATTTATCTGTTGTCAACTTTCACTAACGCTTCTCTGGGCTAATCTCCTCTTCTGTGAGTTTGCCTGACTTGAAGTCCAGGAGGACAGAAACTGCCTACTCCATTCATCACGGTATCCCCAGTGTACCCGGCTTGGCATGTAGGTGTTTGTGCTACAAAAAAAAAAAAAATATACGGTCTTTCTCTCAGATGCCCAGCACAGAATACTCAAAACCCTCAGAATTTACTGTTTGTTTTGTATGCTAATAAAATGACCCATGGGGGTGGGGCTAGAGAGCTTCAGGATGGAGGCTAGTAGCCAGAAAATTGTTAGATTACAAGGTTAGAATTCTCAGTTCTACCTTCAACCTTCAGACTGGGAAGATGGGCAAGAGATTGAGTTCAATCACCAATGTCCAATAATTCAATAGATCGTGCCAACATAGTTCAGTTCAGTTCAGTCGCTCAGTCGTGTCCGACTCTGTGACCCCGTGAATCGCAGCATGCCAGGCCTCCCTGTCCATCACGAACTCCCGGAGTTTACTCAAAGTCATGCCCATCGAGTCGGTGATGCCATCCAGCCATCTCATCTTCTGCCGTCCCCTTCTCCTCCTGGCCCCAATCCCTCCCAGCATCAGGGTCTTTTCCAATGAGTCAGCTCTTTGCATCAGATGGCCAAAGTATTGGAGTTTCAGCTTCAGCATCAGTCCTTCCAATGAACACCCAGGACTCATCTCCTTCAGGATGGACTGGTTGGACCTCCTTGCAGTCCAAGGGACTCTCAAGAGTCTTCTCCAACACCACAGCTCAAAAGAATCAATTTTCGGCACTCAGCTTTCTTCACAGTCCAACTCTCACATCCATACATGACCACTGGAAAAACCATAGCCTTGACCAGACGGACCTTCGTTGACAAAGTAATGTCTCTGCTTTTTAATATGCTATCTAGGTTGGTCACAACTTTCCTTCCAAGGAGTAAGTGTCTTTTAATTTCATGGCTGCAGTCACCATCTGCAGTGATTTTGGAGCTCCCCCCAAAAAATAAAGTCTGACACTGTTTCCACTGTCTCCCCATCTATTTCCCATGAGGTGATGGGACCAGATGCCATGATCTTAGTTTTCTGAATGCTGAGCTTTAAGCCAGCTTTTTCACTCTCCTCTTTCACTTTCATCAAGAGGCTTTTTAGTTCCTCTTCACTTTCTGCCATAAGGGTGGTGTCATCTGCATATCTGAGGTTATTGATATTGCTCCTGGCAATCTTAATTCCATCTTGTGCTTCTTCCAGCCCAGCATTTCTCATGATGTACTCTGCATATAAGTTAAATAAGCAGGGTGACAATATACAGCCTTGACGTACTCCTCTTCCTATTTGGAACCAGGCGGCCGAGAGGAGCTTCCCCACGCCCGAGGTCAGGGGCTGCGGCTGAGAGGAACTACCCCACCCCGAAGGTCAGGGGCTGTGGCTGAGAGGAGCAGCCCCACCTCCAAGGAGCGAGTGGCTGCTGCCGGGCGCGCAGGAGGGCCGAGAGGAGCTACTCCACGTTCAAGGTCAGGAGGGGCGGCCGTGAGAAGATACCCCTCGTCCAAGGTAAGGAGCAGCGGCTGCGCTTTGCTGGAGCAGCCTGAAGAGAGACCCCACGTCCAAGGTAAGAGAAACCCAAGTAAGACGGTAGGTGTTGCGAGAGGGCATCAGAGGGCAGACACACTAAAACCATAATCACAGAAAACTAGCCAATCTGATCACAGGACCACAGCCTTGTCTAACTCAATGAAACTAAGCCATGCCGTGTGGGGCCACCCAAGACAGATGGGTCATGGTGGAGAGGTCTGACAGAATGTGGTCCACTGGAGAAGGGAATGGCAAACCACTTCAGGATTCTTGCCTTGAGAACCCCATGAACGGTATGTTAACATAAGGTACCCAATAAACCACAAATGATAGGAGCATCCGGGTGGGAGGCCAGAGCAACGAGCAGGGAGGGTGGCATGCCCAGAAAGAGAACAGAGGCTCTGCACCCTTCCCCTCCCAGCCTTGCCCTCTGCATCCCTTCCACTCGGCTGTCCCTGAATTGAATCCTTTAAAATAAACCAAAAACCACCAAGTGAAGTGTCTGTGTGGAGTTCTAGCAAATTACTGAACCAAAGCGGGAGGATCATGGGGTCCTTCAATGTGAAGGTGATTAGGCAGACGCATGTGCAGCCTAGATACCCCATTTGCAGCTGGCGTCTAAAGGCGGGGTGGGACTGTCTTGAGGGAATGAGCCTGCACCCATGTTGGGTATTGTCATAATTGAATAAAATTATTGGACAACCAGGTGGTGCTGAAGAATTGGAGAACTGGCTGTCATCAGAAAAACACAATGATGATCCCTGTTCACTTGTTGAACAAACGACTGACTGAATAAGTAAAATCGAATCTGTGCCCTTTTAGAAATAAAACTGTGGTTTCAGGTTAAGAATAATGGAGCAGGAATCTATTTTTTCTTGTACGCCTTGATACTCTGCTGTGTTTTTTTCTGTGCATAGTGGGCCCTCAGTGTTGAGTGAAAAAAGACATTCTAAAGAAGGAAAAAGTAAAGGCCTGTTTCTTGTAAAGAAGGTGATTCTAGAAAGGGCCGGGGCTGTCTGTCTTGTTATCCTACTGCCCTCTGCGGCAGGTATTAGTGTTCGCAAACAAATATGCCTAGTACCTTTGAGCATGTGATACGATTGCGCTCTGCACTTGCTTGATACCTGGTACCGTCATGTGACTTGCTTTGGTCCCAAAAGCTAGCCTCACCTCTGAGCAGAAGTGCTGGGGACCAACGCATGACTCACCACTCTCTCCCTCTGTCATGGTGGTCAGTCATGTTCTAGACGGTGCGACCCTCTCAGCCTTGGTCCCGAAGTAAAGACCTGAGACAGAGTTCCCAGCACCACAGAGGTGGAGATGCAATATGAATTAGAAATACAATTTGTGGTTTAAAGACTTAGTGGTTGTTTGTGATTATGGAAGATCCTAGCCCAACCTGATACAGAACATTTCCCACTTCTGCACACCCTCATTTTAAAACTTGAATGCTATCCTGCCAATAACTGAACACTGACATTTTCAGAGAATGGCAGGCATTCAAGTTGAGTAAATTAAATGATGAATATGGAAGGCTTAGCATATTGTGATTAAAATATAAGTGCTTAACAAAATAAACTATTATCATCATTACTATTAACAGAGCTAAAATTGAAAACTCCAACTTTAACTTATGTAATATACATCAATAACAAACCTTGATTTTTAAAGACACTCTAATGAGCAATGTAGTAATAAGGTCAGATAAGCTATATTTTCTTTTCCCACACTAGATGTTTGACATGTCTAGTGTCAAAGACATGTAGTGTCAAAGACATGTCAAATGTATTCAATTCACCACTTGGCCTCTGTTCACATATATGACCCTGAACAAGTCACTAACCTCTCTAACATTTGTTTGCTCATCTGTCAAACATGAAAATCATACATTAGAAAAACCCATGTGAAAATCAAATGACACACAGGAGCACTGAACACTAAAGCATTAGCTTATCATGATGAGAACAGGAGAAAAGGGGGCTTGTCATTTATGATTTCCATCTAGCAAAGTTCACAGGAATCATTTTGTCCCACCTCAGTTTAAATGCCCATTTGATATTTTAAAACATTTTTTTTTACCTAAAATCTAATTCTTTTCCACTTGTCTAATCTGATAATATCAACTTATCTCCTTCCTTGGAAAATAGACATCAAAATTAGTTGCCAATATTAAGGTAGAGTTATATAAAATAAGTTAGTATTTTGGTTCCATACTTCAACAATTGTATTCCAAAATGTCTGTGTTTTTTACGAATTGAAGAAACATTACCCAGCTTCCAGGAAGTTGGCCAATTATCAGTAACACACAGAAGCATGGGCATTAGCACTGAGTGGCCCTTTAGAGGTCATCTATTTCAATTCCCTATAGACAAAAAACCAAAAATTTAATGGAGAGTGTCCTAATAAAGGAAAACTAGCAATTGCTGTGTTTTATTTGATGTGAAACGAGCATTTCTCAGATAATAGATGCTCAGGAAGACTACATTTTTAAATTTAATAGAAGTCCATCAAATTATATCTGGAATTAACATGTTTCCCCTTAACGGATATTATGCGTATGCTGTGCTGCGCCTAGACACTCAGTTGTGTCCAATGCTTGGCTCATGTTCCCAATGTTTAGACTAATTGTTTCTCCTACAAACCTAAACTTGTCCAAAATCTCTGCTGATCACTCTCCGTGAGACATCCCTGAGGCAGGGGGAGCTGGTGACTCCAGAGCCAGAGGGCTGGGCCAGTTCACCACTTGGCCTCTGTAAATGGTCTGCAAACTAGATGTGTCCCTTAGACTGGAAACAAGAACTTAGGAAGAGGAGGCG
The DNA here is from genome assembly GCF_910594005.1 of Cervus elaphus. NCBI lineage: Eukaryota > Metazoa > Chordata > Mammalia > Artiodactyla > Cervidae > Cervus > Cervus elaphus. The sequence continues at coordinate 12,670,376 of NC_057826.1, forward strand.
TGGAGAGCTGCATCTTGTACCAAGTGCGAACACTTAGTTGAGGACTCTTCAGAGATAAGAGAAAGACGACATACTCCCAAGTTAGCATCCACCTTGATTATCATAATTCCTACCAATATAACTAACCCTTCCTCCAAAAACAGCCCTTTAATCTTGCCCTCATGGCATTAACTCACACTCTTCTGTTCAGGTTTTTTCCCTCTGTTCCCTGCAGCCCACCACCAGCATTTATCCCAAAGCCTCCTACTCCATGAAATCTTGTTTGCAACTTTTTGATAGTTGTTGGTAAGATCATATCATACAGTGAATTCAAAAGAAAATTATAGCTGATAAATTGCCTGTTCTATATCACCGGTCATGTCATCTTTTCAAACTATTTGTTTAACCTTCAATTTATCATTTCCTTATTGCTCAAAAGTGTGTGAAAGTCACTCAGTCAGGTCTGACTCTTTGCAACCCCATACTGTAGCCTGCCAGGCGCCTCTGCCCATGGAATTCTCCAGGCTAGAATACTGGAATGGGTAGCTTTCAGTAGCCATCAGTTTTCCAATCACACTATCTTTTTCAGTGTGGGTATCCATCACCAACCATAATGTCGGAAGTCAGATTCTAGAAGGACCTCCTCTACTTAATCGAGATTCCACTTCCATCCAAACAGAGAGTGCATAACTCGATGTGACCTGGAAGTTCAGGACACAAAGGCTGAACATGGAATGGCTTAGGGATGACCCAGGAGGCAGAGCCAGAACAAAGGAAAAATGAGGATGGTACTCTTGGTGAAAGAGTCTTAGTTACTAAAGGGACAGCTACACAGCAAGTTCAAAAGGGTAAACACAAATGCACTGAAACAGGCTGAGATCCTAAGTAGAAAGTGGAACCAAGAGAAGGGAAGGAACATGAGTCAGCTCAACTCTGGGAGAAGAAACTTGTTCACGGTACCTGTATGCCCATTAGTTCATTAACAGACTCCAGTCATAATATTCTTTGTTTTTCCCTAAACTGGTTCAGACACCTTCAAGTTTAAGGCACAGATGTCAATATTTCCTTCATTATACACCAAGATGTCATGGTTACTACTGTCCAAGGTCTCTGTTCTGTTCTTCCACCTCCCGACCCATCCTCACATTCATCAAAAGTAGTTTTTAGAATAGCAGTTTCTCCCTCAGTACTTCGTGATTCATGGAGTGACCGGAATGTAGCTTTTAAGATTCTGAGAAATTAAAGTACACAAGTTCTCTGATTAATTTCTAACATATATATATATATATACACACACACAGTAAAATAGATATATTTATACATATGTGTGTGTGTGTGTGTGTGTGTGTGTGTGTGTGTGTGTATACATGTACTGTGCTGTGCTAAATTGCTTCAGCTGCGTCTGACCATTTGCAATCCTATGGTCTGTAGCCTGCCAGGTCCTCTGTCCATGGGATTCTCCAGGCAAGAATACTAGTGTGGGTTGCCATTTCCTTCTCCAGAGGATCTTCCCAACCCAGGGATCGAACCCTAGTCTCTCACGTCTCCTGCACTGGCAGGCAGATTCTTTACCACTAGCACCACCTGGGAAGCCTTATATACACACATATACTTAGTAGAATCACATATCAGAAAATTTTCAGACAGTTTAAGATGACCATGACTTTCAGGCTCTGCTCTTGGACCAACTGTGTAACAGACATTAGGAAATTATCTGACGTAAATATCACCCCGCCAAGTTGGGTGACGCGCCCATGTCTGGATCCAGTACCTGGATCTGGACAAGCAGGTGACTTGCCTCCACGTGTACCTCCTTTCCCTTTCTGTTTTATCTATCACTCATGAACAAAGGACCATCATCACTGGGTATTCCTAGATCTTACTACTCCAGACTTTGGTACCACCAGGAGCTCCCATATACCTTATTTTGACAATCTTTGAAGATTGCATGCTTTGTTATGCACAGACTCTTGATGTCTAGGTTTGAATAATGTCTCCCTTAAGAAATTTTAATATTACTCTCTACACAAAGCTTCTATTTTACATCATGACTGCTATCCTAACTGGGAATCGAGATGTTAACTATTTTGACCCATCTTCTCTTTATTTTTTATTTTTTTATTTTTGGCCATGCTGTTTGGCATGCAGGATCCAAGTTTCCCAACCAGGGCTTGAACCCATTCCCCATGCAATGAGAGTGCAGAGTCTTAACCACTGAACTGCCAGGGAAATCTCCCATCTTCCCTTTAAAACTGAGTTTAGGCACCCCTTATTCAGTTGATGGAATCTCCCTTCATCTCTTTTCAGACTTATTAAGGTGTTATGGGCTGAGTTATTTCTCTTTGAAAAAGTCACATGTTTAAGTCCTCACCCTCAATATCATAGAATGTGACCATATTTGGAGATAAAGTTCTCTAAAGAGGTAATTCAGTTAAAATTAGGTCATTAGGGCAGGGCCTAATACAACATGATCAATGTCCTCAAAAGAAGAGGAAATCTGTATACACAGACGCATATAGGGGAAGACAATAACAATAAGAAGAGACAAGCATGGACAAGCCAAGGAGAGAGGTCTGGAACAAATCCTTCCCTCCGGTGCTCAGCACAAACCATCCCTGCCAACACTGCTCTCAGATTCTAGCCTCCAGCGCTCTGAGAAAATAAATTTCTGTTGCTTAAGCCACCTGGGTTGTGGGGCTGTATTACAGCAGCTCTAGCAAAAACTAAAGACAGGGACACTTAGGGTCCAAAATTCCTCACCATACCTACGTGCATGGCCCAATGTGAACAAGCCTCTCCCTACATCTCAGATCTTGTCACCTCCCCAGCTCTCCTGGCCGTTCGTCTTCCAGCCAGAAAGCTTTTCTCTCCCAGGCCACACTGGCTCCCAGGACAGGACTTCTGCTGTTTTCTTTGCCTATAGCACTCTGGCCATGGATCTCCCTAGGGATGGCTCCTTGCCATTCAGATCTCAGCTCAAAAGCCCCTCTCAGAAAAGCCTTTCTTTGACTTTCCATCTAAAAGCAGCTATCTCCTTGACCAATCTATCAAAACTCTGTCTACTTTCTTGGTTTACTTTCGCTATAACAACATTTTATTTTTTTCTAAACCAGAGAACTTCATTTGCACCATCATCAATAAGTATAATTATGAACCACTTTGTGCAGAAAAATAGATCTCATTCCAGCGACCATATGCCTGGGTTTGCCAGCACAGTCCTAATTTATACCTATTCCAGCGTAATTATTAAAAGCACTCCTTTTCACTGTCAAAACTGTCCTGATTTGAACCAAAAAAAAAAGATAAAAATACATCCTGAAAGTCATTAAAAGGTTTGAGCTGTTTTCTACACTAGACAACATAGCTTGGCTCTTGAGTTCTGTGCATCTCTGCTTTCAAACACTAAATAAGCCCCATGGTTTCACCCTCTGTTCCCCTGCATGTGAAGTTTCTTCTGCCTGGAATCCTCTTCCTCCTCACCCAGCACCCTCAAATGCAAGTGCACCTCCTCACCCTTCAGGACACTGCACAGGGGGAAATTCTTTGGCTCACTTCAATGGGAATTAGGCAACTTCCCTGGTGGCTCAGATGGTAAAGCGTATGCCTACAATGCAGGAGACCTGGGTTCAATCCCTGGGTTGGGAAGATCCCCTGGAGAAGGAAATGGCAACCCACTCCAGTACTCTTGCCTGGAGAATCTCATGGATGGAGGAGCCTGGTAGGCTATAGTTCATGGGGTTGCAAACAGTCGGACACGACTGAGCGACTTCACTCGCTCACTTCTGTGTATCACACTACAGTGTAATTTCCTTATTTCTATATATTTCCCATTGGATTATAGGCTTCCCTTGAGAATAATTTTGTTTCATTCATATTTATATCTCCAGTATCTAGAAAATTTCTCCTAACACAGTGGACGTTCGATGATGCTAAATAAATGGTACTAAATGGACCCCTGAAAGCTCTCTAACTCTTCTAAACTTGCGTTGCTTTTCTGTATCACGTACAGTAGGATTGGGGAAAAGGTAGCTCAGACATTCATATGGTTATCAGTTCAGTTCAGTCACTCAGTCATGTCTGACTCTTTGTGACCCCATGAACTGCAGCACGCCAGGCCTCCCTGCCCATCACCAACTCCCAGACCTTGCTCAAACTCATGTCCATCGAGTCAGTGATGCCATCCAATCATCTGATTCTCTGTCATCCCCTTCTCCTCCTGCCTTCAATCATATGGTTATAAAATAGATTAAAAGTATTTTATAAACCACCCAGAACTCCATATACCTGAAACTCAAATTGAAAACTCTATCCTTAAAAGTTCCCTCTATTTTCATTCTGACATCTTTAATTTATAATTTCATATCCAACTGGCAGTAGAAAAACACTGCTGTGTCTCAAAATCATCTTTTACATGCTGCTCTTGGACAAACATCTCTTTCCCATATTTCCTCTTCCATTATGACATCGTCACCTGTTTACTCTCTCAGATAATTCTGACATCTTTTTTCCTTTTGTCTATACTAACACTCTAGCCACTAAATTATTCCATTCATTTATCAAATGGAACAAAGCGAGAAACCCAGCTGAGCAAAGTATCCCTCATCCAGTCTTTATTTCTCCCCTCTTTTGTGACAACCACTTCCAAATGATACCCCTGCACCTACCCTTCCCCTCTTCATTCCATTTTCCACAGAGCAGCTAGTGTGATCCTTTTAAAACCAAAGTCAGAACATGCTACCCTTCTGCACAGCCTTCCCTCATGGTAGGAGCCAAACTCTCAACTATAGCTGCAAGATCATTCATGACCTGGTTTTCAACTACTTTTCTGACTACATCTTGCTCACTTAACTTTTGCTACATTGGTCCCTTGGTCATTTGTCAAACCTTCCAGGCCCCTGGTTAAGTAATCCACATCTGCTACTTTCTCTGGAATATTCTTTTCCCAGACAGCCATATCACAATGCCTTCCTGTCCCTGCTCAAATGTCACCTTCTCAGACAGGTGTTCTTTGATCTCATTCTTTGGAAAGTAAACCTTTACCTTCCCCCACCCTCTTGCACCCTATTCTTCTTTGTTCTTTTTTCTCCAAAGAGTTTATCACCATCTGTCTTGCAATCTTATTTTCTTCTTTATCTATTTATTTCCTGTTATTATTGTTCAGCCACTAAGTCCTGTTCAACTCTTTGCAACCCCATGGACTGCAGCACACCAGGCTCCTCTGTCCTCCACAATCTCCCGGAGTTTGCTCAAATTCATGTCCATTGAGTAGGTGATGCTATCTAATCATCTCATCCTCTGTCATCCCCTTCTCCTCCTGCCGTCAGTCTTTCCCAGCATCAGGGTTTTTTTTCCAATGAGTCAGCTCTTTGCATCAGGTGGCCAAAGTATTGGAGATTCAGCATCAGTCCTTCCAATCAATATTCAGGGCTGATTTCCTTTAGGATTGATTGGTCTGATCTCCTTGTTATCCAAGGGACTCTTAAGAGTCTTCTCCAGCACCACAATTCAAAAGCATCAATTCTTTGGCACTCAGCCCTCTTTGTCTATAACCTCCACTAAAGTATAAGTTCCAAGAGGGGGGTTTTGGTTATTGTTGTTCATTGTTGTATTCAAAGCTCTTTAGACAATGCTTGGCACCTATTTGGATCTCAAAATATATTGATTGAATTGATGGATGCAATTACCTTCCCTTATAATTTCCTTCATCAGTCCATACCTAGAAAGCAGCTAGGTTAATAAGTGGGTGGTTAAGAAAGCTGAGTAGGAAAAGGAAGGTGAACAGTAACCACTGGTGGAAACCACAGCAACAGAAGAAGGTCCAATTTTGGTTGCAGGAATCAAAAAAAAAAAAAAAAAAAAAATTCCAGAGTTTCTTCCTTGGGTTGGGTCAGTATACAAAGTGTTCAGAGAGTCCAACACAGAACTGGTAACAATGCTGGAATTGGGCAATTTAGGTGCTATCTGCAGAACTTACTTGTGTCCCCTTATTTATTAGGGAGTCAATAAATAAGAAAGGCTAGATAGCGCTGAGACTTCTAGAACAATGGTTTCAAACTAGTGCTACAGGGTCATAAAGAGGTGATCCTGGGACTGCCAAGTCTAGGGAAAGCTCAAGGATCCAGAGTGCCTACCCTCAAATGAGAGCAATTCAGATTTTTATCTGTTTCCTGTTTATCACAGTACACCGTGCTACTGAACACTAAAGTCTGGAAAGATGAGAACAGGCCACTTGTGATTAGAAGGCTGTTAATATCTTGGAGGCAACTGTTTCCATAACACAGAGATGCTGTTTCCATAATGTAGAGATGCTGTATTGAGCTGGACTGTCATTAACAAGCTTACTTTCTAATCTGCAACTGTCTTATCAAAATTGCAACTAAATAAGTAGTGTCTTGTTTAACATTTGCCTTCCCCACTAGAATGTACACTCTATTGAGGGAGGGACCATACCTGTCTTATTTAATGCTACAACCCAGTATTCTAAGGCATAATAGGTGCTCAGTTAATATTTGTTGAAAGAATGAATAAAGCGATAAGGGATGAATACCTAAACAGCAGAGACAATAGGTATAGCTAATTTCTCTCTTACATGTAGAAATGAAAAGGGAGTTTTAATTACAAAACTTGCTCAGATATTTAATTTCCAGAAAAGACTATTATTCTCTACATTTTCTCATCCATTTCCTAAAATACATGAATCCAGCAATAAACCACCTAGAACACTTTTTAAACACTCTGCAAATAATTCTATTTTGAATTGCCTTCTGCCCAAATTTATTAAAAAACTCAGGCAGACAAGTGTAAACGGGGAACTGCTGGAAGAAGAGATAGCCTTCTAAGTTCTAAATATCTTTTGACTATGGGGTTTCCCTTCCTTCTAGATTTGATTTCCTTAAATAATGCCTCAGTGTCATACTCTCAGCTTTTGCCAAAGGACAAGACAAGGAGGAGTCACATGAAACTAAACAGCTCATGGTACGTATGTGGTGGAAGTCTTTGTTCATCAGGAAAGGCTCAGGTATAAATGTTTTATCAAGCTGTGAAATAGGAAAATTGTGTTTTCCTTGGATATCCGGCATGAAATTTCCTTACTGACAATAAGAACTGACCATGTTTCCCTTTATTAACTGGCTATCAGAAAACTTTAAAAACAGAAAGTTGAGTTTCAACCAAGATAACTATCTATAGTTCCTTTACATCTGAATATGTATACACCTCTCAGACCACCCTTTCCCTCAGAGTCCAGTGTTTTATTCTTATTTAATTTTTTCACTGACCTGACTTTTTATTCCTGTCATTATTTTAGAATATATTATTGTAGCAAGTTACTGAAAAATCCTCTGGGAAATAAGATGAAATGTGAACATGAAGAAAAGGATATGCTTTTCAAACTATGGCAAAATAGGTTTGATAAAGTATATTTCTGCTGGAAATACTAATTAGCATTTCATAGACATGCCATGTAGTATCTCCTTCCTTTTATTAATAAATTACTTCTTTCTCATAGTAATTTCATCATCTGTTTAGCCTTATGGATACTGAGCTGATTGACAACTTGACCAAAATGTACTGAACTACTGGCTCAGTATTAAGCAGGATAAAAGGAAGGGAGTGTCACAGAGGCTTAGTCTTACCTTAGGCATCTTATCATGAGTTGAACATAGATACAGGTCTCCCCTGCTTTATGAAAGTTCACTCTATGCCACTTTACTTTTAAAAAAAGACCTACGTCAGTACCTGTTTTCACTAACTGGAAGAAATCCAAAAATGGCTTAGGTTTTACAAAAATAGGAGAAAAGTGAAAATAGCATTGAGCATGTTTTGCTATTATAGCGGCACCACGTATGCTGAATGGCTGAGTGTGGTACCACCAAGCTCCTTCCCCTAGAATAACACTTAGCATCCCAGCATCAAGAGGCCATAGCTCTGAACTGTGTCTCTGAGCATCTGTGCCTTATCTCGATTTATTTTGTACAATTGTTAGCAAGATGCATCCTAAGGTAACTGCTTCTTCACTTCACATCATTTCAGCTTGTGCACGACTTCATAGAAATGCCCCACTCTGGGCTAGCAGGGGGAACCTGCATAGATGAAACACATAATAAATTTGCAAATAATACAAAACTCAGAAGAAGGTTACTTTTAACACTGGTGAATATGTCACCTATAAAGTCATACTGCCTGGTTCATTTCCATTCTATGACCTACTAGTTGTGAGACTTTGGCACGTTACGGGCCCTCACTGTTCCTTGACATTCCCATTTTTGAAATGGGAATAAAATGATATTTGCATCATAGGGTTAAGTATTAAGTTAAATACTATGTCAAGATTTATGAGTATTTCTTACAGAGTAAGCAGTCAACACAGTCATGATGTTATTTTTGCCATAAAATTATCATAGTTGTTAAGAAGTCCAGCAATAAATCCAAAACACCATGGGATTACTGGAACTCTGGAAAGAAAGAAATCATATCTATTAAGGATTAACACAGGATTGGAATTCAGGTTTTCAAAATGTATTATGTGGGATGGAGGAGTTCTATCCTAGGGGGGAAAAAAAAAACCTGACATCTGAAGAGCATCTTGAAGTTTTCTTAGACTCAAAAATCTTACACAACAAAGTTTGGCTGTGTGCTTAGCATGTGCAGGACATGATTCCAGGGACTCTGAACATCAATCAGTAAATGAGACAAAAGAGATTCACAGCCTCATGTATCCCAATGGAGACAAAATGAGCTAACAATCAAGCAGATTAATGAAGAAGACAGTGTCAGAGAGAGAGGCGATCAGAGAAGAAAGTGGACTAGAGCATAGGGAAAGACAGCCATCCGTGCAAGTACAGACTTTCTGAAACAGCAATCATGGTTGGGGTGGGAGTGGGGGTGCTCACTGAGAAATGATAGTCAAGCTGTGAAAAGGCAAGACGGAGCCAGCCCTATGACTATCCTGGAAAGAATGTCCTAGATTAGGAAAGCCACAGGTTTACGGACCTGGAAGTGACAACAGTCATGATCGGGTTGTTAAAACAGCACCAAGAGTTAGGTGACAAGGATGGCAGAAAAGATTCATAATAGAGGACTCCCTGTCGGCCAAGGATGCGGTGTTCCTCAACACACCACCAGGTAGCTACCACCGACGGATACCGCAGCTGAGAGGGGGCACTTACATGCAGGAGGTGGGACTTGTCCAGAGTCTCACAGCCAGAAAGAGGTGGGACCAGAGCGGGAGTGCACTCCGCTAGGCTCCGGTCACTGGGCTCTTCCTGCCACATTCAGAATGGAAGCAAAGCCCACAGCACAGTGATGAAAGGCCAGAGAGACCCTCTCCTATGGCAGGGACAGTTTATTTTGGATGGTATATTTTAAAAAGAAAGTGAAAATACAGAAAATGAAATAGGAATGGCCAGGAGTAGGAAAACTATCTCACCAGGAATGATTAAAGATCTGACTCTGGCCAGCAACATGAAAAGAGAAGGCAAGGGGAAGATGGGCTAGCTTTTTTCAGGTGTCTGATGAAATCTGTATAGATAAATAAATGATAGGTAGGTGGGTAAAAGGGAGGAAGGGAGTATGCAAAAATATCTTTATATAATTCTAAAAGAAAAAAAAATATGATCAACAGAAGAACAGTAAGTGACAGAAGATTCTGGCAAAGATGGGTCAGGGGCAGGAGTCTCAGCAATCCAGAAATCTGAGCTACCTAACTATGGAAGAAGCTTCTAGTGAGACTGCAAGGTCCCCATAGTCTGTAAATGTACATATTAACTAAGAAAACATGACTAATTTTTATGGGCTTGCAAAAGGGACTTCTGCAAAGTTGGAGCACTGGACTAGATGAATTCAAGTTCCTCTTACAACTCTACATTCCTCGTTTTCTACAACAGAAGCCATAAAAGAACATTGGATTTCATTGGAATGTTATTAGTAAGAGTGTTAAGCCACAGAGGGTATTAAAAAAGAAATTATCACAGCTGTTTGTATTAGAGTATTCCTTACCAAAATATGTATTTTTAATATATATATGTGGCTAAAATTCTTAAGACATGTGTTAAATGCCCTCTGTGTTGAATAAACTTGTTGGAATGCAATCTTTAAATAGTGACATGCTGAAGTCTATATAACGTGGGAAACACACACACAGGTTGAAAAGCATATGCACAAAATCTATTCTAGAAAACACAGCCTGGGAAAATGCTGCTTACAATCACATAGTTCAAAGTTGCACGCTACTTAGTTTTTCCTTAAATCTCTATCTGAGCAGCTCAGGAACTGTAGTGTGATGGAGACAGAAGAGTCCAACGTGTTCCCTGGTGGCAGCCTGGCCATGTTCAGGAACTACGACCGCCTAGCCCTCCATGGGTTGATGGAGGATTTACAAGACTATGGAGCAATGTTAACTTCATAGTGATAAGAAAACAAGATCCAAAGTTAGATTCAGTTGGCCTTCTGTATCTGCAGGCTGTGCATCCACAGATTGAATCAATTATAGATCAAAAATATTTGAAAAAAAATACCAGAAAGTTCCAAAAAGCAAAACTTGAATTTGCTATGTGCCATCAACTATTTACATAGCATCTGCATTGTATTTACAGCTATCCACGTAGAATTTACATGGTATTAGGTATTATAACTCATCTAGAGAGGATTTAAAGTATAGAGGAATGTGTGTAGGTTACACGAGGACGTGAGCATCCATGGAGTTTGGTATTCACAGGGGGTCCTAGAACCAATCTTCCACAGATACGATGGGATGACTGCATGTAGTCCAATTTCAACAATAAAAATGAGCAGAAAAAAGACAAAGGCGATGTCTAACTGTTAGCACTGTGAGTTGAGAATATGACCGATTCCTTCTTTTTACTTTTAGGGGAGATACAAGCTTTTGCCTGCCTGGTACCACTTTCCCTGTTTCTAGCAGGCACAACTCCCCGACTGTGAAGAGGACCGTAACGCAGACCAGGACAGTCACTGAACCCTGCCCACAGGTACTGTTCCAGGAATAAACATTTGTCCCAAACCAAGGTTATCAAAGTCCTTCCCTGTTTTTTTAAGTGGATTTAGCAGGAAACGTTTTTCCTTCCTCTCAGTAGTATGTTTATAAGTTTGTGAGCCTGTATCTCCCAAGGCCACGGCTCCAGCCTTGTGGGGACAGCATTTCTGAAAGAAAGAAACCAATCTGCAAAGAGAAGAGACGGGGGGGAGAAGAGGGCCAGACAGTATGAATGCCTGGGTCCTGAGTGATTAAACTTTCTGAATCTAGTCACTGAGGCCAGGGCAATCACTGCCCTTTCTGTAGTTAAGGCCATGGATTTGCATGGGGTCAGGGGGATAAGATGCATTGGAGACAATTATTTCCCTAAAGAAATTCTATTTGGGGGAAAAGTGAATCATGCCCATTTGTACCAACTAGACATCACAGAAAGGTAAAGAATTAATAATAGTAATGAGTAAGGGAGTTCAGAGAAGGGTCTGATTATTACTAGGATCAAGGAAAGTGAGTTGGTGGCATAGGTGATAAGTAAGTCTTATCAGGAAGGGGTTTCAACATCGGGGAAACTTTGGGGAAGAACATTCTGGGTGGGAGAAGCAACAGAAGCAGTTGAGATGGGAGAACACAGGGAGAGTCAGTTGGCATCCAGTTTGCCTGGTGTGTGGGACAGAGTGTGAAAACAATGCTGGGAAATAAAACTGGAAAATCTGACCAGGGCCAAAATGTAAACAGCCTTCAATGAATGAGAATTTGGTTTACTGAAGTTGCTATCATTCAGATTATGTAACAGATCTCCCTGCCCCATTGTTACTATCACTGAAGTTTTATCTTCTAATAATAAGTAGAACTGTGCCATAATCAAGTTCAACAAATCAGTCAAATTAACAACACAATCTGATTTTTATGCCTTCATTGTCTATCAATGACAGAGATAACTGTTTTCAAACAATTATGTTTTAAACAGACAATAACTGTTTTTAATTTTATCTAACCATTCCCCTAATAAAAAGAAGAAAGAAAAGAAAGTGAAGTCGCTCAGTTGTGTCCGACTCTTTGCGACCCCATGGGCTGTAGCCTACCAGGCTCCTCCATCCATGGGAAGCCCAAGAATACTGGAGTAGGTAGCCTATCCCTTCTCCAGGGGATATTCTCAAACGGGGGTCTCCTGCATTGCAGACGGAGTTTTTATCAGCTGAGCCACTAGGGAAGCCCCTAGGTCAGGGTTAAGGTTGGGCAGATAGAAACTGTGAAAACCAGCTTAGAAAACCATCACCAGTATTCAGTTACCATTTGGAGAGGATGCGGTGACAGGGAAAGTGGAAAGAAGAGTACAAAAGAGAAGGGGAAATGAACCCAAGTTCCCAGTCTGGCCAAGGGGAAATGGAGCTTCTGATACAAAGGATGAAACCACCAAGGGCGAACTAAGGAGTGGCAGGCACTTTGAATTTACAGATCCTGGGTTGGAACCGAGGGCAAAATCATTCAAACCAAAGTGACCTCCTGAAAGCTGCAAGAAGTTAAGATTCTATTGAGATGTCAGAAATCCATTTATAAACTTTTGGAAATCATCTCAGATGATTTTTGGAAATCATCTCTACAGCCTGTAAATTCAGTTGCCATGAATTCCTACCTGGTTTGTTCCTATGAAACAGGCTTTCTCAACCTGAAGACTATTTGCATCTTGTGATGCGATGTGTGTGTGCTCAGTCATGTCCAACACTTTGCAACCTTATGGACTGTAACCCGCCAGGCTCCTCTGTCCATGAAATTTCCCAGGCAAGAATACTGGAGCGAGTTGCCATTTCCTTCTCAAGAGGATCTTCTGACCCAGGGATCAAACCCGTGTCTCCTGTTCTGACAGGCAGATACTTTACTGCTGCGCCACCAGGGAAGCCCCATCTTAGCACCTCAGGCTGGATAATTCTTTGTTGTGATGACCATTCTGTGCACTCAAGATGTTTAGCAGCATCTCTGGCCTCTACCCCTAGATGCCAGTAACACCCCATCCCCTAGCAGTAACAATCAAACACATCTCCAGACAAGGTCTAACATCCCCTGAGACACAGTCACCCGTGGCTGAGAACCACTGCCTTTAAAGAGAGACGGGGCTTTATAAGCAGAGTGCCTGATTTTGAGTCCCAGTTTGCCTTCTACTATTCAAGCAATCTTGAATTTATCACTTAGTCTCTGAGGCACAGTTTTATCTGCAAATAAACATACATAATTCTTGTCCCTACATCACATTGTGGGCGGTACAGGGTGAACTGTGATGATGCAGATAAAGTGCCTGGAATCAAGCAAGTATACAAGCCCTGGGAGCTATTACTGTGCTGTAATAGGCACCGGCATCGCCTGACTTTGTCTCTGAGGTCACTCCCCATTCACTGAGGTGTGCAGAGAAGCCCAATAACTGTTGACAAGGCAAGAAATGCATGTTTTTCTTGAAATAGCACTTCATTCAAGGCTTAATATAAAGTTGAGCCAGTTGACAAATGGTGTCTATCATGATATGTTGTTTTATACATCAGTCACACATCCCCAGGGTCCAAAAGGTCACAATGTTCTTCACTAACGTCAGTAATACCAATTCTTCTCTACAAGAAAGACTGAAGTGTATAAAGACTTAAAAAGTAAAAAAAAAAAAAAAAAAAAGTAAAAAAAAAAAAAAAAGACTTAAAAAGTAAAGTCACTTTTTAGGTGAGTTAGAAATTTCAGTGGGCTTCCCCGGTGGCTCAGTGGTAAAGAATCCGCCAGCCAACGCAAGAGACACAGGTTTGATCCCTGAGTTGGGAAGATCCCCTGGAGGAGGACGCAGCAACCCACTCCACTATTCTTGCCTGGAGAATCCCATGGACAGAGGAGCCTGGCGGGCTACAGTCCACAGGGTCACAAAGAGTCAAACACAACTTAGCGACTAAACAACAGAAATTTCAGCATCACCTGAAAAAGATTTTAATCTTCATGTTAGTCCAACATTTTAGGAATTGGGAAAGATGCCGTTTGACATATATTTCTTAGACCCCCATGCTAACGCCAGACTAGAAAGATAAGACCTTATGGTTTTTGTCCTCAGAACGTAGGTCTAGATAGGAGAAAGAAATGGCTAGTACAAAATAAGAACTCAGTATAATACAGTGCTGTGGAAAATGAGGGGAGAGTAGTTTCAGCCTTGCCAGAGAAATCAAGGATAACCTCACAGAGGGAGAGGCAGGTGAGCTGAGCAAGAGTTCACAGGAGGATAAGCAGCAGCGCACAGGATCCAGATGGATGAGGCACACAGAATACACAGTCACAGCTGGGAGAGGTGTTGATCCGTTCAGTGAATTGCAACGGTTTGTGTTTTTGGAGCATAAAATTCAAGGTGGGCAATTGTAAGGCTGAATCTGGACTCAGGCAGGCAAATGTTAGACAGTAAAGCACCTTGCACATCAAGTAAAGACAGAAAAACTTCATTCTACATTCCACGGGACACCATTAAAGAATCTGGAGGTCACTGTCCAGGTATTATGATTAACAAAGAATGTTTTAGAATAAAGCATTGATTTGCTTTGTTTCGGCATTCAAACCTCTCCTTCGCCACTTCTGCCTCCTCCCTTTTCTGCTTCTCCTTTTTCTTTACTCCTACTACTTTAAATGCCTCCAAGAACACATTAAATGGCATTTTTAAATAGTCTATTTTAAAATAACTATAAGATGTCTATTTTACTTATCACTGCATCATAGGTCATTCAAAATTAGGTAAACATAGAAAACATATAAATACATAAGAATTGGCCAAACACATTCCAGGTTAAAACATAAACTGGCAATAAGGTCTTAATGTCAAATAAGAGTATTTTTTTTCACCAAGTAATGGCTGCACAAAGTGAGACGTGTTTAGATGTCGCCACTAGAGGGAGCCAGAGTGTGAGGTTGTATACGAGGCCTCCTCGCCAGCACGCCTGTGAACCAGGAAATGGAATTCTTTGCAATCCCTTTGTCTGCTTGTCTGTTTTGATCAAAATCCTTCAGTCTTGCAGAAATAATTTAGCTGATGCCAGAGTCTATTTAACACACCAAAAGGTGGATCATTACTGATGCCTGGTTTTCATGCTGGAATCAAACTCTCAGTCCCAATTTCTAGCCTCTTTATATCTGAGACATCCTTCAAATAGGCCTTGAGTAAGATGGATCGCTGGCTCAGACTCAAGTGTCACCTCCATCCTACATATCTGAGGGGAGGACGGGGAAAGGAGAAGAAGATGAAGTTAACAAACTAGGGAGAGGAAAATTCTTAGCTCAGACGTTTAATAATCAGTGAGGAACCCACACATCAGCTAGAGGTAAGAAAGTGTCACTGAGTCCAAGCTTGCTCTGCAAGCCACGGAGGGACGAGGTGTCAAGACAAGAAATATGACTTTATTCAGAAAGCTGAGTGACCCAGAAGATGGCAGATTAATGTCTCAAAATAACCATCTTGCTGGGTTGGATGGACTTTGATGGACTGGAGATAGGGGAGATGAGGAAGCAAAGTAAAAAGACCATTTAATTCTTGCAAATATCTCCTAGAATGGCAAGCCTCAGGCAGGGGGATGTGTTTCTTTTTCTCACAGTCATTCACAGGTGAGAGGGTCAGATTATCTCCCTGTGAGCCTAACAAAGGCACTTTAGTTTAAGGGTCAGGCAAAGGGGGCAGGGTTCTCTAAGGCAGGCAAATATGTGTGATTATAATAACAAAGGGCTTTCCTGATAACTCAGTGGGTAAAGAATCCACCTGCAATGCAGGAGACCCCAGTTCAATTTCTAAGTCAGGAAGATCCGCTGGAGAAGGGATAGGCTACCCACTCCAGTATTCTTGGGCTTTCCTGGTGGCTCAGCTGGTAAAGAATCTGCCTGCAGTGCAGATGTGGGTCCCATCCTGGGTTGGGAAGATCCCCTGGAGAAGGGAAAGGCTACCCACTCTAGTATTCTGGCCTAGAGAGTTTCATGGACTGTATAATACAGTCCCTGGGGTCACAAAGAGTCAGACACGACTGAGTGACTTTCACTTTCATGATAACAAAAGTGGCCAGAGACACACATCTAGCATGCAGGAGTCAAAATTTACTCCTGGCTTCCTCCAGGTTACAGAAGCGGAATGGCTACCCACTCCAGTATTCTGGCCTGGAGAATTCCATGGACTGTATAGTCCATGGGGTTGCAAAGAGTCCAACATAACTGACTGACTTTCACACTCACAAGATGCACTTAACTTTGCATGCATACTAAGACACTAAAGTCATGTCTGACTCTTTGCGACCCCATGGACCACAGCTTGCCAGGCTCCTCTGTCCATGGGATTCTTCAGGCAAGAATACTAGAGTAGGTTGCCATGCCCTCCTCTAGGAGATCTTTCCAATCCAGAGATTGAACCCTGGGTCTTTTTCATCTCCTTCATTGGCAGGCAAGTTCTTTACCACTAGTGCCACCTGGAAAGCCCATGGTTAAACTTTGGTGGGGACTGTATCATCAGCTTTCAAAATAATTACATTTTACACAGATCCCACAGTTAGACTCTCATTTCATAAACTATAACATCAAGTCTGGGAAAGAGAACAGAAAATTCATAGGCTGTCTCAAAAACACAGACTGTTCAGCTGGTAGGATAAAATACAGACATGCAAAATATTTGATAGAAATACAAAGAAATAGCTGTGGGTTAGGGTCATGGTACGTGGCCTAAAAAAAGAAGAATGAAAGGAATGTATCAAAAAAGCTGCAAGGTTGGGTCCATAAATATGGACACCTGTAGAGAATGAAATGGAGAGAAAATTAGACACAAATCCTTCCCTGGAAGGATACCCAGGCTTGAGAGTTGGCCTTGATTGAGAAAGAGATTACTTTTTAAAGTATTATTAGCAGATGGAAACAAATGCTCATAAGTCATTCTTTTAGAGGTGGATCTGGGAGGTGGGTGAGAGAATGGATAGAATATTAATTGCAAGATGCAATGTGACCATACATGGGGGAAAGAACTCGGGCTTTAGACCTGACCTGCTAGAAATTTCCACCCAGCCCACAGTGCCTCTGGGACCTTAGGCAAGTCACTTGATCTCCTTGGTCTTGTGCATCTGTAAAATGGGACTTATCAAATCTAGCTGGTGAAGTTGCTTTAAGGAATAGTGTAGCAAGAACAGGCACCAATAAACAGTGCAGTTTAAATAACGGATCACAGTGATGCCAACAGTAAGCGTCCTCATCCCTTCACTTCCCAGGCTTTCTCCCTTCTTCCTGGGTCAGTGCAAAAGTGGGGATGTGCTAGTTTTATTCTTGGGTTTCAGGAAATGTTTCTTTAAAGTAAAGGACATTCATAAAGTAATATCTATGAAAACATAGACACTGTTTCATTTTTTGCAGAGTAATGAAGTTCTTAATTATATTACATGGATTCACCTATGTCTCAGGGCTTTGCTGATAGATACCTGCAGAAGAAAGAGCGTGAGATTTCCAGGCAAAGTTCATGTTTAGAAATCCATAACTCTGCACCAAACATGTACCAGTAATAGTTATCAAAAAGAGAAAAAGAAAGAAATGAAAGTGCATGCCATCTTCAATAAAAAGATGGAGACTTCATAAATGAGGAAGAGAACAGAAATCCAAAGTGAAAGGTGGGCCTGAGTCATGAACCCACTGAACTGAGAAGCAGGCAAAGGTCTCAGGAAGTCAAATTCCTCAGGCTTCCAACCCAGGCTCTTTGGTTCCTGAGATCTTAGCCACAAGCCAAGGACCTGCTTGAAGCCTCACTTTCCTCATCTGCAAAAATGGAAATGATACAAGGACTCACTCCTTGGTTGTTGCAATGAAAACAAAGAAATGTCAGACACGCAGAGAACTAAGCAGGGATGCTGGCATAGAAGAAATGTTCCAAAATGTTCATGGCAGTCTTTTCAAATGTTTTTAGATGGAAGAAGACAAAGTACTTCACCAATTAAATTAAAGGAAATCAAAGTGAGAATAGATAATAGCAATTACTGAGAAAATAATGTTTCCAGGTTGATTTCCTAGAGTTCCTTAAAGGCAGGAGGGAGAGGAGAGGACAGGTCTGAATGCAAGGGAAGTATGGACAAAGTTCATCCTTGTCTCATTTGAAGGAATGATATTTCTTTAAAAACGAAAAGGAAGATTAACGGTCAACACATCGAAATCAAGGTAGAGAAGAACTTGACGTATTTTCTTTTCAAAATAAAACTTCGTGCATCAGTACTTTTATAGGGACATCTCAGAGGTTTTTGCTTTAGATTTGCAAAAATGATTATGCTGAGCAATAAGCATTTATATGAGATGCAAAATGGTACTGCATCAGCTAAAATGTCCTCTTTGTTCTCAAAAATGTGAACATGTTGCACCAAATCTGTAAAGACTGAAGATTACTTTAAAATGATGGGCATCCATAAACCATAATAACCCTTCAATCTCCCAAATCCAGTGTGTTAAATACTAAAAAGACTGCAAATCCCCATAAGAAAAATGTAACCTGGGCAGGTGGGGCCGAGATCAATTCTGGCGCCCACACCAGCAAATTTACACACTCTACTGAATTTCTACTGCATGCCACTTGGCAGATGTCACACTTCCCATCTGATAAACGTGATACAGGTGAGTAAAATCTTCCCCGGTGAAACCACCTAAAGCATAAGGAAGAACCAATCCTGATATTGGGGCTGGGCATCACCAGGGGCCCAGGCTCAGCATCCAATGTATTTCTTGATTTCTCAGGGAGTGCACGCCGTTGTGCAATATTCTCCTTTTCCCCTTCTTCTGCCCTCTATTCTTGCTTTTTCTCCCTTCCCTGGTTTCT
This sequence comes from Cervus elaphus, assembly GCF_910594005.1. Classification (NCBI taxonomy): domain Eukaryota; kingdom Metazoa; phylum Chordata; class Mammalia; order Artiodactyla; family Cervidae; genus Cervus; species Cervus elaphus. The sequence continues at coordinate 12,689,161 of NC_057826.1, forward strand.
CAGAACAAAGGGTAAGAGGAGTGGCTGCCAAGGGGTGGTTGTTGGCCCATCCCTGCATCTCCAAAGCAGCTTCATCCCACCTCACTTTTGAAGTTGTATTTCCTCCAGGAAAAGATCTCACCCCCTTCCCTCCGGCTCGCAGCAGAGAGGTGCTGCTCACTCAGAGGGCATGCGCTCTCACACAAAGCCAGCCTTCGGGCTGGTCCCTCCCTCTGACCCTGTGACTCCCACAGTGAGAAGTGCGCTGGAATACCAGAGCAGGAGCCTTTGGAGAACTCACTCTAGTTTTTGAAAAGTCGTTTTCAAACATTCCAAGATACCTCACAACTTTTCCCAATATCTTAATTGAGAACACCTACACTCCACGTTCCCCTGAAAGCCTACAGTAAATGAGCAGGCAAAGACACTGAAGTTGTTACATAATTATCAGTCATTCTAATTATTTTCAATCAGAACAAGAGGCTTACGAAAACAGGTGGGCAAAATGAGTCATTTGTTAGAAAGATAATAGCAATGGAATACGGAGAAAAACAAAGAGGACGAAACTGTGACTCCACTGAATATAACCTACAGCGAGACATATCCATGTATGGATGTGAGAGCTGGACTATAAAGAAAGCTGAGGGCAGAAGAATTGATGCTTTTGAAGTGTGGTGTTGAAGATTCTTGAGAGTCCCTTGGACAGCAAGGGGATCCAACCAGTCCATCTTAAAGGAAATCAGTCCTAAATATCTATTGGAAGGACTGATGCTGAAACTGAAACTCCACTACTCTGGCCACCTGATGCAAAGAGCTGACTCATTGGAAAAGATCCTGATGCTGGGAAAGATTGAAGGCAGGAGGAGAAGGGGACGACAGAGGATGAGATGGTTGGCTGGCATCACCGACTCAATGGACATGAGTTTGAGCAAACTCCAGGAGATAGTGATGGACAGGGAGGCCTGGCGTGCTGCAGTGCATGGGGTCGCAAAGAGTTGGGCACGACTGAGCGACTGAACTGAAGATATATCAGCCAGATCTACACACACACACACACACACACACGCGTGTGACACACCAGATGTGCTTTGGACGGCACCCTCTGAAGATGATTACTCATCTCTGCTTAATGTGAAGAGTTCCTGCCACCTTTCCTTTCTGGTTCTTATTCCTTGACGATAAATTGAAGATACATGTAATAAACATCCAACACTATTCATACCCTTACTGTCCCTGGAGACTTCTCACCACAGCTGCAAGTTCACTGGGAAGTTTAGCCATCTTTCTATCAATCTTCAAAGGCCTCGTTTAAAGACTAGATTTTTTTAAATGCACTTATATAGATGCCTAAACATTTCTCTGAATTCTCTCAACTGACAGTCTCCAGTTCTGCACAAGGGGCATTGATGAGCTTGGGAGTTCTCTAGAAGTTTAACTTTTAAGTACTTGATAAATATGTCACCACTCTTTTTTACTGTGTTATGCTGGTGCCCTTATGAAATTCTGTAATTATTCCAGCTATAAATACTATACATATTACAAAGGAGGGGAGGGGAGGACAGGTGCTCATTCTCTGCCCTTGTACACCTCAGAGAGGCACCTTGATCCCACTGCTGCACTAAATAAAGTCAGAATACAGTCTCTGCCACTGCAAATTGACAAAGCCATATCACATGAGCTAAATGCTATGACTTTTATGTGAGTTAGCCATGCAGAAATTATTTTTAAAAGGTCACTAAGTATAAACTAATAAAGTACAAGCCACCCATTCAGAGCCAAAGAGGTTGCTGATGATGAAACAAAACCAAACAAGTAATCTGCATATGTCAAATAACCCTGGATCAACGGGGTCTTCCTCCTTCCATCCCCGTCTACAACTGGTAAATAAACTCAAAAGTGCACAGGAGGAAGCTTTGAGTACATACTTGACAGAAACATGTCGTCTTTGAGGACCGGGTGCTAGCTAGGACAGAGAGAAGGTGGCAGGTGAATGTAAGCAGAGGAAGGCCTGCCCTGAATGTTTGAGAAGTGTCATGGCCACAGTCCATCAAGACTGTAGCTTTGTCCTCCGTGAGTTACTTCTGCTGACAAACTTGCCCAGGTATTTTCAGATATCTTTCCCCAGAAAAACAGAAGGCAGTCCAAAAGGAGCACTGTCTTCTCACTACTCTCACACTGGCCTTCTGTCCAAAAACAAGCAAAAGGGAAAGTGAAAGTGGCTCAGTCGTGTCCGACTCTTTGTGACCCAGTCCCTGGAATTCCCCAGGCCACAATACTGGAGTGGGCAGCCTTTCCCTTCTCCAGGGGATCTTCCCAACCCAAGAATCAAACCCAGATCTCCTGCATTGCAGGCAGATTCTTTACCAGCTGAGCCACAAGGGAAGTCTCCCAAAAGCAAAACCTCCTCCTGTTACCATGATATCTTAACAGAGATATATATACACTCCTTCATTCATTCAAATATTGTGTTGGCCAAAAAGTTCACTGGGTTTTCCACAAGACTGTATGGAAACATCTGAATGAATTTTTGACCAACCCAATATTTAAGCCTCTAAGAAGCATCGAAGTTTTCACTGCCATCCTTAGGGTCTCCTATCCTGGCACAGAATGCTGTACTTTATGGAAGTGAATCGGGGATCATCCAGATTTCCATAAAGGGCCACTGGCAAATATTTCAGCTTTGTGGCCGGACAGTCTCTATCACAACTATTCAATGTCACCACTGATGCAGGAACGCAACCGCAGACAATACAGAGAGGTGGGCGTGAGGATGGTCATGTTTAAAAAAAAAACTTTATTCACAAAAACAGACAGTGGGTTGGATTTGGTCTGTGGGCCATGGTTTGCCAACCTTTGTTCGAAATCAATCATGATTCTCCAGTGCTTACCGAATCAAATCTCCTATATCACCTCTCCTTCCCCAGCCTACCTTTCCAGACTACAACCTACCATTACTTGGAGTCACCAGACCCTTCGACTACGAGGCAGGAGCCCTGTACTCCTCCTTCTCCATCACCTTTGCTAGAATGTCTTTGCTCTTTTCTACTTATTAATATCCTCCGTTCTTCATACTTCCTCCAGAGAACTTCTGTAGATTTTAGAAATATATATATATTTACAAATAATACACACACACACACACACAATCTCTTCCTCACTCAGTTTTTAACCTCTAGAAGCTAGCAATCACATCCCATTCCCCTTTGTTAAATTCTGAGCATGCAACATAGAAACTCAAGCACAGACGTTGAGCTGAGAACACGTGAGGGTCACCTTGCTTAAATGATCAGAATAATAAAATGCCGTAATCATTAATCATCATATTTATCTGATTTTGTCTTTATTATTGCTGCTGTTGGTACCATTTCACTGAATGGAAGAGAGAAGCATATTGTACTGAAACAAACATATGTTTGACATCGCTAGTGGACAACAAATGTCCTTTTTTAAAAAATATTTATTTATTTGGCCGTGTCGTGTTTTAGTTGTGACCTGCAGGGATCATTTAGTCGCAGCATTCGAACTCTCAGTGGGGGCATGTGGGACCTAGTTCCCCAACCAGGGGTCGAACTCAGACCCCCTGCTTTGGGAGCGTGGAGTCTCAGCCACTGGACCAACAGGGAAGTCCCCCACATGTCCGTTTGAGACCTTGTGTAATTTCACATAATTAACAAAGACATTACTAAACAGGGCCATTCACTCAGCTATACTCTAAATGACTACTCTAAGGAGAAAAAAGAAATCTAATATCTGGATCACTTAAAAACTAGACTGGATATATGACTTTTAAAGTCCTAGACTAAGTAAATTCATACCCCCAAGAAGTCCCAAACCGTGGGAAACAAATGCATGTAGCAAGCATCCCAGAGTGTTAGATGAAATGTGCTCCAGAAGACTCAACAATTTTGCTGTGAAATCCTGTAATTCCATTAGAAATGTAGGAGGGATAGATGGAATGGTCCCAGGAGAGCCTAAAATAAAAGGGCCTTTCTGCAGATGAGGTCAATGAAATCCGTACTTCTGGCCTTCGAGACTCAGTCGCTCCCCAGCTTGAACACTGTGAATCACAGCTACGTCACACAGTGGGCTTTCACCTTCTTCAATCAACAGCAGACCCAGCATGGACTCCCTCATCGCCGGCAAGATGGATACACAAAGAGATTAGTCTTTAGACAGAGAACAGGCTGCTGAACCAAAGACCGACTAAAGATTGGTGCAATAAAAGAGAGGAGGAAAAAAAATTTTTTTTCAAAGTAATAAACCGATTTATCCACCTGCTTTTGCAAAGCGGAGGATCAATTATGCCAACAAAAGAAGACACAATGAGGACTGTAAAGAAAAAGCCAGTGAATGAATGAGCTCATCCAGGGTGTGGATGGACTGAAATATACAGGCTGACCCGGGGAAGGAAAAAGATGACGTAAGTGGATAGCGAAGAAAAGGAAGGTGGGTGGCCAAGCAGGTGCCCACAATACCGGACAAATAGAAGTAATCAGGAATAGGGACAGAATTAGCTCCCTTCCAGAGAACTCTCTTGTGATGCTGGTTGAGATGCTGGAATTAGTATCGGAAGAGGCCACCTGCACCACTTCAGAGCACAGTCACCCCTCTGATTGCCAAATAACAAAGGAAGCACAAGCAAGCGGCAACATTTTTCTTTGTCTTTATGCAGCTTCCTAAAGCCCAGCTGAATTCAAAAGCAGCTGTGTGACTCTCCACGAGCAAAGAGAGCACGTGTAAGCATGTGGGCATGCACGCACACACGCACACACACACACACACACGAGACATGAACATTGCTGAGTTAGTGAAGTTAAGTTGCATATGTCAAAGTAGTCAAGAAAGAACAGACTATCATGGCTCCAGCCAGGATGTGTAAATAACTCTTAATGTGTAAGTGTTCTTAAAGGGGAAAAAAGGATTGATTTAAGACCACTGAAGTTCTACCAACTCAGTACATCTGTTGAATTACATTCAGTGGGGTATGGAAAGTAGCTTTGGTCACATTTTGGTTCCCACTCAGAAACCGTTAATCCTTCAGTGAGTCCCCATTACTTTCAGAGTAATGTCTAAACACATGCAAGTCATTCAAATGCTAAGAGTTCAAATGCTGCAACTAAATGATCCTGCATGTCATAAAATCCAGCACAGCCAAATAAATACATATTTTTTTTAAAGGATATTTGTTGTCCACTAGAGACGCTTCTCTGGTAGCTCAGATGGTAAAGAATCGCCTGCAATATGGGAGACCTGGATTCGATCCCTGGGTTGGGAAGATCCCCTGGAGGAGGGCATGGTAACCCACTCCAGCATTCTTGCCTGGAGAATCCCAATGGACAGAGGAGCCTGGTGGGCTACAGTCCATGGGGTCACAAAGAGGTGGACACGACTGAGCGACTAAGCACAGCACAGAGATGTCAAACGTACTTTTGTTTCAGTACAATATGCTTTTCTCTTCCACTCAGCAAAGTTATACTAACAATGACAGAGCCTGTCACTGCCTGACTTCAATCCAGGTTTTCAGCCACAGGCAGCCTGCGACTCTGAACCAAACAAGCTCATTTTGACTCCTGCTCTTCTCTTTGACTTTATTCCCTTTCTTATCCATTTCTAATCGGCCAAAATCTACTTGTCTTCCATGGGTCTGGTCAAATACTACCTCCTTCAAGTCCTCTCAAACGTCCCCAGTGGAAAGTAATCTCTAGCGTCCTTTATCCCAGTCAAGCTTTCCTTCCACCCAGTGGTTCTGACACTTTCATGTGCATCAGACTCCTTTGGAAGGTTTCTAGAAATAATCTCTGCTGGACCCCCATCTGCAGCATTCTGATTCAGGAGGTCTACAGTGGGGTGAAAACACGCATGTCTAAGAAGCCCGCCCCCACCCAATGCAAATGCTGTTGGGCCAGAGACCACACTTCCAGAATAACAATGAGTGTCTCACCTCCCCTCAAAAAGCTCCTTGGGAGCAGAAAATAAACCTGTGATTCCTACCACTCTTCATCCCAAGTTTACATTCAGTAAGTACGCAACAAATATTTGTCAAATTAAATGTACATGTTCATGTTGCTTCATATATGTTTGTATATATACATTCATATTCACTCAACAAATATTTATTGCAGACATATACATTTGAAATATGCATCTATATGGTGAGAATATTTAAAGTACAAGCAGGTTTCTTAATCATCTCACATTTGGCAAGCTAAAGGGAAGTATGAATATGCTATGATCCGTCTTGCAAATGTGTTCCGCAGAAGAGTCCCATTAAAATTCAATATGAATCTCTGTTTGAAGAGTGTCCATCTGTGTTCATTTGTGGCAAATGTAATGAATCTCTCATTTTGCCTGAATATTCCGTTAACCCCAACTATCTAGTGTCTCAGCTTTAAGACAAGGAAGCGTGGGATACTCCTTTCTCATTCTATGGATTCCAGGCAAATCCCTGAGATCACTGCAGATGTGACTCTTATTCTAGATAACTTAATAATTCTGAAGCAGACTATGTCTACCCACCAACAGTACATACAGATGCTAAAGTCATCCTGAAAGTGAAAGTGTTAGTCGCTCAGTCGTGTCCAACTCTCTTGCAACCCATAGACTGCAGCTCACCAGGCTCCTCTGTCCATGGGATTCTCCAGGCAAGAATACTGGAGTGGGTTGTCATTTCCTTCTCCAAAGTCATCCTGCCTGGGCTCAAATCCTGGCTCTGCACATGTCTACAGTCTGAACTTGCACAAATTGCTTAAGAGCTCTAAACTTCGATTATCTCATTAGTGAAATAAATATGGACAATAATCTTATAGTTCCTACTTTCTGATTGTTATGAAAACCGAGGAGAAAGTATTAATATTTGGGAAACATTTACTCTGGCACAACTTAGAAGTCACCACTGGAGCTGTTGTGTGAATATAAATACAGCCTCCCCCCAGCTTCCCACTGCCCTGTATCTTCTGAGGCCCCCAATCTTATTTTACCCAGTTATCATACAGAGTCATCATCAACTAAGCCAGTCAAAACTGATAAATGTAAATGTTAATATTTTGAACTTTCACAGGTGCTTAATAATTACCTGCACTGCTCATTAATGTCAGTGCCTTATGTTCATTCAGCTCCTTTGAGAACGAACGGGAACAGTGGCCACATTTTGACTGGGGAGTACAGTGCTGCTTCTGTGGCTTCCATTATTGACTAACTGATATCACTACTCAAACCCCATAGCCAGCACCAGCAAACAACATCCATTCTGATCCCAAACTCCCTCACCCATGAAACTAAAATTATGGGCGCCTAAAGATCATTTTTGGAGAAGGAAATGGCAACCCACTCCAGTATTCCTGCCTGGAGAATCCCAAGAGGAGCCTGGAGGGCTACAATCCAAGGGGTCGCAAAGAGTCGGACACAACTGAAGCAACTTAGCACGCACGCACACAAAGATCATTTTTGGGCGTCCCAGGTGGCTCGGTGGTAAAAAATTCACCTGGCAATGCGGAAGACACTGGTTCGATCCCTGGGTCGGGAAGATCCCCTGGAGAAGGAAATGACAGCCCACTTCAATATTCTTGCCTGGAGAATTCCATGGACAGAGGAGCCCGGTGGGCTACAGTCCATGGGGTCACAAAGAATGAGACATGACCTAGTGACTGAGCATGCACGCATGCAAAGATCGTTTTGGCTTTTCAGCTTACAAGACTAGATATCACTTCATCCAAATTTCCTTATCTACTCTGTCTAATACTGGCAGGATCTACAGGTGTGGGCCTGCCCTTCTGTGAGGTTTCAACAGCATTAGAACTGTGATCACGTGAACTTTCTCAGGTTTACACACATATATCATCTGATAAGTTCAGAAGAGACCATGAAAATGCAGAGATCGTTTCTGTTTGTGATTTTACACATATTACAGCTTGCTGTGGGCAGGGGACTGCATTTCTCCTGTCTGAAGAACACTATTTTGTGAGAAATTGGCAGCTGTTTCTTGAGACAGCAATTTAAAATTAAATTTTAATATAGGATGTTGCCATAAAATTAAAATTATAGGAAATAAACTGTGCTTAGTTTGTCATCTTATTATTGCAATATAACTGATGCATAGCAGGCAATGGTATTTTCATAATTCAATGCTTCTGGACTGATTGTACATAAACACTATCCTTCCAGTAAGAAGAGAACTTTCAGGGATTTCCCTGGGGGTCCAGCGGTTAAGAATCCACCTTCCAAGCTGGGGACGTGGGTTCGATCCCTGATTGGGGAACTAGGATCCCACATGGCATTGGGTAACTAAACTCATAAGCTACAATGAAGACCCACCAAAAAAATAATTAATTAAAAAATAAATAAGCAATAAGTTATAATAAAAAGAAGCGAACCTTGGGTGTCTTGTGTCATTTTATAGATTGTGTAAATTATCCTGTTTCATTTTGTATTAGACTCCTAGGGCAGCTGTAATAAATGACCAAAAGTTTGGTGGCTTAAAATGACAGGAACTTACTCTCTCATAGTCCTGGAGTCCAGGAGTCTAAAATGCAGAAGTCAACAGGCCAGCACTCCCTCTGATGGCTCCAAGGGATAACCCATTCCTAGCCTTTTCCAAAGTCTGGTGTCTGTCATCATTTCTTACGGTGTATCATTTAATCTCTGCCTCTCTTTAATCTCTCCATATGACTTCCACGTGTCTCTATTTCTTATATAAGAAAGGACACTTTCCATTGGATTTAGGGCCCACCTAGATAATCCACCCTGGAGAAGGAAATGGCAACCCACTTCAGTAGTCTTGCCTGGAAAAGCCCATGGACAGAGGAGCCTGGCGGGCTATCATCCATTGGATCACAAAGAGTCGGACACAACTGAGCTAATGCTAGATAATCCAGGTTGATCTCAAGAGGCTTCATTTAATTACACCTGCAAAGGTTCTTCTTTCAAATAAAATCATACTCATGGGTTCTAGGGGACGTATCTGTTGGGGAAGGGCCACCATTCACCCCCTACACTTGTTGTATAGAGAGTATGTGTTTCATCTCTCTGGGGCAGCTTCCCTGAGGCCAGAGATCTGTTTTCTGTATCCGTGATTCCACCACGCTCAGTAGTCAGAGCACCTGCTCATATCAGATGCTCTTTTAATGCGTGTTGAGTGGATGAATGAATATCATCACAACTCCTATACCGTAGCAGCAAAATACTGGGGAAATATTCTGAAGTGGAGGCATAGCCAGTCCAAAACCCATCAAAAGGGCTAGCCACAGTTCATGTCAGGAGCCCGGATGCAGCTGGTGAATAAAGCAATAGAGTAGAAAAAATGATAATAAGATCATGATCCCAGATTCAAACCGCACACCAAGCACAACTCTTGTCTGAAAGCAAACAGCTCTCAGCAGCCCAATGGGCACTTACAGAAAGAAGGCTCAACAGAGGGAAGCGCATTCAGACACCTCCCCAGTGAAAAGATGGATAAGAAAACTTTTAATGGATTTACGGAAAGTTAATCATATTTATCCTTCCCCTTTGAACAAGATCTTTTGCTTGTCAGATTAAACATCACAAAAAATGAAACCAGTTATATGAAAACCGATTTTAAAACTGAAAGAACAGACTCATCTTTCTGCATCTCAAACATGATTTAGATCATGAAAACTAACATTTTAATCAGACTTCACAGTGGGTAAGGTATTTTCATGTGATTCCATCTGACATAACCAATAGCCTCCTGAAATCAGGTATCTCCCCTGTCATATAAGAAAACACGCGTTGAGAAATTAAGAGACTTGTTCAAGGTGACGCATGACAACAGAGAGACATCTACATGAATGCTGTTTTTCTGGTTCCAAATCTGGCATGCGTGCGTATGTGTGAGTGTGTGTGTGTGTGTGCATGTGTGTGTGTGTGCGTGCATGTGTGTGTGAGTGCAAAAGCAAGTCTCCTCTCCACTCGATTGCAAGCTACATTGGTGATTCCGCCACAGTGATTCTACCAGGCACTTTCTTATGCCTGGTTATATAATTACATTACAAAATATTTTTAAAATCCGACTCATAGAGATTTAACTTTCTTCACAGAAGTTTGCCTGAGAATAATCTTGGAAAACCTTTATGGATTCCAATAAAGAGCAAAATGAAGAAAATTAAACCTGGGTGTGGGAAGAAGTGGGGAATAAAAAGAAAAAGTAACACACTTTTTAGAACTTGTCTGTTCCTTCATAGAAGAGGAAAACTCATTTTCCTGGAAACAGGAAAAGCACTGTTCTAAAAATGTGTCCCTTTCAATTGAACTAAAGCAAAACACCATTTAGCATGTCCTTAACAAACTGTTTTGTAATGTTTCCATGTTGCTACTAACTGTACTGACCAATTGTATGTTTCTAAAGGGTAGGAATTATGTTTTACCATAGTAAACAGTTGACGTTCACATTTCTCCCAGCTTACCCTCACATGCTGGACACTCAAAATTCAGTAACTTGCCACCAAGTTAGAAAGAGAAGAGATGCTCTTGATTGTTAGAAGCCCCGAGGAAATCTTTTGGGGACATAGGCCCCACTGCATCTGCCATGGCGAGGTGAATCTTGGCCCCATTTCCCCTTAAAATAATCAAAGCCTGAACTAGGAAACTGAAAGGTGAGTGTACTGTAGTAGTTGGAATTTAGGCAAAAATGGTATTTCTGAAGTGTTAGTACATAACTGGCTTTTAAAGGACTGTAGGCTACTTAGCCCTGGTCAGTCTGTTCCTGAGTGCCAAGAAATTAGAACCAGGACCATACCCATCTGACTTCATGAATAAGGAGACCTAAAGTCCCACCAGGAAGCCAGAGGCAGCGAGAGGTACCTCTAGTGCCCAAGGCTACAGGTACACAGCCTGAGACCCCAGGCAGAGCCCTCAGCCACCGGAGCGAGATCCTGTCCCCAGTTCCCTCAGGACACATAGATAGGAAACAACCCTGATTCTGCTACAACCTCCTTCCTCCATTCAGCTTGACTCAGGAAGAAGCTGGGAACCCACCTCTCCTCTCCGTTCTTATCAACCCTTTCTTCTGACTAGGCTCCACAGAAGGCAGGAGTTTGCTACAAATCTTGTTTGCCAAAAAAATTTATTCATATTCTATGAGTCTGTATAATTTCTGTGAATGCCCACTCATTTATGGGGTGGGGGGTGGGAATCTATTCCTTACCATATCTGTGAAATCAGAAAATTAGCCTTTAATCAAAAAACAAAAGAAAAGAAAAGAAAATTAGCCTTTAATCAAATACATGTATCTTTGCATGTTCAGGAAGAGAATATGGTGCTTAATCTTCTTGAGGTCACAGGCCTTGAAAATCTTATACTCTATGGGCCTAGTTTTCATAATAATAACACACTGTCCTAAATTTAAGAAGTCCCTGGAATTCTTGTAGCACCTTCAGAAACACCCTGGGGTTTTAGAACTCTGGGCAAAAAACACAAGAGTCCATACACTTGTGTTTTAGTCCATATCCTACATTTTGAAAAAGTTACTCTAATATCCGTATAAATCTCTCTTTCTAGAAAAAGAGGATAAAATTATCTTTTACCCTTAATATCTTAAACAAATGATCATCAGCCAGAGTGCTTGAGTGTACTGGCTTTGGGGTCAGGCTGATCGTATTTGGACTCTAGCTCTGTTCCTTTCTGAGATGAATGATTACAGATAATTTGCCTAATCTATTTGAACATGATTTCCCAAATCTCTAAATATGTACAGTGAGACCTATCAGTAAAAGAAATAATATCTATAATGTGATTGATGCAATGCCAAACCACAATTGCTACTGCTGATTAAATGGCTGGTGCCATCATCACCTTCACCATCAAAAAGAATACAGTTGGGATGCAGGTAGTTCTGAAGCATATTTGATTCCAAAAAGACACCAAGAGCCACATAGGAAAACTTGAAAATCTATGAAAAACAAACCAACCTAGACAATCCCCACCACTACAATCTCCAGTTCACCATAACACAGATCTTAGGTGATATTACCATTCCCAGCAAACCATGAGGGCTTTCTTTCACTATGACGTGGGAAGGGTCTCACCTACGCAGGATTCCAGAGTCTGGGCCCTGAGGACAGCATTCTGTTACGATGGAGGTCTCACTAGCACAAGTCGAAGATGGGGCTGAGGGTAAATTTCGTGGAATGGCATATATACCCTTGACAGATGAATTCATGAGGCTACTTTAGTCATTCTTAAGACCAGTAAACATTTTCATGAAATCAACAATTTTGAAAAGTCTACTAAAACTTTACACTAATGTCCTCTTCTTTATTCTTGTTTTGATATAGCTTTTCCCCAAGATGAAATTTGTCTTTGATTCCCTATCACTCCTCACAGTGCCTAGTAGAAAATAAAGCCTCTGAAACTCTGAGATCAGAGAGAAAGGCAAGAAGGAAAGGAGAAATAAAGGAAGAATGAGGCAAGAAGATTGGGAGTGCGTGTTCATTTGTTCACTCAAGGAATGCTGGTTGAATATCTGATACATGCTAAGCTTTGGGTCCAGCACCTTAGGGACAATGATGGGTGAAATAGGGTTCTTATTCTGAACACACACACACAATTTAGTGCTTTCTTTCTTTTTAATAAAAGAAGAGGAGGGAGAAAAATGGGACCAAGTCTATTGTCATAACTCTACTATAATAAGGTTATGTGTGCTTGCATGCTGAGTCACTTCAGTCATGTACAACTCTGTGTGACCCTATGGACTGTAGCCTGTTAGGCGCCCCTGTCCATGGGATTCTCCAGGTAAGAATCCTGGAGTGGACTGTCATGCCCTCCCCCAAGGGATCTTCCTGACCCAGGGATCGAACCTGCATCTCTTATATTTCCCACATTTGCAGGCTGGTGAGGGCTTTCCTGGTGGCTCAGCTGGTAAAGAATCTGCCTGCAATATGGGAGACCTGGGTTCGATCCTTGAGTTGGGAAGATCCCTTAGACAAGGGAACGGCTGCCCACTCCAGTATTCTGGAGAATTCCATGAATCATGTAGTCCATGGGGTCACCAAGAGTCAGATATGACTGAGCTACTTTCACTTCTTTACCACTAGCACCACCTGGGAAGCCCACAATAAGGGTATGGCGTAGATCATTCCCTGTCTACCAAATACCTGGGCTCCCTGCCACAGGAACTGAGCTGTTTAACTAACCAACGTCGGCCAGAGACGACACTTCCCAGCTTCCTCTGCAACTACCTGAGACCTTGTGACCAGATTCTGGCCAATGAAATGTGGCCAGAAGTGATGTTTGCCACTTCCTGGTACTTGCGACACCTAGAACAACCTTGGTAGCCCTACATGGACTGCAGGGCAGGGCCTCTGTATGCTTGGGTCCTGCGTGACGTGTGGAACAGAATCTCACTTCCCTTCGTGGATTGTAATTGCCTGTTTTACAGATCAATGAGCAAAACTAATACTAAAACAAAATGCTTCTTTTGAGCTACTGTGCTGAGATTTGGGGCTTGTTCATATAGTTAATGTTTAGCTAACACATGTTAGAAATTTAATTTTCAGGTTGCTTGAGATGTATCTTATGTGTATTGATAATAAGATCAAACTGACATATATCTTATGTGTATGGATAATAAGCTGTCAAGAGTCTTTGCTTTTGAACTAAAATTATGCCCCGTCAGCACAGCAATGCTCTTTAGCGCATTCTGATCTGATGCTTTATCAAACTGCCAATGATGTCACAGAAATCTGGAGACAGAGTGGTGGATGGTTACTGCAACATATGCAGAACAGTCAGAATCGATGTCATTGCTTTGCTAATAATTATTTTAATGGGAGAATGAAGCAATCATTATGTATTACATGCAATTTGTTTAGTGAGTAAAATCATCTCCAAACACCTTGAGTTTAGTCTCATTTACAGATTTAAATCAAAGACTTTTTCATCAACACCTCTTTTGCAGAACATGAAACTCCCCTTTTCTATTTTTTGTGCTTTTGTCTTTTTAATAACATTACTGATAATTTCTCCTAAAAGTAATACCCACATCTGATGAATGCTTTCTATGAGTCAAAACCTGGTTATATACTTTTCACACATATATTTTATATTTATCTAATTTATATATGCTTGACTTGTCACATGTCAACCCTCTAAGACAGATATATTACCATCCTACTTTATGAATATGAAAACTGGTTTTACTAAAAGTCAAATAACCTGACCAAGTTCACATACTTACTAAGTGGAAGAACTGAAATTTGAACTATGGTTTCCTGATACTAAAGTCCAAGGCAGTTTCACTGTGTCAGGTAAATCTTAACTGAAGATGAATTTTAACTGAAAATAATATTAAACTTACAGCATCATATTAGGTCAGGGGTATAATAATAGCATCCAATATTTACTGAATGTTTGCTCTGTGTCAGATACTCTCCTAAATACTATGGGTTAATTTATAAATCTTCACAACTCTAAGAAATAAGTACCAAGATTGTCTCTTTCACACAGATAAGAAAACTGAGGCATAGAGTTTCAGTGAGTTGTCCAAGATCACATAGCTAGTCGGTGGCTGAACCAGAATTCAGATATAGGCTTTCTGGTTTCAAAATCTGTTTCCTTAACCACTCCACTAACTGCAATAAGGTATGTAAATATGTCTTTGATTAAAGAAAACACTTAAACATGTTTCTATTTCAGAATGATGATGCTGGGTGTGGTTAGAATTATTGTCATCGTTATGTAATCAAATTTTAAGAGAATTCCTGAATCTAGAACTAATAGGAAAATACTGTACAAAAAATACAAGTTGGATAAGTATTAATAGATTGTCTTAACAAGAAATCAAATACAGAGCAACCCCAACAGGATTAGAAAAGTGAGCAGCAGTGGAAATGTCTGTGATTTTGGTCTCAGGGAGGGAGTTGTAAGGGTCACTAGGAACTCAGAGAGGCAAAAGTGTGAAAAAAGTTCACGGGTCATATATTCACCAGATATTCTGCTGTCAGTAGTTTCTACCTACCTACACTCTTTGCTTTCATCTATATTTCATATCCTGGGAACAAAACTCACTTTGATTTATTTTTTTAAAAACATACAAAATTTCCTGATCACTAAATGCTTTCTGATTACATCAGGCAGTGAATCAAAGAACGCACAGGTAGGTCTCACAGGTGACATGTAACAGAAAGATCTGTACTGGGATTCAAAAAGGACTTTAAGAGCAATTAGAAAGCATTAGAATGCCATTCTTAAAATAACAATGTCATGACTAAATGGACTAAAGAAACAGTAAGTCCAGTTCTTATTTTAAAGGATGGATTGACATTATAGAAATAAATAAATGAAGTGAGTAAGATTTAATCACGGAACTATTCATCTGAATGACTCAACGATACTTGACCATTACCAATCCAGCCTTTTTACAGAAGTACAAGGGACCAATCTCTCCAACTACTGAGGGGTGTACCATATACTTACCAGGTATTATAGGAAATCCTTCCTCCAGAGAGCTTTATCACTCAACAAATTCAGCCAAAGTAAATTCAGCCAAAGCTGAATTAAGATGGATGGATCTGGAATCAACAAACCCAGACAACTGCACTTTTTGAGAGTGTGATCTTAGGCAAGATACTCAATCGCTTTAATTCTCAATCTAAATAAATGTGAAGTGAGTGGGACCCTAGTAAACGCAGAAACAATGTGGTTCAGTCTCTAAGCTACGTCTCCTTCAAAAGTGCAGTCCGATAGCCAACAGAAATATTAAAAGTAATTACATTTCTCCCTCAAGCTTCTTGAAAGCTATTAAAGGCAATCCAATGCAGGTAAACTCTTTTCCCACCCTTCCTTTACTTCCCTCACAATCTTAAACTGCTACGGTGTTTTTTTAGCTCTTAACACTGCTGAAAATCTCCCTCACACACACACACTCATTATTCAGATTAACTTCGTCTCTTTTCCAGCAAGAAAGAATCCTTCCTCTTTAGAAAAAAGAGAGGGAACTGAGCTGGTGAGCTGGCATAAGAAAGGTGTCTGTGAACACACACACTTGTTTGTTTGCTGTATCATGTGAGAATAATAATGCTCGTCTTAAAAGGGTTTTAGGAAGATTAAATAGATAATATCTATAAACTTTCCAGAAAGCAGTGAGAGCTTTTTCATGAGTACATGCACTATAGCCATAATGCATATATGTTCCTCAGTACACACACAGAGTGTATGTGATATTTTGTTTGGTCTTTTGGATTCACCCTCCACCCAAACTCTGCTCTTTAAGAAGCTCATCTTTCTAGGTTGCATCAAGTGGGAGGCATTGGCAGGAAGCTGGGGAGTGAGTCATGGAATCAACACCCCTGGTTCCTCCCCAGTCAGTCCTCAGAGGTTGGCAGCAGCTGGATTTCTCCACTGAAGAGTGCAGACCCTTCCCTAGCTCCACTCACACCTCTCTCACCCTTGGTTCCAGTAACTGTCCACCCACCCCTCCGGGGCCTATCGGGGGTAACTGCTATACGGTGCTTTTCCACACCGCACTAGCATCTCTGACCACAGACTTGTCCTGCCCAGTTCAGTTAAGCCGCTCAGTCGTGTCCGACTCTTTGTGACCCCGCGGACTGCAGCACGCCAGGCCTCCCTGTCCATCACCAACTCGCGGAGCTGTAAATAGGCCAACTGTCATCATACTACTCACTTGAGGGGTACCAGTCTTCCCACCAGGATCTTCACTAACAGACAAGGGAAACCAGCTTGGGTGTTTTCTATCCATCAAGTCCTCGATCTGATGTGGAAAAGCGGCACATAGACACTAGATGCTTCATTTGCTTTGCTCAGAAGCCCCCGCAGCTACAGGGAAGCAGAGCCTAGAGTTGGTTGGGGTGGGGGGTGCGTGTGGGATAGGCGAGTGGGATGAGGGATGAAGAAGCAGCAAGGAGACTTAAGCTACCCTGAGAAGACCCCTTCCTCATCTTCAAAATGTGACATTCCACCGGCTTCTGTGGGAACGGAAGGTCTCCTTTCACTCAGATTACCTATCAGAGAATACAATGGCAGAGAAATTCATCTTGCATCCTATTGGCTGGACCCATGTCAGGGCAGAATTGCTTTTACTTCTTCAATTAAAATATATGTCCAGGAATTTCATTAACTAATTCTGTCTTGTTATGTGGAAATATTCTGTAAAGGTTACTTGTGCCCTCTGGACTTTTTAATAAGTGAAGAAAAGTAAGTTTAAGTAATATAGCGATGGTTTTCAAAACTCATTATCAAGGAAGGTAGATCAATGTACTTTTGTATATTTATTTTTAACTGAATAGGACATGCCCAATTACTTGTGATTGTGAAAAACAATTCAAAGCAAATTTCACCCAGCAGCTATAGTTTTTTTAACCAGAAAAAAAATGATTTGCCTGACCTATTCTCAGTAGCCAAATTTAATCTTACTAATGAACAGTGACCAAATTGCTGGAATTAATGGATAGAAAAAGTAGCTTGCAATGCTTTATTGACCCCTTCTAATACAGAAAGGTCTAAATGTTTAGTCTGCCAAAGCAAGTTTTGATATTATTCCCCTCTTACTTCTTATTATCTATAAGCTGCAAGCTCTGTGGGATGCAACTATTTATTTTTGTTGAATTGAATTCCTAGTACCCACCACCACAGTACCTGGCACCTAGAAGATGCTCAAAATATGTTTATTGATTGAATAACAGGATGAATGAATAAAAGATGAGTTAATTTCTAATGAATTTCAAATCCTACAGGATTTGGGCACCTTGTTGAAGAGATAACATTGTAATTAAGTCTTTATTTGCTTTCACTATTTCTTCCTAACTCACAGAACTTAGTATTGCATAGGAGTTCATCAAAGCTTGTTTACTCACTAATCAAATATTTATGGAGCACTTACTATAAGCAAGTGTGATGCACTATGGGAAACCATAAGGGCAATTAGATATGGGTGCTTTCTTCTGAAGACATACTAGCAGGAATAAAAGAATACAAATGTCTGCTCTACGAAGCAGACTTTCTTTGAATATCAAGAAGATCAGCTGACATGGAGAGAGTGCGCACAGAAGGAGGGCTGACATCTGGAGGTTGGGGAGCTCAGGAAAGGCTCCAGAGGAGAGGTGGTTTCCATCCTGGATCTTAAAAGAGCCACTGAACGTGGACCTTCAGAGAATATCAATAACTGATACTCACTCGACACCATGCAGTCTGCAAAGGAACACGTTCACTAGATACCCTCATGGGATCCTCACAGCATTCCGGTGGGATGGGTGAAAGTGACAGTTTAGTTGCTCAGTCGTGTCAGACTCTTTGCAACCCCATGGACTGTAGCCCGCCAGGCTCCTCTGTCTGTGCAATTCTCCAGGCAAGAATACTGGAAGGGGTTGTCATTCCCTTCTCCAGGGGATGGTCCTGACCCAGGGATTGAACCCGGGTCCCGTGAACTGCAGGTAGATTCTTTACCGCCTGAGCCCTTAGAGACCATCAAATGACTTAAAAGACGTAAGTTTAAAAAACGTAAGTTTGTTCAGTCAGAAAGTGATTGAATGAATGACTCTCATCTTCCTGAAAGTTCTAGAATAGATGGCACAAATTGTACTTGTGGAAACTTTGGATTTTAACCAAGTGTTCTGAATCCCAAGTAACAGATCTTTCGATTACATTGCATTGCCCTTTTGGGGAGGATCTTGAGGTAGAAATATCCACAAATTACATAGTAGGCCAGTGAGAAAACAATGATTTACTGAGGTTTCCGCGCAGCAGCAGTGAAAGTATGGTTTCTTACAATTTGGCTCCCCTGGAGTGGCTGACAACAATAATAATAGCTAACATTTATTGAGTGCTTTTTATGTGGAACACACTATGCAAAATCTTACATGCATGCTCTTATTTGCTCTCATTTAATCCTCACAACTCCACGTGGTAGGTGCCATTATAAACCTATCGGTACAAATGAGGAACACTAGGCTCAGAATAATTAATCTCTTAGGCAGAGTCACACATTTGATAAATGACTGCACCATTATTATTATTAACGGCCCTTTGGAAATGCAACCAAACCTTTAATTAAGAAGACAAACAATTCACTTCTACTTCTTCATAAATTCTACCTGTGAAGAAATGGTCCCTGGTAGCTGAGCCATTAGTCCTATTGCTGGGTTAAATATTCATCCACAAATTAGTTGCATCTTCATCAAATTTGTTCTGCCAGATATACAAAATATCTAAGTCTGCTGTCAGTCTTATTAGGGGATTTCAGTTACAAATACAACTGACAAATAAATCTGCAGATACACAAACTTCTAATGATTCGCTGGAGAAGGAAATCCACTTTTTCTTTTGTATGCAATTATAGTCCCTTGAGGCTAGCTTGCCTCTCCTTTGTATTGAGTCTGACATTCACACTTTCAAATTAGGTCCCTGGCACAGTCTCCAAATATTCCCCTTCTTTGTCTTCCAAAACTTCACTCCTTAATAAAACCAAAGACACCAATCACTTTGGTTTTGTTTCTGTTTCAAAAGATCCTTTACTTTTGTCATTTGCCATTTGAGCCTGTAACAAAGCCAGGCTTTACTGCTTTCAGCTGATTTGGGTCAGAATCAGCCCTGAAGAAGTCATTCATTTTTAAGCTGAAGGAAAATTAACTTAGAAGCAAAGAGTACTGGAGTGTCACTAACCAGCAATGAGACCGGAGACCAGTTCCCCACCTTCACCTCTCTACCTCAGTTTCCTTGTCTGTAAAGTAATGAAAAGGGAGGAACTGTTCTCCACTGTTCTTTACAATGTGAGATTCTATCCTTCTAACGCACACAAGGCTTCACACCTCTGTTCGTTTATTCACTCCTCCTTTCTACCAATACTTACTGTGCTGGCAATGTTGGAGAGGTAAATTCTTTAAACACATTAACTTTTCATAAATACAACTGGGTTGCAGAAGCATTTTTAGGAAAAATCTCACACTACTGAGAATAAAGCACATTTTAAAATTTCTTATTTAGCTCTCTTATTGGGAAAGATTTTAAAATGGGCTGAGGAATGATATTCAAATGGAAAAATCAAGGCCTTTAAAATCCTTAGTACAGATGCTCAAGCTAGAGTCTCACATATTCTCTCATTTCTCATCTTACAGTCTAAGGAAAAACAAAAACAAAAAAAAACTTGACTTACATAGTATATCTTTAATAATAACAGTGCACACTGAAAGTTTAAGAACTATAGAATATTTTTAAAGTTGATGTAGACTATATCTCAGAGGCCACTTTATACCATATTCAAGAAACTACCATGCTGTTATTTTTGTCTTCAGAGCAAGCTGCTACCTTAGCAATTAGCAGTCCATAAAAATGTGGGCAATTGGCTTCCTCTAGACTAATTAGCAAGTTTGCTGTGTTGCTGTCCCAGCTGGTCATGCTATGTCTTTTAACTTAGCTCAGGCCTAGTTGGTTTTGCCAGTTCTAGAACCTTTTAAAGTTTGTCAGTAATAACAGATATCTCAATTGGCTTAAACTCTTCAGCAAAACGACGTTATCCGAACTGGGTCAGGATTCTCAGCTCCTATCTCCTGTTCTCAACAGAAGCCCAGGGAACTCCCTACTCTGTTCAAACTTCCTCCGACTATAATCACCCAGTCTCTCTACCCCAGTGCTCGAGTCTCTGTTTTCTGAAGTCTACCCCACAGGGTTGTTTGTGGATTCTCATTGGCCTCAGCAGCCAGGTGGACCAACTATCAAGCATGTAGCTTCTCCAGAAGTTGACTCTTCTTGCTTTATTCCCTTGCAATGTTTCACTCTGGAGAAGGAAATGGCAACCCATTCCAGCAGCCTTGCCTGGAGAATTCCATGGACAGAGGAGCCTGGTAGGCTACTCTCCATGAGGTCACAAAGAGTAGGACATGACTGAGAGACTAACCACAATGTTTCACTCATCAGAGCCTTCTGACATTTCTCCTCCAGCAAGCCCAGGCTCTTGATTCAGAACCCTAGACTTGACTCAGGATTTGTGTCAGAACATGTTCCCTGACAGCAAATGGATAACTGGAGATTTAGGCATGGATGTGAGCAATGGCAATGAGCAAATGGGAAAAAGAAAAACAAGGATGTTGTCCAGGGTCAAGGTAGGGAATCTGCTAAATGAACACATCAGACTCAAAAGTAGATGTGATTTGGTGGGGGAAGGTCAAATGGTGCTGTTGAAAGAAGGCTCTCTAGTGTCCCTTGCACCACAAGAAGAAACCAGTCAATCCTAAAGGATATCAACCCTGAATTCACTGCAAAGACTGCTGCTGAAGCTCCAATACTCTGGCCACCTGATGCAAAGAGTTGACTCATGGGAAAAGACCCTGATGCTGGGAAAGACTGAGGGAGGAGAAGGGGACGACAGAGGATGAGATGGTTGGATGGCATCACCACCTCAATGGACATGAGTTTGAGCAAACTCTGGGAAACAGTGAAAGACAGGGAAGCCTGGCGTGCTGCAGTCCCTGGGGTCTCAAAGAGTAGGACACAACTTAGCACCTGAACAATGAACAACCGCAAAGATGGAAAAATATGGTAGATCATCAGTAAAGGTTAGTGGGAAGTAATTTAGTAGTGGGAGAAGCAGGGGGGAAGGAAGCAGTGGTAAGTGG
Organism: Cervus elaphus; assembly: GCF_910594005.1. Taxonomy (NCBI): domain Eukaryota; kingdom Metazoa; phylum Chordata; class Mammalia; order Artiodactyla; family Cervidae; genus Cervus; species Cervus elaphus. The sequence goes on from NC_057826.1 coordinate 12,710,715, forward strand.
AAGACATTTAGTGCCTGAGGCACATGATGATGAAGATAATAATTATAATAATAAAAAAAAAATGACAGTCAAGTGGCTCAAAGGAAGAAGCCAATAGTAAATAAAGAGACATTTCCTATAAAGAACCCTGGAAAGACATCAGGGTTGTCTGAATTGGAGGCATCAATTTCTAAAAGTGGGGGTGAGGGGCAGGTCTGAAAACAGGAGAAGTAGTTGAAAGTTGTATGAGGATTAAATGGACCCATAGATACCCTCTCCACTGTGGCAAGGAAATCCAGACACCCAGAAAAACTGAATGGAGAGAGCTTTGGATCTGGGGACCCAGGCTCGGGCCTTCCCAGGTGTGTGAAGTCAGAATCAAAACAGGAGTTGGTGGTGGTGGTCAGTCGCTCAGTCGTACCTGACTCTTTGCGAAAACAAAAGGGCTACATGTAAATTTACACACTGACCTGAGACCAGTCTACATAACCTGAGCCCTCTCCTCCTCGGTTCTCAAGATACTGCCACCCACCTACATACAGAAAACATTCATATACAGAGAAACTGACTTAGACTCAAGAAACCGAATTACTCGAGAAGCTAAACGACTTGAGAGAAAAGATACAGAGATAAGAGTTATCTTTAAGCGGCAGCTCTTTGACAAAGGGGCTAGCCCCTCAACTATTTATATCCTAGTGAACTTTACCAACTGATTAAAAAAAAGAGACTGCCCATAATTATAGCTTCTAATTGGCTTGTTAGAGTTTTATTATTAGGGGAGAATAAATAGCCACCATTCACCAGAAATTGGAAGATAGCCTCTAACAGAAACATGAAATCCAGAGATGAAGATAAAGAGTGGGGGAAAAAAGAAATTAAAAAGACAGTGCAGGGAATAGAAAAACAATTTTTAAAGCCTCATCCTTAATAATGTTAACAGATAACTTGCATCTATTAAAAATCACAAACTGAATGCTATTAAAAGGAAAAATAATGAACCACGAAGCTCTTAGAAAATAAAAAACATAAATATTTATGTATATTTGCTAGCAGAGATCTACTAAACAGAAGGATTGGAAGATAAAGTTGAGGATATTTAGAAAAAAATGCTAGTTGTCTAAAATGAACATTCATGTATAAAATGTAAATAAGCCAAACAAAAAAAATAATACATGCAATTTAGAAATATGGATGTAAAACCAGAAGGAAAAAAACTAAAAGTATTAGATGCAATATCTTTTGATAGATGTGGGGAAGAATTAGGTCAATATTTTTCTCTCATTATTTTCATTATAAGCTTTACAGGAACACTTTTTCTATATTTATGCGATAGTCTGTTAAAATGTGAAAATTTAGCTTAAAAAAAAAAGACAGCAGAAATTTAGTGTAGCCCAGCAATATGCAACAGTCAACAGTCAACAGATTGCAGGCAAATGGAAGTAGCTTTTGTAGAGGCTGGTGATGCCATGATATAATAAGAAATACACATTTGATCTTTGTGCCAAATTGCTGGTACAGGGCTTCTAAAATTCTTTTTGGAAGGAAAGTTATGGCCAACCTAGACAGCATATTAAAAAGCAGAGACATTACTTTGCCAACAAAGGTCCATCTAGTCAAGGCTATGGTTTTTCCAGTAGTCATGTATGGATGTGACAGTTGGACTATCAAGAAAGCTGAGCACCAAAGAATTGATGCTTTTGAACTGTGGTGTTGGAGAAGATTCTTCAGAGTCCCTTGGACTGCAAGGAGAGCCAACCAGTCCATCCTAAAGGAGATCAGTCCTGGGTGTTCATTGGAAGGACTGATGAAGCTGAAACTCCAATACTTTGGCCACATCATGAGAAGCACTGACTCATTGGAAAAGACCCTGATGCTAGGAAAGATTGGGGGCAGGAGGAGAAGGGGATGACAGGATGAGATGGTTGATGGCATCACCGACTCAATGGACATGAGTTTGGGTAAACTCTGGGAGTTGGTGATGGACAGGGAGGCCTGGTGTGCTGTGATTCATGGGGTCACAAAGATTCGGACACAACTGAGCAACTCAACTGAACTGAATGGGTTAAGAGGAGCAGCTTTCGTTATTCCTAACAAACCTTTTCAACTATGCTTGAGTTTACGCTAATGAAGTGACTCTTGGAGGAAGGGGAATGGGTTGCCATGTGGAGCCCTATATGATCAGAGGGTTGGAACTTTCAGCCCCACTCCCATACCTCTATGGAGGGGACTAGGGTGGACATTGAATTAACTGACGGCCAATGAATTAATCAATCATGCCTAAGTAACAGAACCTCCATAAAAACCCTAAACAATGGGGTTTAGAGAACTTCCGGGTGGTGAACACACCAAGGTGTTGACAGGGTGGTACACCTGGAGAGAGTGTGGAATTTCTACACCCCTCCCCTATATTTTGCCCTATGTATCTCTTCATCTGTATCCTTTATTACACCCTTCATAATAAACCAGTAAGTGTAAATATAATAAACCAGTTCTGTGAGCCATTATAACAAATCACCAATCTGAGGAGAGGACTGTGGAGCTCCTGACCTATGTACAGCCAGTTGGTCAGAAGTGCGGATGACAACTCGGGGCCTGTAACTAGTGTCTGAAGTAGGGGCACTCTTGCGTTGATGGAGCCCTTGACCTGTGGGGTCTGTATTTATTCCACGCAGTTGTGTCAGAAGTGAGTTAAATTGTTGTTGTTGTTTAGTCACTAAGTTGTGTCTGACTCTTTTGTGACTCCATGGACTGAAGCCCACCAGGCTCCTCTGTCCATGGGATTTCCCAGGCAAGAATACTGGAGTGGGTGGCCATTTCCTTCTCCAGGGTATCTTCCTGACCCAGGGGTTGAACCTGTGTGTCCTGAATTGACAGGCAGAGTCTTTACCACTAAGCTACCTGGGAAGCCCCAAGTTAAACTGTAGGGACACCCAGTTGAGGTCCACCAAGATCTAAAAACTTGCTTAGTATGGGGAGAAAAACTGACACATCTGGTGACAAAGTACTGTAGACTGGAGGAAATAGTTTTTCTTTTCCAGACCCAACTAACAATGGAAAAGTTAGTAGAGAAGTATATCACAGGATTAAGGTCAGTAGAGGAGTGTGTCAGATTAAGTAGAACCGAATGTCATAAAGCCAAGCCGATATCTCTGACAAAGAACAAGACTGGACTTCCAGTTACCAAAAGTCTTCAGTTCTATTTGAGTAAATCTTATAGACTCAGATGCTTCTATAATATTCAAAGGGCATAAATCAATCCACACAAGTTTTATTGTTTTCCTGAATTCAATGATGGCGCAAATTTTAAAACCAACTCAGTAACACCTCAGGCAAAAATTCAAATCTCTGAACTAAAGGCTTATGTTAAGCAAAGGAGATTTTCATGGGGCATAAGAAAGACAAATATAATATTTTGAAGACAAAACATTAAAAGGAAAGCTGTGGATTTTACATCATGTGATTATTTAAGAAAAGATAACATATGGTCTGCTATGTTAATTTTTCCCATCTAAAGGTTGACAAAAGATAAATGAGATATTTTCAGCAATATTAACTTATGGATCACAAAGGATGTGCAGAGTTTATTTAGAGGATGTAGAGAGAAAAACAAAAGATACTTTTGCTTCCCTGTATCTTACTTCCTTATTTAATTGCATTATACACACAGACAGGCTAGATTTAAAACAGCCTGAGCTGTCAGATAATGGATCCAAATTAGAATTCAGAGCTGAAAGTTGGGTCACTGTCCTTTCAAACTGCTGCCAACCTCCTGGATTCAGATAACTTTAGAAAACATAATTCTGTCTAGGTCACCAGCTATTTAAAAATAAAACATTCCTCCCTAAAGGAGGAAAGCCAAGTCATTGCAAACTGGTATTTATATAGCAGAGTTCTACTGGTGAGCCATTCTAGATCCTTTCTGGAACAAGAAAAGTGAGAGAGAAGGCAAAGATGAGAGCAAACACAGGAGTTTGACTTCACTGTCTACACCAAAAACAGTTACCGCCTCGGTGTCCTTCAGGAATACTCAAGACCAACTCCGTTTCGGTCACCCAGGGGTTCTGGTTAGAGGCATTGGCTTTGACTGTTTCTTCACTCTCCGCCATCAAATCCTGTCAAGTCTTAATCCTTCCCCACTTTCCATCTGCCTGCCAGTATTTCCTGTCTTCCAAGTTCACAGCCATCTTCCTCCTCCAATTCTGCCAAGTCTTTTAACCCTACTACTAAAGGAGTTATGTGCTAAAGGATCATCTTTCTTAACCCTATACAGATTCACCATGAGATAATGTATACAGTTCTTACAAGGCCACATAGGCATTCCCTGACATAGTCTTTACCTTTCATCTAGTTACACATTCCTCCACTTACCTTCATAAATCTACCTTTCAAGTCATTCTAAACTAACTACCCGTGAGATGGGCCCTAAGATAAGCAGCTCCCATTGAGTTCTGGAAGAACCTGAATTTACTTCTAGACACAGAATATGCCAAAGGTGATAGGATTATCATCCCTATGATTGTTGTTGTTATTCTTTAGTCACTAGTATGACTCTTTTGTGGCCCCATGGACTGTAGCCCACCAGGCTCCTTGGACCATGGGATTCTCTAGGCAAAAATACTGGAGTCAGTTGCCATTTCCTTCCCCAGGGGATCTTCTCAACCCAGGGATCAAATCTGCATCTCCTACTTGGCTGGTAGATTCTTTACCACTGAGTCACCTCAGTGGTAAGCCTCATTCCTATGATTGTATTATGATATATGGCAAAGGCAAAAGGATTTTGCAGATATAATTAAAATCTCCCATTAAAGACTCTTGAGTTACGTATAAGCCCAACCTAACCAGGCTATCCCTTTATTTATTTATTTTTTGTTCCTCTTTCTTCATTTTAATGTGTTCTTCAGGCTATCCCTTTAAAGACAGCCTAAGCCTTGCCTGGAGGCAGAGGCTTGAAGCAATAGGGACACTCTTCACCACTGGTCTTGAAGAAGTAAGCAGCATGATTTCTGAAGCCACAGGAATAAATTCTGCCAACAATCCAAGGAAGCTTTGAAGCAGATGTTATCTCATCAACCTCCAGATGAGAATTCAGTCCAATGAACAAGTTGACTTCAGCCTTAAGATCAAGGTGAGACTGTGAGCTGAAAATCTAGCCAAGTCCACATGGACTTGTGATCTATAGAAACCATGAGATAAAGGGATGCTATTTTAAGTCACTAAATTCATGTTAATTTGTTGCTCAGCAACGGAAAATGATTATGCTGTGGCATTTGATTTTATACCACCTTGTCATTTCTACAGTTGTTGTCCTAGCAACTATCTACTTACCCATCCATGCTATTCTTATGATGGAGATCAACCAACATTTGTTGAGCAACTATTGTGTGCCAAGGATTATGCTTAACAGGAAACACGAAGATGAATGAGATATGGTACACACAAGTGCTCTAAAAACAGAATGGCAACTGATCCAGTGGAGGTTTGAGATGAGAGAATGGCACCATTTTACTGGATTAGGGACACTGAACGACAGACATACAGAACTCACCCAGGTGGGAAAGGATATGAAAAGGTATTACAGAAAGAGGAAACAGCATGAAGGCATGAAATGGAGTGTAACATGCTTGGAAGGACAAAAAGTTTTGTAGCATAAACATATCATGAGCATGTCAACCACAAATTGGCACTTGCCAACAGCGCTTGCCAGATCCCTCTACAAGGATTAAATCATGCGCTGCTACACCTGCTGACCTTCAGCAGCCCCCTGAAGTTCAGGGTGGAGGGCAGAAATGAGGCAATCTGTGCTCCCGGGAAACTGGCAGGACAGGTCTTCACATAGATATTCTCTGGAGCTGATTTTCTAAGATCAATTCTCATATCTCCTCATACCTAGAAAAACACTCAAATCCCTCCTGGTGATGACTGTTTTTCGTGACTAACAGACGCTTCATGAGACCAGCAGGAACTTTCTACAAAAAAATACGTGCTTGATTGCACGTACTCCCCCCTTGACCAAAATCATGCATGTACAGTCCTCCCTTACATCTCTGGAGCAGTTTCTCAGAGCTATCTGAGGTGCTGTCTCCCAGGTTGCAGTCCTCATACTGCCCCCCAAAAACTTAACTCACAACTCTCACACTGTGCATTTTTTTTTAAAGTTGACAAAAGGTACAGAGAAGCCAGAACACAGAGAATCATCAGCTTAGATATTATCCTATAGCCAGCAAGAAACCCTTGCAGCATTTCAAGCAAGGGGAAGATGGTGCTAAGCTTTGAGGTTTTAAATAGTCTGGATGATGGTTTTGAGGGTGATATGCCTGGATATGGGAATACCAAATAAGCCAACCCTTTTTAAGTCAAAATGCTCAACACTCCATGTAGCTCAGTGATGGATAAAGAAAAGGATATAGAGCTGAGAACCGATCAGAGGCAAAATTGGCAATCATTAATTGAATATTTGCAGGGTAAGGGAAAGAGTTTGTCAGGGGTAATTCCAAGGTTTCTGGCTTTGCCTGGTTTGGTATTCAAATGTTCCTTTTGGAGTTTTCCCTCCCACCATGGTTTTCCTCACCCAATCCCAAGACATTTTTTCCCCTCTATCCTAGGCATTCTCATTGTCCCTTACCCAAACCATTTCTTTAAACATGTATTTCACTGTATTACAATGGTTTCCTTCTCCACATATCTTCCCCAAAGAGCCCGATTTATTACATGCCAAGCAGGACCTGAAGGACTTCTGTAACTTTAAATTTTGGACTTTGAGTGTCCTAAACTCAAGCTATTCAACAGAATGTCATTATGACACTAATATTTAGAGACACTGTTAGTAGTTTGATGGTGTCCAACTCTTTGGGACCGCATGGACTGTATCCGGCCAGGTTCCTCTAATTCTCCAAGCAAGAATACTGGAGTGGGTATTCCCTTCTCCAAGGGGATCTTCCCGACCCAAGGATCAAACCTGTGTCTCCTCCACTGCAGGCAGATTTCATTTATTTGCAAAGCTTTGAAATTTGATGGCTTTGAGGGAAATTAAATACTAATTTCCTCTAGTTCTGTATTTTAAAACAGGGTTTGGCTTTACTGTCACTAATTTTTTTTTTTTTTTAATTTTTACCTGTGAACAGAGTTTAAAGATAAGATCAAATAGGCCATCAACATTGTTTTTAGGTAAACTAAGATTGAAAAGTTCTTTCTTTAGACCACAGAAGGCCACACAGTGAATTAAAAGAAAAGGAACTGCCAACTAAAAATTGGTGGTTCCCATGTGCCTTTGCAAAGGTTAAGTAACTAGGCACCACAGCCACTGATCTTCAACACACCGTGAAAAGAATTCAGGGTCGAGATCAGGAATGAGGCACTCTGTGCTCTGGGAAAAAACTGTCAGAACAGGCCTTCAGATGGTGAAATATTTTCAGGAGAAGATTTCATAAGCCCAAATTCTTATCTCTCCTCCTATCTAAAAAGCACTGAAATCATCAGTGATATCTACTCCTCTTGACTAGTAGCAAGTCTCTGCCAAAACGCATGCTCACCTGCGGGTACCCACCTTCACTAAAATCACACGCAATGCTGACCTCCTCCCCTGCCTCTTTGGAGCAGATCCTCAGAGCTATCTGAGATGCTGTCTCTGGGCCACAATCCTCATTCTGCACCAAATAAAACTTAAGTCATAACTCTCACATTGTGCTTTTTTTTTTTTCTTATTCTTTTCAGTTGACAGAACTTCTATTTACCAAGCTACCACTAAGTATCAGATGCTATGTTGGGATCGAAACTTGTCCTAAACTGCCTGGGGACTGTAGAAACAGTTTTGCCTAGCACTAAAAATTAAGCCAGGGCTGTGACTGATTTAGTCAATAACAATCTCTGTCCCTGGGCCAGGAAGATCCCCTGGAGAAGGAAATGGCAACCCACTTCAGTATTCTTGCCTGGGAAATCCCATGGACAGAGGATCCTGGAGGGCTACAGTCCATGGGGTTGCAAGAGAGTAGGAGAAGACTGAATAGCTAAACAACAAAACAACATACAAAACATATATCTTTTAAAAAAAGAAAATCAAAATGATGATAAATAATTTGCAATTATAAAATAAAATCAATTTTCCACAGAGACCAAAAAAAATATATTACACTTGGATCCAAGAAACTGGGGTTCCCATGCTGTTTTTTTTCTGACAGTCCAAGGGACTTTCAGTTCAGTTCAGTCGCTCAGTCATGTCTGACTCTTTGCGACCCCATGAATCGCAGCATGCCAGGCCTCCTGTCCATTACTAACTTCCGGAGTTTACTCAAACCCATGCCCATCGAGCTGGTGATGCTATCTAGCCATCTCATCCTCTGTGGTCCCCTTCTCCTCCTGCCCCCAATCCCTCCCAGCATCAGGGTCTTTTCCAATGAGTCAACTCTTCGAATGAGGTGGCCAAAGTACTGGAGTTTCAGCTTTAGTATCAGTCCTTCCAATGAACACCCAGGACTTATCTCCTTTAGGATGGACTGGTTGGATCTCCTTGCAGTCCAAGGGACTCTCAAGAGTCTTCTCCAACTTTAAGAAGTACCTAAACTGTATCATGCTTTTCTTACTCATAAAACAAGTACTAAAAAAATCTAACTCACTCTAACAGTTACTATGATATTAACCATAAACTACAAATAAAAGCATTTGGAAAGGTAAGGGGAATATATACATGCAAAGTGATAGCATTTTTATTTTATTTTATTTTTTTGTACTCCTGCGTTTAGGAATTCATGATCCCTCGAATGTGACTTAATAATATTTTTGATCATATAAAGATAACCAATCCTGTGGGTATTGGGAGCTATGATAGGCTAATCAATCAGCAGGAACACTATTTCATTAAGTAGCATTCCTTATGAGCTTCTCTGTACTACTTTGCAGTCTAATCAAGAAAATGAAGGCAGACTTCCTATTTTCCCCACCAAGTGCTAAAAATGCTAAACTGTGTTCATTCATCATAAAATTACAATATGGCCCTGTCATTACTGGGTTAAAGATAGCTTGTGTCACTGCTTCCAGATTTAATCAGACTTACTAATAATCATTTCTCAGCTCAAGGGTAATGATACATACTCGACACAAAATAATGCTGAATTTTCATTAATGCCTCAGGGATCAAATGATTATAGCTATCACTATTCTAATTTAGTATAATCAACACTAAATTATTTAGGGTTTGTTGGCACTTTTTCAGTGTGAAGATAAAAAATGATCTTATTTTTCCTTTTCTTTCCCCAGAACACCTTTGTCTTAGAGCTGTAGTACGCTAGGCACACAAGAACAACTTGATCTCAAATTTAAAGCCAGCACAGACTAAGGAATTCTTAGGACCTCAGCCATCAGAACATCTGTATAACCAAAGAGGCCCTGGAAGTCATTATTCATTGGAAAAACAGACCTGATAAGTTCCAAGTTTTGGTAATCTGGCAATAAATCTAGTGATAAATTAGTTGTCATTTGTCTTTTTCTTTCTCGATTCTGAAACTGCATCAAAAAGCAAGGGACATTATGGAAGCAGCATCTGTAACCTCTCTGATAATGTAAAGCTAATGTTCTAGTTTAGGGACTCTGAAATTTCCCCATGGCCTAAGTTATGCTGTTCTAACTGACATCTCTCATTGATTGAATAAATGTTAGTTTGGGCTGTAAAATAAAAGCTCTGTATATTGACTGCCCATCTCTTGTTAACAACAAGCAGTCCCTGGAAAAGCATAGTCCCTTTTGTCTAATTACAGAAAAATCTAATTTTAGAGGTATCCAGTTTAATTTATTTTAAAATTAGAACAACTTTAGTGTAGATGATGCTAGGAAAGACAGTGATTTTGAGAAAGTCATGCAGCATAAACCTAGTCTTTTTTATTTTCCAATAGAAGTTTTGATAGATATTCAAATTTACAAGGTACTTTTATTAGCTATATTTACACTTCCATAGGCTGCACTCTTTAGGAATGACTCGTTTAATAGATTCTTTGGTTCATTTCTACATTCACAGCCAGTGTCAAGTTGTCACATTTTATCCATCAGTATTCCTTATCTCGTGCACTTTTCAAAGTTTAGTGACTTTCAATCACATTGAACCTTCTTACTTTTACAACTTCACTATCAATCATTATTTCACTCATTATGTCAATATTACATTATCTGCCTTCTGAATTTTAACCATCATGTTAAGAGAAATGGTAATGTAATATATTCACTATGATAACATGGGCAAAAATCAATTGTAATCAACTGGCTGCTGTGAAATAAGAATGGTTGTTTATGAATGAGTAACCACTACCCTCTCTGTCTTTCTTCACAGCTCACAAGTTGAGACATTAAATGGGTGCTGGGTATGATATTGCTACCAACTTACTCTCAACAAATGTCAAATATGCATACTGAACAGAGCACTTTTAATTTTCCATGTAGTTTAAGATCAGGCAAAGCACAGAAGGTTGAGGTTAATAATTTATGGTAGTGATGATGATAATTCACTTTTATGAAATGATTACTAGATGCCAATTTCTGTACTAAACTTTAAGTATATATTATCTCATATAATCCTAGTAGCAATCCTCAGTGTGAAGATGTTTTATCATGTCTAGTTTACAGGTGAAAAAACATAGATTCATAAGTTGGATATTTATGCAAGATCATACGGCTAAGAATTTTTAGATCTAAGATAACAACTTAGACTGTTTGATCAAAATACCTAGATTATTAACTAATCCATGGGGTCGCAAGAGTCGGACACAACTTAGTGACTAAACCGCCATTAACCAGTCTAGTCATGTTATTCTTAAATTACAATGAATGAAACTTTAGAATGATGTTTAGGTGGTATATGGTATAAAATTCTTGCCCTAATCATTGACTGACAATACCAACCCCGACTCTCTGACCAAATGTGTTTTGAATTTTCCAGTTAGTATGGAAGAGATCCTTCCTAAAAGAAGCTAGAGGTATCTAGTAAGGACTGGTCTGCATTTGTTTTCATGAGAACAATTAAATTATCAAGTTCAAAGGTAATACATTCACAGGAAACTACTTATGTTTATATTTTTTCTATTTTTCAATTATTAAGCCTGAGCCATCATAAAATTGTTTTACAACCCAATTTTTTTTAGCAAGATCCTAAATGTTAAATAAATATTTCACCAGTTAAAATATCCTTACTCATTATATTTATAATAATGATGATAATGATGAGGAGGAAAAAGAGAAAGAGGAAGAGGAAGGAGGAGAGGGAGAAAGAGGAGGAGATAGACAGGGGGAAGAGGAAGAAGAAGAAAGAGGAAAAAGAGAGATCATGCTTATATTTTCAATTAATTTTATGGATTATTGGATGAATTAATGATTTCAAGGCTATTTTTAGAGTATCTACATTTTTTATGGACATATTCAAAATTTTTCAATACTTCAAAACTGAAGATAAAATCAGTGATCATGTTCTTTCAGCAAACACCACAGTGAGCCAAGATACTTGTGTGGGAGGCTCTAGGTGCAAAATTTAATTGGTGTCTGATTAAACATGAATTGGAAAATGCAGTAAATTAGAAGGTGAGACAAGCAGGAGTCAGGGCAATAATCTGGCACATGGTTGCTAGGATCACATAAAGATAATTAGGGCAGGTAGCCTGGATAGGCAGAAGGCAGGAAACAGTACTTCAAGGACAAAGACTAAGGATGCTGTGGCTCCAGTGTATGTTCAGCACCTTGGATAGCTCTTTGGGAGCTGGACAGACAACATTTTAAGTGTAGACTTCTAACCTTGAAACTGCAGAATCAAGGGGCTATAATAAGTAGGTAATCTATTTAAAACCAGGAGTAATTCATATAAGTTCAGAAAATTTATTAATTTCCTTGTCAGACTAAAAGATGCTGTCAATCTGCCTGACTTGGAGACCCCTGGGGATGCGCATGGTTTTAACAGAGCTGGGGAGTCAAGTAAAAGACTTCATTATCTGGCATCTTGAGCACTAGTTTAGCTGAGGTCTGGGGCCCTCTATGCAAATCACAAGTACATTATCATCCAGAGAGATGCATTAGTAGTGATATTAATTTAAATTTATAAACTCCTCCACTATAACAGAAATCACAGAAAGCCTTAATCCAGTTTTATAAGTGTATTATCAAAAGGTATTTTAGACTCAAAAGTACTTTTTAATCTTCTACACAACAGCTGTGGTGACCTTTATTGATCAATTTCACTCTCCTCTAAAGTTCCTTTTGCTATTTTTCATATTTTTAAAATTGAGAAAATGTATTTCCCAGTGAATATCTTACGATCCTCTTTGTATTTATTTTCATAACTTCAGGGTCTGATTCATTTTTGCCTACCCAGAACCAAAGACTTGACTTGCCATATTGTAGGACCCTGGTAAATGCTTGTTAAATGAAGAAATGAATGGGTGGCCATTCTATGTAACTAGTAAATATTATAAAGGCACATTATACAAATGCAGATTAGAGATATAATCAAATAAACCATGTGACAAAGTTAATTGGCATGTCTTTGTTGACCCAATTAGCCATTAATCCAAGTTCTAAAATCATAAAGAATCCTCAAGGGCTATAGTGCTGGCACAGAATATTTTACTGATTTTAAGCTAAATTCACTTCTCTCCTAATGCTATGTGGGCAATTACACAACTATCAACACTAATAAATATTTGTCTGCAAATATCCACGCTCTGAACTTCTCTGGTCAATCTGCTCTTCAAATGTGCCAAACTTATTCATACCTTACTGTGTGTACTCTTGATGTGTGTGCATTGGCTCTGAATGATCTTATTATAGATATTCTCATCCCTGACTTTTCTGCAAATGGGTGGGAACTACTGACAAGAAAATATCTGATAATAAACACAACACACATATATAGTGATCACCTAGAATCTCACCAATGCAGAAAATGTTAATCGTGGTAATGTTCTGACCAGTTCCCTTTCTTTTAGGAAAAGACGTGCATCATAATTGTCATAACCCAAAATGATAGTTCTAAGAAATCAGTGTGCAGTTGGCACAAAGAAGCTCCAACCGCTAAAACTTATTCCAACATGGTACTGAAAGACTAATTGGAAAACTATCTGCTTGCCTCAACTAGCAAATACATGGCAATTAGTACATGGGGGATTAACTTTTCCTAAGGTTAAGAGTTATAGAAGATGAAGACAGTTTAGGGTAGAAGTTAAGCATGAATTTGACTCCTGAATTCTCCATTTAAGAGCAGGGGACACTAGGCAAGTTGATTTCTTTAGGCCTCATTCCTTATGTATATAATGAGGGATGATAATAATACCTGCAAAATAGCTAATACATAGTTGTAGTGAGAATTAAATGTGACAATGTATGTAAAACACTCAGCGTAATACTTTGCACATTAAACATTTACACATAAAGTGCTTTAGACATAAAACAACAAATGTTAAATGCTTTACTAACAGTATTATTTCAGCTCTGAGATGTTCATCTCATGACTAGTAACAGCATAGGAGTCCTCAGCATCCAACTGGGCCAGATAGTCAGAGAAAGGAATTAAGTGCACACGTTTTTTTCCCTGCCGCAGGTTCTGAGTTTTAGGATCTTCAACTTAGTATATGATATTCAGCAGTTTCTGCTCCTCACAGAACCAAGATCCTTAGAGGAAAAACAAGAAATGGGTGACTGATGATGGGAGGAAGGCTAAGAGTGAGGGAAGGAAATGTGTCTGAAGTGACCCTGTGTCTTTACTCCTTCCACGCTCTTTACAAATCAAAGTGCGAAAAAAGGAAGACATTCTATATTCCTTGTCAAGAAAATATAACGGTAAACATTTGGGTTTACCGTTTACCGCTATTTGGGTTCTTAAGCTATCCTTGCACTTTGGGAGATGATATATGTATGGTAGGATCACAGTCCCTAAATAAGCTCATTATTTTGTTGAGGGCTAAATCCTAACAACTGCACCAGCAAATAAAGTGGAAAACAGTGAAGTGGGCTTCCCTCGTGGCTCAGGGGTAAAGAACACACCTACCAAGACAGGAAATGTGGGCTCCATCCCTGGGCCAGGAAGATCCCCTGGAGAAGGAAATGGCAACCCACTCCAGTATTCTCGCCTGAGAAATCCCATGGACAAAGAAGCCTGGTGGACTACAGCCCATGGGGTCTCAAAGAGTCAGACACGACTTACTGTCTAAACAACAACAAACAGTGAAGCATTACAAAGGTCTGGGGAGAGGTATTTCATTCTCTTCTTTCTGTTGTCAACTCAACCTGGCTACAACAGCTCAAGCACATGGGCCTTCTATCAGGAAGATGTAGGTAAACGGTGGGCTCCCCACGCTTCAACAGCACAGAACATGTGAGGAGCCACATTGTGGATGGGAGTAAGAGGTGGCTTCGCATTGTTTTCAGCTTTTGGGTTTTCTCATTATTCCAGACTTACAGAATCCAAGTTTGATCCTATGGATCATCCACGTCTATGGAAAATGTAGGAAAATACCTAGATTTCTTAAAAAAGAACCAAAGGCACAAAATACTGAACACCTGGAATTCCAACCTCTGAAGACTTTACTTAATAGAGAGAACACAAGCTCACATATTTGACTTGCAACTTTGCCCTGGGAACAAACACTTCTCATGTGCTAGCCAAGGAGTACTGCGTAGAAAAATAAAGGCTCAATCAGAAGTGAACAAAAACTGCCCTCCAGAGACCTGACTCAATCAAGAGCTTAAACATGTCTAAAACCACATCTAAAATGCAAAGATCCAATGTCAAGGTCAGGGAGAGTAGAATTCCTAAGCAGCTAAGGAACTGATAAGCCCCCCACCAAGTTGATAGTACCCTTTGTTAATCAGTTTCACTCAAGTCCTGCTGGTCTCAAGATTGTCAATATCCAAACAAAGGGCAGCACTGAGACCCTACTCCCCAGACAACCTTCACCCCTGCCTCTCTTTTCAGAAGAGGAGGAATTCAATTGCTCTGCTGAAGCTGGAGTGTGATTCTAACATCAACCTACCAGGCTGAAAACCTACATATACACATGCCTTCCTACCTACCTACCACTTCCTCCCCACCAAACCACTACCACCAAAAAAAACCCAAAAAAACAAAAAACCACAAACAAAAAACCACCTCTTCGTTTTCTCTCCCAACCAAGGGAGGAAATATTCCAATGTCATATGAGGTCCACATGACAAGTTGAAGACCATCTCACGGTTAAAATCCCCCGGATGTCCAGAGTCAGAGGGCACCCCATCAGTGACACCTGTTCTCTCATCACTTGGCACAGGTTTTCCCAGTACTACTGGCCTGTCAGTTGCTTCCTGCAGGTGAATTCCCTACCTACCTTATACAGAGAGAAAGGCTGACCCATGGCACACACTCTCTACTGCCAGAGGAAGTCTTCTAGCAAGTTAATTTTCCAGTTTATTTTCAGAAATCTTCTTTCTTAAGCTTACCTCCTTTTTACAACATCCCACTCCCCATCCACAGAAGTACAAATCGTTCAAAAAAAGGCTGAGTGGCAGAAACTAATTCAGAATCTTGGGTAAAAGTATAACCTAAGAGTTTGCTTCTCCTTGGCTCAGCATTCAATAACCTCCTCTATACTTCCCCCTTTCATCCTCCACCTTATTGTTCAGTCACTCAGCCACATGTGACTCTTTGTGACCCCATGGGCTGCAGCACCAGGCTTCCCTGTCCTTCACCATCACCCCTGAGCTTGCTCAAACTCACGTCCATTGAGTCAGTGATGCCATCCAACCACCTCATCCTCTGTCATCCCCTTCTCCTCCTGTCCTCAATCTTGCCCAGCATCAGGGTCTTTTCCAATGAGTCAGTCCTTTGCATCAGGTGGCCAAAGTACTGGAGCTTCAGCTTCAGCATCAGTCCTTCCAATGAATATTCAGGACTGATTTCCTTTAGGATGGACTGGTTGGATCTCCTGGCAGTCCAAGGGACTCTCAAGAGTCTTCTCCAACACCACAGTTTAAAAGCATCAATTCTTCAACGTTCAGCCTTCTTTATGGCCCAACTCTCACATCCATACATGACCACTGGGAAAACCACAGCTTTGACTAGACGGACCTCTGTCGGCACAGCGGCGTCTCTGCTCTCTGACGCACTGACTAGGTTTGTCAGGGCCCCACCTGCCTCTCCGAAATTTCTACCTCATGCTGATACACGGGCATGTTCCTTGTATCCTCCCCCACGATCTATGACAGACGTCACACTGCAGTCTTTCCATGCACACATGGAATCTTCCTCTTTGGAGATTTTAGGACAGTATCTCTGTTGGAAATAGTGCGTCCCCACTCATATCCATCTGACTGCCCTATCCCAATGATCTGAATTATTATTCCTTCTCTCCTCATACTGCCTAAATTATTTCCATGTATGCCTGGTACCAGTGGTAAAGAATCCACCTGCCAGTGAAGGAGACAGAAGAGACAGGGGTTCAATCTCGAGGTCAGGAAGATCCCTGGAGGAGGAAATGACAACCCACTCCACTATTCTTGCCTGCAGAATCCCATGGACAGAGGAGCCTGGCAGGCTACGGTCCATGGGGTGGCAAAAGAGTCAGACACAACTGAGCGACTAAATCACCACATACCCCAAGATGTTTTGCACAGAGTAGGTGCTCCTTTGTGGTAAGAACTACACTCACAGACTCAGTGAGTTGTTAATTACACCTTTCAGATTTCAGAGAACTTGGATTTCCTTAAAGTAATTACAAGTATGAACAAGTCAGATTTCTAAAAATTCTAATCACTGTAGAGCCTCATTCAAGGCTCTACAGCTTCCACGCTTCTAATGGATTATGAACTTTAGCCTAAAACTGTCTGAATAATTACCATCAGCATTGCTAAATGCAGTTTTTTTTTTTTTGGCTCATCCTAACTATATTCATTTTATAATGTGAATGCTAATAAAGAGGAGGAATCTACATATTCAGAAGTCTACAAAGTGAGAAAAGTCTTGGCAAAGACAGCAAATATGCTTAACCTATTCCTTTGAAAATAAGCAATTCATGTTACCATAATTCTATGTAGCAGCACAAGTCTTGCCTAAACAATTTAATGCCTAATGTATGACATGGAGGCATATTTTATTCCATAACATATGTAGCCATGGGTCTGAAAAAGAAATATGCATAGCACAAGGAGAGTTGAGTATCACCTTTGGAGATAATATTATTTATCCATAAGACACTCTGCAGTGCAAAATGACTACCAGAAGGCCTTAAGTCTACAGATATATATCAGCAATCTTGTTACTTGTTATAGTGAACTTCATCCTCTGGAAAAATTTCAGAGAAGACAGCTTTCAAGATGGTTATAGAGACACAACAAGGCATACACAGGCATCAGTAATCTTACTGTGCTGTTGACCATTAAGGATTTATAAGATAATTGATATTTCAAGTTCTCAAGTACTCAAAACATGTGTCATAAATTCACTTGAGGTTCAAGAATTTAGATTAATTGATGGAAAGCTATAGTTACTTCAAAAGTGGTTGTTAATTTTAGAAGTTATATCTTGGCTATATCCTCTAAATTCTTGAGATCGACATTATTTAAAAAAAAAAAATATGCCCTCAGTCTTGTTACCAGCATAAGGAAAAACAAGCTGAACCAAAATGGTATGCAATCCAACTTTCCACAAGGGAAAAATGATTTTGCAAATGTGAAAAATCTAGGGAAGTGTGTAGATACAACATGGTTGGAGAGTTTTATAGAACAGTCCTAAGCTATGGATTAGGGTTGTGCATAGCAACATGAGTGGAACTATGAAGAGGCTTAGGGTTGAAATAATCTGACCCTCTTATTGTACCAAAAAGGCAGTAAGACTCCGGGAGATGGTTAAGAAGCCTATCCGAGGTCATAGAGCTACTTACTATTGAGTCATGACTAGAAATACCATCGCTGGACTTTTCTCTTTCTACAGGACAATCTTTGGATCTAGTCCATAGAAAGATTAGAGATAAAATACTGTGACTATGAAGTTCTGAGAGAGTCAATTCCTAGGCAGGTTGATAAGAAGTCCAGGGTTCCCGAGGAGGAGAAAGGGGTCTGGGGTTCTCAAAGAGGAGACAGGGGTCTGGGGTTCTCAAGGAGGAGGAAAGAACAAGCTTTTGCCCCCTACATTCCTCAGTCTTAGTCACATAAAATGTTTTGTTTTGTTTTTTTTCCTTTAAGCAGAGTTGATGATTACAACAAAAGAACTCATCTTGAACTCTACTAAGGATTATGTACCAACAATGTATCCTGCCTGAGGACAGTTTCTCCTTCCTGAAAACCTTCTGAGGAATCCGGTTATCTTAAAATGTATATTATGGGAGTGGGTCTAGTAAGATCTTTACTACCTTGAGACATTTCTTTGACTTACTGTAATAACTAATTAAAAAAGGATGTAGCTCCCCTGTTCACACTAGCGAGGCGGGCACGCTCCGTCCCCCTTCTGATGTCTGTGTCAGATGCTTTCTCTGTCCCATCTTATACTTTAATAAAACTCTGCTACACAAAAGCTCTGGAGTGATCAAGCCTGGTCCCTGGTCTGAAAGCTAAATCTTCTTCAGAGATCACGAATCCGACATCATTCACCATAAGCTATCAGTTTTATGGCATGTCAATAACAAGATCTCCTTGGAAGGCCTATAAGAAATACCTGTGAATTCCAGGAAGACACGTAATAGTCAATGAATCTCCAGTGGAGCAATACCCCAAACTTGAACGTAGATTGTTGCTAAATTTGAAAAACAGTTCCTGATATGCTGCATTCAAATGATTTTTGACAGCAACATTAATTGTCTCTGGGATCTTAGAATTTGGTAGAAAACTGGTTTTGTTTTCCTGTGCTAAGACTGCTTCTTTTCATGATTTCAATTTCTAGCAGTAAATGCTGGTTCACAGACACGTCAGGAAAACACAGGGATGACACACAGTGAAGGCTCTGGGATGACTTATTTTTTTTTTTACTCTAAACCCCAAAATTTTCTGATGCTTTCCTATAACTCATACTTTTACCAGAAGAGATTAACAAATCTTTGAAAGATAACTTTCCATGGGTAGGTTTTTGTCTTTGTATCTTACCAAAATAATAATATCATAAGCATCTGTCTCCACAGAACTTTAAATTATCCAGTAGGAAAATGAGGATCATTGTATCCTGAGAAACTATACACTGTGTAAAGATAGGAACAGTGTGCTGAGCTGTGCTTAGCTACTCAGTCGTGTCCTGGACTGGACCCTGTCCTGGACCCTGGACTGCAGCCCGCCAGGCTCCTCTGTCCATGGGGATTCTCCAGGCAAGAATACTGGACTGGGTTGCCATGCCCTCCTCCAGGGGATCTTCCCAACTCAGGGATTGACCCCAGGTCTACCGCATTGCAGGAGGATTCTTTACCGTCTGAACCATGTGGGAAGCCCAATGTAAAGATAGAAACTGCAGTTATATACTTTTTTGCATTTTTCATTCTATATATCTGAGTGCTCAGTAAAAACAAAGTTTTGAAGGAAAGCAAGAAAATGAACCCTAAATCCTTATTGGAAGGACTGATGCTGAAGTTCTAATACTTTGGCCACCTGATGCAAACAGCCGACTCATTGGAAAAGATCCTGACACTGGGAAAGATTGAAGGCAAAAGGAGATACAGAGGATGAGACGGTTAGATAGCATCATCAGTTCAATGGACGTGAACTTGGGCAAACTCTGGGAGATAGAAAGGGACAGGAAGGCCTGGAGTGCTGCAGTCCATGGGGTCACAAAGTCAGACATAACTAAGTGACTGAAGACAAGATATTTCAAATCAGGAAACTTTTAGTTTAATTCTTGGCTCTGTACAAGTTAAATATTTAAATCTCAATGACTTCATCTGAAAAGACTAGGAAGATTGCATATCTCACAGGACAGTTGAGAAGATTAAATGAGCTAATGTGTATCATCAAATAAGCAAGTAAAAGACTTCAAGATTATAACACTGTACGTGCTCAAAAAAAATGTGAATTTATTCATTGCTAGCATTCCAAACATAACTGTTAGATTGAAATGGACTGAATTCACCTTCCATCGAAATGTGCCCCATTCTGGTGGAGGAAGACAACAGGTGCTTGCGCTGATTGCTACGCTGCAGAGAATTCTGTGAATGGAAGCAAAAAGCAAAGCTACGAGAGGGAACTGAAGTCACCTGTAGAGACTAACTACAGGAGAAAGTGGCTGCTAGCCGTGGACCACAAGATAATGACTAACTCAGGTGAAGCAAAGCACATTTGACAAGGATGAAGCATGTGTTGTGGAAACTTGGGACAGGATGAGTGCCACTAAAAATTAGAAAGACCAAATTTGGCTGATGACAGCTGCCAAGGATATATGACAACTTGGAAACAGCAACATAACATGTAATCAGAGGATGCTTGACCTTGGCTAAGTGGATTATTCCAACAGGTATAATTAAAGGCTGCCATATGGGCTGCAGACTAGGTAGTTACAAATATGACCGTAATTTCAGAGGCATCAAAAGGAATCCACTGCCAAGTAAATACCTCTCACCCAGGCTGAAATTATACTGTTAGATGACATCTCTGCTATAGTGCCTTGAATATTAATAATGCATGTTTTATTGTGAAATGATTTATCAAATCGTTTTCCTAGATCAGACTCTTACTTTTATGGGGGGTAATGGGGAATAAAGGAGGACCTTGGGTACTAGGGACACAAGAGGGGAGATAAGTTGGGGGGTGACAAACAAGGGAAATAGATGTGGACCTCAGAGTCTTCAGGCTGGAACTATAAACGGCTTGTCTCATTAGTAGGACTCTCCTTGGGAAGACTAGTACTGCCAAGTTTGAGAGTCTGCCCTCAAACACGGACCAAGAGTAGCTGTGCATTAAATGTAAAGTTACACATATTTTACAATATTATATACTTTCAAAATAATGATTGCCACAATTGGCAACATTTGTTGACAATCGGCCCTGTACCAAACGTGTTACATACTAGCTCACTTATTCTTTACTAGAGCCCTATGAGGGGCTTCCCTATCATAGCTCAGTTGGTAAAGAATCTGCCTGCAATGCAGGTGACCCCAGTTCAACTCCTGGGTTGGAAAGAGCCACTGGAGAAGGAATAGGTTACCCACTCCAGTACTCTCAGGCTTCCCTCGTGGCTCAGCTGGTAAAGAATCTGCCTGCAATGCGGGAGACCTGGGTTTGATCCCTGGGTTGGGAAGATCCTCTGGAGAAGGGAAAGGCTACCCACTCCAGTATTCTGGCCTGGAGAATTCCAGGGACCATAGAGTCCATGGGGTCACAAAGAGTCGGACACAACTGAGCGACTTTCACTTTCAGAGCCCTATGAGGTAGATCTGTTATCCTTCCTGTAAGAAACCCTGGGTTATCCATCCTAGGTTAGGATGGATTCGCTAATTCGTCTGTTAAATGGAAGAGTCAGGACTCTAGTCAGATATTATGACAAAGGGGAGCAAATGGAGACACATACGAACTTGAGATCCATCTCTATGCAATGTCATAGGCAACAGAATGAGAAGGTAGGTTCTCACCGAGCTGAGAATTTCTCTTCCAGTACAATGACAGCAACAAAAGTGCTCGCAGACCCCTGACTTACAACCAGAAGTTTCACACCCAAAAGAAACCTACCGATTGGGCTACTTTGGCCCATGCTGTTATAACAGTA
The DNA here is from genome assembly GCF_910594005.1 of Cervus elaphus. Taxonomy (NCBI): domain Eukaryota; kingdom Metazoa; phylum Chordata; class Mammalia; order Artiodactyla; family Cervidae; genus Cervus; species Cervus elaphus. The sequence continues at coordinate 12,732,361 of NC_057826.1, forward strand.
AGCTAATTTATAACCACTGTTAATTATAAAACCATCCCATGTTAAATAACAATACAGTACCAACAGACATAAACCATGCTGTACCAGGAAGAAAGAGACACATGCAGTCACCTCCAGGCTTTCACTCTCAGAACACAGGCATGTTAACAATGATGGATGTGGAAGCAAAGAGGGATAAATCTGGAGGCAGAGACTCCTGAACATCAACTAGCAGGAACTGAGATGATCAAGTGCTCTGCTTCGCCAGATACCATTTCACATATTCACTAAAATAGTCCATCATCCGCTCTGTGGCAATGAAGTTGTTGAAGTTCCTCTGCCTGCTCTGCCTTTTTTCAGTTGCACTCAGCTGGAAAAATAATTTAATTTCAAGGTACTAAATAGGAATCTATTCTTCTGTATCTTCCTACAGAATAAAGACAGGCATTATGGTATATTCCTGTATCTATTTTAAAGTGCCATCCCCAAACTCCTTTTTCTGAGCACCAAAATTCTTGCTACTTTCCAGCAGCAAAAATGACTTTGCTAGGAAAATCTATACACCAAAATGATAAAGATTTAAAATACTTTTCTGCCTCAACCTTCCTGTTGACACTAATCCCATAGAGGTCTTCTGAGAATCATTCTGAATTTGGATTCTGCTAAGGGTAAGGTTTCTTCTCCATTTTCATTGTTTCCTCCCATTTGAAGAGATGTTCCATACAAGCAGCATTCTTGGCAGGCCCCCAGAGAAGGAACTGGAGCTTCAATCTGCCTAATTCTGAAGTGTAACATCAACAAGACTACTTAGCTGTGAGATCTGAGCTTCACCCTGTAACACTGTCTTCATGGGTATGGACTCAAGCACTGGTATATAAAGACTGGACTGGTGTGTAAATCTCTGCCCAGTTTCAAACGCAGTGACATCATATCGGTAGCTTAAAACTGACCAAGTGGGGAGAACTTCACCCCAGAAATCTATAAACACTAAAAATCAGACCCTCCCCCACAAATGCTAAACATTTACTAGTACACAGCTGAATGAAAACATCTTTGTTTTTGTTTTTGTTTTTTTCCTGGTTCCCCAACCAGGGATCAAGGTCTTGTCCTCTGCAGTGGGAGCACAGAGTCTTAAACCACTAGACCACCAGGGAAGTCCTGGAAAACACATTTAATCGTTTAATCTTTACCGATCTAACCCCTGTGTTCATCTCAATTGATAATGAACTCAGTAGGGGGTATTATCTAGGCCCTGTCCCCACCTCCAGCAATTTCCCAAGGACTGTCTACTTCCTTTTTCTACTAATCATCAGGAAAACAAAAGTTTGTGGGTTTTTTTTTAAAGGGTATCTGTCTAGTTCTACATGTATCAGCTCAAAAAGAGACTAAATACAAAACCTTGAAGAATGGCCAAATTGTAAAGCATTAAAACATACAACCACTTAATAATTCTTTTAGAAACTGCTCATGAAACTCTTGTCCTTGAAATACGTAAAACAAGAGAAAAAGGCTAGTTTTCTTTACTTTCTCCTTCTTGCCTGTAACATTTTATGTGACTTTATAACCTTAATGTGTAGCCTCCTTTTTTTATAAAAGGTTTACTCACCCCTGAAAAATCTGAAGCTGCAATTTTAGCAGACTCGACACAGTGGTGGTGGTATTTCAGTCCCAAGATCTAAATTACAGAGAGCCTGCTCTGCCTGTAATGCTGTCCTACTCAGCCTCCTACAGGGCTGTAACCCAAAGTTCCCATCACCTTATATACAAAAAATAATAATAATAACATTTTAATTAAAATGCCTGCATAGAAACACCCACTGCCATTAATAATCATATAATTCTAAGGCACTGTTAAAAGAAAAGCCTGGCCAAAATACAGATAGCTTTCTTACTTTTTCCCATTCTTCTGTTAAGCTTTTGTTAAAAGAAGGCATCAAATGTTAACCTGTATGCAAATGCACCATGGTTAATCTGACCAGCTGGGGCCTAACGGGAAGTCACTATTAACTGCATCACACACAGTATCCTGAAGAGAAGGCTGAACAGGTAGACTCAGCTTTACCCTAGCTCTGTCTCTGAGAAACCATCTAACCGCGGGGAAGTTCCCTAATTGCGCCAGGCTGGTTCTCTCATCTATACACTATCCTGTGAGGTTTCTGGGCTCTTCCTGCTCCAACATCCCAGGTGCCTTCTCTCCGCGGGGTCTCAGCGGTGGCCTGCCACCTCTGTCTCAGCTCCGGGCATGTTAACATAACCTGCCACGCGTTGTGTGAGTTAATTAAAGGGAACTGATTGCCTTTCGCCTTTTAAACCTTTCGGAACTCCACGTTCTGCCTCCCATCTCCACATGCGGTACATAAAAAAGTGCCAAGCTAGGGTACAAGGCATCATTGCGCCTGTTCTCCCTAAATCGTTGCTGTCAACATTTCTTTCCCAGCCTTCACTTCTCAGATAATTAGAAGGTGGTGAATTCTGCTTGTCTCCAAAGTCTCCGCCCCCTTTCACACGCGGGATGGGATCTTTGTTCAGATTCCTTACAGCCGCTGTGCAAAGCTGACATACGGGCTCCAGACCCTCTCTCTCCCCCCACCCCCAGCCCCCAGCCCCCCATTCCACTTGACAAGCTGGAGAGGAACAGCTTGAGATAGTTGCTTCAATTATAGGCTGCATTAATTAAAGTGGTGGTATTTTTTACATAGAACAGAACATTATGAACCAAATTTAAACACGGTTTTTTAAACATAAAGTGTAAACCGGTGTCGTTACTATCCACACCTCTGAGTTAGGTTTTCTGTGGGTCCTTGGGGGGCTTTCTAGAATCATCAGCTCTCTAGGTTGGGGGCGGCCCTGAGTGCCCCCTGGTCCAGTTAGCCGTCTGACCCGTAAATCTCCACGATGCTCTGCCAACGGGTCCTACCGTTTCTGCGTGTGCCCGTCCGGCAGCCGGAAAGCTACCACCAGAGGGAGACAGACCGCGCTGGGACAATTCAGACTTTCCTAGTTCTCAGCTTCTATGTATCAGACCTTCCAGCGCTTATGTATCTCTGAGTCTAAAATATATATTCTATTTCCATCCCAGTTTAACAGATGGGGGAAATGGGGACAGACAAGTAACTCACCTAAGGACTCATATAAGTGTCAGACTTAGGATCTGAACCTAGACCCACCCCTTAAGTCCTGAGGCTATATTGCCTCTATCTTCATAATGAGTACTGAAAATGTGCCCCTGATTCAATTTATTCAGTTCAGTTGCTCAGTTGTGTCTGACTCCTTGAGACCCCATGGACTGCATTACGCCAGGCCTCCCTGTCCATCACCAATTCCTGGAGTTTACTCAAACTCATGTCCATTGAGTCGGTGATGCCATCCAACCATCTCATCCTCTGTCGTCCCCTTCTCCTCCTGCCCCCAATCCCTCCCAGCATCAGGGTCTCTTCCAATGAGTCAGTTCTTCGCATCAGGTGGCCAAAGTATTGGAGTTTCAGCTTCAGCATCAGTCCTTCCAATGAATATTCAGTTTATTAAGCCACTTTAAATATGTACATAACTCATTTCTTATTTGCCAAGTTTTCTCTGCATGTCATTATTTACTGCTAACTCTCCACTCTTGCTCTCCACTTTTCTGACTACAAAAACAAACCCACTCCAGCTCCCTCAGCCTCCATAATGAGAATGTTCACCTCCATTCCCCTTGTTTATTCTAATCTTTCCCACCCTTCAAGGTCTGGCTTAACTTTACCACCTGCAAGGACTCCTCCCAGCTACTCAATTCAACAATTCTTCTGCCAACAGAAACAAATGGCTTACTCACTCTTGCTAAGTAATCATCCTTAATATCCGTGTTCTCGCTTTGTGATCTCACATACAATGTGAGCAACAGTTTAGTTTTCATTAGCGCCCACTGGCCCCATAGTAGGAGTTTAATAAACATGTTGAACAATGTCAGAATATGACCCCTAATACCTAATACCTTATGGGCTCTTATTTTTTTTTTAATGCTTTGTAGTGAAAGATTCATCGGTAGCCTCATTTCTAGCCTGAAATAAATGAATTATTCTGAAACTCACTCAACTAATGTTGACATCTTCTCTACTTGATAGCAGGGCCTAGAAGGTATCTCAGTGGCTTAGCAGATGTATTTCTGCACGCTGACCACCAGAGGGCTCACTTTCCTTTCTTTTCAAGGCTCTCCAGCCCCTGACCCAGAGCCTTCGGAAATCTGAAAATCTACTTTGCAAAAACACCTTGGTGACACTCCGTCACCCAACCATCCATGCCACATACAAGGACCCCAACATTATTCTAGTCTCTGGAAAGGAGAGGATCCTTGAACACCATCCCATTCAATAGATGGGAATCTGGGGACAAGAAAGGATGGGGGGGGGAACAGGACACCAGCAATGCACCCCAAAGCCCACCCTTCACCCTCCACATTGAGCGTGACACCTTCATACGGCAGCATAGCCAAGCCTGCAGATGCCTCTCCTCAATTTCTAGGCAGATCAGTTTCTTAGCCAGAAAGGCTGGGGGAGGAATTCTATTAATATCCATTATTCACGGCAATGCCCCAAATATCTTGAGAACCAGATTTCCTTTCCCACGTGAAGACAGCCTACCATAATTCTTTTCTAAATCCTCTGACAGTTTTACAAGCAGAGTGGCGAGTGGCCTTTTCTTTCTTTGAAAAAGTGTGTATAAGTGTACCTATTCATAGAACTCCTCCAGAGCTGACACCTGGTTCTCCAAAAGTGGAGTTTCACTCTAACCATATTCTACTGACATTTATAGACTATGATTATTTTTGATAGTGGGGAACAAAGCGGGGAGGGTAATCAGAATTGTAAAGCACATGCTTTCATCCAACATTCCCCCACGGCAAAGTGAATTGTTATTTTCGGGCTAGATGCGCAGTACCCAAATGGAGACTATTTCTCTTCTTTTCCTGGGAAGAGACGGCTTTGCTTTTCCCTGGTGGACGCATCACACTTGCTCCTCCAAGCTCTTCATGAGACAAGCCGCTTCTCCCAGGCCCGCTGATGCTCACGTCCCACAGCCACGCAAAGCTAATGGTTCTCTGAGAAATGACAAAGTGCTTTTTGAACAGTACACAGCCTGTTCTCAAGTGCTGGGGAAAGGCCATCAAACTCTGGGCAAGATGCAATTCAAGTCAAACCTGACATGTTGAAAGTGAATGACTTTATTATGCTTCATGGTTTATAATTCAGTCATAAGCCATGGCAGGCTGGGCACATCTTTTTCAGACAGTTAAGAATTAGGAGGACTCGAGGCTGTCAGCTTTACCAGATGGTCATTAACTGGAAATGTGTTGTTTAAGCAAGATACACTCAAGGCGGGTGGGAAAGGCTCACAGAGTTTCATTTGCCAGGAACTTCTTCATACCTACCTCTCGGGCAGAGCTGAGAGCTGCAGACAAGGACGGTGTGCTGCGAGAAAAGGTCATCTTACCTCTTTTCCAGCGGCCCTCAGCAAGGATGAGGCGACAACCTGTGCGCTGTGTGGATTCAACTCACAGCATCAGAAATAAAGTAACTGCGTCCACAGCACATAAATCCGTTTCCACATGCAATAGTCTTCACAACATGCTATGACCTTGAGACCAAAATGGTGAGGAGAAACTGGGCACAGATTTCACTGGGGCAAAGTTGGAAGAGTGGGGATTGAGGAAGGACAAAAAACTGGTGGAGAGATGGTGAAGCTGGGGGGTGGGGGGGGGGGGGGTGAGCAGGAAGGCAGACTGCAGAGGTCTAAGGGTAGCAAAGGAGTTTCTGAAAATGAACTGATGGCATTTTTTCTCCTTCCACTGATCGTAAGTGGTTTCACTGTAACAATTTCAAGGAATTCTGTCCAGCACCTAAGATTCCCTCAGAACTGTTGAGAATCTTAACACTTGTGCTTAGTAACACATCAGAGAACCCAGGGTGGGAGACAGATAAGACAAATGAACTCATGGAAGGATTGCATCTTATAACCACCTGTTTATGAGCAAAACTCAGTCATAAAAGCCACTGTAAGCAGAAAACACAGAAACATTATTTTGTCCTCTTGACATCCATAATAGCCTTTAAACCCCATCACAGCAGCAGAGATCATAAAGAACTGATGTTAACTGTCATAATTAACCACATGCACTTCTCCAATACATCGTACAGCTTTGCAAACTGGCAGACTCGACCAGGTATAAAAGAAAACAGCGCTTCTGAAATCTCAGGAGATGGAGGAAATGACCCTGATCCAATCCCTCTCATTCTCAGTTACTGTGGGTAGAGGCAAGATAATCCTTCAGCCATTTCAAACATGGAAAACACTCATCGAGAGAACACAACCAGAGTCTAAAGTGATATCAGCTTCATTTTTGTGCCATTTTAGATGTGATTTGGAATGGGGGTTGTAAAAAAGTGGAAACAACAAGCGGATAAGATGTTTATGAGCACTGAAGCAGATGTTCTCGGAGTCATTTCTTGGAAGACATGAAATGGTTGTATGAAGAAAAGCAGTCGTGTCTTAAAGAAACAAACTTACCTGGAAACTCTGAAGATCTCCAAAGAGTCAGTTGAGTAAAACAAAAATCTCAGTTACTTACACACAAGCACAAACACACATATGTAACATTCTCATACTCTCCTGGAAAATCTAGACTTAGTATCTTCACTGCTTTTCTTTTCTTTTTTCTAACAACCCAAAGTAATCCAGAAAACAAAGATATGAAATAACCTTTTTCCCCTTTAGACTGGAAGGAGAGAGGATAATGAAAGAATTTAGTTACAGAGTATGAGATTTTAATTTAGGAGCTAAATTCAGAAGATTGTAAGTTCATGGGATTTTAGAGCTAGAAAGCATCTGGCCCATTATTTTGCCTCCTGCCTATTCCAATGGTCACACACACATGTCAGCTTTACTATAGTTCGCTAAATGGGATATGACGCATATTCAAAGTCAACATTCTTTCCACAGGCAAGAAAGAGGCGCAGTAGCCAGGAGGGGCAAGGTATGTGAGCAGGGTAGAGAGAATGAGACCAGAAGACACTGAAATAGTGGAATGGCAGGAATCAAAGTTACTAGAAATAAGAATTTACAGAGGAACACGTTAAGAGGTCAAATTCTGAAGCATGCTTTGATTTCAATTATGCTCTTCCTATCTATGGAAGCTGGCATAATTTCTTCAATTGTCTCCCAATTCAGAGACAGAGCTATTCCAAATCACAAACAACTCAATAAAGTCAACATCAGATATTACTACAAAACTCAGATATTATATTTTAGTCATGTTCTGATGAGCATTTTTACTTCCAGAAGTAGAAATTATAGCTTGAGAAAGAGCCTAGAATATGAATCGATAAGCACATACCTCAAATAAGAATTCTGTAAAACGTGGATGACAAATTCTATACTGCCCTTATGCTCAGCCAAAGAAGACTGTTTGAAAAGATTTTTTTATTTTTTTCAGGCCCGTGATGCTGAGACATCACTGGTTTGTTATTTCAACTATCACTCATTATTATTTAAAGAGTTTGACATCACATCGTAACACATTACAAAATATGCTAGTGGATAGGAAGTCGCAGAAAATAGACAGAAATTATTATTAAATGAGGCATGGCCAACATACAATGGTTATCTGAATATAAAACCCTTTTGTGGTGCTTTATGCATAATGGTGAACTAAATATAAAACCATTTTTTTGGTTGCTCAATAACATTTTCTCAACCAAATCATAAAACTTTAACAAATCCTTAACCAAACATAGGTCAGCCTTACCTTTTTCCTTAAAGTAAAACAGTTTAAAATCTGTTCTATCGTCTAAGCACCTGGGACTAAGGCAACAAATTGTACAGAGAACTGAGTTAGAAGCATCATCTGCACCCTCTCTTTCATTTCTCATTAAAGCTCTGTAAATTGGGCATTGATAGTCTCATTTTACAGATGTGAAACCAGAATTTCAGACAGATGTGATAACTTGCGTAACTGTAGATAATCAAAGCACAAGTTCTTGAGCCTAGGTATGGGGGATTGAATGACAGACAGCCCCTCCAAAAGGACACGCCCATGTTCTAATCCCTACAACCTGTGAGCATTACCTTATATGGCAACAGAGTGAATATTACTGCATATGGCAAAAGATGTGACTGAGTGGAGAAGCGTATCCTGGATTGGTCAGGTAGGCCCTAAATGTAATCACAAGTATCATCATAACTAAGATGCAAAGAGGAGCAGAAAAGACCATGCAAAGATGGAGGCAGAGAGTGGAGTGATGCAGCCAGGGATGCTGACCGTTGACAGTCGCAGAAGCTGGAAGAGACAAGAATGGGGACCCACCTAGAGCCTCTATAGGGACCATGACCTCCAGCAAGCACCTTGACTTCAGACTTCTGGCCCCTAGAACTGTAGATACAGATATAGTTGTAAGCCAACCAGGTGGTGGCAAGTTGCATGACAACCACAGGAAATCAATCAATGTGTGAGGTCTTCTGGTATCCTTTCTGCAACCCCATTCAAGTTCCCTGACGGGAGACTGCCAGAACGAAGAACTAAGAACACGGCACTCTAGGCTCTCCCTAGGTCAGCACCCGACTAGGGATCAGCCGTAACGGATTTGAAATTGAGGTTCTTTGGACTATATATGAATTAACATTATACATATTTGATTCAAACTGTTTCAGAGAAAACAAAGGAGCACATTCATGATTTTATGGGTGTGTCTTTCCCAAGGTGAATGGGATTGCTCAAGAAGAGGTAGAAGAAAATGAAAGGTTCCCTCACTTGCTGTCCTCAGTGAGTCAACTTCGATACTGAAGAAACCCATTCAACCACTGATCCTTTTACATGCTTAGTATTAAATGTGTAGAAATAAGGATTGATTTGATCTCAAAGATTTTAACGTTCTGTCTAGCTCTAAGAGTCTCTATAATTATCTTACTGTTTCTCAATAAATATTTGATGAATGAATAAAGGAATCAATCAATGAATGAAAATGTTGCTATGCATGGAGCCAAAATAATCAAGCCCCATTGTGTCTCAATAACAAATGTTTTAGCCAAAGAGAATGAATGTCTTACAAAAATATCATTCTCTGGGGAAATAACCTGAACAGATTTATAAATGATTAGATTAAAGGGAATAAATAATTCTATGACAATAATAGAACTTAACTCCCTGGGATAAATTCATATAGAGAGAACATGAAATTTTAGGTATAAAGCAGTATAAGAAAGAACTTGAAAAGTGAAATCTGAAGGAAAATATTGACTCCCAAGACAAAGATTAAAGACATCATTATTGTATTTTCTCTGTGTCAGGCAGTATTCTAAGTACTTTGCAGCATGAAATTAATACTCATGACAAGTCTGAGAGGTAGGGCACACTATTATCCCCATTTTATAGGTGAGAAAACAGTTTACAAAAATTTATTAAAATCACACAGACAGTAAACCATGAAGTAACTAAAAGGAAGAGTGGCTATCTGTCAAAACATTGGTGAAAGAGATCGGTTCATGAACTCTTAACATGAAATCCATCAGTTCATTAATTTATTCTTTCATTTTTTTTAAGACATATGTGCCAGACATTTTGCTAGACAATGGTGATATAATGGAAAAGAAAATAATGAACTAACAAAATGTTCTAAAACAAAAGAGAGAGATAATTCACAAATAGGAGAAAACTAAAACAGGATTGCAGAAAAGTGATTTTGGGGAACATGCTTATAAAGCAAATTTGAAAAAAGTGACTAAGTTTTCTAAGAATTTTTCAATGACAAGGCTTCCCTAACACTGTCTTAATGAGTATAATCACAGGATGTTCGAAGCCTTAATAATCCTAAGAGCTAGAAAAACGTGAAACTGCCTGTGAAGGCAATTCTCAAGGAGCTTGAAGAACTCATGGAAAGGAAAAATGATCTTGTCAGCCATAAAAACAGAAAACTAAGCAGAAAACAGTTGAGAATACTTTACAAAAAGAAAAATAATCCATTTGGTCCTAAAGACCAACAAAGCCAGAGCAAAGCAGAGACACATTTAAGCGATTCTAAGTGACCAGGTCAGAAATCACGGGACTCTGTTCTTTCAGGCACTATGCAATGTAAGTCAATAGACTTCAATTACCTGATAGGAATCTTGGAGAAGTGCTCAGACTCTTAAATTAGGAGGAAGTGGGTTTGAAACATAGCTCTGCTAAAGACTAGTCGTGTAACCTTAGGCAAGTTACTTAAAGACTCCCAGTTTTATCATGTTGAAAGCAGAGATAATAATAAAACCCACCTCAGAGGTTGGCAAAGAATTAAATGCAATAATCTATGTGAATTGTTTAACAAAGATGTCGGTACATAGTAAGTTCCATTATGGATAAGCAGTAGTGTTTTTATCATTTCATTGGTTGACTGATCAATTACTGTGGCTAGAATAATTATTAGATTTGACCAGAAGCTTCTCATTGTCTCATCAACATGCTGGTTTTCCTCCTAAAGGAGGATTGCAGTTTCTTGCACCCATGGAGTTACTCATCACCACATACTTGCCTGAGCTAATGGAATGTATGTAGAAATAAGGTCTCATTTCTGGGCAGAAACATGTCTAGGCCAGTCCCAATATCCCTTATTTCCTTCTTTGTTCAGGGGAACCAGCAACACTGCCCACGGTGAAGGACCTATGAGCCCAGTTCCCGGAATGGTGATGACACAAGGCCGGGCCCGCTGGTGTTCCGGGATGGATATAAAGTGTGGAGTGAGAAGCAAGCGCCACACATTAAGCTACTAGGTATGGAGTTTGTTCCCACAGCACAAACTACCTTATCCCGACTAAAAGAATAGCAACCCAGAATTGTGTGACCTTCAATTTATAAGTAATATAAATACCTGAAGTCCATTTATATACTGATCCAATATTTTACAATCTCTTGTTTTGGCTCCTGGTACTTTCATGGCTCTTTTCAAATGTTTATAAATCAAGGCTGTCTCATAGATTGAGATTTTCTCAGGACAGAAGCTATGACTTTGTAATTCTCTTTACAGCAGCAATACTAAACAGCATCTGCCATTTAATAAATGCCTCTTCGACAATGGCAATGACAGTGATGCTCAGAAAGCTGTGTTCATGACAATCCCTTAACGTCTGTCTCCACTGACTTTTTCACTACTCAACAACTCTCTAAGAAGAAAGCTAGGTATTTTTAAAACACGTGTTGCTGACAAAGGGATGCAGGTAGGCACATTGCCCTCTGTTTTCAACCTATTCTAAGAGAAAGACACATCTGTAAAGCTGATATTCCCAAGCCTTGCATTAATGTTCCAGAAAAAGAAACAAAAACTCAAATGTGTTCATGTTCTATAAAGGAAGCATAAAAACAATTAGCCTTTATACAAGTTTTCCTTATGGGAGCACTGACGCATAAGAACACTTAAAGACTATTTGCACCTCTCAGAGGAGCAGGAACTGGCTGAAGAGCATTTGTGCATGTGGATGTAAAGGTCCCTCTTCATTCATGCAGAACCCTCCAATGTCGTAAGACATGCTATATGCCTTGCTTCATCTGGGCAAACCAGGACCAGAGGGACAAGGGTGGTCGGCCTGCCTTGGGCTCAAAATGTGCTCAAAAACGAGCAGAGAGAAACTCGTGAATTAAAGAGCTACTTAGCACTAAATGAACTGGAGCCACAAGTTTAAGAACGTGAGCTTTGGAAGGAGGCAGATCCTAGATTTAAGTTCATTTTCTGCCATTTACCAAGTGTGTGTTGTTGGCCAAGTCAATCTCGATGTGTCTCAAATTTCTCATCTGTAAAATGGAAAGAATGGTAGTGGCCCCTCACTGTTATTTTAGGTAAAACAAGAGATGCAACAGCACTGGCCAAAGTCCCAGTTGACAGCAAGCACTATATAAACAACAGCTATACAGAAAATATTAATGCTATAATTTAATAGGTAATTAATAAATATTTGAATATGTATGAAATCAGTTTCACATTATAGTTATCAGGAATATCAATACATCCAACATTCTCCTAGACAATAAAGAGGTCTATAAGAATTCTTGTAACAAGAATGAAGCAATATTTTTAAACAAGGCTGTTAGCCTATAAAAATTCTTTTAATTAATCTTATAATGATCTACAAGCATTGCATGGTTTAAGATAGACTTTACAAAGAACATCTAATATAGAGAGATACTTTAATGACTTTTTTAATGGAATAAAATTTGCTAGAGGAATAGAGATTTAAAGACTTCATTCTTGGTTATAAAACCTCTGTTCTAATCCTAGATAATAAAGATTTATGGGGAAAAAAGAAAGGAGTTGTGCATGTCCTATTTTATTCTCCTTAGTAATCACTATATATCCGATCCCAAATATCAAATGTCTAATCTATATCACTAATTCTCATCAAGACCTAACATTATTCTATATCTAGTAGACCTCAACAAAAACTCCACTGAGGCATCCCTGAACTTCTAATACAGATATTCTGCCTTAAACTCCAAGAAATCTACTTGAAAATGCTGCCTAAACTGACTCTAAAGTTTGAAAAAAAATAATAAGATTTTACATCTGTGCCAGTATCTGTTTTCTGGAATAGTATCCTGGGATATAACAGCATGCCTAACTGGGTCTTCACTAAAGATATAAACTCAGATAATGAATGGAATTCAATACAAGATTAAGGGAAGCATGAACCCATGGAAGAGAAAAGTTGAAGCATGAGACCAGAGAAAGTGACTGGATGACTTCCCTCTCCAGCTCCAGAAATATCAGGACAGGAGCCAGGGGCCAAAATTCACCAGTAGGAACTTATCAAAGGACGCTCACTCTTTCTAAGGGAATCAGAGAAGGGTACCACCATATGAGAATATTCCCTGGTCGACTTAACAAGAAAAGAATCTCAAGAAGGAAAAAAAAAAATCACCAAAATAAAGAAACAAAGGACTGGGGCAAAGCATTTTCGATTTCCTTCCATAAATGAGCTTGACAGTTGCCAGGAACACTGAAAAGGCCCAAGTTACTCACAGTTGTAACTCACATTAAATCCCCACATCAATAAAAAATTTAAAACCAACAAAGAGGGCCTTCAACATGAGGTTCCTTTTCATTTTAATCAGAACTTGGCCGCTATTCCAAAGCCCAAATTTGCTTCTGGATTGAAATAAAGGGAGACCTGAGAAATAAGGATGGAAAGGCTATGGTTCTGAACAAACTATTGTCAATCAGGGATCCTAAGTGGGAGTCCACGGGGTGCATTCACAGTTTACCTTTGCACTCAAGGCATAGCCTCTCACACCTCATCTCCAACCAACCCCAAGCAAAGTTCCTTAGGTGCGGCTGGGGGTGGACAGTAGGTGGCGATATAGGTTAAGTGAACTTGGACATGGACTTCACAGAATCCCAGCACCCTGTGGGGGAGGGAGCAGGTCTCCCGGTCACTCTAAGGTTCAATACAACTTTCAGCTGCCCAAAGGGAGCCAAGTGGCCCTGACCTGGGTTGCAAGGAGCACTTCAGCCCCAAACCTCCATCATAATCTATATTCTCCCAGTTTTTTTTGTTTTGTTTTTGTTTTTAATATTTATTTGGCTATTGCAAGTCTCAGGGCACGTGGGATCTTCAGCTATAGCATGAGATTGAGGCCTGGTGCATTGGAAGCACGGAGTCTTAACCAGGGAAGCCCTTCTATCTCCTTTCTGCCAATGCTGAAAGCCTTTCCACTGGTGGAAATTGTCCCGTTCATACCTTAACATGGATTATACATAAAAAGGTAGTGATTTTTGCAACAAATTAAAGCAAAATACATGTTATGAAATAAACTAACACTGGAGCCCTTTAAACTATCACGGAAAACACCGATGATCTTAATTTATTTTCCCCTCAAAGTTCTCTCTTCTCAAGGGCTCCAAATTATAACCCTCACCTGTGAAAAACATTCTATGGAAATTCAGACTAGAATTCTCCTAGTGGGGGTCACCAGGCAATCTACATCAGAATTACTGAGCATGCTTATTAAAATGAAGATTCTCAGTCCCAGCTTGACCTAGTGAATCAGATGTTCAGAGCCTGGAGCAGAGGAAACACACATTTTAACCAGACCCTCACTTAGGCAAGAAAATTGCTCTTCATATCTTATACCTCGCTGAATAGCCTACCAAAAAGTGGGCAAAAGCCTTTTTGAATAACAATATTTATCTTCAGGGCAGCAGCAGAAGCTGGAATTTGTAAGCAGCAAGCTGTTTTCTGCCCCCATCCCCACCACATCATGACAGATAATAGAATAAATAACATACTCTTTCCTTTTTTCCTTTTATTTTATGTCTTGCCTGTTTCCTGAGACTCTGTGGTCTGGAAAATTTAAACATCTTCACTTCTTCCAGTGCATACAATTTCTAACACTTACAGATTTTGGATGAAGTAAACAAATTTTACAAAAGATCTTCAAAGCTGGTTTAGGGCGTGCTGTGTGTCGGAGCAAGACCACAAGTGTGGCAAATTATAGGGTCACCGGCACAGTTCTCAGGGGAGAACGTGGACTCAAAAAAAAAAAAAAAACCCTAGAATTCGAAGTATAGTGGCTGGAGGAAGACGATTACAAAATTCTGAGAGCCCGTGCAAGGTCATTTCATTCTGAGAAGGGGTCATATTGCCAGATCAGATCAAGGTGAGACACACAAGCATTTTCTACATGCCACAGGCTTGGCATATTCGAGGGGCACGGCTTTATAAAAGTCACCCCTATTTTTACTACATTGTTAGATCCCACAGCTGTGCCCAAGTGCCTTGGTGTCAACGAAGATTCTGATAAGACTCAAGGGTTAAAAGGTTGAGAGCCTGGTGTAGCTGAATCTCCCAAGTGAAAATGCAATAGAGGACAAAGTCTATGTATACAGTAAACTGTAGCAAGAACAATGAAATAACAAGTATACAGTGGGTATGTAACTGCTTTTCATAATTCATCTTTCCGTCTCATTAAAAAAGATTGAGGAGTGGATGCCAAGTGCCCAGATCATGGCTTAAAAAGAACGCAGGTGCCTCACACCTGGGGCATTCTCACAGGCTGTACCAAACCCCGTCTCTCTGTGGGGGAGCCTGTCCTACGCCCCCAACCTATTACTTCCTCCTTCCCCAAAGGCCTGGAGAGCCCACTGCTGCCGCAGCCAGCTCCCACCATCTGCAGGAACAGCTGGTGGGATACATTTCAGCAGGGAAGCTCAGCAAAGAGCGTAAATCCCATACGGGCGGGTGGCTGTGAGCGGAGCCATCATCAGCTTGGCTGAGCTATTTCTGGAACCATCTTAACTGATGGTCCTCTGCGCCACTCCACTCCTGCTTTCCTTTTCCAGCCCTCCTCTCTCTCTTTTTTTCCCAAACGGAGACGCCCAGGACTTCCTGATCAAGAATATGATACAGAGCAGACAAGCTGAAGGGAACTGGCAAAAACTGACATGAGCAGATAGATTCAGGAGCGATCCACAATCCAGAGCATGTGATTAAGGGTGGGGCGTGTGTAGATGAATACCCTGTGTAAGAATTCAGCTTCACAGATGGACTGGAGGTGGATGGCAGGAGGCGAGTTGGGGAGAGCAAGCTGCAAAACAAGAAATTCTTAAGGAGCATTCTCTCTCTCTCTCCACCCCCACCCCCCACCTCCCCTACCACAGGCTGCATGGGGTTCTTGATTTAGCAGGGCAGGGTAAAGAGTTTAATGAGCAACTTGCCCCCTTGATGGTCCAAAGCTTGCTGTTTTCTATACTTAGTATGTGTTGCTGAACATGAGAGTGACTAGACAGTTGCGAGCAAGGAAGAGAAAATTCAGCAACAACAGAGCTTCAGCAGATCCCAGCCCTTGCACCCAAGGACTCATTCCTCTTAGTGGAATGAGCAGACAGGAGCCTCCTCTCCACGACCTGGTCACAGGGGCTGAAGATCAACATGGCAAGTGACACACAGACCCAGCATTGAAGGGCAAGCTGACCCCCAGATGCGCAGGAGCTGACACTAACAGCCCTGTTAACTTTTCCTAAAGTAACAGAAGCTTTGGATTTCATGTTTACATCCTGGTTTTCCCCTTTATCGTTGTCTCCATTCTTTCTTTTCAGTCTCTTAATACCAAGTGAAAGTGAATGTCGCTCAGTCCTGTCCGACTCTTTGTGACCCAGCATCTGTACAGTCCAGGGAATTCTCCAGGCCAGAATACTGGAGTGGGTGGCCTTCCCCTTCTCCAGGGGATCTTCCCAACCCAGGGATCAAACCCAGATCTCTTGCATTGCAGGCAGATTCTTTACCAGTTGAACCACAAGGGCAGCCCAAGAACACTCAGCCCAAGAAGCCCGTCCCTTCTCCAGCGGATCTTCTAGACCCAGGAAATGAACCGGGGTCTCCTACATTGCAGGTGGATTCTTTGCCAACTGAGCTTTCAGGGAAAGAGCAAGGTAAACAGTACAGCATGCCAGGAAGGGGGTTGAAGGCAGGGGCACCTGGGTTTGGGGTCCAGGTGAGCAATTTAACCCCTCCCTCTTTCCTCTCTGCCTACATCCCCTGGAACAAACCTCTTCAGGGAACACTGGAAATATATAAACTGAATCAAATCACTCATATCCTTAAACATCCCCAAAGCTTCCTGTGCCTCTTAGAATAAGATCCAAACTCCTTCCCCTGACCTGCAAGACCTCTGCCTGGCTCAGGTCTCTCACCACCTGCCCTCACTTGTTCACGCTTCAGCCTCTCAGGCTTGCTTTCTATCCCGCGAACACACCTACGGAGTTCCCACGTTCACAAGACTCCTTGCCGGACTCTTCTCCCTAGATGCCCACAAGGCAGCCTCCTGACCTGCTTTCAGACCTCAGGTCAGCAGTCTCTGCTGGGGAGGCCTTCTTGAGCACCCTCCTCTCCCAACTCACGGGTAAAACTGATGCCTAGTCCTACTTTCTTCAAGACATACCCCCCAGGAAGTCATGCTGCTTACTTGGGCTTCTCTGGTGGCACAGCTGGTAAAGAATCTGCCTGCAATGCAGGAGACCCCAGTTTGATTCCTGGATCTGGAAGATCCCCTGAAGAAGGGATAGGCTAACCACTCCAGTATTCTTGGGCTTCCCTGGTGGCTCAGCTGGTAAAGAATTCGCCTGCAATGTGGGAGACCTGGGTTTGATCCCTGAGTTGGGAAGGTCCCCTGGAGAAAGGAAAGGCTACCCGCTCCAGTATTCTGGCCTGGAGAATTCCACGGACTGTAACAGTCCATGGGGTCACAAAGAGTCAGACATGACTGAGTGACTTTCACTTCACTTCACTTGTTAACTTACTAATCACTCGCTTCCCTTCCCTAAAATATAAGCTGTCTGATTCAGAGCTACATTATCAGCACTTAGAAATATAGGTACTCAATAAATATTGGATGAATATTACTTAATATACGTGTTTCCTCACCTCAAAGAGGAATAATACCACCTCTTTGGCAGCATTAAGAGGAGAAAACAAATATAAAGTGTTGGCTGCAGCATCTAAAAGATAGTAAGTTTTTAATGTTTGGACCTTTTCAGATTTTTATTTCTTCATTGATCTTGTGGTTATTTAGTAGCATCTTGTTTAACCTCCATGTATTTGTGTTTTTTCACATCTTTTTTCCTGTAACTGACTTCTATTCTCATAGCATTGTGGTCAGAAAAGATGCTTGATATGATTTCAATTGTCTTAAATTTACCAAGGCTTGATGTGTAACCCAAGACATGATTTACCCTGGAGAATATTCCATGTGCACTTGAGAAGAAAGTGTGTTCTGCTGCTTTTAGGTGAAATGCCCTATAAATATCAATGTCTATCTGCTCTAATGTGTCATTTCGGGTTTGTGTTTCCTTGTTAATTTTCTGTCTGGACGATCTGTCCATTGTTGTAAGTGGGGTGTTAGTCTCCCACTTCTCAGATTTTGAAGGCCACTTCCTATCACCTGAAATAGTCTTCTTTTACTCTAGTAACTCAAAATCTTTGAATCTGTTTCAAAAGCTGACTCCAAGTATGTCTATAAATTTTCCTGACCCAAGATTCCTCCTCTTGATCAAGCTGCTCAGATGTTTTCTTATTAAAATACTCTAACAGAAGCAGCAAGTGAAAAGAATTGTTTGCATTTCTTCGATTATGAATTGGAACAAAGCCACTGTCCAGGCCAAGGAAAGGCCATCTAAAGGGTAGATGATCCATCTAGAAGTGGTGCTAGGAAACCAAGTCAGCAATTACTCCTCCAAGACCTGAACTATTGGAGGCTTCCTGACATTTATGAGCTAGCAAGATTGGAGTTCCAAGAGTTAACTGAAGGAGGAGGTCACTCAAAAGCATGAGGTCTTAGGTCTTAGGCAAAAAAAGAAAAACAAGATAACCAGGAGCACTGTATGACCTATAGTATACTAATTACAGAATTGGCTGAAGAATTTTAAACCATCTTAGTCACCAAACTATAGGAGGAGAGGGCAGCAGAGAAATGAGCAGAGACATGGACATTTCTAGCTTAGCAGATCTCCTGCAGCATGAAGGCTGGGGACGGGGGTCTGGTGGTGGATCAGCCTCACAGAAGTTCAGCTCCAACTCCTTGGTTACCAACCTTCAGGGGCAAAAGTTTAACCTCTTTGTGTATGAAACTAAACTGTAAGTTCCACGTGGAGATGGAGTTCCAGCTGGAGATGACTCTACAGCACTTGTATCTTACACAGAGCCTGGTGCAGATCCAACAAAATCACTTTCTAATGGATAGGTGGGCTCCTTCTTCCAAAGTTCTATATAACAAGATTGGTCCTCTAAAGGACTAAAATTTCTGAGTCACAAGGCTACTGATAAGAACACTCAGTATTCTCTGATCTCAGCATTTGACATCACATAAATTGAAACCACACTGGAGATCTGGTTAGTTTTCAAAAGTTGGGGAAAATGTCCAAGGAGATGCCTTTTGCTTATAGGACTGCCTGCCTTTGGCTAGGTGCTATCACATGTCCATTAATCCTCCACCCTCCTCTCCTGTTCCTCTGGGAAGAAGGCTGGTACTGCCCACTGTTGGACATCAAGGCAGAAAGGACTTGTCCCAAACAATGGCAAAAGGAGGAAAGGGATTAAGCTATAGCCTGTTTCTTGCTTAGCCTAGTTGCAAATTCCCATGCCATGTACTATGTTATAATCAGCTGTTAGTTTAATTATGAAATACCTGAACGCTGCATAATTACAGCTGTTTTTCATAAGCGACTGCCTCCTTATAAAGTAAAACATCAGCTAAGTAGTAACACCTGGAACCTGGAAGGGTTGTCTATTCATGGCAAGAACAACACAACAGAACATCTGATTGCGTCAAAGCCTTGTGTCAACTTCCTAAAGAAGCCTTCATTAGTTCTCTGACAGGTATATACAACTGAAAACTTGATAGTGGTTTTTGATCCAGGACACAAAGCTAAGTATCCTTTGCGTTAGAAACAATTTTCTAATACACACACATACACACATATTTTCTAGAGGAGTGTCTCATTCCAAGGCCGAGGTAAGTGAAAAGTTATTCCGTAGTTGTTGTTCAGTTGCTAAGTCATGTCCGACTCTTTGTGACCCCGTGGACTACAGCACGCCAGGCTTCCCCTCTGAGCCGTGCGGTGCGGGACCACCCAAGACGGATGGGTCATGGGGAGAGTTCTGACAGAACACGCACTGCAGAAGGGACACACAGACCACCCCAGAATTCTCGCCTTGAGAACCCCATAAACAGTACGGACAGTGTGAAAAGCTGTCGGGCAGAGAAACAGTTTCATGTGGTTCTGAACAAAGGCAAAGAATGAAACACAACAATTTTACCTACATAAGTGACAGTTCCACTCTTTACAAAACAATCACATGTAGAATGTGAATGATAATTATTTTTTGCTCACTCTTACTAAAACATAAGAAAAAGTGACCTGTGAAGATGCTAGCATTCCAAATCACACGACTTCAGGACATGTGGTAACAATGCTGATATTCACCCATGAAAACTCTGCTAAAACTGCAAATAACTGAAAATGTTATTGTCCTATCCGTTTGCAGTGAGAACTGCAGCTCGCTTTACCTGCTTTCCGATAGCTTCTTGCTATACTGGAAACCAGAAGTCTAAGCCTTATTAACAGCTTTAGCCACAAAAATAAGTCACCTTCCCTGGCAAATGGTTTAGAGGAAAAATAATTATTTCTTCTTTTTTTTTCTATAGAAAGTATCAGGCCACTTGGTAAAGTTATCAGCCTATTCGAGTTCGATGTCATGCATATTTCTCAGTTTTTATCCCATTAAAGTTCCCAAACCAAGAATTATTCTTCAGTATGTGATTCCTGGTTGTAAGAATATGTGAAATGCTTTAAATATTTGCTAAGCATTTGATGATATTCAATAAAACCCCACAGATGACTAAAGTAGCATTATGTCATCGTTGTCAGATGAATGAAGTTGAATGTGCTATATAAATGGAAACTCTGATGGATATGGCACTAGATGTGATTATGATCTATATTTCAAAATGTTCCCTTTATAATAGTTGCTGCTGCCAACTCCCAAGGAAGAGATTCGGGACACTTAAAGGAATACATTATATCCTCGTAGAAAAAGGAAAAAATTAAATGGAACCTCCAAACACTATTTTATTGCTAAATAATTTTCTTTAACATTTTGTCTAAATCTAGTTACACATATGAAACACCAGGAAAAAGTGAATATATTAATTCTGATCTAAATTATTATTTTTTTAATCCTTACAATATCTTGTGCTAAGACAAAATAGAAAAAAACACCCCTTGTTACAAAATATAATCTCTTACCTTCTTTCTCCTCACCAATTAACTTTTGGAAATCCTGTACTATGTTAGTGGAGATACTGCATTTAGACTTCTACCTTCAATAAACCTCATTAATTCAGAATCAAGCACAAATTTAGAATTTGCAACAGAATTTAGGTTAACATGTTCCTTTATAGAATCCAAGAAAAAAAAAAAAAAAAGCTATGTGAAGCCAACTAAGATATCAGACCAATTTTGCCGAGCCTATTTATCTTCTTCCAAAATAAAATAATTATAAACATGCTAAGTAACTTGGAAGAAATATTTTAATCAACTGAAATGGCACTAATAAGTCAGGCTTATATATTCCCTAAAATCATGTTAGGATGAACGTATACAACACACACACACACACACACACGTACACACACATATCTCCATCTAGTTAAAACATGTTTTTGAAAGGAATTGTATTTCTTTAAAAAATTCATGACATACGTTTTCATTAATTCAGAATGACTTCTCCCTCTGGCTGTCTGAAATTGTAATAGGTTACTACTCATAGTGTTTTAGTCCATTCTAATAATTCTTATCAGAACACAGAACTCTTTAGCATTCATCTGAAGCACTGTTAACAAACACCATTGCCTGGAAAACTAACTTGTCTTTCAAGGCAAGACACTCTAATTAACTTCCCTGAGCTTGCTTTAATTCTTTTAGAACCATTTCCTCAAATTCCACTTGATTGTGGCAAAGGACTTGATTTTGAGTCAAACTAACTCAAGGCATTTTATTTAGATAACAAGCAATTCTCCTTAGATAAGCATTTTACAGCCCCAAACAATAATGGATTAAAAATATTTTTTCAAAAAGTATCATAAAATGACTATACAGTACAAGAGCAGATGCAGTATTTTCTGTGAAACAAACCGATTTGATTATTTTAGGGTATGATAAGGTTTTTTCCCAGTCTACAGAGTCCAATCAACTAGTGAGTCTGAAGCATTTAGGCACTGAAACCACCAACTGTTGAGCTGTTTTACCCAATTACCCAATCAAACATCAGCAACTATGGAGAAATTGTCAATGTTGCCCAAATGATTAGACCTACAAAACTGGCGCATGGCTTTTTTTAACTCCACAAGTCTTACTCCTGATATCCTGGTTTCACCATTTCTTTAAATATGGTTCAAATGCCAACTGAACTATTTCTCAACTGGGTCACTGGCTTTCTTCTAGTAACTGTGGGTTTGAATTTTTAAAAATTATACTTTGATAACAAACACTTATTCTATATACCTATGACTTTGCCTCCCCCAAGGAATTAAACAAGAATAAGGCAAAAAATGCTGTGCATTACAAGGTGAGTTCCTTACCTTGCGAGATTGTGACTATAGGTCATTCTAATGAAGACAGTTAAAGCCAGAGACAGAGCCCTTTTCCCACTGCCTCAATTTAACCACAGTGATGTCTCCCTGATCCTCAAACACACCAAATATTTTCCTTTCATAAGCCCTTTACCTTTGTGGATGCCTCTGTACTGAAGGTTCTTTCCCTAAACTTTCCCCAAACCGGATCCTTCTCATCATTCAAGTTTCAAATATCATTTCCTCAGAAAGGCTTCCAGGACAGTCCTACCTAAAGGTGTCCTTCCTCCCACTTCTAGGCATATACCTAACCCTGTATACTTTATTTATTGCATTTTGCACTATCTGAACTAATTTAGATATATACACATTCACAAGTAACTCAAACAGAATGCAAACCTCATGACATAAGGGCATTGGCCTTGTTTTGCACTGCATCACCAGAATCTAGAATAAAAATCGATTTAAATGGATAGCTTTTCAAACTTCCCCTTGCCCTACCATTTGAAATCTCAGATAGCTCAGTCTACTTCCCAAATATGGTTTCTACAAGTGTACCTCTCTCTCAGCCCTAGTCCAGGGATTGGCAAACGATGGCCCTTGGTTCAAATCTGGTCTGCTGCCTCTTTTATCAATAATAAATAACATTTTGCTGGAACTAAGCCTTGCGTATTAGCTTATGTGTTGTTTAGGGAAGCCTTTGCACTATGCTGGCAAAACAGTCGTGACAGAAGTGAGTTGTTGTGACAGAGACTGCTAGGTTCATAAGCCTAAAATATTCACTATTAGGCCTTTTATATAAACAGTGAACCAATCTGTCCCTGGGTCAGGAAGATCCCCTGGAGAAGGAAGTGGCAAGCCACTCCAGTATTCTTGTCTGGAGAACCCCATGGACAGAGGAGCCTGCCAGTCCCCCAGTCCATGGGGTCACAAGAGTTGGACATGACTTAGTGACTACACCACCTGCACTTGGATCAATAATAACTGAACTATAAATGAAGTGGTCATTTAGAACAGAAAGTGAGAACAACATATAATCACATAAAAAAATGATGACATCCTCACCAATAAGCACTTGCTACATGTAGGTAATTGTGACATAAACCATCAGTCTGGATACAGAGGGTCCAAGTAAACCAGATCTCTGAACAAAAGAATCTGAGTGGAAGGATATTACTACTCCCAGCACAGTGACCGTGTGCCTTCAAAGGCAGTGACAATAATATCAGACACAACTAAGTATGTTGTGACATGCAACAGAAGATGCTTCTCTTCCATGAATACAGATGTTACAGGAAACCCAGCTTCCATCCCTGAAGGGATGCTGTCTTTCTCCCCGACATCATTTTGAGTAAGAACTGGCCATGAGGCTGAGACAGCCAAATAGCTCAGGATGTCAGCTCCCACCACCAAACGCCTAACAACAGGGAAGACTGGGGCAAGGCAAGCCAGTAACGGCTGCTCAGTGGAAGCCAACATAGATTATTCTTTTCAGAAAGACACAGAAAGATAGTACAGCTCGGTGGCCCTCAGGAATGGCTGTCATTATAACCACAGCAAGCGTTTCACTTTCATTAACTTGAAACCAATTTGCTCTGTTCTGTTCCAAAGATTCTGTGGTATTTGTTGGAAAGGACAGAGCTTTTCCTTTAAAATATTCTGATGGGACCTGATAGTTTTCTCATCATCCATTCCCACTGAAGGGGATTTACTTGATTGATCTTAAATTAGGTAAAGGTGAACAGAGAATAACAAATTTAAAACCAAGGCACCAGGAGCATGGTTCTAAAGATGGTAAATAGTCAATTGCTCCTAGAACGGTTCTCTTTTCTCCTTCTCGTTTAGTCCAAGGGATTTCCACAACAATGGGACACTGCAATAATGTCCAAATTCTGTTCTCTAGTTACTGATGATCCACCAGAGCCACAAAATGGTAATTTAGGCTTTTAAAGGCTGACTTTCAATAAATAATAATAATAATAAAGCAGATAAATAAAGGTAGTTTGATCTTCCATTCACAACTGGGCACCAGAGGAAGATAATCCTTAGTAAAAGGAAGTGACGCCACCATAGTGTGGGCATGTGTGGCCACCAATCAAGGCCAGTCAGGAAGAACTGATTTTTACTAACACAATTACTACTGAAGACTCTAGTCTTTAAACGCTGACACTGAAAAATAAAGCATGGTTCCATTAGCCAGGAAAAAAGTGATGGACTGTTGTATGCCATTGTGCAAACGTCTCTAGGAAGGATAGTTAATATGATTCATAATTTGTCTTTGGCCATGAGCAAAGCCAGCCAGGAGCAATTAGGATTTACAAGATGTGGTGTTAAAAGTCTGCCAAAATTTAGAACAAGCCAAGTTGTCTATAATAGGTATACCGTGTTTTAGTAATTATATGGTGGACAGTTATGCCAAGAAAACAAAGCTTCTTTCTGATTAATTGAAGTTTCCTCAGCTGTAAAATTCCAATAATAATTTTATCTATTTCCAGGGCCAGCTTAACAAACAGGCAACCGGTACAGTCACACAGAGCCCTATGCATTTGGGGCTCAGTGCTTTTCAGCTGCTGTCTTAAAATTCCTAACAATGTTATCTTTGAATTTATGTTTGATAAGTGACATTAAAAGGGAGCCTTTGTTCATGCACGGTCTTCAGCCCTGATGGCGCACCTCACACCCCCCTATTCTGCCTCCACCTAGCAAGCAGCTCTTACTATTTTCTGCCCAACACCTTGCAGAGCCATGGGGAGGAGTCTTGGGTGCCTGTGAGGGTCTGCACTTGCCCTGTAGGTATCCTCATGCTTGAGGGAGCACATCAGATGGCAAATTAAAAAAGGAGAAAGAAAAACACCATGCCAGGTGGAGAGAAAGAGACTGTGAAAGAAAAAGGAAAGCTTCTTTCTTGCTTTTTGAAGAGGGGGTTCGCATTTTCATTCTGCACTAGGTTCCACAAATTATATAGATGGTCCTGCCAACTGCATATAATTATGGTGGGATTACAGGATATAATGTATGTAACAACTGAAAATATTACTTGGCCCAAAATAAATGCCCATTAAATACTGGCCCACTTGTGTTGTTTTTGCTGCTTCTGTATATATTTCTTCATGGGCAAACACAAACGCATGGCACCTGTAGCACTCAACTTTATCAGGGCCAGCTTAACCTCTTTGGCATTAAACTGACCCCTCGATCCCTGTGAATTTGGTAGAGGAGGATCCTCTACCTTACTGGGAGTGAGACAAAAAGCCCTGAATTCATTTCACACAAGAATCTACACCAGCTGCTCCATTAAAGCTATCCTGAGCACACAGCTTCTTCAAACACTGATTCCTGTCCTCCTGTGAAATATTTTACAAAAGGAGCAATTTCCTTTGAAAAATCTCAAAGGTTAGGCAATTACCCAGGAGGCCTGGGGTTCCTGATGTTCTATTGTTGTAAGTTCAAATGATCAACGAGCAATCCAGGCTGTGAGACGTGAGGGCCATAGCAGTGACTGTGGGTTTCGGTGCCTGTTTAGATGCTGGGATGGAAATCACGTGGCTGGGAGCAAGGCTTGCATTCAGTTATTTTCTTCTTCATCAAATGATGCTATATTTATTACTACTCATAATGATGGCTTGAAGAAACTGCCTCAGGGAAAGGGCTAATGAGAAGCAGAGCAGGTGTAACCAAACCTGAAAATCCCTTTCTCTCCACCTGGAAACGCGGCCACTCATGCTGTTGCTGCTTGTTCTGTTTACCTGTTGTGAGTAATCTTCCTCATTCTCTTCAGGATCAGTCTGAAGTTTAAAGAGGCCAATAAAAATCATATGGGAAATATATTTCTATCCAGAGTGAGAAAGACATAGAATCTACTCAGTTTGACATGTACAAAACAATACTGCCCAAAAGTAATTTGTGCTTTTGACGCTTCTTTGAACAATCGTGTAGGCAAAAGAAGAGTCAGATCACTTTGAAATCACATTTCCTCACGTTAAATGTTAGCCTTCTAACACAGTAATATTACTAAGGATTTCTCTTTAGGACTTGGACAAAGACCCTATATCATGGTAGCCCTTGATAATCTAATGGGATCTGCTGCTATTTCCCTCTTTGTAATTATGGGACAACTTTCCTCTTATGAAGAAATATGTATTCATCTGTGGAGATTTCTCTTGTCATCCCAAGTTTCAAGTCATTAGGTTTATAATTATGAATTCAATAAATGTGCATTAACGCCAACCGTATGTCTAGCACTGTGCTAGACAGTAAAGATACAATGACGAACAGGACATTTTCCTAAACTGTGAGGAATCCAGAGATTGGTTTGAGAGATGCACATGTAAGCAAATAAAGCAACACAACTGTGATGAGACTTCTGAAAGACATGCATTCAGGGTGCTCTCAGAGATGAAGAAACCCAGCCACGCCTAGGGAAGGGAAGGCGTCACACGAGTGGTGACCCCTGAGCTGTCATGAAGGATGAGAAGCAGAGGGTGATGGAGATGCAGAGAGAAATGGTACCCAGTGCATAAGGTAAAGCACAGATGCAGAAACAGAAGTCTAAGAGAGCTTGGGGAATTCAGGAATGCATGATCTGTTTGCTGAGATTACAGCACTAGCGTCTAACGGAAAGAGACAAAAGACGGGGAATACCAACTAACACTGTACTTCTTAAGATAGCACCGTCATTGTATCTTTATTGTCTAGAACAGTGATAGATGTATTGTTGGCATTAATGTGCATTTATTGAATTAATTATAAACCCAATGATGTGAAACTAAGCATGGAGGATGGCTCAGCAATTAGCAGTTATGGCATTCCAACACTACCTTCTCCTTAGTCATCCCATTGTCTGTGATAATTCCTAATTCATCCTCTAGGCATCCCTAAAAGCCAAATACATTTCAGTCATAGAATTAAGCAAGAAGGGGGTTCGAATATGCCTATAAAGCTGAACTGAGGAAGACTAACTCTGGAAAGGTCAAGGTGACAGAAAGACAAGCTAACGAAATAGGACTTACTAGTGACTAGAGGCAGCATCTTTCATGAGAACCATCAGCTCTTGTCCTGGAGAGAGAGACTAAATTCATTCGAGCTTCTGTGCAGGAGAAGCAATATGTGCTGTGGTGAGGAGCACAGTACAGTCAGATATGCTGAGTGGGGCTTCCCTGGTGGCTCAGAGGGTAAAGAATTTGCCTGCAATGCAGGAGACCTGGGTTCGACCCCTGGGTTGGGAAGATCCCCTGGAGAAGGGAATGGCAACCCACTCCAGTATTCTTCCCTGGAGAATTCCATGGACAGAGGAGCCTGGTGGGCTAATGCCCACAGGCTCGCAAAGAGTCGGACACGACTGAGCGACTAAGCACAGCATATACTGAATGTGAGACCGGGCAAAGCATTTCATACGATTAAGTCTCATTTCTAAAATGAGGATAATAACACCTCATAAGACTGTGGTGAACATTAAACAAGATCATGCAAACAAACTGCTCATCTTGGTGCCTGGCATGCAGAAAACACTCAATCTTGGCTATAATTTTTACTGTAACTAGTAACCATCTGTGAAGTCAATCACATTATATAACAATAGCAAAAGATTTTTAACTTTGTACTGCAAATTCTCTTGTATACAGACTTAGAAGCAACCATTATTTGTTGTAAAAAAGGAGGAATAGGGTTCAGGGAAGGTTTGTGGAGGGTAAATAATGGAGCTATGTCTTCACTTAAGAGTTCAATTTTCATGTCAGTCATGAGAGTCTCATTCTACCAGGCATGTAGGTGTGTGGAAAAATCAATCATAAATATCTGGGAATTTACCTAGTCACTAGGGTAGCAAAACAACTAGCTTTTCTAACAATTAGCAAGTTTTGTTTTTTTTTTAATTGGATACTTTATCAAAAAGGGAGCTTGCTTTTAAATCACCATCAGTGAATCAGGTAAATATTCCAACTGCTGACAGCTATACAGGGTGACGTTAATGTCAACTGGGCTTTCCTGGTGACTCAGCTGGTAAAGAATCTGCCTGCAATGTGCGAGACCTGGGTTCATTCCCTGGGTTGGGAAGATCCCCTGGAGAAGGGAAAGGCTACTCACTCCAGTATTGTGGCCTGGAGAATTCCATGGACTGTGTGGTCCATGGGGTTGCAAAGAGTCAGGAAGATCCCCTGGAGAAGGAAATGGCAACCCACTCCAGTACTCTTGCCTGGGAAATTCCACGGATGGAGGAGCCTGGTGGGCTACAGTCCACGGGATTATAGAGAGTCGGACACGACTGAGCGACTTCACTGGTTCACTGGTTAATTTCAACCATCAATTTCTTCTCACAAAGAGATGGCAAGCCTTCTCTAGGCATCCCCTAGTCCAATGGCCTCACCCTATTATCTTTATCCCTCTTCCACTGTGCTCTCTTTTTCTTTGTGAGGTTGGAAAGATACAGAAGTTTTCTACGGCAATAAAACACACTCCTCTCACACTACGCCACTGCAAAGACTTGTGTGTCCTTTCTCTCGGGCTTTGTCTGTCTTGCACACCTTTGTCATCATCATCCACCGCTCTGCTCCCACTCTGCCTTCTCTCTGCTGCTCTCACCATCCCGCTCATGGGGACATCCTCCTTTTGGTCAGCGGGATAGTTCCTTCTCCTTGGGTTCTGAGAAGGGAAGGAAGGAAAAGACCTTCCTGATGGACTGTCAGGAAAACTATTCAAAGGAAATAGGCTTTCCTCTCTCCATCTTGAGCATTTCTAATTTTCTTTTTATTTTCTCAAGGACAGAGGCATAGCCCCCTATGCTTATTGCTTTAGATTTCATCCTGCCCACACCTGTGGGTGTCACTGACTTCATTTCCGTCATCTCCTAGACTTTCAGTCTACTCATAATGCTGTTACACCCCACAAGCTAGAGTTTAGGCCATAATATCCTTCCTAAAGTGGTACCTTTTCAGTGCCTCCAACTTTTTAATTCCGAAGAAAATAATGTTTGTGTCGTCATTCAGTTCAGTTGCTCAGTCGTATCTGACTCTTTGCGACTCCATGGACTGCAGCACGCCAGGCCTCCCTGTCCATCACCAACTCCTGGAGCTTGTCAAACTCATGTCCATCAAGTTGGTGATGCCATCCAACCATCTCATCCTATGTCATCCCCTTCTTCTCCCGTGTCATCATTAAAAGGCTAGAATGTGGGTGATGAACAGTGCTCATTTGATTAAGAATCAGATAATCAAATTTTTTGAAGACTCACGGCTGCCACTAATCACCCTGCGGCCTTGGGCAATGCATGCACTTTCCACAAGCCTTGGCTTCCCCATTTGTGATATGTTGATATTTTAACCGGGCTTCCCAGGTGGTGCAGTGGTAAAAAGCCTGCCTGCCAAAGCAGGAGATGCAGGTGTAATCCCTCAGTCAGGAAGATCTCCTAGGGGAGGAAATGGCAACCTACCCCAGTAGTCCTGCCTGGGAAACCCCAAGGACAGAAGGAGCCTGGCGGCCACAGTCCATGGGGTTGCAAAGGAGACGGACACGGCTGAGTGATTCACGCACCCAATAGGCCCCTTTGGAGGACCCTGAACTCATAACCATTAGAAGGCTTTGCTTCAGTGGGTATGATCTCTATTAACTTTTGTCTCTCTTTAGGACATATGCCTTTTAACATTCTTCTATTACATTATCATTCAGGAAGACATAGATTATTATAACTATTTCACTACTAAGTGAAATATATATATACAGCGTGAAAAAAAGAACCAGTATGTTGAACAGAATACTTCAATGAACCACTGCTGATGAAATCTATGAGAAGTTGATCTGAATTTTAAAGATACATATGTCTGAGTTTCCATGGATCTAAGAGAATCAGAAAATGGGAGGAAAGTGGGGATGTGCCTAGGCTATGAGGATCACTACTGTATGTCCCTTGGAAATCCATAGTATAAATCCCTGAAACTGACATCAACACCTGGACCCAGCTAACTTGCAATAAATGTTCATTGAATAAATGAATAAAAAGTGACAACATGTAATATTTACTGATACACATTCATCTCCCTTCATGAAATTCTGACTCCAACCACAACCTAGCCAAATAGAATTCATGACCTTCATTTTGCCTGTAATTCCTTGCTTTACAGATAAATATTTGTTCTTTCAGATTATTAGGGAAAAAAGAACAGATTCACTTTTCAGTTAACTTTCTTCCCTTTAGAATGACGACAAAACAAAAATCTGTAATTTGTTTTTAGGGCCTGTATCTCTGTATCAATTCCTAAGAGTATTTGTATAAATAATAAATTAAGGGAAAGGAGTAGGTACAATTTATTACCTCAATGACTTAGTATTGTTTGAATATACACTATATCCAAGGTAGTTTTAGGTCATGCAAATCCGACAGTGGCCAGATATCAGCATAAAAATTTTAGGTTGTGCTAACATAAGGTATCACTACATGTATGTATGTATCTCCAGGCCCCCCAGAACCCACCTGCCAAAGCAGAAGATATAATAGACTCGGGTTCAATCCCTGGGTTAGGAAGATCCCCTGGAGGAGGGCATGGCCACCCACTCCAGTATTCTTGCCTGGAGAGTCCCATGGACAGAGGAGCCTGGCAGGCTACGGTCCATAGGAACGCAGAGTCGGACATGACTGAAGAGATTTAGAACAGAACATGTATATATCTCTAAACTATGTACACTAATTTAATACAGTTTAGTGGCTTGAACTGTGATTGGGAAACAGTTCTAGGAGTTTATATATGGCTGCTCTTGCCTGACAGTTCAGAACAGATCATTCTTAAACTGGTATCTTGTTTGTTTATTTTTAGAATGTTACGATAGAGGTTTTACCCCTATATTGTTTTTACTATTTTTAAAATGTTTATGTATTTATCTGGCTATGCTGGGCCTTAGTTGCAGCACGGGGGATCTAGTTCTCAGACCAGGGATTGAATTCAGCACCGCCCCCCCACCCTCCGTGTTGGGAACAAGGAGCCACTGGGCCCCCAGGGAAGCCCCTTACCCCTCTATTTATGAACCTTTCCTAGAATTCAATAACTGTCAACTTTGCTTATACCTATATACTTTGTGAGGTCATGTGTTTTTAACTCCTTTGCTTTTCCAACTCCTTGGCTATTTCCTCTGCTCCTTTCTTTGATGAGACAAAACACACTCTTCTTGGGAAACACTTATCTATAATTAAATGCCTCAATTTCACTTCTGTCTACTCTTTAATTGGGTGCTTGATCCCAATCTCTTTATCTTTTTAAAAGCCAGATGAATTACAAAGGTTAAAATACTTTTTTAAGTGGACTTTTCCACACCAGGAACTCACTGTAGGTAAGAGAAACAAACCAAAAGGTGATAGATTTGATACTAGAGTGCAAGGATCAGTCTGAAATCACAGAGAAGGAGACTGAGCTAAAAGAGAAGAAGCTTCTTCTCTGTCTGTCTCCCTGAACCTGTTCTCAAAGGAAGCTGGGATGGATGGCACTGTAATGCTAACTGCTAAATGGTCGTTAAGTTTCCACTTCTCAAGGCATCATGCACGGATCCGGTAAGACGTGAACCATCAGCCTTTGTATGGCATATGTGTAATTTCAATTATCCAAAGGTCCACAGGTGAATCTCTTAACAAAACAAAAATAGGACGTATGTCATGCTTCAACAAACTGGTTGAAACCAAAATACAAGATCTCCGAAGAAGAAGATGACTCTCTTCTCCTTTTTGTGAACTGGCCCTCCTTTCTCTTAATAGTCTGAATGAATCTGATGACTTTTAAAGCCATGATACAGGAAAATGTGCCAGGGAAGCCCAGCAGACAGTCATGTTCTTAGCCAGAAGTCTGGATCCTTGCTACAAAAACTCTTACTTCTCTGACTCTATTTTATTTTAGTTCCTGTTTAGATTATACAAATTGATATTAGAAGATATTAAAGTCACAAATGATATCATTGAATCATATCTGTGCACTTAAAAAGATAATATTTTCACTGTAGAACACTATTAAGCTTTTATTAAAATAGCATCATAAACCCCAAAACAACACAGAAGAACTCATGAAGCCAAAATATTTTCATTAGTTCTGGATTAACATCAAGTATTTCTTTATCATCATGCACTGTGGGGGTGAGGAACCCAGTATGATAGTCTCATCAACAGTATTAGTAATGTTACTGATGCAGAATCCAATCCAACTCTGATGAACTTGAGTTTATTATTTCCCTGAGTAACAGACTAAAGGAAGTAAGACATGCATTTCACAGGCATCTATTAAGCCGCCAAGAATGGTTTCAAGAAAACATTCGGGGATTCCCTGGTAGCTCAGTGGTAAATAGTCCACCGGCCAATGCAGCAGACATAAGTTCCATCCGCCCTGGACTGGGAAGATCCCACACGCTGCGGAACAACTAAGCCTGTGCACCTCAACTATTGAGCCTGAGCTCTAGAGCCTGGGAACAGCAACTATTGAGGCCACACGCCGCGAATACTGAAGCCTGCGTGCCCTGAAGCCTGTGCTCCACAGAGAGAAGCCACCGCAATGAGAAGCCCAGGCACCACAATCAAGAGCAATGCCTGGCCTCCGCAGCTAGAGAGAAGCCTGCCCAGCAACAACCAGCATAGACACAAATAAATGAATAAAATTATATATATGTATATAAAAGAACACATAGGTATCTATTCTTGAACAAAAACAGTTCTCAACAGATCATCTTTTCTATCACACAGCAGAAACTAACACAAGATTGTAAGGCAATTACATACCCATAAGAAAATGTAATAGGACGAAAAATAAAGTAGGAGATGGCTTGAATAAAGTAGAATATCTTCAACAAAAAAGATCACCTTTTTATTATAGGAGTATACACTGATAGGATTAGTCATCCTCATCAACACCACAGTTTAGCTTCTGCTCTTACTCAAAGACCTAGGTACAAGAATCATGCTCATTTTACAGCTGAGGGTTAAAGTAAAGTGTCCACAGGCACATAGTTCATTAGTGGTATAGAAAGAAAAGGCTGAGCCCAGGCTATTCGGCTCCAGAGTCCTTCTTGCTCTTTGTAATGGTACTTAAATGCCTCTCTTTGCTGGAATTCCAACATAGACAAACAGGAATACAGGAAGAAAATAACACAAAACAACTGTAATATACTACCACTTTTCTACAACATCCCTGTTTACTAAGAAAAAAAAAAGATTAGTATATTATCAAATGCTGCTACAGCAGATTTCCATTAAAATATTTCTGGTATAAATGGTCATCAAGACTTTGAATGCCATTTGTCCTTGCATGTATCTGAAGAAGTAAAAGAATGGAAGGTAAAGATCTGTGAGGGGCAATGGGTCATTGCTTGAATATGTGACAGCAACACTGTAAAAAGATAGTTGGAGAAAATGAATAAAATTTTGATAATATGGAGTATTTGGCAAGGGTGATATAAATCTGGACAACCTCTTGGGAATGCAATTTGGCAATATCTATCAATATCTTTGTTAAGTACTTACCTGTTGACCTAGCAAATTTACCTTTAAGGATTTAACTAATAGATGTTGCTGTATATACAGTCAAAGACTAGTGAACACGAGCATACATTTTCTCACTTTTAGTAGTGGTAAAAAGTTGAGAAAAATCTGAACATTTATCAGTAAGGTACTGATTTAATCAAATATAATACCTCCACAAAAGGTGACATTATGTGACTACTGAAAAGAATAAAGTAGATCTTTACATTCCTGTAGGGAATAGTCCCTAAGACATTTTCTGGTTAAAAAAGGCAAGATTCAGAAAAACATGTTACCATTGTGCTAAGGAGAAGGAAGACAAAGAGGAGGGGAGAATGTGGTAATAACTATGGTAATTACTATGGAGAACACGATAGTAACATTTTATAGTCATATAGATTGCCTCTGAAAAAATGTTAAAGCACTGATAATTTAGCTTGCACCTAAAAACTGGGGGACTAGAATTAGGGATATGAGGGAGAATTTTTGCAACACTGCCTTTTGTTCCCTGTACAACTTTTAAACTATTGTAAAATAAATGCACTCTGAATATTTATTAAGAGTTTGCTATTAAATATTTAGGAAGCAGCCTATGAACATACTCAAATCTGCCTACTATTGATACTGTTAATAAACTTGCATACGAGGTGTTTTATATGTCACAAGAAACACAAAACCTTTCAAAGGGAAACAAAATTATGTGTTATCTTTTAAAACTCAGGTTTTGATGAATGTTAAAGTACAGCATAACCATTTATTATAGAAATAGAAAGTCTCAGATGTGATGTCGATAGTTTGATAGATAATAACACATTACTGTATATAAAATTCTGCTTTGTGATTTTTCCATCTCCATTAAAACTCTACTGAGAAAAGCAGTATGGTCAGGCTCACAGCAAAGGTGATCCAAACCTTAGAATGGATACCAAAAAGACTCCACAATTTCCCTCTGAGAAAACTTTTAAGAGTGAAGAGGTTAGCCTTCCTGGCTGGGGTGAGGTAAGTATTTCTGAGTTAAAGGGATGAGCTAAGCAAGTCAGCTCTGGGATTTCTAGATAAACCAGGCCTAAAGATGATGCCATTTATTCTGGTACCTAGCCAGGGAAGACAGAGAAAAAGAGAAGAAAACCAGAAGTCAAGTGTAATAAACTGCAGCTCACCAAGCCATGCCTAAATGAAGCAAAACTACCCACACCTTGTTGACTTTGCCAAAATACTGGCATTGAGTCTGCTTGGAAACTCAAGGCTGAGAAGCAAAGGTGGAAAACAAAAAACAGGTGATAGGTGAGCAGGTGCAAGAGAAGGAATATTTAGTATTGATAAATACTAGTAGTTTTCAGAGATATGATTTGGAGACACCATATCCTTGTGATGCTATTTTCTTTCAGATCTTATATTATTGTGTGTCTCTGTGATTCAAAGACAACAGGCTCAGTCCGTGGGAAGTAGACAAGATTATAGAAGATACAAATGACTACACATGATGCTTCAGTGATTTCAGGTCAGTATATTTTTGCATGACATTGTTTCTTTCTTCTCTATGTCGAAGAAGAGAAAATTAACCTTGTAACAGATAAATCAGTAAGTTTTCAATTTGAAAGCAACTAGGGGGAGGTCTACATATACCTAAATAATCAGGCATATGCAAGGAATTCACAATTTTTATGTGATATATACCCCCCTTTTCAGAAAGAATGGGTAAGTGATCACAGAGGAATTAGCCTTTGAGAGAGAAAGATTGAAAAAAAAAAAGGAGGGGGGAATTGGTATTCATTAATCTGTGTTCACTATATTCTTTCATGCTGGACTTTCCAAGTGACGCTAGTGGTAAAGAACCTGCCTGCCAAGGCAGGAGATGTAAGACATGTGGATTCAGTCCCTGGGTTGGGAAGGTCCCCTGCAGGAGGGCATGGAAACCCATTCCAAAATCCTTGTCCGGAGAATCCCATGGACAGAGGAGCCTGGTGGGCTACTGTCCATAGCGTTGCAAAGAATCGGACATGACTGAAGTGACTTAGCAGAACACACATATTCATTCATGCTACACTCATATTTAATCCATATGAAGCCTCTGCATTCATTCAGACAATACAGGACTTACAAGGGATGGGATGAAGGAGGCGTTAGGAAACTGGAGGCCAGAGTCCCAATCAGTCGAGGTTAAAGGCCATGAACCATTTTTTACAGACTTTCATCCAAGCAAACACCCACAAAATCAATAAGAAGCTCATACCTGTTTTCAGAACCATGTGCCTCTTAGGTACAGCCAGCCTCATGGAACGGGGACCATAAGGATGGTGACTTCCTCCAGAAATTCCCAGAAAGCAGCCCTGTTTTCTTCAGCTGTGCTCTAGGGCACCCTGGAGTTCAATCCACCGTGATGACTGCCAACTCTGGTGCTCTTTGGCAATTTTATAGTCAATTCTAGACTGGAAATTTCCTTACTACTTAGTTTTAAATATCCCTGTCAGATGAATCTATCAAACCCAGAAATGTCCCCAGTTCAACCAAAGACTTTGATTGGCACGCTCTCTATTAATGTTTAGTGACAGCAGCTGGAGAAGAATTTATGGTATGGTATTTTTGCAGGATTGGGAAAGCAGGGCTAGTAAATATTTGGAATGAGTAATGGAAAGACAAAGTACTGGAAAAGAGAAGGTAAGAAAGGGAGAAAGGCAGAGAACCTGATTGTTTCTGCTGCTTGGAATCCCTCATCAGGGAGCTGGATCAGTTACTGACAGAAGCGCCAGGCAGCAAAGCCAAAAGGAAAAGGCTTTTTGTCTGGAGACCACTGCCCTCAACCATGTTCCGTGGCTTTCTTTTCACATTGGAAGACGGTCCTTCTTTTTCATGTTCTCTCTCTGTTAAAAAGACAGTCACACAGACCTTTGGAGGTAGCCATTGCCCTGAACAAACAATATTTTGAGGAAGATTAAAAAAAAAAAAAAACTGCTAATGTCATTCAGCATTTTACCTGATTTCTTTAAAGACAGGAATTCTAAAAAGAAATATTGGAAAAGCTTATGAACTTATATTTAAACCTGGTTAAAGTTTAATTTACTGTGTCACTTCAAGAGAAAAAAAAATTTTGTTTTGAAACGAGCCATTACCCCTTAAGACTGGTATTGAAATGGCAGCTGGATCTCAGGGGTAAGAAGAGACCCTCTCCTCCTCACACTAAGCTGGAAATCAGTCTTATTTCTTATACTGTTACAATGAAAACCTGTGTAAGAGACAGGATCCACACACCTATTACAGAAACAACTTGAGATTCTGTAACAGGTTGAACTATGCATTCTGATATCATGTGCGTTAAAAAGAGGGGTTGAGAAGTTCTTGTCCCCTTTATCTGTTTTACCTTGGCATTTAGCTGTGTAATCTTCTCAAACTTTTCCACTCAAGTGCCAATAAAGCTGGGAATGGAATAGAGAAGATACACAATAAAATAAAATACACAATAAAAATTATATTGAATTCTTATCCTTTTTCTTAAAACATAAAAGAAGATTTACATATTAAATAAGGTTCATGTTTATTTTCATTCTTCTGCATCGTTTCACTTTGCTTTCAAGTATTTATTCCAAATCAACAATTAAAATTAACTTCAAGAAAATGCATCACATTTACGTTATAACGCTACATTATCCTGGGTACATATCTACCCATCTTAGTACAAAAGATCTTAGATTAGTTGGAAGAACTTGTGTCTCTGTGTGTGTGTGTGTTTCTATTCAGCCTGGGTGTAAGGAGCGAACACTATGTGTTATTTCTCTGATGCTTCCATCAAAAGTAACCTCCTTAGTATGTTACAGATTTATCATGAGAATTCAAAATCAAATTTTCAAAGTCCAGTCTTGCCTCTTTATCTAAATATTGATTTAAACCAGTCTTACTGTTTCTATTCTGTGATCAAAGTTGGAACCACATCTTTCTCTGTGTGCATTTCCTCTCAATGCTGGTTTTAGTGGCTCTGAATAGAAAATTTTTTATCAGGCTTAGGAAATCTGCTGACATCTGTAGAATCATCATCATCTTCCCAGGAGAAAGAACCCAGGAACTTGTCTTGTGATGACTCTCCATGGCTAAATAGATGGAATATATGGAATTAAATGTAAGATAAAGTCTGACTAGAACACAAAAAGCAGGCCTTGACATCCTGATCAAAGTGCTCCCTCGGCTCTCTGCTCTGCAAACAAGTCTCTGAAGCCAGAAGATGCCAGCTTCAACTTTGGATGAGGTTTTCTACCTTCATGCTCAGCTTTCATTTTAGTTCCTTCTGGAAACTAATGCAAAATGAAAAGACAAAAGTTTCCATAGATACACTGTATTTTTTAAGAAGTCCAAACACAAATGACTACATGCTATATGATTCAATTTATATAAAATGTCCAGGAAAGACAGAATTCTAGAGCCAAAAGCAGATTAACAGCTGCGTAAGACTATGAGAATGCACAAGGATTAACTGCAAAAGGACATAAGAGAAATTTGGGGAGTGCTGGAAATGTTCTAAGGATGTGACTATGGTGATATTTGGACAACCCTAGAAATTCAGTTTTAAAAAATCGCTGAATTGCAGGCTTACAATGGATGAATTTTGTGGTATAGAAATTATATCTCAATAAAGCTACTTAAAGAAAGAGAAAATGCCAGTCTTTGGAGAAAATGGATGTTTCAATTAGACTTGTAATGATCTAAATATCATGAGAAATTTCTGGCTAATTAGAAATGTTTAAACACAGCAAAATAGGACATTGCTTAAATTAACTGAAAGCGATGCCAAGACAAGCAGAAAGCACTCTACTTTAAGAAGTTGTTGTTTATATCGATTTTTTTTTTTTTTACATTTCTTTTTGTTGTTCATTTGTATAGAGCATTTGTCTCTAAGAAATGGACTTGGGCTTTATTAGTTGGTCATCTTAATAGTATATCTCTGAAGAAAGAAGGTTAAACCAGTTAACACCTTTAAAATTTTTTAAAGGATGAGATAAGTAAATGAAATGTAAATGATTACTTCCTTTTTTTGAGTTTGTTCCTACAGAAACAAACTAGCAAGGAAAGAAGCAAAAAATGAGGAGATAATACTGAGAATTATATGTGCTTAACACTTCATCGAGTTGGTGACGTCAGGTCGGCATCACCGACTCGATAGACGTGAGTTTGAGCAAGCTCCAGGAATTGGTGATAGACAGGGAAGTTTGGTGTGCTGCAGTCCATGGGGTCACAAAGAATTGGACATGACTGAGTGACTGAACTGAGATGTTTCATCAATCAAATTTGTCTTTCCGCTTCACACGGAGACTGTATTTCTCAGCTTCCTTTGAGTTTAAGATGGAACTACATCTCACAAAATATGAGCAGAAGGAATGTATGGCATTTTTAACTCCAATAATTAGGCCACCTGATGTGAAGAGCTGACTCATTTGAAAAGACCCTGATGCTGGGAAAGATTGAGGGCAGGAGGAGAAGGGGACAACAGAGGATGAGATGATTTGATGGCATCACTGACTCAATGGACATGGGTTTGGGTGAACTCCAGGAGTTCGTGATGGACAGGGAGGCCTGGCGTGCTATGGTTCATGGGGTCACAAAGAGTCAGACACGACTGAGCGACTGAACTGAACTGAACCACCCAAGCTCTCTCTCTTTTCCCTGTGGGTACAACTGGAAGTAAAGAAATAACTCCAGGATTGTTGAACCCAAGTCATGAAAGAATCTTAGAGCCTGAATTATTTCTTCGAAGAGAGCTGACCAGGAGAGCTGCTCAACTGGCATTAGACTTTGACTGAATGAGAATGAAATCTTTTCTGTTGAGCCACTGAAATGTTGGGACTGCCTTTTGTAGCTAATCACCCTAACCGATTACCCAAGTTGCTTAATTATTACTTAATTGCCTTACCTATATAGCATGCTGTAGGACTCAAAAGTATATTTCTTACTTTCTTCCTCTTATCATCTGGTCCTATTCTTTCCTTCACATCCATCTTTCCTCTTTCTCCTCCTATTCTCCTACTTCATGACTCAAGTTAATGTGCATTTCTCAGACGAAGGAAGAAACGTGTGAGTAGTATTCAGCCCGTTCCTCATTAAGATCCTTCTTCAAAAGGTGGAATGTTTAAATAGGATAAGGTAAAAATAATAATCTGCCATTCTTTATTCAGAAGAACTAGAATACATCTCAAGTCTGGTTAAAATGAAGGCATCTCAATCAAGTCTTTGGTAAAAATGTTGCATTATTATCAAAAGCAACATTGTGCCCACCCTCCTACAAAAAAACAAAACAAAAGGTTCAGCCCTACAGCAATCAATGCCAGGAGAGAAATGTCAGAGTTGGCAGCCACCTTGTGGGTGATGAACCTTGCTTTCATTTTCTGAAGCTTTCAGTACTGGAGA
The DNA here is from genome assembly GCF_910594005.1 of Cervus elaphus. Taxonomy (NCBI): domain Eukaryota; kingdom Metazoa; phylum Chordata; class Mammalia; order Artiodactyla; family Cervidae; genus Cervus; species Cervus elaphus. Next base: position 12,772,320 of record NC_057826.1, read on the forward strand.
AGTGCATTGTGGTTGCTCTAACACGTTTTGTCCAGCCCTGAGAGTTATTTTCCCAAAACAACAAATTACCATTTCAATTCATTCTCAAGCTATTTCATTAGCCAGGTGCCCATTCCTCCTTTTCTGCATATAGAACCAATGCAAGGAAAGAAGAGAGGACCTGCCTTGATCCAGAAACCGCATCTCAGGTCACACTCAGCCCAAACCATCACCCCAGCCCTTCAGCGTGTCAACCCCAGTTCCCCCCAACTCCATCGTCAAAAAAATAAAATAATTCAAACGAAAAACAGCTCATAAAACAGTAAATAAAATAAAGTCAGTTTTCTTTTTTAAAGAACAAAATGAAACTTGAGGGAAAACTTACTGGAGTTACAGTTTATCCTGATACAGTCTAGATGGGGAAAAATAAATGAAAGATGAAATTGCATCCTTCAAGGTAACAGCTGCAGACATCCAAAAACAATCAGTCCACCCTTCCGGGGACAGACACACGCAAGAAATGTGGCCATTTTATATATATATATATACAGTAGGCACAAGTTTAAGGGTGGGTGTATATGTACAGTATATTGTTTCATAAAGTCGGATACATATATATATACACACACACACATATATATACACATATGTATAGAGATATATACTGGTATACATATATATCCACGATAGACACCAAGTATGCTTCTTTTTTTTTTTCCTTTAAAAATACTGTTCATTATTATTAAAGTATTTCAAACCCAGACTTTGAAATATTAATTTTGTTAAACTTGGAAAATACTGCAAAAATTTCCCCACCAAATGCAGGTTTATTTTGTTTCCCTCTATAATTGGTCTTTCTTGAAATTGCTCTTTAAAAGTAGCAAAAATACAGTTTTTGCTTTAATATTCCAAAGATAATATCACCAGTCTGACATAGTGTATCATTTTTTAAAATTTTGTTTCTCAGGGCAGTATTTAACCCTTTCTCTTTTTCTGAAACCAAACTCCCTCCACCCTCTTTAAGTCAGGCCCCAAATGCGATAGAAATTCACATAGGCAGACTTGCCTTTGCCATCTGGTAAGGAAAGGGTTAACACCACCTGGTCATTTCCTGTCATAAAATGGCCACTTGCAAACAGCTAACCGCACAAACACCCATCCCAGATTTTAGAGAGGCGGGGTCGGGTGCTGGGTACAAGGAGTTGTATGACATCAGCCCAATTGACTGGGGTCTCTGCTGTGGTTTCAAAGGCCCCCAGACCAGCCCTTCATGGAGCCCATCTCCGTCTTCCTGCCTGAATACTCAGACTGAATCAAGCGCCCACAGCATTCAAGGAGAAGGCGAGCTGAGTGCATGGGGAGGTGGTCCTGGGCACCTTTGACATCCGACCTATCCCATCCTGTGACCCTGCATCTTGGAGAGAGAAAATCCCTTTAAAAAAAAGTAGGGGGGAAATGGAATAAAAAGATGGCTATTTTTTTCCAGTTCTGGTCACCAGAAAAGGTATTTGGGGCCAGAGGTCAGAGCATCTATCCTTTTGTTAGTGTCTGTTTGGAGTCATGGACACACAGCCCAGAAGGTTGAGCGCGGAGTTAACGGGCAGGTGATTGGGCAGAATGGTCAGAGACGTGTCTCAGGTGTGTTGTTAGCATGCTGCCCACCTGAACCTAAGTTTGTTTTTTTAACGATGATCAGAATTCACATAAGAATGTGTTTCAAGCCAGATATTAAAAGGTAAAAGGAAAATAATCAAGGAAAGAGAGAAAATTACAGGGAAAAAAAATACAGCTAGAATCTGTGCTTTTCTTCTAGCTAAAGTTAACCCAGTAGTTTTGGAGGGCTTATGGAAAGATAATGCCACCTTTTAAACGTCCCAAAGTAAATCACTTTAAGCAAGTCAGTGTGAAAGAAACCAGTGGCCAGTGACGGGGCAGAATAAAACTATGTGAGTCCAGAGAGGAGCAATTTATAACACCCAAGCATCCTGAGGAAGGTGGGGGCAGGAAGCTAATTTGTTCCCCAGAACATCTCTTGAGAAAAATCTGGGTTTGGTTTCATGCGGTTAGGTTTGTCATGTGTCGTCAACCGCAACAGAAAAGTGGGAGCAAACAGCCCTGGAGCATCTGGTACGATCACCGGCAGAGGAGGCCATGCCCCTGGTGGGGACTGGGGAGGGGAGGGTGGGGGCGGGAAGAAGCGAGGTCTCAGCTGCCAGAGAAACGCCCTTCCCTCGTGGATTCAAGACAGAGGGGAAGCAGGTGCGTGGGCACGCTTCAGAGAAGGAAAGAGGGAACCTAAAGCAACAAACCCAAGAACCTTAAACAAGAAGTGGCTTTCTGCTTGGGTTTCTGTGTCGCTGAGAATCTCATCTCTGTCAAGGACCTGATCTAGGCAGAGATGCTGGGTCGGGCTTGTCTTTCTGGGTTCATCCACATGGTCCCACAAACTGAATGGTGTCTTTAAATCAGTGTGAGGACTTGGAGCTTTCAAGACTGCAAACAGCTGGGTATGTTCAGTTGAGAAGTGGAGAATGATCTGTTACCTTACTTGAAGCATACGCTTGGGAAGAAAAATCTACCCCAGTCCCCTGTTCATAGGGTCTGAGAGGGTGGTCGTGCTAGTGAGGATGCACTTTTCAATGAAAAATGAATCAGAAGAACTGTCCTGGCAAGGCAATCTCCCTTAGAGCTCCAGTAACAGCTAAAGTTCTCTCTCTGCCTGAGCCTTGGCATGGATTTGAGGGATGGGTGTGTATGCTATTCATTCTGTTTCGGTTTTTTGTTTGTTTGTTTCATTTTAGTTTAAAAGGAGAAATGTTATTTTCTATATTGATGAGCTTTGGTTTGAGCAAGGAAGAGATGAATGTTTCTAGGAGCTGTGGGCCTTCAGTGATGGATAGAGTAGACAGTAGTATTTTCTCTGCTTGGGTAAGAGAAAACCCGTGATGCCTGAGTAGTTTAGAAACACGGGTAGTCCCACCTCTGTGACCTACTTTCCCTGCTTCCAACGAGAGAGAACATCTGGAGAATCTGAATGCAATTAACCAAGCTGCACGGCACTGCCTACAAGCCTCCGCCCCTGAAGAAGGGCGGCCTGCGTCTTGCTGAGGATTCTACAGGCCGTGAATGAGGCTGCACCAATGCGGACGGACTTTTTGGCTCCACTCAAACCAAGCAGTAAGGCAAAAGACGCCTTCTGCGCATGTGTAAAAGGTGACCATTAAGAAAGCAGTCAGAAGTCATTAAGTCCATCACATCATCGACCCACAGTATTGATCTCTGGAGGTAACGGATAACCCAGGATGATCGAGCGGTTTAGAAACAGGGGTGGTCCCACCTCTGTGACCTACTTTCTTTGTTTCATGTCTATCAAGCAATCATAAAAACATTTAACTGACTGATCTCACAAACTTACTGTGGGATTAAAATAAGGTTTTTTAAATATTCTAAAATACTATAATGTTAAAATTGTGATTATAGCTTTTAATACTAAGAGATCAAAATATGACTGGTCAATAGTCAACCTCACCGCTTTAAAAAACATGCTATGTTTAGCTGGACACTGTCCATGCCTGCTATTGCCACAGCTGACCATCTTCAAATAGCAAGACCCTTGGAAAAGTCTAGTCTCCTTGACATTTAGAAGATATATTACAGCAGGAAAATACAGACATGTATATCATGAGCTTATATGTGTGAAGAATTTGAAATAAATTGGAATATCATTAGCGCCTGTGCTAGAAAAGAGACATAACTTAAATGGAGGGAGGGATCATCTAAAATTAGTGATGGGAATTTTGTACATAAATGTACACGCTGTTTGGAGATGTTTACTATTATAATCAAAAAAGGGTAAACAAATCAATGACTGGGAGAAAGAAAGCATTTATGAAGGGGTGGGTATACCCTGGGCAGAGAGGGGAACAGAACCTTCAAACAAAGCATGAGTATGGAGTGTGTATGTACACTTCAAGGAATTTAAGTTTAGTTTCCATGTTATGGTTGAAAGAAAGCTATGTAATTCAAACTAGTAATTGTGGTGAACCATACCCTTCAGAGGAAAACGTCACCATTGTTTCTAGAGAAGCACAGTGCTCTCCAGGGTAGACTCGCTCTGTTTTGCCTACGATGCTTCAACCTAGAAGGAGGTACACTGGTCATGTGCAGAAAGGAGCCAGGAGGCTAGAGCAGAGTCTTTTAACAAAGCACATTGCCCAGATTTTCATGAAAGTTTAAAATGGAAAAATAATGCTTCTAGTAATACATCTGGAATCTATGACTCCGTGTGTGTGTGTGTGTGTGTGTGTGTGTGTGTGTGTGTGTGTGTGTGTGTGTGTGTGTGTGTGTGTGTGTGTGTGTGTGTGTGTGTGTGTGTGTGTGAGTGTGTGTGTGTGTGTGAGTGAAAGAGAGAGAGAGACAGACAGGGAGAGAAAGAGAAACTGCTCATCTTTCTGAATCATCCCCTTTTATCTCCCTCCACTTCCATTTTTCTTTCTAAGATGTGAGACCTGTCACAGTTGGCCTTTTAATCTTACAAAACAACATCTAAAGTGGAAAAAAAAAAAGTTATCTGCTTAAAGCCAATGTGCATTTCCCTAGAACCCCAAAGGGCTGAATATTTATGTCTCTGGCTCTCTCTTACCTTAAAATAGATGGTTAAAAATTGATGCTAAATCCTCTTTTCTGGGAGCTAAGCAGGAGGTCATATTTGTTTTCATTTTGGTTTGGAGAGGGGTTGTTCTCGGTTTTAATTTCTTCTGCTGCTTTTCAGAGAAGCTGACAGCCGGCCACTGGGGGTTGGTTTTCAGGTATGCACTCCGGTTGGGTTGGGTGGTTTCAGGTGGGGAGGATGGAACAGGGAGGGGCAGGTGGAGGGGACAGGGGAATGCCGGCCCCTGGAGGCTGCTCAGTACACCCTGTTCTCAGGGCTGTTTGCTATGCGGGCCGCAGGCTTGGGGCCTTTGAAGGGTTGAATACCATCTTTTGATTTACCATGGCTGATGGTGGAGAGGACTGGAAACTCAAGAACACTCACAAAGATCCAGCAAAAGAGAAAAAAACAAAACCCAAAATAACCAAACACACACGTACACAAAGGAAAACCCAGGAGACACGCTGACAACAGAAATCAAATGTGGTTGGAAAAGAAAAAGGGCATAGTATTGTAAAAGCTGCAAATTGGAAAGAAAAAGAAGAGACACAACTAAACAAGCCACTGCTCAAAACAGTCTTCTGTGTCCTAGAGATTTTTAGGATTGTAGAATAGGCACTTCTCAAGTGTAACCAGTTGACCTGACAGCAGATAAGACTGGTATGGATTTCCCACCTTCCCAGCAGGCCATCTAGGATTCTGGACCATCTTGTATCTGCTACATGTGTTCACCATGTCATCCCCACGCCTCTGACAAGCCATCCCACTGACATCTTTAGGAAGGAGTTGTGTATCTAAACATATTCAACATCCTCAAACCAATCATAGGCTTAGAAAGTTTGAACTCAGCTGTGTCAACACAAGGCACTGACTCTCTATTGAGTAGAATCAACAGAAATAGAGATTGCTTTTTCTTTTTTTTCCTTCCAAAAACCAAGAGGTCCCCACTTTCCACAGCATATTGATTAGAATTCAGTCAGGGTCAGTAGCCCAATAGAATGTGAGACCATAAAAAGAGGAATTCCCAAAGTATTATTATAAGTAATTACAGTAGAAGAAGAGGTCCTTTCTCAATAAAGTTACAATTTGAAACAGCCAATTTTTCAACATGAAGGAAAACTGATATGTATTATATGAGAATAGAGTAACTGGTAATAATGTGACTTAATCATCTTTATAAAAAGGGCTGCTGAATGAGGGTAGGAATGTCAGGACGGAAGAACGAGATACATATCAGGGGCCACACTGTCCTTCAATGTGTCAGACTCTAAACTCAGAGAATTTTCCCCCAGTGGGGCCACAGAAACAATGTGACTTGTCCTCCCTACTAGGAGAAAGTATAAGGAGATAGTAGTGTTGTCAAGGCCACTAGAATTTCCCATGTGATTGGTCCTTGTGGAGCTTCAAACAATGCATTTCTCATCCCACTCACGTGGCTTTGTTCCCTCCAACAACACCCTCCCATTTTGCTTCCATCTCCTGCCCTGGCCCCGCTCTCTAACTTTGACTGTTTTGAGTGGTGACCAAGGAGCTGGACTTAATGAGAATGGGATTGATCAAAAGATGGACCAAAGTAGCGTGTTTTACACAAAGCTAAACGATTCCAAAAAACCAAGAAAGGAAACTTAGAAAACGAATCTTCTAGTAAAGAAATACCACCACTGTCAGAAACCAGAAATTGACATCAAAAACCTCATGCAGAAACAAGGAGAAGGTGTTTGTTGCTGTTGGTTTTTATCCTCGGTCTATTAAACAAGAGGTGAGCAGCTAACTTTCAGGAAACAAACAAAGAATTCAGTCAAACCAATGAAAATCGGAAAAGAAAGGGAAGACAAGCCCAAACAGAGTGGCAGAGGGTACTTCATACGATACCTAAGTTAACCATGAGCTTGACACGCCCCCCATCCAGCTCCAAACGCAGGGTGTCGGCAGAGTCCCTGGAGGTGGTGGCCACCAGCAGCCCGTAAGCTCGCTGGGACATGAAGCGGAAGGACACGTCCTCTGCCTCGGTGTGCATGACCATGGGCATGATGATCTTCATGTACATGCTGCCGTCGTAGCTCAGGATGGACGCCTCTGCAGAGAAGAAAGGAAGAGATGGTTAGGAGGAAGCATGTCATTGTTTGCCCTCAGTTTCAGGGTAAGCAGAGTAGAATGGAGATGCGCCAACTTTGTAGACAGGTGGCTTGTGTTTGGGAGCTTCCCTGGTAGCTCAGCTGGGAAAGAATCTGCCTGTAGTGCAAGAGACCCAGGTTCAATCCCTGGGTCAGGAAGATCCCCTGGAGAAGGAACTGGCAACCCACCCCAGTATCCTTGCCTGGAAAATCCCATGGACAGAGGAGCCTGGCGGGCTGCAGTCCATGGGTCTTCAAAAGAGGTCGGCACGACTGAGCAACTAACACGGGGGCTTGCATTTGCTCAATCTCCATTGCCACTTTTAAGCTAGACACAGGCCCTGTAAATGCTGAGGGTCTATTTCCTCTTTTGCAAAGGACATCTGGTGGCCTTGGTCCCTGCTCTACCATGCTCACCAACTCACCAATGGCATCGAATGAAATAATGGATGTGAAGTCATTCTGCAGAAGTGAAAATGTCCAGGTGGTAGTAATTGTGATTCTGGGCTACCATGGTGGCCCAGATGGTACAGTGTCTGCCCGCAATGTGGGAGACCTGGGTTCGATCCCTGGGTTGGGAAGATCCCCTGGAGAAGGAAATAGCAACCCACTCCAGTACTCTTGCCTGGAGAATCCCAAGGACAGAGGAGCCTGGCGGGGCTACAGTCCATGGGGTCGCAAAGAATCAGACACAACTGAGCGACGTCACTTTCTTCCTTACACTGTAGATACGACAAAGTCAAACGAGACACTAAACGAAACTTGAGTCCTGTGAGTACTTCCTGAAGAACCTGAGAGAAGGACCGGTTTGTAATCACTGCAGCAAATAAATACATACTAGCCGAGTGGTGCTGGGAAGAGGAAGGAACAGCAGCATAACCAGGCTTCAGAGTATCCCTAGTGGCCAGGCCTTGTGAGAGTCTGCTTGGCCCATTCAAAGAAGATTGGTAACAGCCAGGGCTAGAACAACAATAAAAGCTGAGGACAGCTTTGAAAACCAGCCATTCTATTTTTATTCCAACAGTACCTTTATAAGAAAAGGAGCAGCTCACCTTTTTGCCAATCCAAACACTTTGGTTACAAGCCTTCCAGCCCCTCCAATATGTTATCTCACTTAATGCCGCAAGGTGGGTCTATTATTCCTACTTTCAAACAGAAAACCACAGCTCACGGTGGGGAGTGGGTATTATCATCCCAAAGTCACATAGTCTGGATTTTAATCCAGTATATCCAATAGCAAGTCCAGGGCCTGTTCTGTAGCATCAGGTCGTTCAAAACATGCATTTGTTGAATCATTCATTGAGCAAATATTTTTAGGGAACACAGGACAAGAGCATCACTCACTTTCCTATGAAGCCAATCATCATGGAGCTCAGTTCCTGGCATTGAAGAGGTCCTTATTAAATACTTGCTGTTGCTAGATACTTGCTACTTTCCTATACACATTGTCCCCTTGAGAAGGAAATGGTAACCCACTCCAGTGTTCTTGCCTGGAAAAATCCCATGAACAGAGGAGCTTGGCAGTCTACAGTCCACGGGGTTGCAAGAGAGTCAGACACGACTGAGCACATATGCACTATGGAGGGTACAAAAGGTGAAGCGAACAAGATCCCTGTCTTGAAGGCAGAATCAGTGCACATAAATAACCGTACTAGAATTTAAAATGGCTAAATGACCCAGCAAAGGTGTATCAATAAAGCCAGCGGCATTCAGAAGACAGAGGCCATAGCATGCAAGTGAGTAGATTACATGGGGCAGTCTGAAACTGGTCTTGGTAGTTGGGTGGAGTTTTTAATGAAAAGTGATGGCATCAGATTTGATAGGTAGACAAGACAGTATCTCCATATATAAAAAACAAAGAAATAGGGGAATGCCCAGATAATAGCAAACTTTAACAGAAGCATCAAGCATATTTTGAGGATAGTTACACAAAGATGCTTTGACATTACAATGAAATCAACAGATTTGGGTAGATATTGAGAAGTAAATGAATGATTAACAAAGAGATAAACATCTTCTGTCTTCCTATATAAATGGAACACGAACAGATTGGAGAGACTGGGCAGACGATGTGGAAGGTTCTCAAAATAGTCTGTGTCATCATTGTACCCCCAACCTTACTTACACAACATACAAAAGGTACATGAAAAACAGTATAAATACACCTGTCATCCCTAGGAATCAACCATCACCCAGGTAAAAACCATGACACGCTAATAGTTGTATATCACAATTTGCAAACTCTAAGGGTCACAAATAAAGGTGGGACAGTAACAGACACCATCAAAATGAAAACATATTTTGAAGGTCTGCTCTTAGATGAGAAGCATAATCTAAATATAACACACGCTCCAGATGCGAGAGAAACTTCTATCTCCTGAAAGAGCAGAATCAAAAGATCAATAATGATCACTAAAATTTACTGAGCACTTAAACAATTTGCCTGCGCTTTCTAAGACTTCACATGCATTAAGATGGCATTTAATCCTCACAAGCACATCATGAAGAAGACACTATTATTATAGTTTATAGATACCAGGTCACACATCTAACAAAAGGCAAAGCTAGAAGCTAAATGCAGGCAGTATGATTCTCACAGCTATATACTTGATGATTCTGCCACATTTTGAGAGTTATACCTGAAGCACACCCATGTTTCTTAGCACCCAAAGTACATCTGTAATGCTTCATGGCAGTGTGTGGTATTCTTGTGTATGTGTACATATATGTACATGTGTGCACAGACACATACATACATGTCATTATTCAAAGTTGTATTTTATGACCATATAGAATTACATAAACAGAAATTTCTGTTTGTTTTTAGAGACGTTCACTGAAACCTAGTATATTTTTCCATCACGCAGTGCAACATGTGGAATCTCAATTCCCCACCAGAGATCAAACCCATGCCCCTGTGGCAGAACTACAGAGTCTTAACCCCTGGACTGCCAGGGAAGTTCAACGATACAAATTTCTAAATGATATCTTGTTACACATTACTATGCACAATGCTCTGTGTGTGTTTATGATTATGAACACCTTTAGTTACTACTATGACTTTCTACTATAGATACCTACACTCAAGCACACTCCTTTTCAAAAGATGTGAAGGCATTTGGTGAGCCATTAAATGGTTGTTTGGATGCGTTCAACTTAAATAATTCCAGAATTAATGGCCAACTTTTTCCCTCTAGATATATGTAGTGAGAGAATATGCATCTTTATGTCAATATTGGTAGTGTCAGAGAATAAATAGAAGGTGAGTGTGTAGTTAAGCATCTAATAGTACAAAATGAAGTATGGATCTCAGTGTATACCTTTGTGTGTATCTTGGTGAGTGTGTTCTATTATTAACAGAGTATTTTTCAGGGGAAGGTGATGAAGCAGAAAATTTAATATAGAAATCAGCTGAAAATAAATTTGCTTCAGAATTCATATTAACTTGCTTAAAATATTTCAAATAAAAGGGGTACCATGAATGGAATACTAATTTGAGGGAAAATGAGTCTAAAGAAAATGTTATTTGATCTAAAGTCTATCAGATTATTGAGTATTGAAAGACTTCATCATGAAATGCTGAGATAACAATACTTATACAGTTCTCCTATTTTGTCCCTCTTTTTCACTTTTATAACTTCCTTTTAAGTGAATATTTAACATATTATGTTAATGTCTTTGATGATTCTTAACTATATAATCAGGCTTCCCAGTTGGCTCAGTGGTAAAGATTCTGTCTACCAACTCAGGAGATGTGGGTTCTATCCTTGGGTCAGGAAGATCCCCTGGAGGAGGAAATGTCAACCCACTCCAGTATTCTGGTCTGGGAAATCCAATGAACAGAAGAGCCTGGTAGGCTACAGTCCATGGGGTTGCAAAAGAGTCAGACTTGACTTAGTGTCAGACTTGACTAAGTCAACCTTAGCAACAACAACTATATAATTAACTAACCAAAAGCTTCTTTCCTAGTGGTTGGTCTAGGGCTTACAACATGTATGAGAATCGACTTCCCATTTATATGAACTTAATTCTAGTAAGACATGGAAATTTTACATGCTGTCATCTCTTCCTCCTTTTTGTGTTATTATTGTTATTCATGTGATGTCTATATGTGTTTCAAACTCAAAAATACATTGTTATAGTTATTGCTTTATAAGAACTTCTGTCTTTTTACGAAGTGAAGCAAGGATATCTCAGATATATTTATAGAAATTTTTAAAGCTAAGCTTATTTACCATCTCTGTCTCTCTCTCTTCTTGCGGATTCAAATGACACCATCTGGTCTCATTCCCTTTCTCCAGTATAGCTTCATTCATTTTTGTTTTATTGTCAAGTATACTACAATTCTATATGTTACAGACCCAACAATACAATTTTATAGATTATTTTATGTAACTGCCTTTTAAATCAGTTAAAAGAAGAAAGAAAAAGCAATGCTTAATTATACTTTTCATCACTACCTACACAGTTACCTTTATTGGAACTCGTTTTTTTTTTTTTTTTATGAAGATTCAAATTACTGTCTGCTGCCACTTTCTTTTCATTTATAGAACTCCTTTTAGTATGTCTTACATGGCAAGTATGCTAGCAATGAAGTCTCTGCTTTTTGTTTACCTGGATACATCTTTATTTCACTTTCACTTTTGAAAGATAGATTTTTTTTTTTACTATAGAATTCCTGACGGTTGATATATGTCTTTCAGCACTTTTAATGTCAACGCACTGTCTTCGACCTCCATTGCTTCTGAACAGACATCAGCTGTCATTCTCACTGTGATCCCTCGTATATGATGACTTGCTGTTTCAAGATTTTCTTTTTGGGTTTCAACCTGTCTATCATAATGAGTATGGATATTAATGAATTTCTTTGCATTTATCCTATTTGAGGCTCACCAATGTGTAAATTAGTGTTTTTCCTCAAATTTGGGAAATTTTCAATCATCATTCTCTAGATATTTTTTTTCTTATTCTCCCTCTCACTTTTCTAGGACTGCCATCATACATATGTTGGTACACTTAATGATGTCCCACATCTATCTGACACTCTTTTTCTTCGCTTATTTTCTTTCTTCTATTTAGACTTTATAATCTCTATTGATTTATCTTCCAGTTTGCAGATTCTTCCTTCTGCTAACTCAGACTTCATGTTGAGCCCCTTAGTGACGTTTTCATTTGGGTTATTGTACTTTTAGATAGTTAGAAAATACATATAGATAGGTAGGTAGGGAGAGAATCAATTTCCAAATGAGGGAAAATTTGGAGTTGGAAAATTTATAAATATATATATATATATAATTTTAATCTCTTTATTAACATTATCTATTTGATAAATCACTGTCATCTTATTTCGCTTTAAATCTTGCACAGGTTCCCTTAACTTCCCAAATTCCCCTTGAACATATTTATAATAGCTTTGGTATAGTTTGTCTGCTAAGCACAACATCTGAGCAGTTGCTATTGCCTGTTATGTATCCCTGTGTGTGGGTCACACTTTCCCTTTCCTTTGTATGTTTTATGATTTTCTGTTGAAAACTGGACATTGTACATAACAGACTAGCAAGTCTGGATACTACTCTCCCCTCCCCTCCCACCACCAGGGTTACCTCCTTCTCTTTGTTCATTAGTTTATTTGTTTAATGACTTGTGTGTGTTAGTTGTTCAGTCCTCATGCATTGCAGCCCTCCAGGCTCCTCTGTCCGTGGGATTTTCTAGGCAAGAATACTGGAGTGGGTTGCCATTTCCATTTCCAGGGGAATCTTCTCCACCCAGGGATTGAACCCAGGTCTCCTGCATTGCAGGCAGATTCTCTACCATCTGAGCCACTGGCTAAACTAATTCTGTGACATATTTTCCCAGCAGTATGAAGGTTCTGATGTCCTTGTTCAGATTTTTTTTTTCCTTTTTTATTTTTTAGCCTGTCTTCCTAGGTGTTTTTCTTGGGTCAGTGTAAGCCACTTACTACTCAACTATTATACTTAAGCCCCTCTGGTCAGTTATTTTTATCCATCGTCTGTTGGATTTGTGTGACTTGGAGGCTGATTTCACAGCTCAGGAAGTTTAAGACTTTGTCTCAAGTTCAGCCAGGGACTAGCACTTGGAAGCTGCTCTTCCTGTCAGTCTTGGGAACATGCACCTTCCTCCAGCCCACCCCACCAAGGATAAATGTGGTTTTACCTTTAAGCCTAGTTCCCAAAGAGTTTCCCCTGATGATAAACGTGGCTTATCAGTCAGTTGAGAAGCTGTACTTAAGCCCCTTGAGCCAATAGGCTTTTCCGTTTACTGATGGAGGCATATGTACTTTAGGAATACTTTCAAGTCTTTCCCATCTCCTCCTCTAATTAATCTGAGTGCAGCAAACGTGCACAACCACCCAGACCCTCTTGGCTTTCTCCATCCCTGATTCTCTTTGCTAAACATCTGGTTGGTCTGCCGTTTCACTCATCGCTACTAGTATCATAGATCTATCTGCCCTTTCAGAATTGCTAGTGACCAAGATCACCATTATTTTCAAAAGTCCTTTACCCAGGAACTTCTCTAAGCCTTGTTCTAAACAGTCAGGCGAATAACATAATCAACACACATCTCAGTGTTAAATGCACTGTATCTGATTTTCTTAGATGCCATCATGCTATTTTTTATTTGTTTTTTTTTTCATTTATTTTTATTAGTTGGAGGCTAATTACAATATTGTAGTGGTTTTTGCCATACATTGACAGGAATCAGCCATGGATTTACATGTGTTCCCCATCCTGATCCCCCCTCCCACCTCCCTCTCCATCCCATCCCTCTGGGTCTTTCCAGTGCACCAGCCCTGAGCACTTGTCTCATGCATCCAACCTGGGCTGGTGATCTGTTTCACACTGGATAATATACATGTTTCAATGCTATTTTTGAAATCTAGAGTTAGTTCTTTATATTAAGAACAAAATTTTGGTTTGAAATTTAGGTAATCTCTCTGTTGAAGGACCCTGTTTTTCTATTTCAGAGATTCACTTATCTTGTCTGTCCTCCATATCTCTTAGTTTCTTTATGACAGATTTAATCTCTCTGACTTTTCATCAGCACTCACTGTGATGATCTGAAGCTTTTCCTTCTGTCAATACATCAATATTTAGCCATGTATCCTCTGCCCTCATGTTGTTACTAATTATTTCGATTAAGTTATATGATCACATTTGGTTTTCAGATATGCCATGTAAAATCCCCCTTTTCCATTCACTCTGTGTTTTTCATTTTCTTCAAATTCTCAAGTTGTTGTTCAGTTACCCATTCATGTCTGACTCTTTGCGACCCCACGGACTGCAGCACGCCAAGCCTCCCTCTCCCTCACCAACTCCCAAAGTTTTCCCAAGTCCATGTCCATTGCATCAGTGATGCCATCCAGCCATCTCATTCTCTGATGCCCTCATCTCCTTCTTCCCTCAATGCTTCCCAGTATCAGGGATATTTCCAATGAGTCGGCTGTTTGCATCAGATGACCAAAATACTGGAGTTTCAGCTTCAGCATCAGTCCTTCCAACTGAGCATTCAGGATTGATTTCCCTTAAGATTGACTGGTTTGATGTCCTTGCAGTCCAAGGGACTCTCAGGAGTCTTATCCAACACCACAGTTCAAATGCATCAGTTCTTTGGCGCTCTGCCTTCTTTATGGTCCAGCTCTCACAATTGTACGTGACCATTGAGATAACCATAGCCTTGATTATACAGACCTTTGTTGGCAGAGTAATGTCTCTGGCTTTTCAACACATTTTCTAGGTTTATCATAGCCAAGAAGCAAATGTCTTCTGATTTCATGGATGCAGTCACCACCTGTAGTGATTTTGGAGCCCAAGAAGAGGAAATCTGTCACTACTTCCACCTTTTCCCCCTCTATTTGCCATGAAGTTGTGGGGCCGGATGCCATGATCTTAGTTTTTTTTTTTAATATTTAGTTTTAAGCCAGCCCTTTCACTCTCCTCCTTCACCCTCATCAAGAGGCTCTTTAGTTCCTCTTCGCTTTCTGCCTTTAGAGTCGTAGCACCCACATACACGAGGTTGTTGCTGTTTCTCCCGCCTATCTTGATTCCAGCTTTTAACTCATCCAGCGGGGCATTTCTTAGCATGTGCTCAGCATATAGATTAAACAAACAGGGTGACAGCAGACAGCCCTGTTGTACTCCTTTCTCAATCTTGAACCTATCAGTTGTTCCATACGGGTCTGCTGCTGCTAAGTCGCTTCAGTCATGTCCAACTCTGTGCGACCCTATGGACAGCAGCCCACCAGGCTCCTCTGTCCATGGGATACTCTAGGCAAGAATACAGAGTTCTAACTGTTTCCTTTTGACCCACATACAGAAGACAGGTAAGATGGTCTGGAATTCCCATCTCTTTAAGATTTTTCCACAGTTTATTAAGATCCACACTGTCAAAGGCTTTGGCATAGTCGATGAAAAGAGGTAGATGTTTTTCTGGAATTTCCTATCTTTCTCCATGATCCAGAGAATGTTGGCCATTTGATCTCTGGTTCCTCTTCCTTTTCTAAACCCAGCTTGGACAGCTGGAAGTTCTTGGTTCGCATAATACTGAAACCTAGCATGCAAGACTTGAAGCATGACCTTACTAGTATGGAAGATGAATTCTTACAGGGTTAATTAAATTTTCTGACAGTATTCTGCAGTGCAAATGAGCTACAGAGTATACAGCCTCTGAGAAATTTTTCTGCCCTTGGGTTTGTTTTCTTCTAGATCAAATTCCTTCAGTTTTTTAAGCTATATCTATTTTTAAAAATCTTATTTGCTGCTGTTTTATCTTTGCACTGTCTTTATCATCGCCCTTCTTGCTCATACTCAGGTGGCTCTGTCCAGAGTTTCTAGTTGTTCAGATATAGTTTCAGTAACTTACTGGTTCTCAAAATCAAATACAATTTAATGGCTTCATAATTTTTAGTTCTATGTACTTTTTTCCTGTAGGCTGAGAGATGGCAATGGGGAAGGAAGTGGATGGGAGAAATGAAAGGCTCAGTCAAGACTGTGTGTAACCATCATTTAGCTTTCAGGGCTGTTTGTCATTTCTGAAGCCCTGTTAATATCTTGAACCACCTACTTGAAGAGTGCCTCCCAAGGCCAAGGTGGTGGGTGGTGGGGGGATGATACATTAGGACTCCTGATCCCTTCAGCCCTGGTGACTTCTCTCTTGATCCTTAGTCCTGTCGTCTGTTTCTGCTACATGCATTTGCCTCCCACGGCCGTTCCTATTATTCTTTAAAGGCAGGACCAGATAAGAACATCTGCTCAGTCTATTTCCTTCCCTTTAAAGGCATTTTAGAAAGACTTCTCAACTATACACACACACACACACACACACACACACACACACATATTTTATGATCTAGACAGTACTGTACCTGAGGGCCATAAGTGGGGTTGGCAGCCTTACCATGTTTGACCATTTCTCTTGACTTGGCTTCAGAATCATTTCTCTTGCTCCTGTTGTTTTAGATTTATGACACTGAGTTGTGCTTCTTGCGTTACCTGGAGCTAATGATTATTTGGCTAGTATACTCTTTCCTGTTTAACTTGAAAGAGGGAGTTTCTGGGAGGCAGCTTTCCCCTACCATCGTCCGAGAGCTTTCGCAAAATCAAATCATTACATCTAACATCAAAGAAACAGAATCAAAATAATCAAAGCAGCGTTCTTTAATCTTATTACAAGTATATCTTGTTTTGTTGTGATGAGGTCTTAAGAAGCAAAGTGAAAACTATAGAGAAAATGAACTGTAGGAAGTGAATGGTACAGAAGTTCTTCTTGCTTACACATACTAGGAAGTGACACCACTTATATTTCCTATAGTCTTAAAGGAGAAAGCCAGACCGGTAGGCACAGATAGGGAAGAGATAAAACAAAAAAGTACTAGACAGCACAATTGACGTGATGCCACAGACAGATACATGGGGCCCCTCGACACCAATACAATCCTATGAATAATTAGCAAAATGTGCTTTCATGTAACTGACTTCCCAGGTCTCACTTTGCACTTAGCATATCAAGCAGACTTCCTAGTACTGCCCACTGGCCCTTAAGCCGTCTACTGTAGAGAGACAGTATATTCATGGTCAGCCTTGTAAGCAAAGTGCCAGTAAACAATCACCTTCCCCACCAGGTTCTCTTCTCATACCTTGAAGACCTCCTCCTGCTCACTCCTGCCGCGAATGGCCTCATACACGCCCCAAGTACGTTTTATTCTAACAAAGCTTCCAAAATACACAGATTGCTTCCTCTCTAACCAAACTGGGCCAATCTTAAACAGTGTGCAAATCTATGCGGGAATGCCTGCCAGGTTCTAATTCTGTACTTTGCAGCAGCAGGAGCAACATAAATCTCTAGCTCTGAGCAGACCCAACAGTAGCCAATAGTTCCAGGGAATCAAAACTGTTATGAGGTGATCTCCTCCCTCTGGTGGACAAGGCTGAGAAGAACCAACTTTTCATGTTCTCGACATCATGCTGCCATTACAGACAGTCCCATTGCCTTCCCATCCCCAAACAATTTAAAGCACCCTAAAGCCATGACAGAAATTTTGATGGATGTTTTCTACTTTAAGAAAAGCAAGCAGGTATATTTGCATATTTTTAGTATTCAAAAATAAAAAAAGAAATCCTGGTTTGTAGGATGCATAATGTCAAGAAAATGTTCATTTGCTCAGAGAATTCATGTAGCTTTATCTTAAAATTTCCCACTGAATTCCAAATGTGACTTAATTTATCAAAATTAAACATAACACAATTCTTCAAAAGAACTATGTCCACTGCTTGCAGTAATATTTGCCCATTCATTCAATGATTAATATCTAACGTGTGCCAGATAGTGTACTAAAATGGGGGTGACAGGAGCACAAATAACAAGGTTGTTTCTGAGTTATAGGCACAAATAAGTAGACTGTCATGCTACAGAATGAAAAAACCTAATGTTCATAGCAGCACTATTTACAGTAACCGAGACATGGAAGCAACCTAAATATCCATCAACAGATGAATGGATAAAGAAGATATGGTACATATATACAATGGAATATTACTTGGCCATAAAGAGGAACAAAACTGGGTAATCTGTAGAGACACAGATGGACTTAGAGACTGCCATACAGAGTGAAGTAAGACAGAAAGGGAAAAGCAAATTTCTTATACCAATGCATACATGTGGAATTTGGAAAAAAATTCTACAGATGATCTTACTTGCAAAGCAGAAATAGAGATACAGACATAGAGAACAAATATATGGATACCAAGGGGTAAAGGGGAGGTAGTGGGAGGAACTGGGAGACTAGGATTGACTCATACACACTATTGATACTATGTATAAAATAGATAACTAATGAGAACATTCTGTATAGCACAGGTAACTCTCTCTCTATATATATATATATATATGGCCGATCCATTCTGTTGAGCAGTAGAAACTAACACAACATTGTAAAGTGACTATACTCCAAATCAACACAACATAGTAAAACAATTATTCTCCAATTAAAAAATAAACCATTTCTTTTAGAGATTTACATTTTAAGGTAAAGATTAAAAAATTAACTTAAAAGGAAAAAAAATAATGAACAGAATGCTGTGGGAATTTACCACTTGCATCTACACCTTCACCTAGCATCATTAGGGAGGGGGTATATCACTTAGATTTCAAGAATGAGAAAGAGTGAACCACAAAGAGAGGCATTAGAAGGCATTCCAGCTGAGGGAACATACGTACAGGTGCAAAGCAGATAAAGGCCTGTAATGAAATCATACATTAAACACAGTGCTTGATACAGCATCTGGTAAAATGGTAATTATAATGCAGCAAACTCAAGAGTCAGGAGGAATTCAGCATGCCTGAAGTAGAACAGGCTTTCTCAACAGTGATGATGCTGAACCAGATGCTCCTGAAGTTGGCCTGTGCATTGTAGGATGCTTAGCAGCGGCCCTGGCCTCCACCCCCTAGATGCTAGTAGCAGTCTGTTTAGTCAAGACAAACCAAAGTATCTCCAGACATTGTCAAAAGCTTCTTGGAGCAAACATCGGCACCACCCCCTGGCCCCCCCCAATGAGAAGCACATTAATTCCATATGGACTAGAGGATATGGATTGGAATGGTAAAGTTAAGACTGAAGGGAGATAGAGAGGGTCTATCATAACAGAGCTAACAACCACACTTAAGAAGTTCGGATGTTAGCCAGCAGAGATGACTTTTGAGATAGGAAGTGATCTGATAGGACTTGCTTTTCAGGCTAACTCTGGTGACGCAGGGAAGGCAGAATGGAGTGGTGAGAAACCAGATGCCATCTCACTTAGCTTTCCTCCAGATACTACTGCCATTGCTTTATTTTGCAAGCATATGATGGAGTTTCAAAACTCAGTATTTATAAATGGTGGTGCTAAGTTTCTTAGAATTGATCTGACTCTGAGTCAACTCAACAAAGCTCTGTTGTGCAGGACTGTAATTGCACATATGTAATTATACCTACGGGCTTCCCTAGTAGCTCAGTGGTAAAGAATCCGACTGCCAATGCACGCAGGAGACGCAGGTTCCATTCCCAGGTTAGGAAGATCCCCTGGAGAATGGGATGGCAACCCACTCCAGGATGCTTGTCTGGGAGATCCCATGGACAGCAGAGCCTGGTGGGCTACAGTCCATGGGGTCACAAAAGAGTCGGACACCACTTAGCGACGGAACAACAGCAATTACACCTACTCAAAACAGGTGTACAAAATTTCTCGGTGTGCTGTCACTATGAGCATGTAAGCCTGGAGTTAGAAAATCTGGGTAGAATCCTAGATCTGCAAGTTATTTATTTATTTATTTTTTTGGCTGTACTGGCATGTGGGATAATCTTAGTTCCCTGACCAGGGATCGAACCCAGGCCCCCCTGCATTAGAAGCACAGAGTCTTAATGACTGAACCACCAGGGAAGTCCTAGATCTGCAAGTTATTTCACAGTGAAACATTCTTGAGCTTCAGTTTCCCCGTCTGTAACGTGTATAATAATAAATTGAATCAGTCAGGATACTAAGAGGAAATAGATGGCCCATTCAAATTAGGTCATTTGATGAAGGCTTAATAAAGGCATGAAGGTTTTACAAAGGCAGAGACAGGGAAGAATGAACCCTCCAGAGGTAATGTGGTATTCAGGGCTATTAAAAGCAAACCCCAATTATTATTATTACTATCCTGAGGCCTGACAGAGCAAGGGGGAAGTCAGTTGCCAGAATCCTGATGCAGGAAGGGGACAGGGAGAGGACGAGGGAGCACTGAGTGCCTCACAAGACTGTGGACTTATATCAGGGGCAGAGCCAGTGGGTAATCACATCAGAGGGACAGAGACTAGAAATTAACTATTTGGATCCCATTCTCATAATTTCTTCCCATCTTTCCTGCCTGCTTTCCATTGGACAAACACAACCGGAATACAGATGGGTAAGGGAGGCTGTTAATGTTGTCCCTATAGGGTACCTTCCAGGGTACAAAGCCCAGTGGGAAAGTACAGTGGAGAAGGGAGAATGGATCCAGGCTTTCAAAGAAAAGCTACCCATCACAATGGGGTGGCCAAGAGCATGACTACTAAGCGATCCAGACATCTAATATTAACAGGTCCTCAATGAATGTTACATGCATATGTGCATACACATGTGTTTTAATTTTCCTAATGTCTAGAGATGATCCATCGCTTTCACACATGGATACTTCCATATTAGAGGCAATGCTGACCAGCAGAAAGAACCTAGGTGTCTGGAGGCCAACATTCCATCCTAGCTGAATGTCTCATGGGCATGCAGTCTTAGGAGAGTCACACATACTCAGACTTCCTTTTTCCTTTATGTAAATTTTCAATCATTTTCAAAAATCATATAAGAAAATACATTTGAAAGAGCTCTGCAAAGTGTAGTTCAGTGTAGTCACTCAGTTGTGTCCAACTCTTTGCGACCCCATGGATTGCAGCACATCAGGCTTCCCTTGAAAGTAAAGGGCTAAATACAGTGCTCTGCTAATCTTTCTCTTAATATACAGTCTTTAGTTCAGTTCAGTCACTCAGTCATGTCCGACTGTTCGCGACCCCATGAACTGCAGCATACCAGGCCTCCCTGTCCATCACCAACTTCCGGAGTCCACCCAAACCCATGTCCATTGAGTTGGTGATGCCATCCAACCATCTCATCCTCTGTTGTCCCTTCTCCTCCTGCCCTCAATCTTTTCCAGCATCGGGGTCTTTTCAAATGAGTCAGCTCTTCACATCAGGTGGCCAAAGTATTGGAGTTTCAGCTTCAACATCAGTCATACCAGTGAACACCCAGGTCTACTTTGGCTAAATAGAGAAATAAGGTAGACATCCTGCTTTCTTTTGTTCTCAAACTCCCTATACAATGGGTCTACTTTCTTTTTAACATATTTTATTTACTGGCTGCACCGGGTCTTTGTTGATGCACACAGGCTTTCTCTAGTTGCGTCGAGTGGGGGCTATTCCTTGTTGCCATGTTCAGGCCTCTCACTGCAGTGACTTCTCTTGTTGCAGAGCATGGGCTGTAGGCATGCGGGCTTCAGTAGTTGCAGCTCAGAGACTAGCGGGCTCAGTAGTTGCGGCACATGGGCATAGCTGCTCCACAGCATGTGGGATCTTCCCAGACCAGGGACTGAACTGGTGTCCCTTGTATTGCATGGCAGATTCTTAACTACTGGACCAGGGGAGTCCTGAGTCTACTTTCATAATAATGGTAGAGATTGCATTCAAGAACCCTAGAGTCTTATTATTTGCTTTTAATAATAAGCATGGTTCATAACAGTCATAGGCAGACTATGTTCAGTGATTGAACCTGGCATTCAGCTATGTTTTCCATCCTGAAAAATATCTATTCTGTAGATTTTCATTGTTGTCCAAAGCTTGCTGCCTCATTCTGCCATATTCTTCCTGTCAGGGGAGCCCCTGGTAGCTCAGACAGTAAAGCGTCTGCCTACGATGCAGGAGACCTGGGTTCAATCCCTGTGTTGGGAAGATCCTCTGGAGAAGGAAATGGCAACCCACTCCAGTATTCTTGCCTGGAGAATCCCATGGCCATGGGATCGCAAAGAGCCGGACACGACTAAGTGACTTCATTTTCACTTTCTTCCTGTCAGTATTCCGGAGAATACATCTGCTCTCTCATTATGACTAATGCTATTTGGTTACTAAAAATTTGAATTAAAAAGCTTTACTTCTGATCCATCAACAGGCGTGACTGATTGCAGGCATGGAATGGATCTGTATACTTATCATATTTAGTTTACTCTAGAATAACATTAGACAACAGTGTTGAGCAGACACAGTTAAGTGATTAATGGCCAACTTGCATGGACATCCTTGCTGTGCTTCCCAGGCTAGTTTTGGTGTTTTCATTTCCAATTAACTGGATTGAAGGTGCAGAGAATTGTTCCGCTCATAGCTCTGCTCACTGGAATGTGACTGCTCCATTACTGTCCAAGGCCAGACCAGAGAAATCAGTTTTTCAGGGCAGCGAAAGAGAAGACACTTTCTGCCTGTCAACTGTTCTGCAATGAACCAACTCAACACACATCAGTTATGTATGGAATTTTATAAGTTGATACTGAGACAGTATTTCAACACAAACCAAAGTCAAATTGTCTAGGACTATAAAATACATCTCCTAAAAGAGTCAAACCAGTGAAGAAGTTTTCAGAAGTCTAATTAACTGATTAAAGTAGAATCAGTCTCTTGTGATTTTATCAGAAAAAAAAGAATACAGAAGTTGAAAGATTATGCCTTTGAATTGCACAAAATTTAGAGTCAGAAACTTAAATTTACCTGCATTCAAACCTTAATTTCAAAACTGAAGAAACTGAAGCAATATTGAAAAGCTTTGACTTTTTTCTTAAAATGGCAACCCACTCTAGTATTCTTGCCTGGAGAATCCCATGGACAGAGGAGCCTGGTAGGCTACAGTCCATAAGAAGCTTATTAATAACCTTATTTTTTTTTCCTATTTGGGACCCTACTTTCAAAATCAGGCTGTACAAAATTAGCAATGATCTGAAAGAGTTGAATCAATAGACATATGTGTGTGTGTATGTGTGTGTGTGTGTGTGTGTGCGTGTATAGGTACATATATGTGTGTTTGTTTCTCTATATACCTATATATATTTAAACACTTAAATATATATATTAAATACTTAAATACTTATATAAATACTTAAAGATCTATTGGAGCACCTGGCTCACAGTACTGTTGACAACTATATATGATACACATATATCATATGTATATAGTGTGTGCATGCTTAGTCTCGCAGTTGTGTCCGACTCTTTGCAACCCCAAGGACTGTTGGCAGGGTGCTCTTTCCATGGGATTCTCCAGGCAAGAAGAGTGGAGTGGGTAGCCATTTCTTTCCCCAAGCAATCTTCCCAATGCAGGGATTGAACCTGGGTCTCCTCTATTGCAGGTGAATTCTTTACTGTCTGAGCTACCAGGGTTCGCCTATGTATGACATACATACAAGCTATTATACTTCCAACACTACTTAAGCAGAGTTAGCTACATAATGGAAATACAAAAGAATTGTTCCAGACATTGCACCCGATTCACAATGATGGCATGCGTGCAAGCTAAGTCGCTCAGCTGTGTCTGATTCTTTGTGACCCAGTGAACTGTAGCCCACCAGGTTTCTCTGTCCATGGGCTTCTCCAGGTAAGAATACTGGAGTAGGTTGCCATGAGCTCCTCCAGGGGATATTCCTGACCCAGTATTGGAGCCCACATCTATGTCTTCTGCACTGGCCGGCAGGTTCTTTACCACTAGTGCCACCTGGGAAGCCCAATTCACAATGAACATGAATTAAAAGATTTTTTTTTTTTAATGGATATAACTAAGAGAATTAACAGAGGGGCAGCTAAGAGCTCCACATTCATGTACAGTAGAATCGAGAGTCACTAGCTTATTCCAAGGTTAATAAACTATCCTTGGAATTAAGTTTCACAGTTTTGCAAAACTTAGAATGCTGTTACAGTGAATGTTGGATTCTACATAGTGTCTAAGGTTGACATATCAGTCAATCGATGCCCCTGCCAATTCTTGCTCAGTAAAACATGCTCTTCTACACCATCCGTGTTATTCATTTCCAGATCATTACGGCATCTTTTAAAGTCAATAGTTGTGCTAATTCTGAAAGAGATGAGAATACCAGACCACCTGACCTGCCTCTTGAGAAACCTGTATGCAGGTCAGGAAGCAACAGTTTCAACTGGACATGAAACAACAGACTGGTTCCAAATGGGAACAGGAGTTCGTCAAGGCTGTATATTGTCACCCTGCTTATTTAAATTATATGCAGAGTACACCATGAGAAACGCTGGGCTGGAAGAAGCACAAGCTGGAATCAAGATAGATGGGAGAAATATCAATAACCTCAGATATGCAGATGACCCCACCCTTATGGCAGAAAGTGAAGAAGAACTAAAGAGCCTCTTGATGAAAGTGAAACAGGAGAGTGAAAAAGTTCGCTTAAAGCTCAACATTCAGAAAACTAAGATCATGGCATCTGGTCCCATCACTTCATGGCAAACGGAGAAACAGTGGAAACGTTAGCTGACTTTATTTTCTGGGGCTCCATAATCACTGCAGATGGTGATTGCAGGCATGAAATTAAAAGACACTTACTCCTTGGAAGAAAAGTTATCACCAACCTAGACAACATATGAAAAAGCAGAGACATTACTTTGTCAACAAAGGTCCATCTAGTCAAGGCTATGGTTTTTCCAGTGGTCATGTATGGATGTGACAGTTGGACTATAAAGAAAGCTGAGCGCCAAAGAAATGATGCTTTTGAACTGTGGTGTTGGAGAAGACTCTGGAGAGTCCCTTGGACTGCAAGGAGATCCAACCAGTCCATCCTAAAGAAGATCTGTCCTGGGTGTTCATTGGAAGGACGGGTGTTGAAGCTGAAACTCCAATACTCGGGCCACCTGATGTGAAGAGCTGACTCATTAGAAAAGACCCTGATGCTGGGAGGGATTGGGGGCAGGAAGAGAAGGGGACGACAGAGGATGAGATGGTTGGATGGCATCACTGACTCAATGGACATGAGTTTGGGTAAAGTCCGGGAGTTAGCGATGGACAGGGAGGCCTGGCGTGCTGCAGTTCATGGGGTCACAAAGAGTGGGACATGACTGAGCGACTGAACACATAGTCTTTTAGTGCCTATTATGTTTTCCAGCACTGTTCTCCACTGGGCATCTAGAAATGGACAAAGTTCCCATTGGTACAGCTTTAACATTAGCCATAGTCTCCTGAAGGCAGTGGCTAAATGGAAGTAAACCCGTGAGCTCGGTGATATAATCAAGTAGCTGCTGTCACATACTAGGGAGAAGAAATTTACAGCAAGATAATCATTTGACTATGTTCACGGCTGGCATCGCTCTGATTTTTCTATTCTCAAGCTTTCTATCAATATCATTTTATACGAATTTTGGAAGAGCAATCTCAGATAATTTTTATCAAGGCAAAAGCCACAGCTATGGAATATCTAATAAGTATGTCTCAATTCCTTTGTCACAAAAGATGAAGGTGCATGCTAGGGTTACTACTTCCTAAGGTAAGAGGATATCAGTGTGGCTATTGAGGAAAGACTGATGCTATGCCTAGGTTTGCCAAATTTTCTAAAAAAGTTGTAACTGTCTGACAGATGACTAGGATACGTCACACACAGGCTGCTACTGCAGTAACAATGGAGAACACAGCTATGATTAAGCTATAAAGACTTTTTCTTGTCAGGCCCCCAATCCCCTACAAACAGAAAGCTGTTTTACAGGGCTGGCAAAGTGTACTGTAAATTATATTACCAGCCCACAGCTCATGAGTTTATAAGTCTGCAGGGAACAAGTTATCTGGCTCCGCCACCATGCTTAGCTAGCCAAAATTGCATGTGAGGCACCCTAGTCTGAGAGAGATTGCTAAAACTTGAAAACGAGTGGGCCAAGAATAGCACTGGAGCAGAAGAAGAAAGTTACATGGTACCTGACATTAATTTGTCCCTAAAGCTTTCCTCCTGGAACTTCTTTATGACTCAGTGACACTATCTAACAGTCCCTGAGTCAACACTTAATTATACTGTAAAAACCACTAGACGTTCAAGGGTGTGTCTGATGAATGGATAGACAATCTCCAGTAAAAATAAAAGTCCCTCACATTCTACCACCCTCCAAATGTTTCTGGTTTCTTGTTTATTTCTCTAACTAGCAGAAGGTATCCCTGTTTTCAGGGTTCCTTTTCTCTTTTATCCTTTTATTCTCCTGTTGAGTGAGTGTCATTTTTCTAAAAACAAATCAAACCATGTCACTTTAGAGTAAAGTGCTTTCAATGGCATCACAACATCAACTAATGAGCATTGGATTCTAAGTCTTTGATGGCCCCAGTCATATCTCCAACACAGTCGCCTGCCCTTCTGCACCCCTTTAATTTCCCCATAAAAACACTATGGGCTTTTAGAATATGCACCACCCCTGTGACTCTGTTCTTGCCACTCCCATCATATGGAATATTCTACAATCCCTAACCAACTGGTTCAGTTCAGTTCAGTCGCTCAATCATGTCCAACTCTTTGCAACCCCACGGACTGCAGCACGCCAGGCTTCCATGCCCATCACCAACTCCTGGAGTTTGCTCAAACTCATGCCCATTGAGTCAGTGATGCCATCCAACCATCTCATCCTCTGTCATCCCCTTCTCCTTCTGCCTTCAGTCTTTCCCAGCATCAGGCTCTTTTCCAACGAGTCAGCTCTTCACATCATGTGGCCAAAATACTGGAGCTTCAGTTTCAGCATAGGTCCTTCCAATGAATATTCAGGACTGATTTCCTTTAGGATGGACTGGTTGGATCTCCCTGTAGTCCAAGGGACTCTCAAAGTCTTCTCCAACACCACAGTTCAAAAGCATCAATTCTTTGCTGCTTAGCTTTCTTTACAGTCCAACTCTCACATTCATATATGACTACTGGAAAAACCATAGCTTTGTCGACGAACCTTTGTTGGCAAAGTAATGTCTCTGCTTTTTAATATGCTGTCTAGGTTGGTCATAGCTCTTCTTCCAAGGAGCAAGCATCTTAATTTCATGGCTGCGGTCATCATCTGCAGTGATTTGGAGCCCCAAAAAATAAAGTCTGTCACTGTTTCCATTGTTTCCCCATCTATTTGCCATGAAGTGAAGGGACTGGATGCCACGATCTTAGTTTTTTGAATGTTGAGTTTTAAGCCAGCTTTTTCACTCTCCTCTTTCACTTTTTTCAAGAGGCTCTTCAGTTCCTCTTCACTTTCTGCCATAAAGGTGGTGTCATGGGCTTCCCTTGTGGCTCAGCTGGTAAAGAATCTGCCTGCAGTGTGGGAGACCTGGGTTCAATCCCTAGGTTGGGAAGATCTCCTGGAGAAGTGAAAGGCTACCTACTCCAGTATTCTGGCCTGGAGAACTCCATGGACTGTATAGTCCATGGGGTCGCAAAGAGTTGGACATGACTGAGTGACTTTCATTTACTTATTTACTTACTTATCTGTATATCTGAGGTTATTGATATTTCTCTCAGAAATCTTGATTCCAGCTTGTGCTGCATCTAGCCCGGTATTTCGCATGATGTACTCTGCATGTAAGTTAAATAAGCAGAGTGACAATACACAGCCTTAACGTACTCCTTTCCCAATTTAGAACCAGTCTGTTGTTCCATGTCCGGTTCTAACTGTTGCTTCTTGACCTGCATACAGGTTTTTTAGGAGGCAGGTCAGGTGGTCTGGTATTCCCATCTCTTTCAGAATTTTCCACAGTTTGTTGTAATCCACACAGCCAAAGGCTTTAGCGTAGTCAAAGAAGCAGAAACAAGTGTCTTTCTGGAATTCTCTTGCTTTTTCTATGGTCCAACAGATGTTGGCAATTTAATCTCTGGTTCCTCTGCCTTTTCTAAATTCAGCTTGAACATCTGGAAATCCTCAGTTCACATACTGCTGAAGCCTAGCTTGGATAATTTTGAGCATTACTTTGCTAGCGTGTGAAACGAATACAATTGTGCGATAGTTTGAACATTCTTTGGCATTGCCTTTCTTTGGGACTGGAATGAATACTGACCTTTTCCAATCCTGCGACCACTACTGAGTTTTCCAAATTTGCTGGCATATTGAGTGCAGCACTTTCACAGCATCATCTTTTAGGATTTGAAATAGCTCAACTGGAATTCCATCACCTCTACTAGCTTCATTCATACTGATGCTTCTTAAGGCCCACTTGACTTTGCATTCCAGGATGTCTGGCTCTAGGTGAGTGATCACACCATCATGGTTAGTCCTGGCCTATCTACCAAGAGTAAGAAAACTCACTGATTCTACCTTCAAAACTGAACAAGTCTCCCTTTCCATGTCTCCTTCCTTAGCAAGCCTCCGTTCCCTCTGTGCAAGCTAGACGTTTAGTTCTTCCCCCACTTCCATTCTTTGCTCTCAATAGGCTATTCTCCACTTGGCAGCCAAAGAAATCAATTCCTTCCCCTGCTATCCCTGCCCATGCCTCCCTAATGCACTTAGAATACATTTGTACTCCTTGCTTAACTCACAGAGTCCTACATGACTTGTTTCTTCTCTATCAGGTGACCATATGTCTAGGTTTAGCCCAGACAGTTCCATTTTATTTCTATTGTCCTGGTGTAATTATTAATGGAACCACCATTTACTCAAAAGTATGCCAGGCTGAACTTAAAGTCAACTGCTCAACCTACTTCTGCAGCTCAACTTCCACTATTATCCTCTTGTCCATTACAGCCCAGCACACTGTCCTCTCTTTGTCTTGATGAACAGGACACAGCAATTTGTTCTTGTGGTCGGGAATCCAGCCAACCTGTCAGCAGAGAACTACTTGCTCCTTAAATTTTTTGCACAGCTAGCCTCTTCTCATTCATACCTTGGCCTTAACAGCCTAACTAGCAGCTTGTCAGAAAGATATCTCCCCATCATCCTATCTAACTCCCCATTTCTCCACGTGTGTTCTACCATATTAGCTCACTTATATTTTATCCCCACACTGAAATTATCAGTTTTTTGCTCATGTGTTTATCTGACACCTCCTTCTATGAAGCAAGCTCCATGAAAGCAGTACTGTTTTTGTGTTTACTACCAAGTAACTGCTTTCTAGATGAGTGGCTGGCCCATAATAGGTTCTCAGTAAAACAGATAGTGAAAAAAAAAACCAAACACCTCAAGCATCCCCTTCTCTATGCAGTCTATCCTTGCTTCCTGCACTCCCACTCCAGTGGAGATCAACCACTTCCCCGCGGCCCCTTCCTGTAGTGTATACACACAGTACGGGCAGTGCCTGAAAGACTGTTTCTGTGTGCCTTTTATTTTAATTTACATGTTTGCTTCTCTCTTCATGCTGGAAGCAAATCTGAAGGCAAATGTACTTCCTGTTCATTTTTCTGTTTCTGTTCCTGTTGTTTTTTCAAATATTTTATTTCAAACTTACATACTTACAGAAAAGTTGCAAAAATTATACCAAACATTCTCTTATACCTCTCACTCTACTTCCCCTAATGCTAATATCTTACATAACCATTGTTTGAGTATAAATAATAGGAAAATAACACTGATACAATATTTTAAGTAAACTTCAGATCTTTTTCAATTTTATGACTTTTTCCACAAATGTTCTTTTTCTATTTCAGGATCTCATATTGCATTAGTTGTTATTTCTCCTTAGTATTCTCCACTACACACTAATCCCTCCATCTTTCCTGTTTTCCATGTCCTTTTGAAGAGTACCGGTCAGATATTTTATCAAATGTCTTCAGTTTGGGTTTGTCCAGTGTTTGTTCATGACTGGTGTGAGGTTATGCATTTTGGAAAGACTACCATGAAACTGACATTGTGTCCTTCTCAGTGCATTATATCAAGGGGTTCATGATGTTGACATGTCTTTTTACTGGTGATGTTTCCTTGGTTACTTGGTTAAGTTGGTATCTCCCAGGTCTTTTCAGTAAAAAGAACAGTTATGCACCTGCCTTTTCCTTCCTACTTGAGAAATATCTCATGGAAGATACTTTGCTGCTAAGTTGTGTCATTCGTGTCTGACTCTGTGCGACCCCATAGACAGCAACCCACCAGGCTCCGCCGTCCCTGGGATTCTCCAGGCAAGAACACTAGAGTGGGTTGCCATTTCCTTCTCCAAGAAGATACTTTGAGCCTAGGCAAATGCTGATTCTTCGCCCAGGCAAATGCTGATTCTTCTCAAATTTTCACCCACTAATTTTAGCATCCATTAATGAATCTTTTTTTCTTTTTTGTGGTATGTAACTAGAAGTAGTTTATTTTTTTAATTATTTATTTTAATTGGAGGCTAGCCACTTTACAATAATGTAGTGGTTCCTGCCATACATTGGCATGTATCAGCCATGGATGTACAGGTGTCCCCCATCTTGAACCCCCCTCCCACCCCCTCCCCATCCCATCCCTCAGGGTCATCCCAGTGCACCAGCCCTGAGCACCCCATCTCATGCATCGAACCTGGACTGGCGATCTCTTTCACATATGATAATACACATGTCTCAATGCTATTCTCTCAAATCATCCCACCCTCACCTTCTCCCACAGAGTCCAAAAGACTGTTCTATACATCTGTGTCTCTTTTGCTGTCTTGCATATAGAGTCATCATTATTGATGGATCTTATCTGCAACATTCATTACTGCAGTATCTGCCTGGTGGTGATCCTCTCTTGCCCTCTCTCCTTCTACATTTATTGATTGGAATTCTATTGTGTTCTTATTCATTTTGAACTTCCCTGCTAGTGCCTGTCATCACATTTCTGACATGCACGTGCCTCTATCAGTACAGATTATAGCAGTGTAATTATGCTCTGTATACAAAGACCTGACATGAGCTACTGTGGCAACTCGACAAGTTAATCTCTCTGAGCCTCAGTTTCCTCACTAATGAAATAGGATGATTAGTACATGGCTCATTAGGCTGTTGGGAAGATGGTCAATTCATTCCTAATCAATTCCATCATCCATTGAGGCATTTATACAACAAACAAGAGGGGCCATTCTGACTTTAAGTCTTGACTAGCCCAGTCCTAGGTGTGTATTAAGCATAGCAGGGCTCCAAAATTGTTTTCTAAGTTATGATTAAGAATAATATAATTTCCTTGTCAAGTCTGGATTCTTTGAGATTTCAGGTGGACACTCACATCCCATTCCTCACCAACCAGATGCAGTTTTTTTTCAGTTCCACTGACATGATAAAAATCAAAGGGATGTGCCCCCACCCCCACCAGGTATGCAATTTTAGTAACTAATTTTCCACAAACATGTCAAAATCCTAGGAGGAAAGCCAAATTAAAACACAAGTACAATCTTTAATGAAAGGTAAATGTTAAAAGTTCTTAAAAGAGGGCTTCCCTCTCTCTCAACCACTCTCTTTACGTCCCGGTCTATGGAGGAGCTGGATCTCCATCACGTGAGCCAGAGGAAATATTTGAAGATGGAGAAAACTGTAGCTGGTAAATGTTATTGCTAGCTCTGGGAGGTGAGGCCTGCAAGGCTAATACTGCTCTTCTGGAGCTTGGCAGGCCCCTGGGGGAGTACAGACACTCAGGCGAACTGATCACGCGAGCCCAGTCCAAATGTCACCCTAACATTTGCCGAGCTGCGTGAACTGCTTAAGGAGGGGTTTCCAATGAGAAGGTCAAGGATGGAAAAGCTGCTTGGGGAGGTGAAGGATGTATCTGGGAAGGTGTAGCCATTTTGTGGAGTATTCTTTTCCCTTCCCATGAGCAGGTTTTGCTTTATTCTGGTTTCTATTACCCTGTAGGGTGTTGGAGGCTGGCAGCTGCTCATATAGACAGATAATCCTTCAGGAGGGCAAACACCAATTCTCTGGTCTGATTTTATGGGGGAAGGAGAGAATACAGAATCTTCTGAACTCTATTATCATACAGCATTTATTTTATTTTGTTTTAACTTGTATCCGTTTAGTCCTCAGTTGGTTTTGCCTGTCTAGAGTTGGCCCTTGACATTTCAAAATTTAACATTCACAATTTTGACATTTTCTCAAAGAGTCTGAATAGTTATGCTATTCGGTCATATATAATTTTAATCAGTCCCATTGACAGCAGGAAATGCAGGAACTTAATGAATAAACCTGATCACTCAGCATCCATGGGCTCAGTGGGGCTAAGTGGTCTTTATTTAATTTTGAAATGTTTCATTCAAACAAATAGAAATAATAATAAATATCCATGTACCTAAATTTAGTTTTTTTCCCCCTAATATTCTACTGTATTTGTTTCAGATTCTTTTTGAAGAAATAAAATATTACAAACACAGGTAAGCCCCCCTTACAGCAGTCCCATCTCCTTCTCTTACCAGAAGTAACATTTATCCTGGGAAGTTCATCATGTCCCAGCATGTTTTAATTTTTTATATATGTGGATCTTTACATTGGACTTCCCAGGTGGCTCAGTGGTAAAGAATCCGCCTGCCAATGCAGGAGACACAGGTTCGATCCCTGATCCTGGAAGATTCCCTGGAGGAGGGGATGGCAACCCACTCCAGTATTCTTGTCTGGAGAATCCCATGGACAGAGGAGCCTGGCGGGCTACAGTCCATGGGGTCGCAAAGAGTCAGACGTGACTGAGGCACACATACATCTTTACGTCAAGTATTTTGGATTATAAAACATGTTTACAAATTTTATCCAAAGGTATCATTCTGTTGCCTCTGAACTGTGTGCTCAGTTGAGGCTGATTCTTTGCAGCCCTATGGACTGTAACCCATTAGGCGTCTCTGTCCACAGGATTTTTCAGGCAAGAATACTGGAGTAGGTTGCCATTTCCTCCTCCAAGGGATCTGTCCAACCCAGGTACTGAAACTTCAACTCCTGTGTCTCCTGCATTGCAGGCAGATTCTTTACTGTTGAGCCATTGAGGAAGTCCCTGATTGTGTAACTTGCTTTCTTCAATTGAGACCATGACTTTGAGGATCACCAATGTCGCGTGCAGCTCCCGTCTGTTTTGTTCCACTGGTGTACGGGATTCAATTGTACTGAGATCTACTACTCATTTATGTTCTCACGTTGATTTAGACTGCTAATTTTTTTTACATTGCAAGCATTGTTCCAATGTACATTCTAGTAATTATCTAAACATGCACTTTTTTGAAAGTCTCTCTAAAGCATTTATGTAGATGTACGCTAATTAAGTCAAATGTCTTGCTTAATTTCAATGCTAAACTGCACTCCAAAGTGGTTGTCTATTTCACACTCTCACTATTTAGGATATGAAGATTCTCAGTGTTCGTCCTCTTTGTCAATATTTAATATTAGAATTATTAATTTTTGCTAATCTTCCATATGATTCAGCAATCCCATTCCTGGGTGTATATCCAGAGAAATCCATAATTTGAAAAGACACAGGCATCCCAATGTTCACTGCAGCACTATTTACAATAACCAAGACGTGAAAGCAATCTAAATGTCCATCAGCAGAGGAATGAATAAAGAAGTTGTGGGGTATGTGTACACATTGCTGCTGCTGTTTCATTGCTAAGTCCTGTCCGACCCTCTGCGGCTCCATGGCCTATGGTCTGCTAGGCTCCGCTGTCCACGGGATTTGCTAGGCAAGCATACTGCAGTGGGGTGCATTTCTTTCTCTAATACATATACATACACAATGGAGTATTACTCAATCTTAAAAAAGAATGAAATAATGCCACCTGCAGCAACATGAATGGACCTAGAGATTGTCATACCGAGTGAAGTCAGTCACATAGACACAAATATCATATGATTTCACTTACGTGGAGTCCAGAAAAAGGGTCTAAATGAACTTACCTATAAAACAGAAACAGAGTTACAGATGTAGGAGATAAACCTATGGTGGCCAGCGGGTAAGATAGGGAGGGATAAACTGGGATATTGGGATTGACATATACACAGCTACTACTTACAAAATAGCTAGCTAGTAAGAACCGAATGAACAGCACAGGGAACTCTGCTCACGACTCTGTAATGGCCTATATGTGAAAAGCATTTGTAAAAGAGGGGACATGTGTATGTGTAACTGATTTACTTTTCTGTACACCTGAAGCCCATTTTAAATCCATTATACACCAAAAAAAATCACAATATATGCACTGCCAATAGTTTCTCCCAGTCACTGGCTTACCTTTTTGATTTTTTATCATGTTTTCCCTTGAACATAAGATTTACATTAAGTTACAGTGAAATT
Organism: Cervus elaphus; assembly: GCF_910594005.1. Lineage (NCBI taxonomy): Eukaryota > Metazoa > Chordata > Mammalia > Artiodactyla > Cervidae > Cervus > Cervus elaphus. Next base: position 12,806,317 of record NC_057826.1, read on the forward strand.
AATCAATATTTTCTTTATGGTCTATGCTTTGTCTCTGCTCTTCTAAAAGAAATCTTTTCCACACATAGGTCATAAAGCTATTCACCTGTATTTTCTTCTAAAAATCTTAAAGTTTTGCATTTTAAATTTAACTTTTAAGTACTCAATTTATTTTCATGTAAAGATGAAGACTAATTTTATTTTTTCCATAAAGGTAACCATTACCTCAGCGCCATTTTTGACTAGCTTATCCGCTGACCACTGATTTGTAACATCAACCTGGTTATGTATGATTTTTCTGTATTTCATGAGACAGTTACTGAGCTCTATTCTATCATACGTGTCTATATCCCTGTGTCCCACTACTGTAATTATTATGGTTATAAAATATACCTTAATAGTTGGTAGGGAAAGTCTTCTCTATCATTCATTTCTCATTCCCCAAGAAATATCTTGGCTATTTTGACACCTAGCATGTACACATGAGTTTTATAAGATCAGCTGTCAAGTTACATAAAAGATTGTTGGGGGAATTCCCTGGTGGTCCAGTGGATAAGAATTTGCCTGCCAATGCAGGGGATATGGGCTCAATCCCTGGTCCAGGAAGATTCCATATGCCACGAAGCAACGGAGCCCTGTGCTGAAACTACTGAGCCTGCACCCTATAGCCTGCATGCCACAGGAAGCCACAGTGATGAGAAGAAGCTCGTGCACCACAACTAGAGTACCTCCCACTTTCCACAACTAAAGAAACCTGTGTACAGTAACAGACACAGAACAGCTAAAAATAAAATCAATTAATTCTGAAACTTTATTGGAATTTTGGGTAAAGTATTGCATACATTCATGCTCAGGTGTGTCCAACTCTTTGTGACCCCATGGACTGTAGCCTGCCAGGCTCCTCTGTCCATAGAATTCTCCAGGACAAAACCAATGTACCGCAAAACCAATACAATGTTGTAAAGTAAAATAAATTAATTAATTTAAAAAGAAAAAAGAAAAAAAATACTGGAGTAGGTAGCCATTCCCTTCTCCAGGGGATCTTCCCGACCCAGGAATCTAACCCAGGTCTCCGACATTGCAGGCAGATTCTTTAAAGCCAGAAGAATACTGGAATGGGCTGCCATATCCTACTCTGGGGGATCTTCCCAAGCCAGGTATCAAATCCATGTTCTGAGTCTCCTGCAATGGCAGGTGGATTTTCACCACTGTACCACCTGGGAAGCCCAGTTGTATTAGATTTATGGAATAATTTAGGGAGAATTGGCATCTTTATATTATTGAGTATACTCATGAAATGATAGATACTGATGATTTTTCCAGAACTTTATTATCTTCAATGATATTCTGTAATTTGTTATTTTTCTTCATAAAGGTCATGGTTCTTTTTAGATTGATTCATAGTGTCTTTATATTTTCGTAGCTACTGTATACAAAATTTTGGTTCTACATTGTAATTGGTAATTACAACTGTATAGAAAAGCTAATTAGGTTCTTATGTTTATCTTCTAACCAGCAAACTTACTGAAATCACTTTTAGTTCTAATAGTTTACCTATGGACCTTCATGGGCTTTTCACCAATTAGGAAATTTCAGTATATTCCTCACAAATCTTTATGCATCTGATTTTCTTTTCTTATTTTATTGGTTAGTTTCTCTATGTAAACAATAACTAGGAATGATAATCAGCATCCTTGCTTTGTGTCTAACCTGAAAAAATATGATATTTGCTGTAGCTTCTTGATAACTTCCTACTATGAAGATTAAAAGTTCTATTCTAATCTAAGCTTATTTTGATTATTTTAAATTATAAATATATATAGACTATATCCAATATTTCTGTGATTATTTTTCCTCCTTTATCTTTAACATAATTATCAGTATTTTATATTAAATTTAATGAATATGTTTCCTGATGTTATATCATATTTACATTGCTAAGGAAGTCTCTCCTTGTTCAAGATGTATTTCTTTAAACATGAAATTATGTTTGCTGGTGTTTTTTTGGGAAATTGTGTGGAGAAGGGAATGGCAACCCACTCCAGTATTCTTGCCTGGAGAACCCCATGGACAGAGGAGCCTGGTGGGCTACAGTCCATGGGGTCACAAGGAGTCGGACACGACTGAGCAACTAAGCATATTTAGAAATTGTATTAGAAGCATATATTTAATGCATATAGTTGTGCTTTGGAACGGAAGATTATTATAATGATATAAAACTGGGCCTGCATTGGTTTCCATTCCATTCCATTAAGTTTCTGAATTTCACCAAAGTCTTTAAGACAGGAAGTCTCACCACTACAAAGGTCTGATATGTAGACTTCAGTTCTAATGGGTTTAATACTTAAAGCAAATATACACAGGCACATTGTAAGTGTGAAGAAACAATGTGTAGAATGGCATAAGGAAATTCATGTTTAAATGAAATAAGAAGAGAAGAGAAACAAGAAAGGAAAGAAGGCAGAAGATCTCATGGCAAAATTTCAAAAAGTGCTGATATTTTGAGGTAAAGTAGTTAGTTAAGAGAAAACAAATGAAAAACACTGAAGGAATTTGCTTCTGTAAAACTAATCTTATTTCAGACTAACTTCAGATTGCTCCAATATTTTTCTGACCCTTCAGAAATAGAGCATTTGTTTATTTGACCAATGATTAAGTCCTGATCACAAATAACTTTTCAAAGGAAGTAGTGTTTGTCTGATGTCTTTCTGTAACTTCAGACTAAAGGAGGTTCTATGGTTTTCAGCCTATGTGCCACTGCTTCTCAAATGCCTTTAGCCTTAAAAGTAATTTCAGTGTATTAGGTTTTTCCATTACCGAGAATGTATGAGGGATAAACCACTCTCAAGGACAGTTGAGATATAGCATGTAAAGTAGACCAAATGTCTTTCCTCTATTGACTCACACATAAACTCTTCAATTATCATGATAAAAGGCATGGCACTTTGAGGTACTGAACTTTGTTTTAATATGACCATACTTAACCCCAATTTAATTACTTTAGTATGTCTTTGTAAAGGTCCTTTTAAGCTAAAAGTTCCCTTTCTCCTTCCGAAGGTGTAACCTGATTTTAATATTTTAACTTTTTATTCTACATTGGAGTACAGCCAATTAAATCAGTGTTGTCACAATTTCAGGTGGACAGAAGAGGAACTCAACCATACATATACATGTATTCATTCTCCCCCAAACTCTCCTCCCATTCAGGCTGCCACATAACATTGAGCAGAGTTCCCTGTGCTATACAATAGGCCCTTGTGGTTATCCATTTTAAATGCAGCAGTGTGTACATGTCCATCCCAAACTCCCTAACCATCCCTTCCCTCCATTCTCTCCACCTGGTACCACCTGCTTTTCTGATAAAATAGCATCCAGAAGAACAGGTTGTCATCATTTGACCAGTTGAGGCTCTTTAGACAGACACAGTAGTTATTTCACTATATAATTGAGGCAGTATAGTTTATAGTCCAAGAATGGAGATTCTAGACAAAGAAATAAGACTCTAAATCTCAATACTGCCCTTATTAGCTTTGTGACATTCAAAAAGTTACTTAATCCTCTAAGTCTCTGTCCCCTCACTAGTAAAAGAGATATGAGTAATACCCACTTTATATGGCTTTTATGAAGATAAAATATGATAAAGTTTGTTAAATACTTTGCATGGTATGTGGCACACAACCAATAAATATTAGCCATTATTATAATGCAAATCAGCTTCTCTGCCAAATTAAACACATAGAATAATCAAGATGGACCCATTTCATGGAAGTGAAAACCGATAAATCACTAAGCATGCAGCTAGTATTACCAATATTTGGAGCCCCAAGGAAATGGTAAGCATTTAAAAACGGTATTGAAAGCCTCTATAAATCAAACCTTCACTCTTTGTTCTGTGCCATGTTCCTATATTAATTGCTTTTTATGCTGAAATAAGAACATGGCCCTTGAATAACTGGAAAGAAGTGCAGTAAGTCTCTATAGAGACCATGGTGTGGAGAGACAGGAAGGAACCAGGAATGAAGGATATTCTGAATAATAAAGACAGGGGATTTTATTCCAGGTACAACAAGAAACCACAGCAGGGCTTCGAGCAGCGAAGGGACAGTATCTGATTCATACACATACATGGGTGACCTCGCTTGTGTCCTCAATTTTCTCCTTGGTCAAAAGAAAGTCTTAAGCTACAACAGTGGTTCTTATAGTTCCCAAATCAGCAACATCAGCCTCACCTGGACACATGTTAGAATGCATATTCTCAGGCCTCACCTCAATCAGAAGCTTTGAGGGGGAACCCAGGAAGCTGTGTTTTGCTAAGCTCTCTAGGTGAATTCACACACACTGAAGTTACAGAAACACACTTGATCAAGCTCAGGTATTTTTTCCAGCTCCAAAGCTCAGTGTTGCTAAAACAGTTAAGTCCTTCACAATGCAGGTCATGAACCCTGGCAAACGAGACTAACCACCTAGCATTTTCAACACTAACTTTTTGTTTTACAGAAGAGCATTCAAAGAAAAATAAATAGCTCCTTAATGTACTGATATCATGTCAGTACATATTTTATATCCTGAGGCAAGTTGGTAATAAGATGAAAATGGATAATGGATTAAATATAATGCCACACTGATCTACAATTTTTTTTTTTTTCTCATAGCTATCAGAATGAATTTCCTTAAACCCCCTATGTGATTATCTGGTTGAGTTTATACAAAATTGTAAGACCATTAAAAGAATTATATCTTTCTCTGTGCTATATAAGCATCTATATAAAAAAAGATATTTAATCAGAAGCAGAATAGAGCAATGAAAGGGAATTCTGATTTCAGTACTGGTTTGAGAATCAGAATTAAAATGTGGAAGGTCTGGCAGATAACTGGCACACCCAAAAAGAACTAGCATTATATTTACATGTGCTTGAAGAACTATTCATAAAACAGAGCCACATGACTAAGTTCCATAAATTAAATTCCAGGCTGCATTTTACCAAAATCTGCAATTTTAGATGTGAGTACCTGACCAGCTAAAATGGACTCTTGGATTACATATAGTATTGGTTTTAAGGGAATCCCCAGAGATTAACACAATCTAATAACTAGCCAACAGAATCATTTTAAAAGAAAGACACTAAATATGATCTTGGAATACCAAAATAAAGGAGTATATCTTCAAATTTTAAAAATATATTCTATTTTTACAAGCAAATATCTTTTCTCTGTATCACAGATACGTATTCACTTAGCAGAATATTCTAGGCTATTCTGCCTTACAATGACATATCATTCCTTTAAATCATAATACTAACTTGGAAATCACTCCTGTACCACCATGGGATAGCGCTTATCCTCACTTGTATGGACACTTAAGTATTTTATGAGCCTAAAACTTGCACAAATATAGACACTGCGCCTTAAAGAGACGATAAGAAGCTTTTCAGCAAGTACTATGACTTTTGTTTCTATGCATTTTGTAGCAGAACTGAGCATAGTACATACACATTAGGTGTAGAATGAAAATACCGATTAAAAATCATGCTATTTGGGAGCTACACAGGGTGAAAATAAAAACATTCAGGAAAGGAAGAAATGAATCTACTGCTAATATTAAATGGGCACACGATAGCAGTTGAGAGCATAGATGGTGGAATTAGACACAGGTCTTAGCCACTCATGAGGTATTTAACCGTTTTTCTTTTTTGACTTGGGTTCCTTAACTAAAAGCAGAGATAACAGTATCTACCTCAAAGAGCTGCAAATATTGACCACATAATGTACTTGTTGCTTAATACTTAGAGATCAATATGTGATAGCTACTGATAATGATAATAGATATTTATAGCACAGCATCTATTAAAGATATATTTTGATATTTGAGCCACACAACTTGAAAAGAATTATGACATCCCCCAAACTCTCAAACTATTCTCTTTGTTCAGACATAGACACAGGCAGAATAAACTATATCTCATTTGTTGTTGTTCAGTTGCTAAGTCAAGGCTGACTCTTTGTCACTCCATGGACTACAGCACACCAGGCTTCCCTGTCCATCACCATCTCCTGGAGTTTGCTCAAACTCATGTCCGTTGAATCAGTGATGCCATCCAACCAATCATCTCATCCTCTATCGTCCCCTTCTCCTCCTGCCGTCAATCCTTCCCAGCATCAGGATCTTTCCAATGAGTTTGGCATGAGGTAGCCAAAGCATCAGAGCTTCAGCTTCAGCATCGATCCTTCCAAAGAATATTCAGGGTTGATTTCCTTTAAGATTTCCTTTAAGATCTCCTTGTTGTCCAAGAGACTCTCAAGAGTCTTCTCCAGCACCAAAGTTTGAAAGCCATCAATTCTTCAGTGCCTGCATCACTATGGTCCAACTCTCACATCCATACATGACTACTGGAAAAAAACAGAGCTTTGACTATATGGACCTTTGTCAGCAAAGTGATGTCTCTGCTTTTTAATACACTATCTAGGTTTGTCATAACTTCTCTCCCAAGGAGCAAGCATCTTTTAGTTCCATGGCTGCAGTCACCATCTGCAGTGATTTTAGAGCCCAAGAAAATAAACACTGTCACTTGTTCCCCATCTATTTGCCAGGATGAGACCAGATGCTATGATCTTAGTTTTTTTGAATGTTGAATTTTCAGCCAGCTTTTTCACTCTCCTCTTTCACCTTCCTCAAGGAGCTCTTTAGTTCCTCTTCCTTTCTGCCATAAGGGTGGTGTCATCTGCATATCTGAGGTTATTGATATTTCTCTCGGCAATCTTGATTCCAGTTTGCGCTTCATCCAGCCTGGAATTTCACATGATGTACTCTGCACATACATTAAATAAGCAGGGTGAGAATATACAGGCTTGATGTACTCCTTTCCCGATTTGGAACCAGTCCCAATTTGGCTGGTTCTAACTGTTGCTTTTTGACCTGCACACAGATTTCTCAGAAGGCAGGTCAGGTGGTCTGGTTTTCCCATCTCTTTAAGAATTTTCCATAGTTTGTCGTGATCCACACAAAGGCTTTGGCATAGGCAATGAAGCAGAAGTAGATGTTTTCCTGGAAATCCCTTGCTTTTTCTATGATCCAATGGATGTTGGCAACTTGATCTCTAGTTCCTCTGCCTTTTCTAAATCAAGTTTAAACACCTGGAAGTTCTCAGTTCACATACTGTGGAAGCCTAGCTTGAAAGATTTTGAGCATTACCTTGGTAGCACATGAAATGTGTGCTACTGTGTGCTAGTTTGAACATTCTTTGGAATTGACTTTCTTTGGGATTGGAATGAAAACTGACCTTTTCCAGTCCTGTGGCCACTGCTGAGTTTTCCAAATTTGCTGGCATATTGAGTGCAGCACTTTAACAGCATCATATTTTAGGATTTGAAATAGCTCAGCTGGAATTCCATCTCCTGCACTAGTTTTGTTCATTGTAATGCTTCAGTTGGGTATTATATTCTTATGATTTACTAGTAACATATACTGGACTATTATGCAGTCATTTAAAATCATTTTAAAGAACACTTATGAACATGAGGAAAAATGCTAAAACTTAAGAGGAAAAGATTAAAGTTCTGTAAATGTAATATGATTCAGTTATTAGAATTTATTAAATTATATTTAGTAAATTTATATATGAAAGATTTACTGAGCATGGCCCTGCCCACCAGAACAAGACCCAGTGTCCCCCTCAGTCAGTCTCTCCCATCAGGAAGCTTCCCATAAGCCTCTTACCCTTCTCCATCAGAGGGCAGACAGACTGAAAACCATCATCACAGAAAACTAGCCAATCTGATCACACGGACCACAGCCTTGTCAAACTCAATGAAACTACGAGCCATGCCATGTAGGGCCACCCAAGATGGACGGGTCATGGTGGAAAGGTCGGACAAAACGCAGTCCACTGGGGAAGGGAATGGCAAACCACTTCACTATTCTTGCCTTGAGAACCCCATGAACAGTATGAAAAGGCAAAAAGACAGGAAACTGAAAGATGAACTCCCTAGGTCTGTAGGTGCCCAATATGCTACTGGAGATCACTGCAGAATTAACTCCAAAAAGAATGAAGAGACAGAGCCAGAGCAAAAACAATGCCCAGGTGTGGATGTGACTGGTGATGGAATTAAAGCCCAATGCTGTAAAGAGAAATACTGCATAGGAACCTGGAATGTTAGGTCCATGAATCAAGGCAACTTGGAAGTGGTCAAACAGGAGACAGCAAGGGTGAACATCAACATTTTAGGAATCAGCGAAATAAAATGGACTGGAATGGGTGACTTTAAATCAGATGACCATTATATCTCCTACTGTGGGCAAGAATCCCTTAGAAGAAATGGAGTAGCCATCACAGTCAACAAAAGAGTCTGAAATGCAGTACTTGGATACAATCTCAAAAATGACAGAGTGATCTCTATTCATTTCCAACAGAAACCATTCAAAATCACAGTAATCTAAGTCTATGTCCTGAACAGTAATGCTGAAGAAGCTGAAGTTGAATGGTTCTATGAAGATCTACAAGACCTTCTAGAATTAACACCCCCCAAAAGATGTCCTTTTCATTATAGGAGACTGGAATGCAAAAGTAGGAAGTCAAGAGATACCTAGAGTAACAGGCAAATTTGGCCTTGGAGTACAAAATTAATCAGGGTAAAGACTAATAGAGTTTTGCCAAAAGAACACACTGGTCATAGCAAACACCCTCTTCCAACAACACAAGAGAAGACTCTACACATTGACATCACCAGATGATCAACACCGAAATCAGACTGATTATATTCTTTGCAGCCAAAGATGGAGAAGCTCTATACAGTCAGCAAAAACAAGACCAGGAGCTGACTGTGGCTCAGATCATGAACTCCTTATTGCCAAATTCAGACTTAAATTGAAGAAGGTAGGGAAAACCACTAGATCATCCAGATATGACCTAAATCAAATCCCTATGATTATACAGTGGAAGTGACAAATAGATTCAAGGGATTAGATCCGATAGAGTGCCTGAAGAAATATGGACAGAGGTTAGTGACATTTTACAGGAGGCAAGGATCAAGACCATCCCCAAGAAAAAGAAATGCAAAAAGGCAAAATGGTTGTGTGAGGAGACCTTACAAATAGCTATGAAAAGAAGAGAAGTGAAAGGCAAAGAAGAAAAGGAAAGATACACCCATTTGAATGCAGAGTTCCAAAGAATAGCAAGGAGAGATAAGAAAGCCTTCCTCAGTGATCGATGCAAAGAAATAGAGGGAAAACAATAGAATGGGAACGACTAGAGGTCTCTTCAAGGAAATTAGAGATACCAAGGGAACATTTCTTGCAATGGGCTCAATAAAGGACAGAAATGGTATGGACCTAACAGAAGCAAAAGATATTAAGAAGAGGTGGCCAGAATACACAGAAGAACTATACAAAAAAGATCTTCATGACCCAGATAATCACAATGGTATGATCACTCACCTAGAGCCAGACATCCTGGAGTGCGAAGTCAAGTGGACCTCAGCAAGTATCACTACAAACAAAGCTAGTGGAGGTGATGGAATTCCTGGTGAGCTATTTCAACTCCTGAAAGATGATGCTGTGAAAGTGCTGCACTCAATATGGCAGCCAATTTGGAAAACTCAGCAGTGGCCACAGAACTGGAAAAGGTCAGTTTTCATCCCAATCCCAAAGAAAGGCAATCTGAAAGAATGCTCAAACTACCGCACAATTGCACTCATTTCACACTCTAGCAAAGGAATGCTCAAAATTCTCCAGGCCAGGCTTCAACAGTACATGAACCATGAACTTCCAGATGTTTAAACTGGATTTAGAAAAGGCAGAGGAACCAGAGATCAAATTGCCAACACCCACTGGATCATCGAAAAAGCAAGAAAAACATCTACTTTTGCTTTATTGACTACATCAAAGCCTTTGATTGTGTGGATCACAACAAACTCTGGAAAATTCTTAAAGAAATGGGAATACCAGACCACCTGACCTGCGTCTTGAGAAATCTGTATGCAGGTCAGGAAGCAACAGTTAGAGCTATGCATGGAGCAACAGACGGGTTCCAAATCGGGAAAGGAGTACATCAAGGCTGTATATTGTCATCCTTTTTATTTAACTTATATGCAGAGTACAACATGCAAAATGCTAGGCTGGATGAAGCACAAGCTGGAATCAAGATTGCCAGGAGAAATATCAATAACCTCAGATACGCAGATACCACCACCCTGATGGCAGAAAGTGAAGAACTGAATAGCCTCTTGGTAAACGTGAAAGAGGAGAGGGAAAAAGTTGGCTTAAAACTCAACATTCAGAAAACTAAGTCATGGCAACCGGTCCCATCACTTCAAGGCCAGTACATGGGGAAGCAATGAAAACAGTGACAGACTTTATTTTTGGGGGGTGGGGGCTCCAAAATCACTGCAGATGGTGACTACAGACATGAAATTAAAAGACGCTTGCTTCTTAGAAGAAAAGCTATGACCAACCTAGATAGCATATTAAAAAGCAGAGACATTACTTTGCCAATGAAGGTCCATCTAGTCAAGGTTATGGCTTTACCAGTGGTCATGTATGGATCTGAGAGTTGGACTGTGAAGAAAGCTGAGCACCGAAGTATCGATGCTTTTGAACTGTGGTGTTGGAGAAGACTCTTGAGAGTCCCTTGGACTGCAAGGAGATCCAACCAGTCCATCCTAAAGGAAATGAGTCCTGAATATTCATTGGAAGGGCTGATGCTGAAGTTGAAACTCCAATAGTTTGGCCACTTGATGCTAAGAGCTGATTCATTTGAAAAGACCCTGATGCTGGGAAAGACTGAAGGCAGGAGAAGGGGGTGGGGATGACAGAGGATGGCATCACTTACTTAATGGACATGAGTTTGAGTAAACTCCAAGAGTTGGTAATGGACAGGGAAGCCCGGCGTGCTGCATTCCATGGGGTCACAAAGAGTCAGCATGACTTAGCAACTTAACTGAACTGATACAAAAAAGAAGTATACTATGGAGTAACACTTATTAACTGTGAGTCATATAATTATGAATTATTTTATTTTTCTTTAAATTTTCAGTGTTTACCAAATTTCTACAGTAAACATCCATTAATTTGATGATCAATGAAAAAATACATATAATTTAATATAATAAAGAGGCCATAGACTTCTAACAACAGTGCTAAGTACTTATTATAAAGTTTTAGGTTAAAAATCAGCAATAGGCAAAAAAGTAAGTGTACTTTCTTCTATGCATAGGAAAATGCTTACCATATTGAAATGTAAATTGTAGCTGTTTTTGGTTGATAAATTTGGATAATGGTTATGTTTTACTATCTTTTTTTCAGTATTTTCCAGTTTTTTTCAAAATGGGCATATATTGATTTTATTATTAATTATATATACACACATATGCACTAGTACATACATATATGTGTGCATATTCATATATATATATATATACATATATATATATATATATATATATATATATATCCCCTCTCTCCCAAGGGAACTCAGGTCCTGGTCCTTTCTCACAAATTGTCTCTAAACCAGCAAGATTAGGTTCCAGTCCTGTTATTTAACCACTATAATGCTGTGTGACATACTGAATCTTCTGAGCCTAGTATCTGGCAGAGCTAATTTCACATTTCTGAGAAACACCACAAAAACTAAGTAACAGCAGACATAAAATATACAAATAAGAAATTAAGAAAGAACAGTGCATGGATTATTAAAATTAATTGAAGAAAACCAACCTAAAACAAATAAATGTGTTTTGGTTTTTCATGCTGGTGAAGATGTCAATGTTGGGGAAGGATGTCGAGTGGTAATTACTGCCTAGTGACAGCATAGGAGCTGGAAGACTATGGCACACAACTTAATTTGTGGTTCTTGGCTGAAGCTACTAAACCTAAAATAAAAATGTAAAAAGAAAAAGCCAAGTAAGGTCTATAACCATGGGGGAGGGAGGGAACTGAACTCTGTGTTTGTTACTTTAGCCTGCTGTCAGGGATCTGCCCATGCCCAAAATGCACTTTCGTAAAATAACAATCACCAGATTCTGGCAGGGAGGCAGCCCCCAGCAGCAGGGGAGTGCCTGGCTGACACTGCATATGGTCTCTTCCCTCTGCTCCTGGGGAGGAAGGACAGAGAAGAAGGCGAGAAGAAGTCTTACCCCTGCAACACTCAAATGGCCTTGACCCACAGAGTCTCTAGCTTGACCCAGAGTCTCCATTGTGACCCACAGGGTCTCCACCTTGACCCACAGAATCTCCACCTTGACCCATAGTCTCCACCTTGACCCACAGAATCTCCACCTTGACCCACAGAGTCTCCACCTTGACCCACAGAATCTCCATCATGACCCACAGAACCTCCCACCGGCAGTCCCAGGAGCTAGAGGAACAATTCAGGTTGAGAGCTTTTGTTACTGGATGGCAACAAGTGAAGAGGGGGAAAGTGCCCAGGTAGAGGACCTGAGTTCGTGCAAGAGCTTTGCCTTTTATTGCGTTACCTTGAGCAAATTCACTCAAGTGCAAACAAGCTTGCTTTACTGAGATCATGATGACGCAACACTTCACAGTGTTCCTCCGCTCAGTGGTTATTATGGGCCAATCAGGCCTCTACACTTGGGAGAAACAAGAACAAACATTACCAAAAATGAGTTACAGAAGTAAAACAGGAGATTGTAGAACTGAAAAACATGGTGAATGTTTACAGGAAAAAGGAATCTCCTTGAATGTTTAGGAGTTTTTTTTTTTTTTTTCCAAACTGCATCTTTAAAACAGTAATTTTTTTTTTTTAATTTAAGTACCACAAGAGAGACTTCCCTGGTCCTCCAGTGGTTGAGAATCTGCCTTGCAATGCAGGGGACCTGGGTTAGATCCCTGGTCAGGGAACTAAGATTCCACATGCCAGGAAGCAATTAAGGCAGCATGCCCCCTGAGCTTGTCCACTGTGAGAAAGACCCCACATGACTCAATGAAGATCATGCATGTGTAACTAAGACCCAATGAAGCCACATCAGTAAATAAATTAATATTAAAAGCAGGAGCTCATTTCCCCACCCCTCCAATATAACTAAAACTTCACAGCTCAACATATATCCACCCACCAGAAACATCAGCATCCCTGGGGAGCCCGTTAGGAATACAGAACCTCAGGTCTCATGCCAGACCTCCTGAATCGGTATCTGCATTTCCATAAGATGCCCACATGTCTGGGGTGCAGATTCAAGTCTAAGGAGCAGTGACCTAAATCTGATCTCTTATTTCTCAAGTGTCACCTGGATTGGCCCTTTCCCTTGCGTTCCACTGCCATTACTCTAGTTCAGATCCTATCACAAGATGATTTTTTTTTTCCAAAAGTCACAACTGATTTATTTGCAGACTCCTTCTTACACTCATTTATTCATCAAATATTTACTGGCATATACTTAGTGCTAGGCCATTTTGAGTGCTCCAAAGAAAACATTTTCACTTGGAAGATAGACAGACAGCAGGGATAAGTAAGGGTGGAAGTATGGATGGTTTATGGGGAACAAACAGCAGTTCCATTTTGCTGGAATATCCATGGTGAGTAATGGAAAGAGGATGAGAAATTGAAAGACCAGGATCAACCTCCAACAGCGGCCTCTTGTCAACAGTGCTCTTCCCAAACTCTGGTCAATGACGCAGCATCGGCACACATTTATCTATCTATATGGTGGTTCAGTCACTAAGCTGTGTCCGACTCTTGCGACCGCATGGACTATAGCCTGCCAGGCTCCTCTGTCCATGGGATTCTCCAGACAAGAATACTGGAGTGGGTTGCCATTTCCTTCTCTAGGGGATCTTCCCCACCCAGGGATTGAACCTGGGTCTCCTGCACTGCAGGCAGATTCTTTCCCAACTGAGCTACAAGAGAAGCCCAAATCTAGACACATCCTGAATTCTTATTTACTTCACCTTTTTCTTTGAATTGCCTCACTTCTTTTTACTCCACATATTTGTATTTGAAAAGAAATTTATACTAGTACTAAAAATGGAAAATGAGTTATCATTTGCCTGTAGAAGTTAGCCATAAAAATAAAATAGGAATAAAATAATGTTAATAACAGCTCTAAAGACTGAGCCCGAGGCTTAATATATTTTTTTGCAAATAAAGGAAATTAGTAAGTGATAGGGTGTGTTCAAGACAAACCAAAACAGTTTGATATAATCAAATGGAACATACATTTCCTATTCCATTCACACTGTGTGTGCACTCCCATCGTCCCTGCAGGCTGTTCTCAAGGCTTGGAATCCATCCTGATGCCATCTGTCCATTTCTCCAGAGCAAGCCAAGTGCCTTCAAGTTCTGCCTCTCTCCCCTCCTCAGTTCTAAGCACTGTCGCCCGCTTTGATCTCTTCTCTCTCTGTACTTCGAATAGGCCATCAAGGGTATGCAACTCAGCAGAGAATGCTCACTCATCACTTCGTGTGTTGGTCCTACCTCTAAAACTTGGCGCTGAGCTCTCATAAGAGAAGGATGGGCCCCTATTCAGAGAGAGAGAAATTTATGCAGATGACAGTTAGATTTGTACCCCTTGGGGAACCACCTAGAATCCATCTGAGGTGTCAGGAGGCATTGAAAAGCTTAGACATCGACCCTTCAGACTGCAGCACTAAATCTTCCTACCCTACCTCCCAACAGCTGTCTTGCAGAAGCTTTTGAGAGACGGCTTTTCACTCCAGAGACCACAATCAAGCCCATTAGGGCTGGGGTTGCCCGGTCTTGCTCTACGATGCCACCTCTGAACATGTTCAGCACAATTAGCAACCATGCTTTCCTTAAGTGGTGCGAAGCATTTACGAAGCCCAGGAGACTAGGATGAGACAAGTATTAATGACAGCACAGTAGCACGGGAGGGGTCTGTAAAGGGCCGTCCCTGAAGCTTCATTGTTCTGACTGCTACTTCCCTCTAAAGCATTACCTCCAATGACTAAAGTCACTGCACTTTTTAGAGTGGATTTACCAGGATTCAGACTAGCTCCCTTTAGCACCTCCCTCCGAAAAGGTGTACACTCAACAGACATCTCCCTCCATCTCTCTGTCTCACCATGTCTTCACCTTACTTTGCTCCTTCTCTCCAAATCTTTGCCAATTTTCTTAACAAAAAATACATAGTAGAAAATACACTGAACTTGGAGTGGAAAAGCCTCAAATAGTCTTCAACTGGCCACTAATTTTCCTTTTGATTTGGACATTTTTTATTTAAAAATTACTGATCAACAACTAAATGTCATACACTTTAAAGAAAAATCACTTTGAGCCTCTTAATTTCTTATTCTTTATCTAGAAAACAAATAATCAAAAAGCCTCTAAGACATTTTGTTTTTCACTCTCAAATTATCTTTTCTACTGGAGTCATTTGGCCATTATTTCCCTTGTCAGCAAATTCGCCAATTTTTATAAACAAGAATGGAGAAGCAAGAGCCATCTTTGTACATCTTTGTTCCAAGACACACATCATCTAAAGTGCACGGATATTATTGCTATCTTCAAAACTCTCCCTACACACAGGCATTAGTCCCAAGATGATACAGAGAGAACTCACTCTGAGAACAAACACAGCTAAGAGCATAGAACCAAAAGTGCTGGCTTCCCCAAGACCAACCGTCAGCTATGCTGTGCAGTTACCAGTGTGGGCTCTGGCGCCAGCCAAATTGGGGTTCAGTTCCTGGTCTGTAATGATTAATTTTGTGTGAGCTTTTGATTGGGCCTAGGAATACCCAAACAGCTGGTAAAACATCACTTCAGGGTGTATCTGAGACAGGGTTTTTAGAAGAGGTTAGTATTTGAATTGGTGAACCAAAGTAGATGAATCTCCCCAAGATGGGTGGGTATTATTCCATCCATTGAGAGCCCAAACATACCAAAAAGGCAGAGGAGGGCAATTTGCTCTCTGCCTGAACTGGTACATCCATCTTCTCCTGCCCTTGGACATCAGCTCTCTGTTTCTCAGACCTTTTGGTCTCAGACTGAATTACACCGCCAGCTTTCCTGTTCTCTGACATGCAGATGGTAAATCATGAGACTTCTTGGACTCCACAGTCATAGTATGAGCCAATTCCTAAAATAAATCTCTCTGGGTGTATGTGTTTATATATGTGTGTATCTCTCCTATGGGTTCTGCTTTTCTGGAGAACCGTAATACATACACCCAAGACATATCAGGGTTGTGCAACCCTGAATTCATTTCTTACTGTTTTAAATCACAGTTTAGTTATCAGAAAAATGGGGATATCAACACAATCCAAATCACAGTGTTGCTTAAAAGTTAACATCTTAATACTAAAGCCCATTATCCAGTGGTATTAATCCATCCTATTATCATACCTGTACACATATAGATCCCTTAGCAACACAGATGCACACCTGTACCTGGAGACACTCTGCCTGTTCATCACCTAGCAATAAAAACAGACAGGAAAATCCCATGAAGTTCCTTTTCTTTTCCACAAACAATGAAGACCTACAGGCCAAAACCTGTGATTCTGTATTCTGGACACTAGTCAGCCATACAACATATCCTATGTTTTGTTTATTTGCTTGTTTTAAATCTCTGAGCCTCTCCTAACACTGTTTCTGCCCCCAAATTGCTACTGCCCTCCCACGATCACCTTCTCAGTAGCTTGGTCATCTCCCTGTTCTAGATCTCCACCTAACTTCATCTGTGTTGTACTTATTCTATTCTGTCTTTAGGTATAATCACATGTGTCCCTGTCACTGCTTTCTGAACTTCTTTGGAGTTATGCCTTGAGTTCAGTATGATGCATGGAAGTGAACTCTACTAAAGTGAGTAGACTAGACCTAAAAGCGACTGGGGCATTCTGATTATAGCATCTATCTTCAAAGTGCTTCTCCCTAGAGAGAATGACTAAGTTTCAATCACAGGGTAGCTCAGACGAAGAGAAGCCAATTAGTAATTGCTGTGGGTTGAACTGTCTTTTAAAAATATATGTTCAAATCCTAATTCTCAGTACCTATAAATGTGACTTTATTTGGAGATAAGTTCTTTATAGATGTAAGTTAAAGTTAAGTTAACCTCAAGTTAACTTGAGTTAAGGCATACTGGATAATGTTTGGCCCTAAAGGGGGAATCTTGACACAGAGATAGCCATACACAGAGGAAGACAGCTCTATGATGATGAAGGCAGAAATTGGAGTGAAGCCTCTTCCAGCCAAGAAATGCCAAGGATTCCTAGAAACTAGCAGATGCTAGAAGGAGCAAGAAAGGATACTCTTCTAGATCGTCCAAGGCAGTATGGCCCTGCCAGTGCCAGGACTGGCTTACTTCTAGCCTCCAGAACTGTGGGATAATTGACTTCTGTTGTTTTAAGTCACCCAGTTCATTAACTTTAAATATTGTATTACAACTGCCCTATGTAACTGGTAGGTAGTCACTCAGTCATGTCTGACTCTTTGTGACGCTATGGACTATAGCCTGCCAAGCTTCTCTGGAGTTCTCCAGAGTTCCATGGAGTTCTCTAGGCAAGAATACTGGAGTGGGTTGCCATTTCCTTCTCCAGAGGATTTTCCCAACCCAGGGATCAAACCCAGGTCTCCCTCATGGCAGGCAGATTCTTTACCATCTGAGCCACCAACATTTATCATATTCCACATGCTCAAAAGACAATATCCTACTTGAAGCGCTTTTTTCTAAAATTATCTCAGTATTACATCATTATATTTTTTGAGATGAGATAAAACATCTAACAGTTCATCTCTTATTCATAATTAGATCCTGAGAAACATTCCACCACTCTCAACCTTGAAATTTTATAAAGTAAGTCCATAAACATTTATTTACAAACCCTTTATACATTCTGCTCCATAGAATAGACCGTACAGTCACTATCCATGGTCTCCAGGGTTAAAATAAAGCTATGGATTTAACA
Source organism: Cervus elaphus (assembly GCF_910594005.1). Taxonomy (NCBI): domain Eukaryota; kingdom Metazoa; phylum Chordata; class Mammalia; order Artiodactyla; family Cervidae; genus Cervus; species Cervus elaphus. Next base: position 12,824,168 of record NC_057826.1, read on the forward strand.
GCACTGGTTGGGAAGCTTTCTGACAATTCCCATTCCCCTGGTTCAAATGATTATAGACAAATACTGTCATTTTAGTGCCAAACTCTGTTCCTGAAATATGTAAATATTAATTACATTCTTTCTAAGTACCTGCACTGTGTCAGCTTTTTTTTTTTAAATTTATTTATTTTTTTCAGTGGGTTTTGTAGGGTAGAAAATATATTCCAGCTTGGTTGCTCTCCACAGTGACCTATTTACATATGTTTGTATGTACTTATATCTAAATAGATATATATATATCTTTCTTCTATTTTTGCCAGTAAAATAACCTTTTCTTGTTTCTTATTCTGTAGAGATCCTTATGTAACTAGAAGAATAAGGTCTTGCTAAAATTGCACTTACTATATAATGCTTTCCACTGATAATCCATGACTAAGGTTCTCTATTAAAATAAATGAGCCTTAGATCAATAGTATGTCTCTGCCATCTTATAAGAAGTTTTTCTTGTACAGAGAATTTTGTTTTTCTCTAACTTAAATTGAGCCCAAGGACAGGTACAGGATGGGTGCTCTTTTATCTTTTATAAGGCTTAGAATATAATGAAACTAATAGTATTCCTAGTAATTCACTCATACAATCATGAAAGCCTGATAAGGAAACTCTCAGCACATGGAGATGCATAGAAAGAAAAGCAAATATTGCCAGAGAAATAAACCTATTTACATACACATTTCTCCTTCCCAAGGGGCTCAAACTCATATACTTTCTTAACTGTTGTGTTAACAATTTCTCTAGTTACATAACCTATACTTTCTTTTTTCTCCCCTTTGCAAGCATAATTGCATTATATTGCATTGTCATCTAGTTTTAAGGTTTTTCTCTGATGTTTCCTGTTACAGACCACAGTAAAAGACACACTTTATATGCGGAAATTTCTGTTAGTTCCACATGAATTATCATTGTCCTTACTAAAGGTGCTGGTGTGTTAAGGATCACAGGCGTCACTTCCCTTTATATGATGCTGGGCAAAGCCATGTGCCTAGCTCATCAGGATGTACAGTCTAGCTCAAGGATGGCAAATGGGTTTCATAACCCCTCCCAACACTGATCAAATTGTAGTTTCTCTCTTCTGCATTGTCCTTCAGAGAATTTTGAGACTGAGTCTGGAGTCTCAAGAAATGAAAACCCTGCATCAGCTATCTTTTTCTACACTGGGGAGGAATGTGAAAACAGCTCTCACTTTCCCAAGTGTTTGCCAATTCTGATTTCTTTGGGAAGATGAAGCTAATTTCACTGAAACAACTAGCAGCCAACACAGACGCAGACAGGACACACTGTGGCTTTTCACACTTTGAAAGTATGATGGGCAGGTCCTATGGTGACCCTCAAAGCTCCTCCTCACCTCCAGATGTTCACACCTCTGTGTAATTTCCTCTCTTTGCATGTGGCTTGCTTCTCACCAACAAATTACAGCAAAGGTGATGAGACCTAACTCATGTGATTATGTTAATAAATACATAAAAACTGGACTTTCTTTATGTTGGCTTCAAAAGAGCAGGTTGGTTTGGAACTGTGAACCACCTATGGCAAGTCCCACATATCGCGACTGTAAAGTTAAAGCCTCTCAGTCATGTCTGACTCTTCGCGACCCGATGGACTCTATAGTCCATGGAATTCTCCAGGCCAGGATACTGGAGTGGGTAGCCTTTCCTTCTCCAGGGGATCTTCCCAACCCAGGTATGGAACCCAGATCTCCCGAATTGCAGGCATATTCTTTACCAGCTGAGCCACAGGGAAACCCAGGGGACTGTGGGCAACCTCTAAAAACCTCAGTCTTAAAACCGCAAGGAACTGAATCCTGGCAACAACCATGTGAGTTCAGAGGATGAGTCCAAGTCCCACATGAGATCACAGCCCTGGCTGACACCTTGATTGAGCCTTGTGGGGACTTAAAACAGTTGGATTCCAACCAACCTGCGACTGGACTTAAGGCTTCCAGACACTGTGAGGTGATAAACCTGTGTTGGTTTAAGCAGTCCAGTTCAGTTCAGTTGCTCACTCGTGTCCAACTCTTTGAGACCCCATGAACTGCAGCACGTCAGGCCTCCCTGTCCAACACCAACTCCCGGAGCCCACCCAAACTCATGTCCATTGAGTCGGTGATGCCATCCAGCCATCTCATCCTCTGTCATCCCCTTCTCCTCCTGTCCTCAATCTTTCCCAGCATCAGGGTCTTTTCCAATGAGTCAGCTCTTCGCATCAGATGGCCAAAGTACTGGAGTTTCAGCTTCAACATCAGACCCTCCATTGACACCCAGGACTGAGCTCCTTTAGGATAGAATGGTTGGATCTCCTTGCAGTCCAAGGGACTCTCAAGAGTCTTCTCCCAGTTAGGAGACCATGGTCATTAGCTATGCAACAAGGGAGCTAATAAGAGAGTTGCTGGGAAATTATGTTGGAAGATAAGTACAATTTGAGTGTGGAGGATCTTTTCTTCGACAGCCATCATAGCAGCCCAAGGAGGAATGAGAGATGAGGAGAGTTGGGAAGAGAGGGCTCACAAATCCTGCCCAAGATAAGAAGGGAATGAGTGACAAGCTGGATTTCAAACCCAACTAGGTCTACCTGACTGCAAAGTCCATGTTCTTTCTAAGACAATACATGCTGCCGACCTGAAATCACAAAACTGTGTTGGATAATAAACCCCCTTTATTGTAGTGCTGGCCCCTCTCATGTGACTGCTCCTCTACACTTCAGAACCTACAGAGACAAGGCATTGAACCCAAAGAAGAAGAAAATGAGGGGGATGTGGGAGTTCAAGAGGTGGTTCATCACATGTAATTGAATTTGATTCAGATATTGGCAATCAACTCTAGAGACCCCTACCCTTTAGACCTAGGCCTCAAGTTAGAAATTACCCATAAGGGTGATGGCAATGGAGAGGGGTAAGATACTTGTAAGTTTTTCTTTAAGTAAATTTTTTTTGCAATGTAACTGGTTAGGTAAACTACTGTAAATATTTTCCTTTGCAAACTAAATTATAGGTATATAAGCTAGATAAGTTATTTTGCTTAGGCAGCTCAATGCACTTTTTTCCTTCCCATTGCTTATTTTTGCTCTTATTCTGCTTTAAAAGAAGCTGTTTAAAGTGAAGACAACTAGAGGTCCTATAGCAACAGATATCTGTCAAGGAACATCCACAGTGGCCAAATCCTTTGTATTAAGATGTCATCTTTAGCTGGGGAAGAAGATCTTAAACACAGGCTGAGTTACCTCTCATTGGAAGTTCCTCTGGCACTAAGCCAAACCAAGCACTGCTTCATGGACTGGGTCCTAGGTCTCTGTGTAAATACTACCTCCTTCAGCTGGAGGTATTTCAGTCAGCCTTATGGCTCCCAAGCATAGTTACAGACAGTTAAAGTTCTTTTTTTTTTTAATTTAAAAAAAAAGTATTCACATGGATTTAATTTCATTTTTTCAGGCTTTTAAAGTTATTTTCATCATAATCACTGAGACGTTCAGAGAACAGTTCAACTACTGATACAGCCTAGTAGGTAAGAGGTCTCAGCAGGCTACAGATATGCAGACCAAAACAAAGTCAGGTGAGTTTGAGCAAAGAGTCAATGAGTGGAGTAAAGGCAACAGCTTTCAATATTTAGTCATCCAATAAACATTTATTGAAAACACTTTCATCAATAAATGCACTTTACTAGTGAGTAGCAGTACAAAGATGAGCAAACGATTGTTCCCCATCCCACGCTGACTCTGGTAGGGGAAATCGACTTGTCAGGGAATCACTATAATGCATGGAGTCCATTTAAGGACAAATGTGGGAGCTATGGGCATCCCTACTAGCTCAGCTAATAAAGAATCTGCCTGCAATACAGGAGACCTGGGTTTGATACCTGGGTTGGAAAGATCCCCTGGAGGAGGGCATGGCAGCCCACTCCACTGCTCTTGACTGGAAAATCCCAAGGACAGTGGAGCCTGATGGGCTATAATCCATGGGGTCACAAAGAGTCGGACACAACTTAAGTGACTGAGCATGCATATATGCGTGTGGGAACTATAAAGTATGCCTGAGGGAGACCATTTCCAAGAGGAGCAGTTACTTGGTTCTTTAAGGATGATTAAACATATGCTAGGCAAACAGAAAGGGGAGAGTAATTAGGAAGAGGGTACAGTGTACCACCCTTTCTTTCCCAGTGGAGGTGACCTTAGCATAATTCAGTTCCCTCTCTCTAGCTGAACAGCAAAGTGGGCAGCCAACTGAAGGATGAATAATCTTCTACCCAGTCCCTTCAGTCAGTCAGTCAGTTCAGCCACTCAGTTGTGTCCGACTCTTTGTGACCCCCATGGACTGCAGCACGCCAGGCCTCCCTGTCCATCACCAACTCCCAGAGTTTACTCAAACTCATGTCCATTCAGTCAGTGATGCCATCCAACCATCTCATGTTCTGTAATCCCCTTCTCCTCCCGCCTTCAATCTTTCCCAGCATCAGGATCTTTTCCAGTGAGTCAGTTCTTCATATCAGGTGGCCAAAGTTTTGGAGTTGCAGCTTCAGCATCAGTCCTTCCAATGAATATTCAGGACTGATTTCCTTTAGGATGGATTAGTTGGATCTCCTTGCAGTCCAAGGGGCTCTCAAGAGTCTTCTCCAACACCACAGTTCAAAAGCATCAATGCTTCGGTGCTCAGCTTTCTTTATAGTCCAACTCTCACATCCATACATGACTACTGGAAAAACCATAGCTTTGACTAGATGGACCTTTGCTGGTAACGTTTTTTAACACGCTGTTCAGGTTGGTCATAGCTTTTCTTCCAAGGAGCAAGTGTCTTTTAATTTCATGGCTGCAGTCACCATCTGCAGTGATTTTGGAGCCCTCCTCCCCCCCCCAAAAAAAAAAGTATCTCACTGTTTCCATTGTTTCCCCATTTATTTGCCATGAAGTGATGGGACCAGATGCCACATAGCAAAAATACATTTTGTGTTTCAGTAGCAAAACACATTTTGTCTGATTCCCAGTTTGGGGATCATGACTGGATTAAACAGGCCTCCCACGTGTTGGCTGCTCAGCCCTTTGGTAGAGTGGGGCAGACTGGTACAGTCACCTGGATGCCAGTCAGCCAGTCAAGGGATCAGGCAGCTGGCTGAACGAGGTCTTACGGTGTGCTCCTCAGGAAAGCTCTTGGAAGCCTGATCTAATTCACCACCTCTTCTTTTGTATTGCCCTCAACCCTGAGTGTTTTCTCACAATTTTCTATGCTCAGGAAATGACCATGTCCTCCTCTGTAAGTTGCTTCTCAGCACGCATTCTAAACTTTCCCCCAAGCCAGCAGTCACTTTGGCAAAGCGGGAGAAAAATTCCTCACATTCTTATAGCACGTCTTAGGCTTAGCACTTGTTATTCTTTATGGAGCCAGAGCAAATCAATCGCATACAGCTAAACCAAACAATAAAAGATAAATGAAGAAAAAAGTGAAAAGTTGCTGCTATTTCCCATGTGTTGTTTTGGAGTCTAATAGGCAGCTTCATCGGAGAAGGCAATGGCACCCCACTCCAGTACTCTTGCCTGGAAAATCCCATAGATGGAGGAGCCTCGTAGGCTGCAGTCCATGGGGTTGCTAAGAGTTGGACACGACTGAGCGACTTCCTTTTCACTTTTCACTTTCATGCATTGGAGAAGGAAATGGCAACCCACTCCAGTGTTCTTGCCTGAAGAATCCCAGGGATGGGGGAGCCTGGTGGGCTGCCGTCTATGGGGTCGCACAGAGTCGGACACGACTGAAGTGACTTAGCAGCAGCAGCAGCAGCAGGCAGCTTCATGTTCAGAGGACTGTGAGCACTGGTAGTTGGATTTCACAGGGACACAGGAATCCTGATGGTGTCAGGAAGGCAGTAAGCCCTGCTGGAAGGAGTTGCTGGCCTACCTGGAATGTACCTTCTCCTCAGCAGTTACTCCAGTCCTTGGTCAGCTCTCTTCTTTAACAGCTTGGATCCTTACTTCCACCAGCATCAGATAATATATAATTTTCTTATAGAATATCTAACTTCTGTTGTTTGGAAGGTGATGTTCTGCTTTCCTCCTTTTGCTCTTAATTAAATTGCAAATTATATGAAAGTGAAAGTGAAGTTGCTCAGTGTGTCTGACTCTTTGTGACCCTATGGACCCTATAGCCTACCAGCCTCCTCCGTCCATGGGATTTTCCAGGTGAGAGTACTGGAGTGGGTTGCCACTTCCTTCTCCAGGGGATCTTCCTGACCCAGAGATCGAACCCAGGTCTCCTGCATTGTGGGCAGACGCTTTAGTTGTCTGAGCCACCAGGGGATCCCATGCACAATCCAAATCTTAACTGTGAACAGGAGTGATCATTAGGAGCACCCAGGAGTCTCACAGATCACCTGGGAGCTCTAATTTTCCCATGCACTGATTGTATGATCTTGGGCAAGTTGTACAGTAGGGTAGGGGTCCCTAACCTCCAGGATCTAATGACTGATGACCTGAGGTGGAGTTGATGTAATAATAATAGAAATAAAGCACAAAAATAAATGCAATGCACTTGAATCATTCCAAAACCATCCCACCGCTCTCCTGCTCCATGGAAAAGTTGTCTTCCATGAAACTAGTCCCTGGTGCCAGAAAGGTTGGGAACTGCTGCAGTAGTGAACTTTAGAAGGACGTAAAGCCCACTCCCCACAGGGAATGCTCCTGGGGAACTATATCTGGTGTCACAGTCAACTATGAGAAATGTTCTGGAGTTACTTGGCACTCATTACTCGAGGCTGGTGAACAGGCCAGCCAGGAGGTAGACATAATTTATTTCCAGGACAGTGAGATGTAGTGGGAGAAGTGCCGGGAAATAAACCCCCCACCTGGAGAACTGTAAAGGCAGCGTCTTGTACCCAGCAGAATCCTTGTCTCAGACAGGTGATGCGTCCACAGCTGCCTGCGCCATGGGGTGCGCTGGGAGACCTGAGAATCCACACCTCTCTCCCGGAGCTGCTGCTTTAAGAGCTGTCCACTATACCACCTCTGTCTGCTGCTGCGTCCTTTGTTATTAAAGAAAGGATGAATGAGGTCTTATGGTGTGTTATTAAAGAATGGCTGAATGAGGTCTTATAGTGTGCTCCTCAGGAAAGCTCTTGGAAGCCTGATCTAATTCACCACCTCTTCTTTTGTATTGCCTCAACCCTGAGTGTTTTCTCACAATTTTCCATGCTCAGGAAATGACTTATATCAGGAAATATATCAGGAAAGGATATTCTTACTATCCTCGACTGAGCCTCCTGGCATCTTTCCATCAATCATGTCACCATCCCAATTGCGACAGTCATATACTTTCTAAGCTTGAATTTTCTTTTCTGTAAAATAAGGATAATATCCATATGTACTCATGTATTTATTTATTTTTCACCCATGTACTTACTGAGAAGATTGAAAGAGACAATTCCTCTAGAGTCCTCAGCACAGTTCTAGGCACTTAGCTATAATTATAAATAGAAGTATGACTACATTAAGTATCATTATGGGCTTCCCTGGTGACTCAGGCAGTAAACAATCTGCCTGCAATGCAGGAGACCCAAATTCGGGAAGATCCCCTGGAGAAGGAAATGGCAACCCACTCCAGTATTCTTACCTGGAGAATTACAAGTAATGGACGGTGGAGATTGGTGGGCTACAGTCCATGGGGTCACAAAGAGTTGGACACAGCTGAGTGACTAGCACACACACATCATATATTATGTAAGTCTATAGCTGCATACTTATATGCAAATATAAATTATGATTCTATTTATAGCTACATAAATAAACAACATTTTTCTTTTGCTGGGAATCTACCAATATGCCAAGATCAATATTGCTGGGAGAAATATCAACAACCTCAGATATGTAGATGATACCACTCTAAAGGCAGAAAGTGAAGAGCTAAAGAACCTCTTGATGAGGGTGAAAGAAGAGAGTAGAAAAACTGGCTAAAACTCAGCATTCAAAAAACGAGGATCACGGAATCCTATCCCATCACTTCATGGCAAATGGGGGAAAAGTGAAACAATGACAATTTTCTTGGGCTCCAAAATCAATGCAGACAGTGACCGCAGCCATGAAATTAGAAGATGCTTGCTCCTTGGAAGGAAAGCTATGGCAAACCTAGACAGCATGTTAAAAAGCAGAGATATCATTTTGCCAACAAAAGTCCGTATAGTCAAAGCTATTGTTTTTCCAGTAGTCATGTATGGACGTGAGAGTTGGACCATAAAGAAGGCTGAACACCGAAGAACTGATGCTTTTGAATTGTGGTGCTGAAGACGACTCCTGAGAGTCCCTTGGACAGCGAGGAGATCAAACCAGTCCATCCTAAAGGAAATCAGTCCTGAACATTCCTTGGAAAGACTGATGCTGAAGGTCCAATACTTTGGCTACCTGCTGCAAAGAGCCGACTCATTGGAAAAGACATTGACCCTGGGAAAAATTGAGAGCAGGAGGAGAAAGGGGCAACAGAGGATGAGATTCCTGGATGGCATCAGAGTCAACACACATGAGCTTGAGCAGACTCCGGAAGATAGTGAAGGACAGGGAAGTCCTGGTGTAAACTACAGTTCACAGGGTTGCAGAGAGTCAGACAGGACTGAGCAACTGAACAACAATAACAACCCGTACATCATACACTGTATGTGTATGATCCCAAATGTTTGCAGCAATACTTCAAGCTATGTCATCATTACTTCATTTGAAGATTTGAGGAAGTGAAACCTCAGAAAGGCATGTAATTATTTCAAGATCACCCAGTTAGTGAGTCATAAACCAGGATCTGATTGTAGGTCTTTTTTTGTTCTATCATACTTTTCTTTTCTTTACAATTAAAATTCAAAGAATATTGCTCCTAAACATGTGCTAATGTTCCTAACAAGGATGTTATTAATGTAGTGAGTAAGCAGCAAAAGGATCAGCGTTGTTTTTAATCTGCATTTTGCTGTATACTTTGTTTTCACAAATTTCAAGATTGCTTGCAATGACACCACATTCCCTTCCACCCTTACACCAACGCATGCCGACACTCCTGTTTTACCAACTTTCACTCCACTGAACCAAAGCTTACTTAGAAAATGAATCACTAGAAAGCAGAATTTTAGACAGCGTGGCAAGCTTTTCCACAGTCATCAAAATTCAGTTCAGATGTTACTGTCTTTATAAAGCCTTCTCTGACTTGACCTGACAATGGACCCTCTTTCTTCTGAACAACCGTAACACTGGTGTGAGACTATGTTAGCTTTAACAATAATTAGTATAGCTAGAATTTATTGAACACTTACTACGTACTCAGGCAATATTCTAAGTATTCTTCATGCCTTATCCCATCTAACCATTACCCTAAGATTTAAACAGTAGCATTTCCTTCATGTTTCATCTAAAGAAACTGGACTGATACTGATTACTTGTCTATTCCCCTGTCCCTTGGACAATGAGTTCTTAACTTTCTTAAGACACAGAGACGGTGTCTTCCTCATCTCTCTTTTCATTCAATAGCCCCTTGTTGACATCTCCAATGGCCTAGGTTGTAGACATTACCACACTTATAATTACAAAAAAATATATGGTTTGTATTAGTGTAAGCTCCATCATTCAAGTGAGGAAGCTGAGGCTAAAAAGGATGCGGTAACTTTCTCAGAGGCAGAGTCACAGTTGACCTATGCCTGTCCACTCCCTTATCCAACTCTGTCCCTCATGTTGGATATTTTTATTCCTAAATTGAAATGCTTTCCAATTTTAAAGACTGCAAGAATAAAATGAATGAATAGTACATTTTGCAGTAGGTGGCAGGCTCAGGGAGATATGTTCTATGCTAGAAGTTAGGAGCCATCAACCCATCACGACTTCCTGAGAAGCAAGGCTTGGTCCATCACAGACAATGATGCTTTTATAGGAAACAAACCTTTGAGAACCACTATTCATCAATAGTTCGGTGGTTAGGAAACGGTCTTTGGAGAAAGATAGATCTGGCTTTGACTCCCTGCTCCTACTTTCTCTATGTGCGACCAGAGGCTAGGCATCTAACCCATCTGAACTTCAATTTCCCCATATGAAAATGAGGATAACAACCCCCCAATTTGATGTGAATTTTTATGAGGGTTCCAATGGGATAATGTACACAAACATATCTGAATCAACTCTACAAGCCATTACATCCTTGTTATTTCATTTCTCTCCCAGGGTTTATACCAAACGCTGCCCCAAAAGTGCCATGGGCCCTCACGTCTCACACGTTCACACACAGATATTCCTGAGAGTAGTTTCTACAAAGGGCAGCTTTTCCTTAATCCTGGGTAATTCTTTAAATGAGGTCCCACTGTGTATTTTTCACCAGGCACAGACTTTCATTAACAAAATGATTTTTTTTTTCAAATTGCTGCTAGGTTTCATTTGCAATTTGATCACCCTGATAAGAGTTTACAGATGGGAAAACACAACAGAATAAAGATCCAACCTCAGTTTTGTTCAGAACTGATATGGTCTCCTCTGGCTGAGAAATAAAAGCATGATGAGTGAAAATGTCATTGAGTTAAGCAAGCCAAATATCTTCAGAGAGATTGATTGACCGCACAATACCCCTGGAAACCAGAGCCACCCATGCATTCACAAAGCCGTCTTCTTTCATGGACAATCCCCCCGTTTTGTTTTGTTTTTAATAGATTTTAACTTTCACACTCTCAACATATTGGTAACCCAAGAATCATTTCTCTTGACTTTATTATCAGCAAGAATCCAAATACTAGCTGGATTAATTTCCATTTTCTCAGACAGAGGATTTTTCTTAGGATATCTCGGACTTAAGAAGAAATATACATCGTAAACGGTCAAGAGGGAGAAGAATGATATGTTGAGGGACTTGGGTTCATTTTTGTCCTTTCTTGCGGTTGAATTCTCACAGAAGATTCTCTTTGATCATTAACATTCCCCCAGTTCCAGATACGTCATTCTAGGGTAATAACATAATGAAATGCATTGAAATACCTTCAATTTATATGAAACAGAAAGTTGCTCAGAAAATTCCAAATATATTATTAAAGTGATCTAAACTGCTCTGGTTGGTTGTTAGAACTTTGAAAAGCAAAGGAAATAGAGGTCAATGACTAACACCTTGTTGAAACAGACATTAACCTCCTCTTTTCCAGGCCAGGATGCCTCCCACTTTCTCATGCTGATATTCTCCTCAGAAAATTCTAACCCTTTCCACTTCCACAAGGACGTCATTCCTTCAGTCTTGACTCGCTAGTCAGAGGGATTCTGATAAAAAATTTGTGGACAGATTTTTTTTTTTTTATTTAGACTGCATTTCACCATTATGTAGTCACACAATATTCAACATATGAAATCATACAATATACCGGAGATGATATGTGCAAATCTGGACAGGGATGGAGCAATGACCCTGATATCAAGCAAACCAAGCAAAGCCCAAATGCCTTAGGCTGGCTCCAGTCAGCCTTGTCATTTGCATGGTCAATTCCTGCCCTACATAGAAACCTACTTATCACTACACAGCATGGGTATTTCCTCCTCTGTGCCATTGCTTTTGCTATCCCCTCTAACTGGAATGCCCTTCATCCCTTATTTAACCAAAGGAAAAAGGCATTCATTCATTCACTATATATTAAGCAACTACCATGTGCAGGCCAGTCCTGTGGCCACAGTGGCAACCTCAGTCTGCAGGGCTGCTGCGAGCTGCTAAGGACCCCACAGTCTTAGCACACCCCACAGGACTGTGAAAGGTCAGCCTTCATTCCAATCCCAAAGAAAGGCAACACCAAAGAATGCTCAAACTACCACACAATTGCACTCCTTTCACATACTAGCAAGGCAATGCTCAAAATCCTTCAAGCTAGGCTTCAATAATATGTGAACTGAGAACTTTTAGATGTTCAAGCTGGATTTAGAAAAAGCAGAGGAACCAGAGATCAAATGCCAACATCTACTGGATCACAGAAGAAGCAAGAAAATTCCAGAAAAAAACATCTACTTCTGCTTTATTGACTACACCAAAGTCTTTGACGGTGTGAATCACAACAAACTGTGGAAAATTTTTAAAGAGATGGGAATACCAGACCACCTTACCTTCCTCCTGAGAAACCTGTATACAGGTCAAGAAGCAACGGTTAGAACCATACATGGAACAACAGACTGGTTCAAAATTGGGAAAGGAGTACATCACGGTTGTATATTGTCACCTTGCTTATTTAACTTATATGTAGAATACATCATGGGAAGTGTCAGGCTGGATGAATCACAGGCTGGAATCAAGATTGCTGGGAGAAATATCAATAACCTCAGATATGCAGATGAGGGAGAAAGTGAAAAGGAACTAAAGTGCCTCTTGATGAGGGTAAAAGAGGACAGTGAAGAAGCTAGCTTAAAAACTCAGCATTCAAAAAAGTAAGATCATGGCATCTGGTCCCATCACTGCATGGCAAATAGATGGGGAAACAATGAAAACAGTGACAGATTTTATTTTCTTGAGCTCTAAAATCACTGCAGACAGTGACTGCAACTGTGAAATTAAAAGATGCTTCATCCTTGGAAGAAAAGCTATTTCAAATCTAGACAGCATATTAAAAAGCAGAGAAATTCCTTTGCTGACAAAGTCCGTCTAGCTAAAGCTATGTTTTTTTTCCAGTAGTCATGTACAGATGTGAGAGTTGGACCATAAAGAAGGCTAAGCTTTGAAGAATTGATGCTTTTGAACTGTGGTGTTGGAGAAGACTCTGGAGAGTCCCTTGGATTGCAAGATCAAACCAGTCAACCCTAAAGGAAATCAACACCAAATATTCATTGGAAGGACTGATGCTGAAGCTGAAACTCCAATACTTTGGCCACCTGATGCAAAGAACGGACTCACTGGAAAAGACTGATGCTGGGAAAGATTGAAGGCAAGAGGAGAAGGGGACAACAGAGGACGAGATGGTTGGATGGCATCACCAATTCAATGGACATGAGTTTGAGTGAACTCTGGGAGATGGTGAAGGACAGGGAAGCCTGGTGTGCTGCAGCCCATGGGGTCGCAAAGAGTCAGACACAGCTGAGCAACTGAACAATAACAACTCTGTGCCAGACACTTAGGATACACCAGTAATTAGGTAATTCTGCTCACTTACAAAAGGACGGGCTCCAGATCCACACCACCTGGGTGGGAATTCTGGCCTTGCTTTCAATGAACTGTGCAGTCTTTCACAAGCTGCCTAACCTTTCTGGGCTTTAGTTTCTTCTCCTCTGTGAAATAGGGATACTATTGTTAAGCATCTCCTAGAAACGCCACGGGTGTTAAGTGGATTAACAGCAGCCGTGGGCAAGAGCTGACAGGCAGTAAGCACTCAATAATTAAACTACTATCATAATTAACTGCTTATCCAGGTCCTACATTTTCCTTCCAAGACTGAGCTGAACTTCTCTGTGAAGATTTTCCCTGACTAACCCCACCCAGGGATTTGTATCCTCCTTCTGCTCAACAAACATTTACCTACTGGATGGAAAATAGGATTTATCTTCTATGTCAACCCTGATCAATAAATGACGACTGCCTAGAGTCAGGGTTAAGAAACAATGTGAGGTCAATTCTAGGATATTTGGCAGGGGCAGGGGGTGGATTGTATGTGAAGATTGATGAGTCATGTGTGATATGAATTAGGAAAAGCAGCATGTCAGTGAGCATCTACATATTTGCTAAACCAAAATCATGTTCTCCTCTGCTTCCTGTAAGCTTAGGGTTATATTTGGGTAAGTTATGTAACTTACCTGAGTCCCAGTTTCCTCATTTGTAAAAAATACTTTTAAGTGTAGTATCTTCCAGTATTATTGGGAATACCATATATTACCTATAAAGAGACCTAGTTAGAAACTGGCTCGCAGTAAGAATTTATTTAATGGCTTTGATATTATTAAATTATTAAATATTAAATCATTAACATTATTAAATTATTAATATTATTAGCTGCTGCTAAGTTGTGTTAGTCGTGTCCGACTCTGTACGACCCCATAGACGGCAGCCCACCAGGCTCCCCCATCCCTGGGATTCTCCAGGCAAGAACACTGGATTGGGTTGCCATTTCCTTCTCCAATGCATGGAAGTGAAAAGTGAAAGGGAAGTTGCTCAGTCGTGTCTGACTCTTAGCGACCCCATGGACTGCAGCCCACCAGGCTTCTCCGTCCATGGGATTCTCCAGGCAAAAGTGGGGTGCCATATCACCAACTGTAATAATACCAACTGGGCACTGACTTACATATGCCTGACACAGGGAGGATGTGCTTATGGGCAGCAACCCACTGACCCTCCAGGGCTTGACACCCCCACCCCGACTCTCCAGAAGCGGGCCCTCACAGTGCACCTGCGGTGCAGGTGAAGCTGACCGACACCAGGAAATTCAAAACGGAGGGTGGGGCGTGCATGAATTGCCCAGAGGTTCCTCTTCCCTGAGCCAGCATTGCTGCTTTGCTGGTACACAGACAGCAAAGTGAAAGAAACCACAACTGCACATTAGATGGTTTTCTCCTCAAGGGAAAGTTCAGGGCAATCGCTCCTTGTGAAGGCCGCTGCTCAGGCCACAGGTCAACTAAGTGAAGTCTTTGCATCCCAGGGCTACAGGCTTTATGCTAAGTATGCTGAAATAAAGCAGAAAAGGACAGAGGGATAAAGTGAGCCCTGGAGGCATAAGGGAGGACAGCCTTGGAGCATTCTCAGACAAGGACACCTTTAACAGTGTTTAAACAGCCTCTTCCAACAACACAAGAGAAGACTCTACACAAGGACATCACCAGATGGTCAGCACTGAAATCTGATTGGTTATATTCTTTGCAGCCAAAGATGGAGAAGCTCTATACAGTCAGCAAAAACAAGACTAGGAGCTAACTGTGGCTGAGATCATAAACTCCTTATTGCCAAATTCAGACTCAAATTGAAGAAAAACACTAGACCATTCAGGTATGGCCTAAATCAAATCCCTTATGATTATACAGTGGAAGTGAGAAATAGATTTAAGGGAACAGATCTGATAGACAGAGTGCCTGATGAACTATGGACGGAGGTTCGTGACATTCTACAAGAGGCAGTGATCAAGACCATTCCCATGGAAAAGAAATGCAAAAAAGCAAAATGGCTGTCTGAGGAGGCCTTACAAATAGCTGTGAAAAGAAGAGAAGTGAAAAGCAAAGAAGAAAAGGAAAGATATTCCCATTTGAATGCAGTTACAAAGAATAGCAAGGAGAGATAAGAAAGCCTTCCTCAGCAATCAATGCAAAGAAATAAAGGAAAACAACAGAATGGGAAAGACTAGAGATCTCCTCAAGAAAATTAGAGATATAAAGGGAACATTTCATGCAAAGATGGGCTCGATAAAGGACAGAAATGGTATGGACCTAACAGAAGCAGAAGATATTAAGAGGTGGCAAGAATACACAGAACTGTACAAAAAAGATCTTCATGACCCAGATAATCACGATGGTGTGATCACTCACCTAGAGCCAGACATGCTTGAATGTAAAGTCAAGTGGGCCTTAGAAAGCATCACTACAAACAAAGCTAGTGGAGGTGATGGAATTCCTGGTGAGCTATTTCAACTCCTGAAAGATGATGCTGTGAAAGTGCTGCACTCAATATGGCAGCCAATTTGGAAAACTCAGCAGTGGCTACGGGACTGGAAAAGGTCCATTTTTATTCCAATCCCTAAGAAAAGCAGTCCCAAAGAATGCTCAAACTACCGACAATTGCACTCATCTCACACGCTAGTAAAGTAATGCTCAAAATTCTCCAAGCCAGGCTTTAGCAATACATGAACCGTGAACTTCCAGATGTTCAAGCTGGTTTTAGAAAAGGCAGAGGAACCAGAGATCAAATTGCCAACATCCACTGGATCATCGAAAAAGCAAGAGAATTCCAGAAAAACATCTATTTCTGCTTTATTGACTACGCCAAAGCCTTTGACTGTGTGGATCACAACAAACTGTGGAAAATTCTGAAAGAGATGGGAATACCAGACCACCTGACCTGCCTCTTGAGAAACCTGTATGCAGGTCAGGAAGCAACAGTTAGAACTGGATATGGAACAACAGACTGGTTCCAAATTGGGAAAGGAGTACGTCAAGGCTGTATATTGTCACCCTGCTTATTTAACTTATATGCAGAGTACATCATGAGAAACGCTGGGCTGGAAGAAGCACAAGCTGGCATCAAGATTGCTGGGAGAAATATCAATAACCTCAGATATGCAGATGACACAACCCTTATGGCAGAAAGTGAAGAGGAACTAAAGAGCCTCTTGATGAAAGTGAAAGAGGAAAGTGAAAATGTTGGCTTAAAGCTCAACATTCAGAAAACTAAGATCATGGCATCTGGTCCCATCACTTCATGGCAAATAGATGGGGAAACAGTGGAAACAGTGTCAGACTTTATTTTTTTGGGCTCCAAAGTCACTGCATATGGTGATTGCAGCCATGAAATTAAAAGACGCTTACTCCTTGGAAGGAAAGTTATAACCAACCTAGATAGCATATTAAAAAGCAGAGACATTACTTTGCCAATGAAGGTCCACCTAGTCAAGGTTATGGCTTTTCCAGTGGCCATGTATGGATGTGAGAGTTGGACTGTGAAGAAAGCTGAGCACTGAAGAATTGATGCTTTTGAACTGTGGTGTTGGAGAAGACTCTTGAGAGTCCCTTGGACTGCAAGGAGATCCAACCAGTCCATCCTAAAGGAGATCAATCCTGGGTGTTCATTGGAAGGACTGGTGCTGAAGCTGAAACTCCAATACTTTGGCCACCTCAGGCGAAGAGTTGACTCATTGGAAAAGACCCTGATGCTGGGAGGGATTGAGGGCAGGAGGAGAAGGGGATGACAGAGGATGAGATGGTTGGATGGCATCACCGACTCGATGGACATGGGTTTGGTTGGACTCTGGGAGTTGGTGATGGACAGGGAGGCCTGGCATGCTGTGATTCACAGGGTTGCAAAGAGTCAGACACGACTGAGCGACTGAACTGAACTGAACAGTACAGCGCGGTGAAGAGACCCTTTGAGGCACTGAAAGGAAAACAAAAGGATGGAATTGCCCCAGGGTGGAACTTCCAGAGCAGAGCTACTGAAATGCATAAGACCGCTGTCCAGAACTGCCCTCTGCAGGCACACCAAAGGTGGAGCAGAGGTGGTAACACTTACACGACCCACCAGGAGAGAATAAAGCACACAGTTTTCCAAGGAAGGCCTTATCTATCATCGATAAAGAATCAGCTTTCAGGCTGTTAAAGGTGCAAGTCTGGGCAGTACCACTCTCATCTGTCACTAGACACCTGCGCCACGGTTGGACAGTCTTCCAATACCGGCCTCACATTTCCAGAGCACAGTAACGGCAGCACTTTCAAGGAACTGCTGCCGCTGCTAAGTCGCTTCAGTCATGTCTGACTCTGTGTGACCCCATAGACGGCAGCCCACCAGGTTCCCCCGGCCCTGGGATTCTCCAGGCAAGAATACTGGAGTGGGTTGCCATTTCCCTCTCCAATGCATGAAAGTGAAAAGTGAAGTCCCTCAGTCATGTCCGACTCTTAGCAACCCCATGGACTGCAGCCTACCAGGCTCCTCCGTCCATGGGATTTTCCAGGCAAGAGTACTGGGTGGGGTGCCATTGCCTTCTCTGTTCAAGGAGCGACTTCATTTTAAATTTACTGTGCAGGGACTGCCCTGGTGGTCCAGCGGTTAAGAATCAGCCTGCCGATGCAGGAGACATGGGTTCAATGTCTGGTCTGGGACGATCTCACATGCTGCTGGGCACCTAAACCCATGCAATACAGCTACCAAGCCCACGTCCCGGCGCCTGCACTCCACAAAAGCAGCCACCTCAGTGAGAAGCCCACGCACTGCAATTAGAGTAGCCCCTGCTCCACACAACTAGATAAAGCCCGTGTGCAGCAGCAAAGAGCCAGCACAATTACAAATAAATAAATATTTTTTAAAAAAATTCACTGCACACAGTAGTCCCAACATCTGCACAAGCAAAATGGTATGTTCGTTATACAGATGAAAAGCTCAAGCCTCAGATGGATTCACTGCCCCTAGATTACACAGCATGGCAAAGAGGCATCAAGGTCATGAAGTCAAGCCTTAGTGTTGCTTCCCAAGACCACGGTCATTTTGCTCAACCCTGACCTACAAAAGGCCAGTTCATTCCCCAAAGGGCAGTCAATTCCTCACACATCTTCTAAGGTCCTGGGGGAGAGGGAACAAGAATAGGGTGCTATGATATCCCACAAATATCACAGGAATTTTCAATTAATTTCCTACTAAAACCCCAGGGCAAGTGTTCGTCACTCGGTCACGTTTGACTCTTCACAGCCCTGTGGACTGTAGCCCGCCAGGCTCCTCTGTCCACGGAATTCTCCAGGCAAGAATACTGGAGTGGGTTGTCATTCCTTTATCCAGGGGATCTTCCCTACTTTGGGATCAAACCCAGTTTTCCTGCATTGCAGGCAAATTCTTCACTGTGTGAGCCACGAGGGAAGCTCAGAACCCGAGTACTTTTATTTAAACATAAACGTTTTATTTTGAAATAATTTTAGACCTACAAAAAAGTTGCAAATCTAGTGCAGCCAGTTCTCCTAGTTTTGCCTGATGTTCACATCTTTGTCAAAACTGAGATACTAACATTGGCCTGTTACCACTAACAAAACTTCAGCCTTTATTCAGATTTCAGCAGTTTTCCACTAATGACTTCCTTCTGTTCCAGGATCCATCCTAGGATACCACAGAGCATTGAAAATTCCATTACGTGGACCACGTTACTTAGTGATTATCCTTTGCGTCTTCTTTGTGCAGCTGAGAGGTTCAGTACTTTGAAGACAAACCCCATACCTTTCCTGATGCCTAGTTTTGCCCAGAATGCTGGAGGTGTGTGATGTCTTTTAATGAATTTAGCTACACAGAACCCCAATTTAATCATCATTATGAAAATCTGAACCATCAACCTTAAAATCTAGGTGAGTATATATACGTATTTTAAAAGGTGGAGTGGGACCATGTTCAAAAACACAGCAACACCTCTGGCTGACACAGCAAAGCTAATTTTCAAATGCAGAGCAAATACAAAATATAACAGACATCAACTGGAAAGAGAAAACAGTCCGTTAAACACTAAACTGCATCAGCTTTCCCTTCCACCAAATCTGACAACCCACCAAATGAAAAATTAAGGAAGAAAAATAGACGTTGGAAGAACTTAGAAGAAATGTAAATAAGATTTTAATCAGTCTATCTCACGGACCAGGGCTGGTAGCACACCGTTAAACAGTCTCATCCTGGAGCTGGGATCTATATATAGCTCTTAATTGTGCAAATTCCCCAGTTCCTCAATGCCATGAGTCCAAACCAGCTGCCAAGTACAGCTGTTTTATTTTTTTCCTTAAACAAAGGCAATTTTTAAAAGTGGGAGTGAGGGAGAAATGGCACAAATGATTTAGACCAACAAGTACATCCCAACTCTCATTCTATGTCCAGTCAATTTGAAGTGTTAAATGAGGAAACTGTTTCCCCTGGATATTATATTTCCCACCCAAAATGCATAAAGATTGTCCAGGGTATCCAACGGCATAGAGCAAATAATTCAATGAGAAACTGAATATTTCTAACATCTTTTTAGTTGCTACAATCAGCCTTGTGAGAAATTTATCTCATCATTTCCATGTCCAAAAGCATCATGCAAATCCATAAAGCAAACTACATTTTTTAATTGAAAATATTTTGTCCTCTCATTGTCATTCTCTAGAGCACTCGCTCAGATGGTAGAGAAACTGCCTGCCATGCAGGAGACCCAGGTTCGATCCCTGGGTTGGGAAGCTCCTCTGGAGAAGGGAATGGCTACCCACTCCTGTATCCTTGCCGGCAGAATTTCATGGATAGAGGAGGTCAGAAAAAGTCAGACACGACTGAGCAACTAAAATTTTCACTTTTTTCACAGCACAAGACTACCTAGCAGTTTAATATAAAAATATGCATGCATACAGAATGTATATAAACACAATAGACAGGTAGACATATGGACAATAGAGACTGTTTTAGCACAGTGCTCATTTGGGTAAGCCCAAGAACACCTAGAAGAGTGCAGTCAAACACCTGCATAAGGAAGGAAGGAAGCACGTTCATCTCAGTCTGGGCACCGTCATCTTTTCCTCACTGTATCCCTTAAGTATCAGTGGAATCTGCTTGAAGTTTTGTACCTAAAGCTGCCACATCTTTGATATTTCCTTCAAAGGGAAAACTTGCAAATTCACTGGACAAGCCCAGCAGCCACTAGAATCCCAAAGCTTCAGTTTTTACCTGTAAAGTTGAAAATAATACCACTTTTAAATGTTAGTACAAAAATCAAATGTGCTCTTTCATTTACCCACTTAAACAACTCGTAACTCAATAGCTGATATGGGCCAGACAGAAAGTGAAGAAAAACAGTAACAACTCAGGTTCTAGTCTGATGGAGCCTATGAGGCTCCCCATAAAGACAATGATTAAAGAAGGACTGCTTCCAGAATCAGCCAGACACTTAGAGAAACGTGGACTGGTGGGCCCCATCCTCAGAGTCTCCGGCGGCTGGTGGGAGAATCTGCACTTCTAACAAGTTCCCAGATGGCGGTGCTGCTGCTGAGGTGAAGATCGTATTTTGAGAATCGCTGCACTAGTGGATATGAAATGGCGATTTTCCTAAGTGTGGCAATGCAGAGCAACATGGAATTAACAGAAACGGTAATGGCGGGGATTTGATCTAGTTAGGGAAGTTAGAGATGGCTTCCCAAAGCAAAGGAACTCTAAAATGAGATCCAAGTTGGTGTTACAGAAAATCCACAACAATGAGAAGAGTGAAGAAGAGAATTCTAGGCATCAGGAGTCGCCTGGGCAAAGGGCCTGAGGGTGAAGGACCAGGGGAAAGACTGTGGGCTGAAACCAGGAGGTCTGTATGGCCCAGACGGGAAGGAGTGGGAGGCGCGCCCAGGGTCAGGGCTGAAGAGAGAAACGGGGTGAACGGGTGCAGGGCCTCAGAGGCCCGCCCCAGGGACATCTTACTCTGTGCGCCTTGCGAAGGCCAGGAAGGCTGTTGGTGCGCTGTGAGGTGACAACCAGATCACTCAATCCTGAGATGTTTTCCTGACTTCCTCCAGAGAACGGATCACTGTCCCACCATCAGTGCTGAACGTCTCCTTTCGACCTCAGCTCTGCCAAGTAGAGCTTGGGTGGGTCACACATTCTTCCTAGCATCAGTTCCCTCACCTGGAAAACGCTGGCAACTCCTTTCTAGTAAGGTTTGTGCGGATGACTGAATTAATCAAGTCCAACACTTAGACCCATGTCGGGCACAGGGTAAACCTTCAGATGTTAGCTGCCATGATCACCATCCTTCACTGAGAACACCTCCTCCAAAATGCTACATCCACAGCACAGGAGAAGATACAGTTCACTTTCTTAAAAGCCCTTGCAGGTAACTCATCTCACTGCAAAGGTGACAACAGCTTAAGCCACAAAGGAAGAGGAAAGTCTCTAAACAGCCCTAAACCCAAGCAGCTTCAGCATCCACGAAATTAAGAACTTAATGGCAAAAATCGATATCGCTCCCCGCCCCTCCCTCAAATACAAGTTCCAGAGACACAGAATTTTTATTTGTTCTGTTTTGATAACTGTCACACCACAGGTACCTAGAAGAGTGTCTCTAACTCATCTCTGATCCGCTGAGTGAGAATGGGAACCCTTCAGTGTTGCTATGGCCAACTGGAGGCAGTTCATTCCGTCACCATCACGAAAACTCATGGCTCCGTTTCTCCTCCATTTCCCATCACTTAAGGGGTGAGGAACGTGTGAGCACGTTCCTTGTGAATTGATGGCTAGGGTCACTGTACCTAACAGCACAGTCAGTGGGACTGACTCCCTGAAAGCTACACAGTGACCACACCACTCCCTGTAGCCCAGGAGGGTTGGGGTGCCTTGAATGCTGAGTTGATGTCCAGCCTGGGGATGATGGTCAGGACATTCTCTCACTGGCCCCCCTCCTGCTCAAAATTCTGTTCCAACCCCCTCAACAACTTCCCAGCATCCTCAGAATGAAGCTGTAAATGACCAGGCTTACAAACCCCTGTACCAGCTGACCTTGGCCCACCCCTCCCCGTCTCTTCTCACCTTCCCCCGATGGGCTCCACATTCCAGACAACCTCAGCTGGTCCTGAAAACCGGGCTCCTCCAAGTCTCTGGGCTTCCTCTGCCTGGCACCTGGTGCACCCTTCTGACCCCTGCCCTTGTCCAGATAGGAAGTCTCAGCTTGACTTCATTTTTTTCTAAAAATGTGAGCTCAGTGTTTAAGAATCCCCCCAGAGCCCAGCACAGAACCCAGGATACATTTTCCCTGTAAATTCCTCAAGAGTGGCTTGCTCGGGGCTCTAAATAAATATTTGTCCAATGACATTATCATTCTTTCACAAGGCCAAGACACAAGCATACACATACACACACACACATACACACACAGAGATCCTAAGGAATGTCATGAATACCTACTCTTTATTTCTCATTAGTGATTTCAGTTTCTACAGAGATGAGTTCTTTCTACAGAGTAGCTCATGATTGTCCTAACACCCGGGATTCTCCTAGTTTAAGTCCCACGTGAAATTTATTTTTCACAGTTCTACAGACTGGAAGTCCCAAATCAAGGTACCAGCAGACTCAGTGTCTGGTGAAAGCCTGCTTCTATAGACAGCTGTCTTCTGACTGTGTTCTCACAGGGCACAGGGGCAAGGGAGCTCTCTAGCACCTTTTCTGGAAGGACACTAATCCCATTCAGCTCACGACTGGCTCCTCCCTCATGACCCAGTCACCTCCCAAAGCCTCAACCTCCTAGTACCGCGGGTTAAGATTTCACCTCTGAGTTTTGGAGGGACACAAGCATGCATCCCATAATACCCGTCTATTCATTTCCTGCCCAGTGCTTCCCAAACTGTAAGGTGTTTATGAATCACCTGGAAATGTTATTAAACTACAAAACACAAACAAATAGGCCATGTGTGGGGCCCAGAGTCTGCATTTCTGACCAGTCCCCAGGTGCTGCAGGGGCTCAGGGGGGCCGTGCTTTTGGACAAGGTCCTCATCCATGGAGAAGCTTCCACAGCACTCTCCTCACCCACCTCCATTCCCCCAGGGCAGGCGCACACTCCCCAGGAAGCAGCCAGGGGAAGAGGAAGAGCAAAGATCCCTTAAGTAGAGGAGAGGGGTGGCAGGACCATTCCGGACTTCATGACACACTCATAGCCACTCCACCCACTCTAAGAAGCTTAAGGTGGCCTGATAACTGTGATTTTTAGATTAGCACTGGTTGTAAAAACAGAGCAACAGGAGACACAGTCTACATGAATGAAGAGGGTGAAGAAGGAAGTGGCACCAGGAGGCACACAGAGGTAAAAACAGGAGCTAAGCGGGAGCTAGACTCACTCTGAGCCAGTCTACCCCCAAACGTGCATCACCACACTGAAGGCAACTTGATAATTAATTAGCAGAAAGGGAATTTATCTGCAGGTGAAAAATCTG
Organism: Cervus elaphus; assembly: GCF_910594005.1. Taxonomy (NCBI): domain Eukaryota; kingdom Metazoa; phylum Chordata; class Mammalia; order Artiodactyla; family Cervidae; genus Cervus; species Cervus elaphus. Next base: position 12,847,734 of record NC_057826.1, read on the forward strand.
TCCTATTTCCTTTGCTCTGAACACCAGGGATGCCCTGGAGAGCAGCTGACTTCCCTTTTTACACCTAAACCCATCAAATTAACTCAAGCCTCCGCCAAATTCCTGTCTGCAGGGTGTTCTGGGTCACAGGGACCACAGTGTAGACATTAACTGTGAAACTGTAAAGAATGTATTACACACACAGACAAAAAAAAGACAAAAGCAGAACTAGAATTATACACAAAGCTGAGGATTTCTGCTTTTTAAGAGGCTTCAGAGAACCTAATAGCTTTCACTGTCTCTCCTCATGTTAAGCTGCAGGACAGAACAGCGTGCCCCTCCTTGGTAGGAATTATGCTTGTCACTCTGAGTGTCAGTTTAATATATACTCAACATAGTGAAGCTGTCATGGTAGAATTCTGGAAGATTGCTCCTCTGGGGTTCTTGAGTAATGAGCTATCAAAAAAAAAAAAAAAAGAATTGGAGAAAGGGTCAGCGCTGGTTACTTGAACTCTGGGAACTCTGGTCCTCAGAATGAAGAGGAAGCAACCTAAACTTTTAAGGCCCCTGGCCTTTGCCAACATGGAGAGACATGAAAATACAATGAGGCAACTGAACAAGTTGCTTTTGGGATTGTGCCTACACAAGCGCCCTAATGATTAAGGCCAGCATGCCTGGCCAGGTGCTAACAGCAGAGATGGAGAGTCAGAGATGGGGCCTATGTTCTTTCTTGCTAGAAGTCAGAAGGGGAAGAGAACAGGTGAACATTTTCTTCTTCGTCTAACTCCGCTGGGTATCTCAAGGCCTAGTTTTAATACAGCTTTCTCAATTGCTTTACCACTGTAGTTTTAATGACATGGAGTCAGCATATTACCCTCTAAAAATATGGAGAAAGCACACCCACCAGAGCTTATTCCAACATCTCACTGTGGCTGCCTTTCTTCCAGCATCACACCAGACATTAAGCGTGGCAAGGTCACCTGCACTTCTATATTCGCAACCTCCTCTAAACTTGAGGTTCATGATATTGGTCCTTCTTGACATAAGGAAAGGTTTGCTAATTCATGCACCCAGGACACATCAGCTGTATCTACTCTGCAAATGTTTGGAACTAAAGGCATCATTCTGCAAGAAAGAAACTTGGTGGGTCACTTAAAAGGCATGCCATATCACAACAGAGACCCTGGGCTAGCAGACAAGCCTGAGGGAGTGATGCACAGAGTATGTATGCACATAGATGGACACCAGAGAGGAAAGCTTAGAAAAACAGGGGATAAAAATACAGGGGATAAACACCTTCATCAAAGAGCGAGCCAACCTGAAACACCGATCTGTAAACGTTCCTCAGATGAACTGATGGGTGAGCCCCAGGTAGAGAAGGAAACATTAACTGAAGCTGGATTCACAAAGCCTTCCATGACATTCCAGACAAAGAATTCCTCTGATCCATCTACAAAGGGGCTGTTCTCAAAAGCCAAGTACCGGGCAGGGCCATCGGAGGCAGAAGTAGCTACAGATTAGTACTTCAGCCGAACCTTAGTGCTGAGAAGATGACAAGGGGAGTTCATACCTACAGAGGATTTTCTTGGTGGGACGGGACAGGAGAATCCTAGAAACAGCACCGCCACAACACCGATGGGGAAACGAACGTGCAGGAACTGGGTGCCATGCAGCTGTGTTTTTCGTAATCTCTGCACCAGCTCCCAAGCCCAAGGAACAGAAAGTTGGGGAAGAAGAGAAAGGAAACCCAGAATGATAGAACACCAGAGGAGTGAGGCTTGCATGCTTTTTCCTCCTTCCTATTCCTCCATCTTCTCCCAAACCATCTCACATTCCAATCAGAACTGAGAGGTATACACACTAGGGTTCAAAGTGAACAAACAAAATAAAAGCAGTCAAATGAAATAAACTAATGGCTCTGCTTTTCCCAGACCATCAGCTTCAGATTTGTGATTTGTTAAAACAGCGCCTCTTCTTTTTCCTATTTCTTGAACTACAGCAAACTACATCTCACACACCTACACCAAACTAACAAGCTGTCTAAACAAATCAGCTGAGGGGTCAATCTGTTTTAACAAATCAGGACTTCGCTGAAAGGTAATCAGGAGAAACCAGAGACCTTGGAGGAAGGGCACTGAAGGTGAAATAAGCATAAAAGTTTCTTAATAATAGCGCCAAGCACTCTACGGGTATTGTTTGGGGACAAACGACGAGTTCTGATTGGCTGCTTGGATTGGATTTCTTTCTCGTTTGTCAACTTGGAATCAATAGCTTCTGTGCATTTCTAGAGCTATCTCTTTACCACAGGGCCCACGTCCATCCATCAGGAGGCCTGCCGCAGAGCCAGGAAGGAGTCGCTGCTCAGTCCATCTGACAATGTAATTGGTTCACTTCCTCGGGAAATTATTTTCCTCCCCATCTCTAGGTTTCTAAGAGAAATCAACAGAATGTGGCCTGGCTCTCTCACTTGGGGTTTTGTGAGTAAAGAGCAACCGTTTCTAGTGGAGAGGAGACATTTCTGAGCTGGGCGGCTATGCCTGGCACGCCTTCCTTCACATAGCAGAGTTAGAATCTGTGGTTCCAGGAAGTTCCGCCCACCTGCTTCCGGCCTTCGGTTCTACTGTGGTGTCTGATGGCCCCAGCACAGTTGCTGCCTCAGAGGAAAGGGCCAAGGCTATCAATTAGATACTAGTTAGGGCTGCTCCAGCCACAGCACCCGCGTCTTCTCATTTTAGCTCAATCCTGATAATTACCTGTCCCCAAGAACAGGCAGAAACGTGGCTCCCTTTCTCGCCCTCACCTCCCATCGCTGCGGCATCAGCATGGTCTCCCACTTAAAAACCCAGACTTTTCCAATCCGTTTACTTGTATCTAGCTCTCCTACCACTATTTGAGACGAAACTCGTTTCTTAACCATGTTTCTTGTCTTTCTCTGCTTTCTGCCCTTACCGGGATGCTTCACCAAGGACAGTTATTTTAAAGAAATCTCTTTAAATGCCGACTTTTCATTTAAACCTTTCAGTGGTTTCTATCGTCTTTAGGATGAAAATCCCCACCTTCCTCTCAGACTCTCGTCCACCTTTCCTACCTTATCCCTGTGTCTGTCTCTCTCCCTTGACCTCAATAATCAAGTCATCCTTTCTTCTGTTTTCCAAATGCGCTATGCCCTTTCTTGGCCTTGGGTTGGTGACCGTTTTATTCTCTTTGCTCTGAATACTCCCCTCTTCCTCTAGCTCCATCCCACAGCTGTTATTCAGCCTTCACGCCTCACCTTATACCCAGGTAGACCTGCCCTCACCCCCACGTTCCACCTGTGGTAGTATCATCATACTTGTAAAGAAAAGGACTCTGTCTTATTCAGTTATATAATATATCCTCTGAATGGGGCACAGCATCTCCAGCCCAGAGTAAGTGCTCAACAAACATTTGTTATATGGAATTAAACTGTAAAGAGTGAGAGGGAAAGATGAGATGCATAATACCCCTCATTTGTATCTCCCCAGAGTGTGGGCTTTATCAACCATTTCCCCCCTACCAGAAGCTTTCTTACTGTGGAAAATGAAAGTGTTTACATAAGTACATGTATAATAGAAAAGTGCCTGACTCAGAAGCAGACTGGGAGAAAGTCCCCCAACATATAGGACAAGGTACAAGGAGAAGAGACCGGGATGTATCAGGAGGGAAACTAAAGGAGTCAGGAGAAGTCTCCAAGCAGAAGGGGAAACGGTCTGCAAGTTGGGAGAGGATCCCACTGTGAGACTATGTTTCAGGAGATGACTGGGAAAGATGACGGCTATCATGCAGAAAGTCAAAGAGCCCTCAAAACTATAACTGAGCCTGGATGCAAGGGCCATTCTCACTAGAACTCATGATAAAAGAACTTGAAAGTTCAGAGACTGGAAGGAGAGAAGCAGGGTCTCTGGCTTGAATTTAAGGAGGAATCTTATAAAAAGGAAATCTACTTCAAGAACAAAGAGAAACTCATGCACTGGGTTCTATCACCGCCATACATAAAATTGAGCTCAGCAAAATCAGGTTGAACCTTGATTTTCTCTCTTACTACATACAGTCATGTGGCCTCATCAGATCACTGAAGCTCACTGCACCTTGGGTTCCTTGGTGAGGAAACAAGAAGGGCAAAGGAACTATAATAACAATTATTGAATACCTCATTTGCGTATGCTATTTCAATTCATCTACATTAAAAGTAGATTTACGATACTCACATCAGAGACGAGAAAAGTGAGGCTTGCGGGGGTGGGGGGGTGGGGTAGGTTAAGAAACTGACATTTAAATAAGGATTTGAGCTCATTGTTGATATCTGAAGTTCACCCACAACAGGGGCCCAAGAGGCCATGGTGGGGAGTGTGGGACACTGGACTTTCAACCCCTAGTCCTAACTCTGCATTTATGAGTTTTAGTGTCTTGACAACTCACTGAACATCATCCATGGCACTGGCTTTCCTCTTCTCTACGATGGGAATGCCTGCAGCTACCCTGCCTGTCCATATACTCCTTATAAGCAGAGACACAACCAGATTTTAACATTCGGGGACCATGATATGAGTGAGGGTCAGGATTTACCTACCTTTGCAAGTGAGTCAAGGTCTGACTTCTTGAATTATAGTCTTAACAGCAACATTAGTTGGAAGATGTTCCTATTGGAGGCATTCCTATTGGAAAATATGCTCCCTCATTTCCCTTCCTCACTAAGCTCTTAAACAATAAAGGAAATAAAGAGGGTATGAGGAGCAAAAGTGATGGGCTTGTGCAAGTACGCTGCACAAGTATATAAAAGTAAGCACACTCACGAGCGGTCAAGCAGCTCTACTGCAGACTTCTGTATTTAGTTCACGTTTCCTATTTTTCTTAAATTGAAAGGACTCTTTCCATTGTCTTTTAGATAAGGTCATCAGGTACAAATACTTAGGGTGTGACATATTTCCTGTCTTCAAAGCGTCCCCACTTTGACAAATCAAAACACCCAGAGTGGACTTGTGAAGTCAATCAACAGTGCATTCTTCCTAAAGTTAATAAAGTCATGAGGTTTTGTCCCCAGAGTAGCTCCATTGTAAGAACTTGTCCAGCTAAAGGTCAACACACACAGAGCTACATGCCCCAGGCAAAGAGCATGCCTTTGTGAGATTTGTAAAGGTTTCTGCGTGTTCTCACTTAGAGCAACCCAACACGATCTGATGGGTGTCCTGGGAATCCTGTGGCACAGAGATGATGCCATCAACCTAAGTCATTTTTGACCCCATTAGAAACCAACCTTCAGAAATGTGGGCAAAAAGAAGCTTACAGCTTAGAGGATACCAGCAGCCTTTTAATCTAATGAGTCTTGGGCACCCTTTCATTTTCTCTAGCATGTACTGGCCTATAGTTTGAGCTGTCAGAATCAGAGCCTATCAATACCTTTCCTTTCCCACAATGCACTTAATCCCCTTTTCATAAATCAGTATCTGAGTTTAAGTAGGAATAAACTAACATTGATTGAGTTCTTACAAAATATATCAAACCCTGGAGTAGGAAATGGCAACCCACTCCAGTATTCTTGCCTGGAAAACCCCATGGACAGAGGAGCCCTGCAGTCCATGGGGTCACAAGAGTTGGACAAAACTGAGTACACACACACACACAATAAGGCAGTTAAATCAATCTTTACAGAGAGGTTGAGGAAATCCTAGAACTATGATCTGAACCCAGGTCCAACTGACTCGATAACTTCTGCTAATTTCACTCTAACATAAACACTCTTGGAAAACAAATATGTTTTAATCTAAACAAACCAAAATCAATTGCTGAGATGCAAAAAGAAAAAGGAGCTCCTAAGTGCCCCTGTTACTCTGGATGAGAATAAAGCATATCATATGAAGAAAACACTGTGCCTGGCACCATACCCTGTAGAGTCTATAAAAAAAGGCAGGGTCAAAAGCAGAAGGCTCCTGATAAACATGGACACATAGATAAAATGGAAATAAGATTCTTCATGGAAAAAAACAACTATAAATTAACACATAAAGACTCAATGCAGAGATTGACAAAGTAGATCAAAGAAATAGAATGGTTCCCAGTCTAATAAACTCCATGATAATATTATGGAGGTTATTAATGTATCCACAGGAAGGATGTGTCAATCAGAAAGGGAGGCAGTCAGCAATGGAAGATGGAGTGGGTGAAGGGAGAGTCAGCAAAGTCAGCTCTGATGGACTTTCTCTCCCCACAGGAGACAGCATCTTGATGAGCAGAGTGAGTATTCTGACACTATTGACAAAGTACAGAAAGACAGCAGCGATAAGCTATTTTAGCAGAATAAAGCTGCTCAAGAAGACCTAGACTCCTTTTCTGAATTCCAAGTTCACCAAGCAAATTTGTGATTAAAATTTAGCTTCTCCACAGAAAAAGAAAGTACAGTTAAAGTACATGTCATGCCAACAGGTGAGCTTAGGTCTATCTGAGATTCTATTTCTTATTATACTTTAGTAAAAGTACATTTTAGTTTTATACATCAGTCTCTTGGAGCTTGACTAATGTGAGTCAATGCCTCAGAAGTGAAGTCACTTTTGTTGATGTACTGACCAAAGCTGTTAATCAGAACAGTTTTGGGACTCTGCAAGGCTACTGACTGGGCCAAAGCCACAAGGAAGGCATCATGATAAGGCATCCTGTGGACATTCTGTATCTCCCGGTTGGCCTTTTAACTCAATGCCTCTTATCTCCGTGTGTACCTTCCATTCAGTCTGCAGGCCTCTGTGCAGTTATAGCACAGAAGAGAGGGAACTTACCTCAGTGCAGTAATATGGAAAATGCACAGGAGGTTAAATTCAGAGATTTGAGTTCATTGAGTGACAGGTTTGCCATTTCACTGTGTGACATTAGAAAAGTCACATCTCCTCAAGCCTAAAAACCCACATCTGTAAAATAGGCAGTAAAAAAAAAAAAAAAAAATAGGCAGTATAATGTTGACAAAATAAAGTCCTTCAAATTTTGGTCCTTTTCAAAAAAAAAAAAAACAGCTGCCATATAAAAATGTATGAAGATAGACAACTGAAACTCTCTCTTTCTCCAGGACAAACCCACAAAACTATCCCTCAGGACCACAGGATCCCAGTCTAGTGTTTGCCATCTGCCACCAGAGCGACCTTGGCCAAGCTTAGAAACTCTGGGGGTATCTATCACTTTGCCTGTTAAAGAAAATATTACATCTTATGTAAGAAGGCTCTGCCAACTCTGAGGTGTTGAATCTAACATAATCAGGATTTTATTGTCCGGAATGAACTGTTCTTGTCTAATGCTCAGATCACAGCCGACAGCTTTCTCTCTGCTTTGCCTGAATTCAGCAATGCTAAGTCCACTCCCCTGATGGCTCAGCGGGTAAAGAATCTGCCTGCAATGCAGGAGACACAGGAGACGTGGGTTCAGTCCCTGGGTCAAGAAGATTCCCTGGTGAAGGAAAGGGCCACCCATTCTAGTATTCTTACCTAGAAAATCCCATGGACAAAGGAGCCTCGTGGACTACCGTCCATGGGGTCATGTCGAACACGACTGAGCAAGTAACACTAACTAACTAATGTTAAGTCACTTCAGTCGTGTCTGACTCTGCGACCCTATGGACTGCAGCCCGCCAGGCTCCTCTATCCCTGAGATTTTCCAGGCAAGAATTCAGTCATGTTCTCTTCAAACCATGCCCTGTATGGTCCTCAGAGCAACTGTAACAAAATTTAAGTCTGACCATGTTACATACTTTCTAAGAAGGTTTCCATTGAAAGATCCTTTCACTGCCTTCAAAATAAAAGGAAAGAGTACACATGAAAACGTTCAGCTGTCACGATCCAAAAAGTTTGATGAAAGAGAAAATTCTTTGGGACAGAATAGTTTTTTCACAACAAACAATGTTTGCAATCAGAATCAAGAAATAGCTTCTAGACATTCATCATTAAAGCAATGATGAGGAAAGCAAAAAAATAAAAAATAAAATAAAAAATAAATATATTCTGCTTGTGTCATAAAGCTTCCTCCCGCCACAATCTGGCTTTTGCCTTCTTTTTCTCCTATCTCTCCTCCATACATACTTAGTGATTTAGTCTTATGAAATGATATTCTGCTACAGATGGTCCCCAGATAATCTGGTGTTGATGCCTTGATATGTGCAGAGAATTCTCTTTTGAGTTGACTGTGAAATATCTAGTTAGAAATATCAGGTAAGCAGGCAGACCTGAGTGTCTGAGGCTCATGGGAAATTTCAGCTACAGAAATAAACTCTGAAGTCAGCTGAATAGACAAAAGTTAACCCCATGATGCAAGTGGAGGTGATCACCTAGGAAGCTATGCAGAGAGCAGTGACAGGCTGATCAGAATGCTGGTTAAACAAATAGCAACATTTAAAGACTTCACACATTTTAGCCCAATTCATGAAACATTCTACAAGGTGAACACTGGATAGGGCAGAAAGGCTGTGGGAAGATCATCTTTCCATGTCAGTAACAACTGTACACAGAAGAGATCACCCATTTTTCAGAAAAAGAAACTGAGACTTTAAGAAGCTATAATCATTTGAGAAAGGTGGTCAGGCTGGTAAATGACAAAGCTCGGGCTTATACCCAAACATTTTTTTTTCAACTTTAGCTCATCATCTTAAAATTACACTCTCCTGAATAAGCCTGATGACAAAATATCTGTCATCTCTTACAGGCAATGCTAGAAGCAATAAATTAAATAAAGCTCAATGTAAATAAAGAAGTGATTATGATTGATAATAAAAGGACTATTACACTTTAATTAATGAAATGGTTGGATTTCCCAAATGACACTAGTAATAAAGAATCCACCTGCCTTTGCAGGAAATGTAAGAGATGCAAGTTCGATCCCTGGGTCAGAAGATTCTCTAGAGAAGGCAATGGCAACTTACTCCAGTATTCTTGCCTGGAGAATCCCATGGACAGAGGAGCTTGATGGGATACAGTCCATAGGGTCACAAAGAGTCAGACACAACTGAAGTGACTTAGCATATACACACAATGAATTGGTTAATGGTGGTTCCTTAAGTTAACTAAATGGTTTATTTGCAAGAAGTAAAATATTAAGGAGTTACAGCTAAAAGAAGAGTGCTGGCATCCTCAGAGTCTGTGGGCAAGCAGTTCCCGTGGTCATTTAGCAGAGAGTAAAGCTTAAAATTTCATTTGCCTATAAACTTTCATTACCTGTAAAATGAAGTAAGAGTAGTGTTACATAGTTAAAGGCAAGCCTTCATTATAAAAGTCATAATTCCACTTTTGATGGGCATTAGAAATTTGCAGTTAACCTGTCAGCCATACCCTAGCCAGAGTTCCTATTACATCAGACAGAAAGCCTGGTCGAATCTGTAATAATCACTCTGTCACCCAGCACACACCTTTGGCGAACGGAAACACCTTCAAATTTAATGTTGCTTAACTAATGTTTAACTAAAACAAGCTCTTTATGTAGTTTACATGCAGCAGGTGATATGGCTTATTCCCTTTCTTATTTATAGTCATTAAGTTTTCTAGCTCTGAAGTAGTTTCTAATTGAATTTGCTCATTATTATCATTTAGTGTCTAATGCAAGCTCTTGGGGACAAATACTGAAACTGCCAGAATGTAACATGCAACCTTTTGTTGGACTGTGGTGTGACTACCTTCTGCCACGCTCAGAGCCAAGTCCTGGAGAAAGCTCATGGGCTTGGGACGGCTGCCCACCAATGTGCGTGTGTGTGTGGTCTTAGTCTATCCAAAAATGTCCTTCCCCCAGACACTCCTGCACCATTCTATTGCTAGATGAAGACTTAGAAGTAAATAAGAGCCAGATGCCATCAGTTCCTAAAAAAAGATAATTCTCACAGGGAGTAACACGAGAAATCAAAAAAACAATTAGCCTCTTTGACAACCTGGTGTGTTGAAAGGAGGCCACAGAACATACATCCAGGGGCATCCTGTGTTTCTGTAGAGATCAAGGTAAGATGTAAGATGTACAAAGTAAGATGTAACAACACTTACATCACTTCCTCGAAATCCTGGTCAGCTTCTCACCCTCTGCTCTGCCTTCCAAACCAAATTAAGTGTTGATGCCTTTCCACTGAGGTAGAGGGTAAAGGGTTCATTCCCTTCCATCATATCTTGCCACTTACTGTTAAAGAGTGGAGAAGGCAGAGGAACAAGGCCTCTAGAACTTGGGAAGGGAATTCTGCCCTAGAACTCTTCAGTATGGATGGAAAATAAGGATTCCCAGATTTCTGAGCTGAAAACACTGCATCGTCTTCCCCCTGCTGTGAAATCCATAGCAGCCACTGCCAACTGGTAAGTGTAGCCTGGTTATCCTGGCGGGGGACTCAGATTCCCAGTGCTTTTCTATACAAGCAAATGCTTTGTCACTACCTGTCAGGAGAAAAGAATGAAGAACTGTCTGTGTTCTGAAGCCCCAAGACATGGAGTGATGTTCATTCAAGCAAACGGGGTCAGTTTAACCAGTGAGAGATGATCCATTCAAACACAGCCACAAAAATCAGATAGTTTCCTCTGGAAAAGCAAGCTTAGAGAAGTTTCCAAATCTAGAATTATAATTCAGAGGCCAAGGCAGGGCTCTGAGGATTCCAAAATGCAATGGTATGTCAGAAAGCGCACATGAGCTTCTTCTGGACATTAAAAACACCTGCATTAACAAACACCCCTTCCCACATCTCCCCTCAAATTCAGAGACTCCAGGCCACCAAAGCTAGGCAAAAGAAGGTCCTCAGAAAAGAAGGGTGGCAGAAGTTGTCCAAGAGCCATCACCTCACTTCTTTCCTGACAACAGAACCCTGGTTTGCTCAGGCAGGGGTGGAGGGCCCTTGTTCTCAGAGAAAGTAGGCCCCTACTTCCCCATCCCCCCTGAGAAGATGAAGTGTGGCTGGTTTAAACCAGGCAGAGTAATTGCATCCCCTCCTCCAATTATCGGTCTTGGGATGAGCAGGTGGTCTTATCTGATATGAGAGGTTTGCCATGGAGAACCACTAATGCCTCACTCAGAGAAAGCTTTTTGTCCTCCTTCCTTCCTCCAGCCTGGAAGGAGGGCATGATGCCTGGATATACAGGAGCCATGCTGAGCCCACGAGGTAACAAACCTGAGGATAAAAGTCAACATACGATGGAATGGACTGAAAACAGTGTATTCCCTAGTGGCCTTGTCAGACTGTGGGAGCATCCCTGGACTGCCTAGCTTGGCATTCATGGATACGTAAGAAAAAAGCATCCTTATTTGTCCAAACCACCATTTTTCTACCACTTTTAGCTGGAGGCATTTCTAAATTTATACAGGAGGAAAGCAGAAAGAAGCAAAGGTCCTGCCAGAAGGAAAATGATGAAAAAGGACAATGCCTGCCTCCTGTGTTAAGCCAGATGGGAAGGGAAGAAGTGAGGATCTAATGGAGAATTCCTGCCTGAGAATGGGACCTGGGGAGGAGAGTGGAGGCTTGGTGTCTGCAAGCAGACTCCAGGAGAGGGACGGACAGGATGTAATAAGCGCATCGTGGTGCTGCTGCCACGGCACATCTTTTAACCTCTGACCTGTATTCACAGTCGACAGGGCTTTCGCTCTATGGCTGCACTGCTTCCACTTCTTCCGTGGGACCATTAGCCCTGTGAGCATAGCACAGTCCACGCTGATCCCACCCAGCACGTTGCTTTACTCAGAGCTCCTTCATCTGTCTGGATCTCATCATTCTCCTGATATGATACCTGGGTGTTTCTGGCTCTGACTTAAAAGCCCACCCATGGTGTTAAAATGAAAAATAAAACCACAAAATACATAAAACAAAAACCAAAGAAGGAGAAAGCCATAAGGAAGGAGAGAAGAAGAGGCAAAGGGTGTTTCTTTTGGCCCATCTTCCAGCCACACTCTGCATGCAATGTGGGAGACCCGGGTTCAATCCCTGGGTCAGGAAGAACCCCGAAGAAGGGCATGGCAACCCACTCCAGGATTCTTGCCTGGAGAATCCCACAGACAGAGGAGCCTGGCAGGCTGCAGTCCATGGGGTTGGAAGAGTCGGACACGACTTGGCAACTAAACCATCACCACCACCACCACGTAAGCATCATCAATTGTCATGGGGCTTTTTACTGCTGTTATTGTGATGGTGGAGACAGAAGACAGACAGTTCCTTCCCGAATCGTCAATCCTTAAAAATCAAGAAGTCCATTCGGTTCTTCAAGGCAATGCAGAAGCATGGCTTTTCCTGGCCCTTTTAGCTTCCCTTGTGAGAGATGGTACGACCCACCCTCCTCAGTGACAGACATATCAGAGCAATCCTCAGAGATGGCGGGATTAGGGGGATGGTCTGACGCGGGGGGTACTGCGACCCTCAGGTCACTGTCATAAAGGGATCCATCCCCCCTTTCCCAGCAGACTGCCTACCAGGCCCTAAGCAGCTTCTAAGGACTTAACTATCGGATAATAGCGCCCCTCCTACGGGGACACAGGCTGCTCCGGAATGGAAAGAGTTTCAGTGATTAAAGGCATAGCTGTCGTTTATAGCTAAGACTGGATTTCTGAAATTAATTTGAAAATGTTCCTAACCTTATGCCCCTTTCTACTGCCTCCTGGTCAGTCCTTTCCCTCTCTCTCCTGAGGGGTCGAGATGGGTGGGTGTTGGGAGCAAAGCTCTCCCAGGATGTGGCTACAGCTCCAAGCCTCAAGGCCCTACCTACAGTCTGAATGAGGGCACTCACCATCTGCAAAGAACACAGGCTGGTCAGCTCGACAGGAGGCCCACAATGGGCCAGGCAGAGTTTTGGGGGCTCATCCCAGGGGTGCAGGCAAAGGTACAGACCAGCGCCGATCAACGGTGCCCTACAGTGCCCTTGAGAAACGCACTGGCATCCTGGGTACTGAGGGGACAAATCAGCTCCCAGATCCCAAGCCACGCCAGCAGATCTTTCGGAACCAAAAGATGAGACCACTTCCTATTTATTTATCTTAAATCTTTGTGGAACAAATTGGGGGTTAAGTGGGTAGAAGGGTAGGTGGAGACAGGACTAAAAGAAACATTCATCTTCATTTCCCTAGGGACTAACTAGGCAATGCCACAGATGCTCCATGCATTAAGGGATGAAGCGAAGTAGGGAGAAGGAAGCGGGCAAGGGAAGGAAGGGGAAACCTACCAACTGGTGTACTGCACCAAAAAGCAAATTAGCTCAACTGTGCCTGCACTCTCCGCAGGCGCCATGACCGACCCCCTGCTACACCACACCCAGCAACTCCCAGCCACTTTCCCATCCCCTTTCTGTTTTACTTTGGTTTTCTTTCAGCTGTTTTACTTTTCTCCAGAGCACTTAACTGACAAAAACATACACGTATTTTAATGTGCTTTGCTTTGAATTTAACTAGATTGCCCTGGGGGCAAGAAATTTATCAGATTTTTTTCTCTGTGTCCCTAGCAGGGTACCTAGAACATACAACGTGCTTAATAATTGAATAAAAAAGATAATTCTGTAAAGCACTGTGCACAATGCCTCACAAAATGATGGCTAAATTACCATACCCCATCTAGTTCTTGCAATAATCAAGTGAGGCGACTATAATTATCTGACTCTACAAATGAAAAAAAATAAGGCTCAGAGAACATAAACAACTTGACCTAGGTGACAACACCTGGTGAATGGCAGACATAGGTTTCCAACCAGGTTTTGCTTGCCTCCAAAGTCTACAGTCTACTTGCCATACCATATCAGTCTATCATGCCAAAGTCATACCTGCCTTTCAGCTCCATCCTGAATTCCAGGATGGCCAAGCTAAGCACAAAACAGAACATGATGATGGGAACTAAAAACTCGAGTAAGCAAATTTCAAAGTGAGGTCGTGGATCCTTCAGATTAAGATATATGTGTATGTACAAATATCTGTGGATATAGCAGTGTAGCAGATGGGGAAGGCAGAAAGCACTTCAGTTTACTCCCTGGGAGGAATCTGCACTGCTCCACTGATGTGAAGTGAAGCAGCCACCCAAAGTAGGATCGTTCCCAGACTGGGTGTTGGACGTTCTGGGTCCAGTTCACAGTCTTCCTACCATCTAGCTGTGATGCCTTGGGTAAGTCAGTTTCCTTCTCTAGACTATGGTTTCTCTTCTGAAAAAGCAGCAGACAGGAAGACTGCTAATCCAACCCTTCCCACTCTAACACACTTACTTCTTTGGGTGTTACGAGGGTAAATGAACTCAGGGCTATGAAAAGCCAACCCCTAACATAAAATGAATACATGACTCTCCCCTAGTCAGGGGCAGAAGGAGTCACTGACCCACTGAGAAGCTTCGGCCTCTCCCATAAGCCCCTGCACTGTCTCTTGGGTCATGGTGGCACTCTCGAACCAAGCCGTCACAATTGCCATTCCTTATACTCTGCTTTGTCTTGACCAAAATTAATCAGTCCTGTAGGTCTCTGACCTTGAATTCTGCTTGTCTGCAAGCCTGACTACAGGCACCAAAAGTGGAACATAGCCCCTTATCTTTCTCCCTGGGAATTAGCCAACTATAGTAAGACCTTGTTGCTCTCAGACCCATTGGTTATTTCCCACTGCTTGTCCAACATCCCCTCCAAAGATTCTGCTTATTCCTGCTTGCATTTTTTTACCCTAGAAAAGAAAAACCCCTTTTTAAATTTGATTTTCCAGCGCTTTCAGACCTTACTGTCATAGCATTCTCCCTATTGAACAATGCATTCCCCTCCCTTGCAATAATCCTTTTGAACAAAAGTCTCTCCTTACTAAGCCTTGACCTTTTTTTTTACATATATTTTTATTTTTTTCCCATTTATTTTTATTAGTTGGAGGCTAATTACTTTACAATATTGTAGTGGTTTTTGCCATACATTGACATGAATCAGCCATGTATTTCTCTGTGGGAGAAGGCGAGGGTGGGATGTTCAGAGAGAACACCATTGAAGCCTTGATTTTTTTTTTTTTTTTTGACATCTCAATTGCTATGAATATACAACTTTCTAAATATATCTCAAATTCCCTCACTTCCCCTTCACATTCACAGCCACTGCCCTAGCCCAAATTTAGTCCACCACTGACTCTTTCCTGGAGAAAGAAAATTTTAGCATCGATTCTTATTCCCCTCCAATCCACTCTCCATCCCACAGCCAAAGTGATCTTGAAAAGATAAGCCATGGTCACGTTACTTCTCTGCTTACCACTATTCAACAATTTGCCTTTAGGATAAAGTTTAAATCCGTAGTAGTAGTAGTGTTAGACCAGGCTTCCCTGGTAGCTCAGCTGGTGAAGAATCTGCCTGCAAGGCAGGAGACCTCAGTTTGATTCCTAGGTTGGGAAGATTCCCTGGAGAAGGGATAGGCTACCCACTCCAGTATTCCTGGGCTTCCCTAATGGCTGTTGGTAAAGAATCCGCCAGCAATGTGGGAGACCTGGGTTCAATCCCTGGGTTGGGAAGACTCGCTGGAGGAAGGCATGGCAACCCATTGACGGGGTCCACGGGGTCGCAGACAGTCAGACAGAACCGAGTGACAGGGCGCAGCACAGCAAGCTAGTCACCAGTCACGTCCAGCTCTGCAAGCCCGGCAATGGCTGCACAGGCCAGGCTCCTCTGTCCGTGGAGTTCTCCAGGAAAGAATCCTGGAGTGGGTTGCCGTGTCCTCCTCCAGAGGGTCTTCCTGACCCAGAGATCGAACCCAGGTCTCCTGCATTGCAGGCAGATTCTTTACCATCTGAACCACCAGGAAAGCATGTGACAATGCCCCCGACTTCCCCTCCACTTTCCCTCTCTGCGCTCCAACCCCACCAACCCAGCTTCTGTTCCTTAAACTCTAACTTGACATTCTCCTTTTCAGCCCTCAGGCTAGCAAGAACCTTCTGCCTGGAAGACTACACCTACCCCTGCCTGGCTGCCTCTTGCTTATCTTTCAAATGCCAGCTCAAGCATCATGAGTTCAGGAAAATATTTCTGCTCCCCACCCCCAACTAGGACAGGCTTTTCACACTTCTCAAGTTTAAGAAAGTTTGAAATTCTAGGTTTAGTTGATGATTGTTTGATGTCTCTCCTCTGTCTCCAGAACATAAGTTCTATGAGGCCAAGAATGGGTCAGTTTTTGCCTACCACTGTCCTACTCAGAGGCTGTCAGATTCTCCCTGGCATATTGTAGGCACTAAGTAATATATGAATAAATATCATTTTAAATGACAGTGTCAAGAACAGTATAACATGCAAGAGCTCTCTTTATATATATCATGATACAATCTTGAAATGGTGCATCTTTGGAATAAATGACTTTTCCCAGTTTTGTTGAGATATACATGATATATAACACTGTAGGAATATAAGCATAATGAATTTAATCACACGCATTGCAAACGATCACAGTAAGTTAACATTCATCATGTTATATAGATACTCTCCCCAAAAAGAAAAAGCCTTTTTTCCCTTGTTATGAGAAATCTTAAGATTTACCGTCTTCATTTTGAAATATACCATACAGCAGTATTAACTACTGTTGTTGTTGTTCAGTCACCAAGTCGTGTCCGACTCTTTGCGACCCCGTGGACTGCAGCACGCCAGGCTTCTCTGTCCATCACTATCTCCCTAAGTTTCCTCAAACTCATGCCCACTGAGTCAGTGATACCATCCAACCATCTTCATCCTCTGTCACCCCTTTCTCCTCCTGCCTTCAATCTTTCCCAGCATCAGGGTCTTTTCCAATGAGTCAGTTCTTCGCATCAGGTGGCCAAAGTATTGGAGCTTCAACTTTAGCATCAGTCCTTCCAATGAATATTCAGGACTGATTTCCTCTAGGATGGACTGGTTTGATCCCCTTGCCATCCAAGGGACTCTCAAGAGTCTTCTCCAACACCACAGTTCAAAAACATCAATTCTTTAGCACTCAGCCTTCTTTATGGTCCATCTCTCACATCCAGACATGACTACTGGAAAAGCCGTAGCTCAGATGTACTAACTATAGTCATGTTAAAATAACTTTATTTTGATTCTGCATCTGTGACTATTTTATCAGCCAAGCAATAACATAAGTGAACTAGTAAACTGGAAAGGGTGTGTGTGCTTCATTGATATTTACAGATGTAGATGTGTATTATTTGAGTCTCTTTTAATATTTTACACTAATACCCTGACACTAACCTAGCATAAGTCTTTCTGCCACTTTAGAGAAAAGTCTTACCATACTCACTGTTTCTGGGAGTAGAGAAATTGGAGCTCTGTTCTGACTCAGATCTAGGCCCGTTCTCTTCCCCTCTCCACCTCCAATCCATCCTAAATAAGATCTTAAATAAGATCATTCATGCAACAGTAAAAATGAGATCTTGGTTGTACAGGCTTTATGTCCAGTCTGTCTTCCTGGAAGCAGTCACCTATTATCATGGTGACCTTGAGCTTCCTGAAGACTGGAGACATCTTTTACCCTCTGCATCCTTTGTTCTTAACCTAGTGGCTGTCATGTGACAGGGTCTCAATCAATATTTGCTGAAGGATAGTAAACCACAGTGGTAATAGATGGTTTTCTACTAACGTTCTATGGCACTAGCCTTAACCACACAATATCCCTTCCACTCCCCACCCCCACCCAAATCAATATCTCCTTTCCTTCACACGCACAGTGTCCTAATGTCATCTAGCTGACTTAGGGCAACAAGCTCCTGATGAAATTCTGTCCAGGAAATTTTTCTCTTTGGAGAGAATACAAGTTATTAAGCCTCATCAATTTAATGAGTCTATTTGTTACCACTGACCATCTAGCTCTTCTAGCACGGACTAATGCCGTGACATTGGCAAATTTTGCTTGTATAATCATGCTCCTTCTTTAGAAAATTATATTTGAAATAAACACCTAAAGTAGATTTTCTACAGGCACTTTTTGGCTTTAAGCATGAAATATAAGCCTAGAGCAAGACGATGTGCACAGGAGGGAGAATATATGGATTAAAAAAAAGATCTGTCAAGTCTTTGAATGGAAACATTGAGGGTACCTGTGCCTTGAATCTACCATTATCAACATGTGTTGAACATACACTATACACCTGCCCTGGGCAGTGGAGAAGGCATGGTCTGGCCTTCTCAGAGCACGTTATCTAATGTGCAAAACAGAGTATGTATTTCAAGAAATAAATACCAACTAAAAGCAGAAGGTCAGATATAAAAGAAACAAAATTAAGAGGTCCATCAGGAGAGAACCAGGACGCCGAGCATTAAGAACAGAGTAGTACCAGGAACAGCAGCCTGAATACCAGAACCCTAAGCAGCACACATTCAGAGCCCTGGTGAAACCTCAAGCAGGAAAAGAATTCCAGATATAAAAAGGTAAACCAGCACAGATCACAAGAGCATAGATTCAGTGATTCTGAATTTTAAAACTAAGAACAAAAATGAGATTCAATCATTTCTTACTACTCCTAGAGAGCCCACACACCTGAGCACCTTACCCCATCCTGGCCTCCAACACGTTTTGTAGGATCACATTCAAAGTGAAAAGTGAAAGTGTTAGTCGCTCAGTCATGTCTGACTCTTTGAGACCCCATGGTCTGTAGCCTGCCAGCCTCCTCTGTCCATGGAATTCTCCAGGCAAGAATATTGGAGTGGGTAAAGTATTCCCTTCTCCAGGGGATCTTCCTGACCCAAGGATCAAAACCAAGTCCCCCACATCACAGGCAGATTCTTTACCATCTGAATCACCAGGGAAGTTCAGAACCACCCTTAAAGCAGGTATCAAATCTTACTGCCTCACCTCTAGGGCTGAAGCTGATGGTTCTCCTGAACTGACCTTGCTAGGTCTCAGGTGTCTTCTCCTTAAGACCTTCTGCAATAATGGTCATAAATATTATCTTGCCAAGAAAATATTCCCTTGGGAGCTTCTGGTCCAAGGAGAATGTGGAGACCATGGAGCAGACTCAAATCTAATTTCAAAACCTGCGACTGTGTCCAGTCATTTCACAGCTCAGAGGAGAGCCACCCCGACCGAGCTACAGATCTGTAATTTTAAAATTTAAATGCTGTTTGTTGTAAGCCACTACATTCTGGACTGGCTTGTTAACAACTTTATTGAGGCAAGACCTGGCAAATATAGGTACTGTGAAATCATCAAAAAAAAATCATATTTTTAAGATTTTTTTAATAATTTGAGACACAAGTTATAATGCTAAATTGAAATTACAATTTTGAAATTATGATATAATTGAATTTATGAATGCTAACTGGAAAACTGAGGATAGAAAATTACTTTTAAAATGACATTAAGGGAAATCCCTGGCAGTCCACTGGTTAAGGCTTTGCTTCTTTCACTGCCGAGGACCCAGGCTTTGATCCTCACTGGGAACTAAGATTCCACAAGCCACATGGCAAAAAAATTAAAAATTAAAAGTAATGAAATAAAATGATGTTAAAATATATTTTATATACATTTCCCAAAGGAATAAAATAAAGTATACCAATCTGTTAACAATGACCATTTTTACTTGGTATAGCTATGCTTGACTTTACTTTTTATTATCTGCCATGAAATAGGTACTCGATATTGGCTAAGTAAAAAATTGAACAAGTAAATTTCCATATATTCATGTTTTCTACAGTGAAGGTACATAGGTTTTGTAATCATAAAAGAGTTTATTTTTTAAAAATGGAGATCCACCACCTAGCACATTGGTGATAATCCACTGGGGATTTTACGAGGTTTCTCCCTAACAGCGGTAAACAAACCTAACGGAACTATAACCTAGAGAATGGTTTATTGATTAGCATTTTATAAAGACAGAATAAGAGTCCTACCAAAGACAAGGTTCATTTTATCAACTGTTCCAGCAGCGCCCCCAGGAACACTTCTCTATAGTGAATAGAAATGGGATAGGTCAAGTGAGTCATACACAGAACAAACAAAGGATGAGTATTCTGAAGGGATTGAGGGCAAGTAAAGCAGGAAGGTGCAAGAAAGGTGAGCAAGAAGTGAGAGAATTGAAGGAACAAAGGAAGAAAGGGGGAAAGAAAAATTACAAAGAAACCATTCTGATCAGCTTCACCATGAGGACATATTACTTCACCATCACACCACTGCCAATCTCCATCTATAGACAGTCCCCAGGGGCAAAGCCAACATGAGGCAGAAAGGACCTCTCCTGCAGCAGCTAAGTCAGATCCTCAAGTAGGGACTGATATCCCAGTGCGCTGCTCTGCGTTCCCCACGAACGTCTTAGCCATTTGGTTCTGCAGAGTCATGGTTCCTTCTTGCCAAGACCCCTTCTCATTATCACAGTTCAAAAGGAGAAGCCTTTCAGGCTAGACAACGTGCTTGCAGAGGCCTTGGGTGACGGTTCTCCCCTTCTGCCTCTGGCACCTGCCTAGGCAGCCTCTAGGTGCCAGTCCACATTTCATGGCAGCCCCCATGCCAATCATTCTGAATCAGCAAGGGTCAATTTCATCCCTCTGGGAGGGAACTGTCTATTAAAAGGTAGACATTATTGCTGGCCTTCCCCAGTGGCTCAGCGGTTAAAGAATCTACCTGCAGTGCAGATGTGGGTTTGATCCCTGAGTCAGGAAGATCCCTGGGGGAGCGCATGTCTATCCATGCCAGTATTCTTGCCTGGAGAATACCATGGACTGAGAAGCCTGGTGGGTTACAGTCCACAGAACCACCAAGAGTCAGACAAGACTGAAGCGACTGAGCATGCACTCATTTCTGTATCAAGCCTAAAAGATGGATAGACAAGGGAAGAAAGGACTGTGAGACTGGTCAGGAAGAAATGAAGAAAAGGGAATAAACAAGAAAAGAAGGGTAAGGGTAAGGGCGACCGAGGCGGGCAAGGGAAAAGAGAGTGGGAGGCAGCAAAGGGCATCACCCACCAGGAGCTCTTCTCACCAAGACAGCGGCAAGGTCAGCACACTGTTTCAGACGGCAGAAGTGCCTGCCCAGCATGCCCGAGCCTTTTTCTCCGCCTATCTGAGCTTCATTCTTTCCATACCCAGCAGTCCACTTTAAGCCAACACTGACTCTTGCCTCTCTACAGATAATGCAAGCTTATAGGGGGCAGACACTAGGCCCCAGTCTAAGGGAGCTGCTAGATGATTCTCCTCCAGGCGTGTCTACACCTCGGCCCACCAGAAAATCCCAACCTGTGTGCATCTGATGGTACAGGGGAGGGACATTCAGGCCCCAAGTTTCTCAACGTTTGTCAGATAGTAAGCCAGAATTCTAGGTTCTGTAGAGTAACAGAGTTAGACCCACTCATTTAGGTGTTCATTCAGCCTTTCATTTTCTTTCCTCCACAAACACAGCCTGAGTTTCTTTTCCCTCCTTGGCAGTGGGATACTTGATACATGTGCAATGGCAGGAGACAGACAAGAAAATAAAATACAGAGAAGTCCAGGTTTATGGCTGAAAAGTGGAGTGTGTCTGTACATGTGTGTGGGCACATGGGTATGAATGTAGGTGTGAATCTGGGTACATGGTGGCCCTGGATTTACCGTCATATGGGAAAGTCTATCTCACTGATCCCAAGTGTACAGATTTTGTGCTTTTCTGGACCAGAGGAACTTAAAGAGTTTCTCTCCTTTACTCAGGAATCAAGAATGTAGGCAAGAGCATGTGGAAGATGCTGATGACTCTTCTAAATCCTGAATTTTACCTCAAACGCACAGCTTCCAGCTCTGCTTATTCCTTAGATTCACCTCCTGAAAGTCCTGAAGTAGAGAGTAGACAGGGATGGAAGATAAACAAGGATCTCTCCATTTCTCACAGCTCTATCCCCTCCCGGGATACCAGACCCCACCTCCAAGACCTCCTATCTTAAGGAATGGAAAAGTAGAAGAGAAAATCTGATACAATGGGTTTTAAAAGTACTACCTCCACTATTACACTAATTCTGTGCCTACGACAAGTTATTTAATCTTTCTGGGTCTTAGTTTAATTATATAAAAATATGAGTCAATTCAGTTCAGTCACTCAGTCATGTCCAACTCTTTGCAACCCCATGGACTGCAGCACACCAGGCCTCCCTGTCCATCACCAACTTCTGAAGATTACTCAAACTCATGTCCATTGAGTTGGTGATGGCACAAACTTCATAAACCACAAACTTCATAAACTTATTCTAAAATTTAAATGAGACTAATACTTCTCCAGGTAATAAACACTTAGAAAGTTACAGGTGTTGTGCTAAATTTTTTACATAATTATCTTCTTGCTGCTGCTGCTAAGTCACATCAGTCGTGCCCAACTCTGTGTGACCCCATAGATGGCAGCCCACCAGGCTCCCGTCCCTCAGATTCTCCAGGCAAGAACACTGGAGTGGGCTGCCATTTCCTTCTCCAGTGCATGAAAGTGAAAAGTGAAAGTGAAGTCGCTCAGTCGTGTCTGACTCTTCGCAACCCCATGGACTGTAGCCTACCAGGCTCCTCCGTCCATGGGATTTTCCAGGCAAGAGTACCGGAGTGGGGTGCCACTGCCTTCTCCAAATCATCTTCTTAAAGCCTCACAAAAACCTCAAAGAGGTTTGTTTTATAGATCAGAAAGCAGAGGTTCAAAGGGGTTAAAAACACACCAAAGGTCATATAAAAATCAGTGACGGAACTGGGATTCCTCTCCAGCTCTGTTGGACATCAAAGCCTCTGCACCTTACACATCAAGTTACACCTGGTGTACAATACTCAATAAATGTGAATTATCTTCTCACACCCCCTTATGTGTGCGCATCAGTGAGTTCGATAATCTTGGTACAACCCTGCTACTGCTGCTACTGCTAAGCCACTTCAGTCGTGTCCAACTCTGTGCGACCCCATCCCTGGGATTCTCCAGGCAAGAACACTGGAGTGGGTTGCCATTTCCTTCTCCAATGCATGAAAGTGAAAAGTGAAAGTGAAGTCGCTCAGTCATGTCGGACTCTTCACGACCCCATGGACTGCAGCCTATCAGGTTCCTCCGTCCATGGGATTTTCCAGTACAACCCTACACTTCTCCAAAGATGTCTTTCAGTAGTTTCCCTATTCTTGGAGATGACCAGGAATCTGAATATTCAGAGCACTTCTTTAAGCATTGCTTTTAAAACAGATGTGTTGATAATGTATGGTTTGGGTAATGAGATTTTCCAGGCCATAAGTTGCTAATTGTGAATTAACTGCCTAGCCCATTTGCAATAAATAAAGGGACTATTACATGTAAAAAAAAAATCACAAAGGACCTACTGAGCTCATGCAAAAAAGATTCTGAGCTGTGTTGCACAAGGATCCAGTTGTCTGTCAGACCATCCCAAAGGCACAAAGCTAGAGTATCTCCTGATGTTGCTTTAGGACAGAGAACTCCGATCCAGGATTCAAAATACTGAGTTATGAGTCCATCATGACTACTTGTGTGACTTTGAACCATTTGATGTATGGTTCATACATAACCATATGAACTTTAGTTCTTCCTTTTAAATTATCAGCACAAGAATATGTAACTTTCATGTTTCTGACCAACTCTAGCATCCAATGATTCTATATGAGCTGATATTTGGCAAAACTATGGTTTCTCTGTCAAGTGATGCCCTGAGATGGTCCTAATGCCAAAGATAAATGCAGCCTTGCTTTTGAAATAATTGATTTAACCACACTCAGTCTAGGACTGTTTTGAGTGATAAGATTAAGAAGTAAATGTGATGCTGCCTATTGTGGGCTCAAGATATTTTTATCAGGATATGAAACTGCCTTCAGTCCTCAGAAATATATCAGCAAATCCCACTGGCCTCACAAATCCATATTCCATATGATGTCACAATGTTCAATAATCATATGGGTTATTACATTAGTAACAAATGCTTGCTTCTTAAAGGGACAGAACATCACAAATATCTCTGGTCCTGGAAGTCATCCTTGCACTCACAGCCCCTCCTCACCTTCCTCCATTCCCTTCAATGACCTCTGGATTATGGAGGAACTCAACATTTAGGCTCTCAACATTTAAGAACTCAACATTTTAGGAATCAGTGAACTAAAATGGATGGGAATGAGAAAATTTAATTCAGATGACCATTATATCTACTACGGTGGACAAGAATCCCTCAAAAGAAATGGAGTAGCCCTCACAGTCAACAAAAGAGTCCAAAAAGCAGTACTTGGGTCCAGTCTCAAAAATAACAGAATATTCTCGGTTGGTTTCCAAGGCAAACCACTCAACATCACAGTAATCCAAGTCAATGCCCCAACTACTAATGCCAAAGAAGTTGAAGTTGAATGGTTCTATGAATACCTATAAGACCTTCTAGAACTAACACCAAAAACAGATGTTGTTTTCATAATGGAGGATTGGAATTCAAAAGTAGGAAGTCAAGAAATACCCAGAGTAACAAGAAAGTTTGGCCTTGGAGTACAAAATGAAGTGGGGCAAAGACTAACAGAGTTTTGCCAAAAGAACGCACTGGTCATACCAAACACCCTCTTCTAACAACACAAGAGATGACTCTACACATGGACATCACCAGATGGCCAATACCGAAATCAGACTGATTATGTTCTTTGCAGTCCAAGATGGAGAAGCTCTATACAGTCAGCAAAAACAAGACCTGGAGCTGACTGTAGCTCAGATCAAGCTTAAAATGAAGACAGTAGGGAAAACCACTAGCCCATTCAAGGATGACCTAAATCAAATCCCTTATGATTTCACAGTGGAGGTGACAAAAATCTTCAAGGGATCAGATCTGATAGACAGAGTGCCTAAAGAACCATGGAAGAGGTTTATACAGGTACAGGTACAGGAGGAAGTGACCAAAACCATCCCCAAGAAAAAGAAATGCAAGAAGGCAAAGTGGTTGTCTAAGAGAGCCTTACAAAACCACAACAGATGAGACTAGTTCAAGAAACAATGTTTATCCTGAGAATGACTGACCACCTTTCACTGGAAAATGGACAGTCCTCTTAGCTATCTAAATGTCTACTATAGAAGAGGGTTTATGTTCTATACCTCTATATAACCCAGGCATTCATGGCACAGTAAGTACCAAGTAAATATTAACTGAGAGAGTAGATCCTGTATAGTTCCCAAAGCTAGAACCAAGATCAAAAGAAAGGTATTAGAAGAATAGAGAATTAAATTTACGGTAAGAGGGGGATATTTAGAATAAAGGCACAACAGACAGTAAAGAATCTGCCTGCAACTCAGGAGTCACAGGTTTGATCCCTGTGTGTGGAAGATCCCCTGGAGAAGGGAATGGCTACCCACTCCAGTATTCTTGCCTGGAGAATTCCATGGACAGAGGAGCCTGGTGGGCTACAGTCCATCACAAAGAATCAGACATGACTGAGCGACTAACACTAAATTTTATTTAGTGCATTTTGCTTTATTATGCTTAGCAGATATTGAATGTTTTGCCAATCACATATCTGTGGTAGCCTTGTGTCGAGTAAGTCTATTAACACCACTTTTTCCAACAGTATTTGCTTACTCCACGTCTCTGTGTCACCTTTTGCAGTATTTCAAAACTTCCACCAGCAAAAAGATGACAATTCACCAAAGGCTCAGATGATGGTTAACATTTTTTTAGCAATAAAGTATTTTTAAATTAAATCCCATGAACAGAGGAGCCAGGGAGGCTACAGTCCCAAGGTCTCAAAGAGTCGGACACGACTTAGCAACCACACAGCAGCAGATACATTTTTTAGACTTAACACTATTGCACACCTAAAAGACTACAGTATAACATAAACATAGCTTTTACATACACTGAAAAAAATTCACGTGACTCAATTTACTGTGATAGTCACTATATTGAAGTGATCTGGAACCAAACCTACAGTATCTTCAAAACTGAATACAGCTGCTTCTTGAAAAGTGAGCTCCCTTGTCACGGGGAGCAGTAGAGTATATTGATCACAAAAGAGTAGGCCCTGGAGTGGAAGGTCTAGAAGAACTAAGTGAGCTTCAGTTCAGTTCAGTTTAGTCGCTCAGTCGTGTCTGACTCTTTGCGACCCTATGAATCGCAGCACGCCAGGCCTCCCTGTCCATCACCAACTCCCGGAGTTTACTCAAACTCATGCCCATCGAGTCGGTGATGCCATCCAGCCATCTCATCCTCTGTCGTCCCCTTCTCTTCCTGCCCCCAATCCCTCCCAGCATCAGGGTCTTTTCCAAAGAGTCAACTCTTCACATGAGGTGGCCAAAGTATTGGAGTTTCAGCTTCAGTATCAGTCCTTCCAATGAACACCCAGGGCTGATCTCCTTCAGGATGGACTGGTTGGATCTCCTTGCAGTCCAAGGGACTCTCAAGAATCTTCTCCAACACCACAGTTCAAAAGCATCAATTCTTCGGTGCTCAGCTTTCTTTATAGACCAACTCTCACATCCATACATGACCACTGGAAAAACCATAGCCATGACCAGATGGACCTTTGTTGGTAAAGTAATGTCTCTGCTTTTTAATATGCTATCTAGGTTGGTCATAACTTTCCTTCCAAGGAGCAAGCGTCTTTTAATTTCACAGTTGCAATCACCATCTGCAGTGATTTTGGAGCCCAAAAAAATAAAGTTTGACACTGTTTCCACTGTCTCCCCATCTATTTCCCATGAAGTGAGCTTAGGCAAGTTATTTAAGCTATCTGTGACCCCTATTCCTCAGATGTAAATTGAGAACGAAATAGTATATATCTTATGCAATTTTGCAGTGGTTAAATAAGCTACCCACAGCATGTACAGAGCACAGCATATGGAGACAGAAGATGTTTCCATACAGTCCATATAACATTTAGAGGTTTTGTCAAGGGTAATTATGCATCAGATGTTGGATTAGATTCAAAAACCTCAGAGGTCTTTTCTAACTAAATACGAATCTATAAGTTCTGATAATAGAATCAACCCCACCATCATCCCAATAAAAGTCCTTACCACCTGCACAGCTGGAAGAGATACACAGAAGAACTATATT
Source organism: Cervus elaphus (assembly GCF_910594005.1). Taxonomy (NCBI): domain Eukaryota; kingdom Metazoa; phylum Chordata; class Mammalia; order Artiodactyla; family Cervidae; genus Cervus; species Cervus elaphus. The sequence goes on from NC_057826.1 coordinate 12,874,599, forward strand.
AAAACGGTCTTAATGACCCAGATAACCACAATGGTGTGGTCACTCACTTAGAGCCAGACATCCTGGAGTGTGAAGTCAAGAGGACCTTAGGAAGCATTACTATGATCAAAGCTAGTGAACGTGATGTAATTCCAGCTGAGTTATTTCAAATCTTTAACGATGATCCTGTGAAAGTGCTGCACTCAATATGCCAGCAAATTTGGAAAACTCAGCAGTGGCCACAGGACTGGAAAAGGCCAGTTTTCATTCCAATCCCAAAGGAGGGCAATGACAAAGAATGTTCAAACTACTGGACAATCACACTCATTTCACATGCTGGCAAGGTAATGCTCAAAATCCTTCAAGATAGGCTTCAGCAGTATGTAAACTAAGAACTTCCAGATGTACAAGATGGATTTAGAAAAGGCAGAGGAACCAGAGATCAAACTGCCGATATTTGTTGGATCATAGAAAAAGCGATAAAATTCCAGAAAAACATCTACTTCTGCTTCATTGATTATGCTAAAGCCTTTGACTGTGTGGATCACAACAAACTGTGGAAAATTCTTAAAGAGATGGGAATACCGCATCACCTCACCTTTCTTCTGAGAAACCTGTATGCAGGTTAAGCAGCAACAGTTAGAACCAGACTTGGAACAACAGACCAGTTCAAAATGAGGAAAGGAGTACATCAAGGCTCTATACTGTCACCCTGCTTATTTAACTTACATGCAGAGTATATCATGAAAAATGCCAGGCTGAGTGAATCCCAAGCCGGAATCAAGATTGCCAGGAGAAACATCAACAACCTCAGACATGCAGATTATACCACTCTAATGGCAGAAAACAAAGTGGACTAAACAGCCTTTTGGTAAGGGTGAAAGAGGAGAGTGAAAAGGCTGGCTTAAAACTCAACATTCGGAAAACTAAGATCATGGCATCTGGTCCCATCACTTCATGGCAAAAGAAGGGGGAAAAGTGGAAACAGTCATCTTATTTTCTTGGGCTCAAAAGTCACTGTGGATGGTGACTGCAGTCATGCAATTAAAAGATACGTGCTCCTCAAAAGGAAAGCTATGACAAACCTAAGCACCATATTAAAAAGCAGAGACACCCCTTTGTCAATCAAGGTTCATATAGTCTATGATTTTTTCCAAATAGATGTGAGAGTTGGACCATAAAGAAGGCTGAGTGTTAAAGAATTGATGCTTTTGAACTGTGGTGTTGGAGAAGACTCTTGAGAGTCCCCTGTACTGCAAGGAGACCAAACCAGTCCATCCTAAAAGAAATCAACCTTGACTATTCATTCGAAGGACTAATGCTGAAGCTGAAGCTCCAATACTGTGGCCACCTGATGTGAAGAGCTCACTCCCTGGAAAAGATCCTGATGCTGGGAAAGAAAGAGGGCAGGAGAAGAAGGTGGCAACAGATGATGAGATGGTTGGATGGCATCACTGCCTCATGGACATGAGTATGAGCAAACTGTGGGAGACAGAGGACAGGGAAGCCTGGCATGCTGCAGTCCACGGGGTCACAAACAATCAAACACAACTTAGAGACTAAACAACAACAAAACCTGTACAGATACAAGACTTTTGCTCATCCATCTTTTCTCGTTCCACCTTTACTCTCAACATAGACTTGACTGTGGATTTCCACAGGAGGCTTTATATTACAGTAGCTGGAGAAAGTGAGTTGCTTGTGAAAGAAGTTTTGTGACAGCCTGAGAAATAAGACCAGGGGAGCAGAGAAAGTCAGCTGGAGATGAGGTGGCTGTCAGCAACAGCCTGCCACCACACGTGGTGAGAGTAGGAATGAGCCAGTCTCACATTTAAAATGGGTAACCAACAAGGACCTCCTGTATAGCACATGGGACTCTACTCAAGGTTATGTGGCAGCCTAGAATGGGAGGCAAGCTTGGGGGAAAGTGATACATGTGTATGGACGACTGAGTCCCTTTGCTATTCACCCGAAAATATCACAACATGGTTTGTTCGTTGGCTATACCCCAAAACAAAATGAAAAGTTATTATTTTTTTAAATGAGTGAGCCACTATCTTCAGACCCAGAAAGGAAAACTTCAGGAGGAGGGAGGATTCAACTAAGCAAATATCAGGGCAGTTGTCTTCCCCTTACCATGTTGCTGATGGAGATAAAAAACGTGCTAGCCTTAGCCGGTGTCAGTCGGAGACCCTGGGAGGCCATATGAAAACAATATTCAAATACCACTGGGCCCCAGCAGGAAGCTCCAGACAAGGGGCTGGCAGAGAAGATTGAAATCTGAAAGGCGCAGGGCTTTCTTTCCCTGGAGGAAAAAAAGAGAGGGGGCATGCTAATCCCACAGATTTCATAAGGTTTCTGATTTACTAGTCTCTCAGATGGCTCTGTGGGGGTTTGTCATTTTGATGAGAATGCCTTGTTGCAAAGGTTAAACATGCTAAGAAGCATGAAGTGATCTCTAAGAAAGATTATATCTCCTTGCCAGGGAGACAGCTGCCCAACAGCCCACAGAAGGGGGCCTTTAAAGAGCTGTACACCCAGGGTTTTGGCCCCAAGTCCCAGTTGCCCTTGTCACTTCAAAACTCTCTCTGTTGAGCTGGGTTTATTTGTCACATGGGGGTAATGTGGATTGCCTGATGAAAGAAGAGAAATGTACATGCCTTTTCTCTCCATATTTCTTTTCTCCAAATCAATTGCCAACATTCTAAATAAATTTAGTAACAAGAATACGACTGGAGACTAACCGAATGCTTGTGTTACAATGCATCATTCTATTGCTTAGTAATCCATGGGGACATTAGAGGGAAATATACATTTTTTTTCATTCTTGAATCGCTGAATTCTAGATTCAGAAATGGCCAGTGTGTGTATCAGCTTATCATCAGCTTATGATCTCTGAGTACAACATATACTTTGACTCCATAGAAGAGGCTCCCTCAAAACTAATGAAGCCACTATTGATATTCTCAGGGGTAAATATGGGAACTGAGGCACAGAGACAAAATAAATTACACATGTTCAGAGTAGGACCAGTATATGTAGGTGATTCCTAACTATATCCCCTTCATTGCTACCTCACTCTTTCCCACTCGTTCTAAGTCCTTCCAACTCATTTGAGATGATTGAGTAGCTCAGGGAAAACAAAACCAGGCTTCTAAGACCACACCTTTGTTCTGATCCAGTCTTTGTCACTCTTTAGCTGGGTATGATTGGTTAGTAAATCCTATCGACAGTGTCCCTTAAATATCTATTGGATGTATCCCCAAAATTCAACCTCCACTCTCCCATCACAGTTCAGACTCTTACTTCCCACCCTGAACTAACATAAATGCAAACTGAACTATTTTATACTGGTCTGTTGGCCTACTATCTCCCACATTTCATCCAACACTTGCCAGAGGGATCTGACTTTGTTGTTGTTTAGTCGCTAAGTTGTGTCCAACTCTTTTGTGACCTGATGAACTGAAGCCTGCCAGGCTCCTGTGTCCACGCAATTTCACAGACAAGAATACTGGAATGGGTTGCCATTTTCTTCTCCAGGTCTTAGGTATCTGATTGCTAAAAATGGTGTGCCCACTATAATGTAAGGTCCAAATTTTTGGGGAGAACAGAACAAGCTACTTTACAGCTGGTCTTGCCACTCCTTCAGCCACACCTTTTAAAACATCCCCTCAAATCCCTTCTCTTCACTCCCTAAGTCTTAGATTCCATCCATGAGGAAAACGTACTGTTTCCATAAGTCATCCCTGCGTATGCATTCCTTCTGCCTGGAATACTTACCCTGCCTGGTCTTCTAGGAGATTCCTGCTATACCGCCAAGCCTCAGCATGGGTGTCACCCAATCTCTGACTCTGTGCATGATATTTCTCCTTGCATTATTGATACTTTTATGAAAAATATATTGCAATCAATTCTCTTGAATCTCTAGTGATCCATGAAGTCGCTGGCACATGGTACTCAATGGATGCCTTTGAATGAATGACTTGGGGCCTTCCTTATTTTCTTCATTGAGGAAATGAGGTTGAGATTATGCAGCCTGCAGAATGGATGTGAGGGTTCAATGGCCCAGTGTATATTAAGAATACAGAGCAGTCATATATTAATGGTATCTCTCAAAAAGGTTAATTTTCTTTTCCTTTTAATTCAGACTGGAGCAAGGAAGGATTCGTCTGTCTGTGAAAAGACACATGAAGCCAGAGATGCTAAAAAAAAAAAAAAAAAAAGCTATGACAATCCCCTTGTGTTGTATTTTGAAGCACCTGTTTCTCATAATTTTGTGACATCTCAATCTATTGCATCCATAATGGGCAGATGTCTTCTGGCAGTTAAGCAGTTTTTAGCAAAGGCAGGAATAAAGGTACAAAGTGGCCATGTAAGTGACTGCCATGTTTGCATCCAACAGAATTCCAGACAGCAGCAGGCGTGTCACACTTCTGAGCGGCTGACACACGCTGCCTCAAAGTACTGACTGCACATTCTCAGGCTGCACACAGGCCTAGCTGGAGATTTTCTGAAGATCTCCAGAGTCTCCAGCCTGTCCTTCTGAGACTCCAGGAGTTTCAAGCTTCTAAAATAGCTAGAACCTTCTTTACTTACTGTCTTCTTTAGAGTAACAAAAGGATCCGTGATCAGGGGTATCTCAGATCCCAACCTGATAGAATAACACTTAAGGGTTCATGGACTCTGGGACAATTTCCTGGGATCATACAACCCTGGGCCTGTGGAAAGGGAAACTTGGAGAACAGGAAGGAAAACAAGAAAAGGCTGAATCTGAGCAGTGCTATCATCGCCACTCAAAAAATGGGCAGAAGACCTAAGACACATCTCCAAAAAAGACATACAGATGGCCAGGAAGCACATGAAAAGATGTGCAATATTGCTAATTACTTGTTGCTGTTCAGTCGTTAAATCATATGTTAATTATTAGAGAAATGCAAATGAAAACGACAATGAGGTATCACCTCACACAGTCAGAATGGCCAACAAAATGTCTACAAACGATAAAGGCTGGAGAGGTTGTGGAGAAAAGGGAACCCTCCTACACTGCTGGTGGGAATGCAAATTGGTACAGCTACCATGGAGAACAGTATGGGGGGTCTTTCAGAAACTAAAGATAGAAACTTTCAGAAACTAAAAATAGAGCTACCATATGATCCAGCACAGAGAAGGCAATGGCAACCCACTCCAGTACTCTTGCCTGGAAAATCCCATGGACAGAGGAGCCTGGTAGGCTGCAGTCCATGGGGTCACAAAGAGTCGGACACAACTGAGCGACTTCACTTTCACTTTCATGCATTGGAGAAGGAAAGGGCAACCCACCCCAGTGTTCTTGCCTGGAGAATCCCAGGGACAGGGAACCTTGGTGGGCTGCCGTTTATGGGGTCGTACAGAGTCAGACTGACTGAAGCGACTTAGCAGCAGCAGCACGATCAAGCAATTCCATTCTCAGGCACATACCTGGAGAAAAACATGGTTCAAAAGGATACATGGACCACAATGTTCACTACACCATTATTTACAGTACCCAAGACAATGCAAGCAACCTACTAGGTTGGTTAAAAAAGTAACTGTGGTTTCGGCTTCCGGTTCAAGATGGTGCAGTTAGAAGGACATGCGCTCATCTCCTCCCGTGAGAGCACCAAAACTGCAACTAGCTGAACAACCATCAACAGGAGGACACTGGAATCCACCCAAAAAAAAAAAAAAGTATCCCATGTCTAAAGGCAAAGAAGAAGCTGCAGCGAGATAGTACGAGAGGTGCAATCATGATAAAATCAAATTCCATACCCACTGTGGTAGGTGACTCACAGACTCAAGAACAAAAGTACCAAAGAAGTTCTGGCACTGTTGTGAAGGTTCCGAACTCCACATCAGACTTCCCAGCCTGGGGATCCATCAAAGGGACTGGAAATCAACAGGGAATCTGGCCTTGAGGGTCAGTGGGATTTCATTATAGGACTCCCAGAGGACTGGGGGAAACAGAGACTCCAGACTTGGAGGGGATAAACACAATTTTGCTGTCATCAAGACCCAGAGGAGAGGAGTAGTGACTCCACAGGAGACTGAATCAAAACCACCTGCTAGTGTTGGAGGGCTTCCTGTGGAGGTGTGGGTCAGCAGGGGCTAACCACAGGGAGGGGGGCACTGGAAGGTCCCCCTTGGCATAAACCCTCTTGGCATTCACCATCAACCCTACTATCGAGCCCCAGGGATGGGTATTCTTAGGCCAAACAACTACCATGGAGGGAGTACAACCCTACCCACCAGCAGATAATTGGATTAAAGCTTCACTGAACAAGGCCCTGCCCACCAGAGCAAGACCCGTTTTTTCCAGCCCTTCCCATCATGAAGTTTACACAAGGCTTTTAGCCTCATTCATCAGAGGGCAAACAGAAGAAGCAAGAAGAAGCAGTCTCACAGTGGCTAAAACAAAAATCATATTATAGAAAGTTAATCATGATGAAAAAGCCCAAAGTTCTGTCTCAGATAAAAGGACAAGATAAAACCCCAGAAAAACACCTACATGAAGTGGAGATAGGCAACCTTCCAGAAAAAGAATTCAGAATAATGATAGTGAAGATGACCCAGAACCTTGGGAAAAGAATGAAGGCAAAGATCGGGAAGATGCAAGAAATGTTTACCAAAGACCTAGAAGAACTAAAGAACAAACAAACAGAGGAATAATACACTGGAAGGAATCAACAGCAGAATTACTGAGGCAGAAGAACAGATAAATGACCTGGAGGACAGAATGGTGGAAATCACTGTTGCAGAACAGAATATTAAGAAAAGAATGAAAGGAAATGAAGACAGCCTAGGAGACCTCTGGGACAACATTAAGTGTACCAGCATTCACATTATAGCGCTCCCAAAAGGAAAAAAGAGAGAGAAAGGACCTGAGAAAATATTTTAAGAGACAATAGCTGAAAGCTTCCCAGCGATGGGAAAGGAAATAGTCAACCAAGTCCAGGAAGCACAGAAAGTCCCAAGCAGGATAAACCCAAGGAGGAACACACCAAGACACATAGTGATCAAACTGACAAAAATTACAGACAGAGACAAAATATTAAAAGCAACAGGGAAAATGACAAATAACATACAAGGGAACTCCCATCAGGTTATCAGCTGATTTCTCAACAGAAACTCTACAAGCCAGAAGGGAATGGCATGATATATTGAAAGGGAAGAAACTACAACCAAGAATATTCTACCCAGCAAGACTCTCCTTCAAATCTGATGGAGAAATCAAAAGTCTTCCAGATGAGAAAAAGTTAAGAGAATTCAAGCACCACCAAACCAGCTTTACAACAAATGCTAAAGGAACTTCTCTAGACAGGAAACACAGCGAAGAAAAAGACCTACAGAAAGTAAACCCAAAACAATTAAGAAAACGGTAATAGGATCACACATATCGATAATTATCTTAAATGTAAATGGATTAAATGCACCACCCAAAAGACACAGACTGGCTGGTGGACGAAAACATGTGCATGTATGCATTTCCATTTACCACACCATTCTGCTTGACCCCCCAAATTGTACGTAATTATTTTATATTGTTAAGTTAATCATGTTCCCATTATGGCTTGCAGTTGTAATTATCTTTTATTTTTAGTCTGGTTATTGACTGTGAAAACTGATAAACATCTTTTACTCTTGTGATTATGTAACTCTTACTCACTTAATACTATTGTATCATGATTGGTCTAGAGAAAGATAATAGAACTCTATATCACCAAAACTAGGATCTAATAGAAAAACCTGTAATCACTTTTTAAAAGCCAGATGCATATCAGAATTATCTTGAAATTCTTTGAAAAATGCAGATGCTCGAGGGAGATTCAAGAGAAAGGGGAAAAATGTATAGCTGATTCATGTTGATGTCTGGCAGAAACCAACAACATTCTGTAAAGCAATTATCCTTCAACTAAAAAAATAAATAAAATTCTCCCAATAATGAAAAAGTAAAACAACAAATGCTCAGGTATTGCTTTTTTTCTCCAGAGGTCCAGATATGTTTCTAATGAGCAGTCATGTTTAAAAACAAGTGGAATATATGATGATCTTTTATTATCTAGTATGTTTCATGTTTTCTATTTTATATTCAGTGCTTCTATTTCATTTAGTTTTTGTTCTCCAATTTCTTCATCTCTTCTTTTGTTTTTGATGTACTTTCTCAAGCCTTTATCAAGTGTAGTAGAAAAGCTTTAACATACATATATAAATATGTATGATATATATTTTAGAAAACATTAATTTTTGCCTAACTAAAAAAAACTGACATTTTGATTCTACTTGTTTGATTTAGCATAAATAGAATGCTAGATTTCTTTTTTTTTCCATTTATTTTTATTAGTTGGAGGCTAATTACTTTATAATATTGTAGTGGTTTTTGTCATACATTGACATGAATCAGCCATGGATTTACATGTAAGCAACAGAGGTTTACCGCATAGGAAACTATAGTCAATATCTTGTAATAATCTATGATGGAAATAATTTCAAAAATAATATATGTGTATTTGTATAACTGAATAACCTTGCTGTGCATCTGAAACCTTGTAAGTCAACTATACTTCAATAAAATATATACATTTTAGAAAAAAGAATTGCAGTTTCAGAGTGTGAATTTTAAATCGTACTAGGCTCAAACATATCTTTATTAATCAAAATAGGGACTATTACAATCAACACATTTTTGCCAATGAGAAATAAATTTGATTTATTCCTGTAGCATAAAAATCCATGTTTCAGGATTTTATGAACTCTTCGAAAGCATTTTCTGCCTCCTGCTGATTATAGAAGCATTTTCCCTGCAAAAAGTTGTCGAGATGCTTGAAGAAGTAGTAGTCAGCTGGCGAAAGGTCAGGTGAATATAGTGGATGAGGCAAAATTTTGTAGCCCAATTCGTTCAACATTTGAAGCACTGGTTGTGTGATGTGTGATTGGGCATTGTCATGGAGAAGAACTGGGCCCTTTCTGGCTGGCTGATCAATGCTGGTGGCAGGCACTGTAGTTTTTGATGCATTTCATACATACTTCTCAGATGTAATGGTTTCGCTAGGATTCAAAAAACTGTAGTGGATCAGAAAACTGGTGGCAGACTACCAAACAGTGTCCATGACCTTTTTTTGGTGCATATTTGGCTTTGGGAAGTGCTTTGGAGCTTCTTCTCAGTCCAGCCATTGATCTGGTCACTGTCAGATGGTGTATAAAATCCACTTTTTGTTGAAATCTGATCAAAAATGGTTCATTGTTGGGTAGAATAAGAGAGGCTGACACTTCAAAACAATGATTTTTTTTTTTTAATTTGAGGTCAGCTCATGATGCACCCACTTACCGAGCTTTTTCACCTTTCCAATCTGCTTCAAATGCTGAATGACCACAGAATGGTAGACACTGACTTCTTCAGCAGTTTGTGTAGTTGTAGAAGGATCAGCTTCAATGATCCCCTTAACTGGTCACTGTCAACTTCTGATGGCCAGCCACTGTGCCTCTCAACTTCCCATCTCCTTTGCAAAACTTCTTGAACCACCACTGCACTGCACATTCATTAGCAGTTCTTGGACCAAGAGTATTGTTGATGTTGCGAGTTGTCTCTGCTGCTTTATGACCCAATTTGAACCCAAATGAGAAAACTACTTGAATTTGTTCTTTGCCTAACATCATTTCCCTATTATAAAATAAATACAAACAGCAAGTAATGACTCATTAGTAAAAGAACATAAAGAAATACACATTAAAATGATGTATAACATAACCACATTTATTAAAGAGTGTATTCCAATATCAAAGAGCAAAGTTCAATAATGTAAAACCATATTTACTTTTGCACCAACCTAAATAAATATCCATTCACAGATGAATGGATAAAGAAGGTCTGGTACATGTACATGATGGAGATAGTATTCAGTCACTAAAAAGAATGCCATTTGCGACAACTTAGATGGACCTGGAGATTATCATACTGAGTGAAGTAAGGGCAACAAAGACAAGTATCATATGATGTAGCTTATCTGCAAAATATTTTTTTTTAATGATACAAATGAACACATTTACAAAACAGAAACAGACTCACAGAGAAGGAACTTACTGTTACCAGGGGGGAAGTGTGTGGGGTGGGCAGGGATAGATTGGGACTTTGGGATGAATATGTATCCATTGCTATATTTAAAACAGGTTAACCAACTGGGATTTACCATGTAGAACAGGGAACTCTGCTCAAAACTCTGTAATAAGCAAAGTGGGAAAAGAATTTGAAAAAGAATAGATGTATGTAGGTACATAACTGAATTGCTTTGCTGTACATCTGAAACTAATATAACATTGTTAATTAAATTGTACTCTAATATATAATAACAAATTTTTTAAGTATTAATGGATTAAAAAAGGGGGGACATGTTGGTTGATGAATTATATTTTCCATGGGGGCCTCCTTTCTCTAAAACATGTATTTACTCACTGCAAGGGGGTAAAAAATGAACTAAAAAAGAGACAGCCTTTTAGGGATCTTAAGAAATCCAAGCATCTATTAATTAATCCACCAATTAAAGCTTTTAAGTGATGGACCTGAAGTATCCAGTATGTCAAGGTACTTGTTTTCTTTGATGAATGAATCAGAGAGGTGATAACTTCATCACAGGGCTGATGTAACTACACCCAGCCTCCTCACCCAGAAAGTGCTGCAGACTGCGAAGAACAAGGACTGGCATCCCTGCCCTGCCCTTCGCTCACCTTTACCCCTCTCCTCAGGATAAGGGAAGACACTGCCAAGCTGATGACATTTGAGAATCACAGAGGTTTATAACTGAATGGGCCCTGGGAGAGCAAGAAACCCAATTGCCTCATTTTATTTTTTCAGAACAAGGAAGCCAGAGGATCCAAGTAAGAATCTCAAAGTCACAGATATAAATAAAGGGCCTCGGTGTTCCGAGAGAAATGGGGCAGAGGCTCAGTGGTACTGAAACCAGGAAAAGCAACAAGCATGTTTATGTTTGACCTTGGAGGCCAGGTCTTTGGTTCCCACATCAGTGAGTCAGTCTCAGCAGACCCCAAGATCCAGAGCTGTTTCTAAAGTACTGTATCATGTTGGACCTAATTTTCATTCTAATTGTTATCTCATTCTTTCCTATGATTATTCCTGGATCATTGTCCTTGGTGGATTGATAACAATTTGCAGATTACTCCTCCAACCCCTCCATTAGACTGTGAGCTCATGAACAACTAAAACCATGTCTTCTACAAACTTTTATCCTCACAACATAGCTCACTAAGCCTGGTAGACACAAAAGGTAAGGAATCACTATGTGAAAGTGAAAGTCACTCAGTCGTGTCCAATTCTTTGTGACCCCATGGACAATACAGTCCACAGAATTCTCCAGGCCAAAATACTGGAGTGGGTAGCCTTTCCCTTCTCCAGGGGATCTTCCCAACCCAGGGATTGCACCCAGGTCTCCCACATTGCAGGCAGATTCTTTACCAGCTGAGCCACAAAGGAAGCCCAAGAATACAGGAGTGGGTAGCCTATCCCTTCTCCAGGGGATCTTCCTGAACCAGGAATTGAACCAGGGTCTCCTGCATGCAGGTAGATTCTTTACCAACTGAGCTATCAAGGAAGCCCTCACTATGTGAATATTGTAGTTAATTCCAAAGAAGTATCACAGCTTCATTTCCTACAACTTGAGGGACCAAAAGCCACTGGAACTAGAGCTACTTAAGAATGTGTTGAACATTAAAACATTTTAACAACCTCACTTCAATACTCTATGGAAGGCACAAAATGAATTTGAGTTTTTCATAACATATGACATGCTGTACAGTTTTCCAAAGAAGAGATCAATGTAGGTTGACTTAGGATCATGTTAGTAGAGAGGGAGAGAAATGGATGGATGCAGGACGGGTTTAGATGAGATGAAAGGAAATTGCTGAGACTGAATAAGATGGGAGAAGACAAAACCAAGGGAAATGCCAAGGACAGTGGTGATGCCATTTACTGAGAAGGGAAAAACTGCAAGTAAAAACAAAAAGTCTAAGGCAGGGAGGAGGAACTTAAGATTTCTATTTTTCAGTGTTATGATTAAGATAGCTATCAGATATCCCAATGAAAACATCAAGTAGACAACTAGAGATAGAAATCTGCAGTTACAGAGAGAGTTCTAGGCTAGAGAACTTATTTGGGGATTACCGACATGTAGATAACCATGGCAACGGATGAGGATACAAAGGGCAATGTACAGATCAGGAGGAGACCCAGGATAGAGAACTGTGACCCTCCCTCCCATATTTAATAACTTTGTGGTATGTGTGTAACGCAGTGCTGGAACTGTGGGAAACAGAAATACCCAATGCACTCTTTTTCCTTCAATGGCCTTATAATACAACCTCTTTCATGTATAAGAAAAGGAAAGCCTACTCAATGTAATGGGAAGTACAGAGGGTTAGGCGTCAAGAACCATGAATTTTAACCATTCTACAGCTGCCCCTTGAGAAATCTGTATGCAGGTCAGGAAGCAACAGTTAGAACTGGACGTGGAACAACAGACTGGTTCCAGTTTGGGAAAGGAGTACATCAAGGCTGTATATTGTCACGCTGCTTATTTAACTTATGTACAGATTACATCATGAGAAATGCTGGGCTGGATGAAGCACAAGCTGGAATCAAGAGTGCTGGGAGAAATATCAATAAACTCAGATATGCAGATGACACCACCCTTATGACAGAAAGCAAATAAGAACTAAAGAGCCTCTTGATAAATGTGAAAGAGGAGAGTGAAAAAGTTGGTTTAAAATTCAACATTCAGAAAACTAAGATCATGGCATCTGTTCCCATCACTTCATGGCAAATAGATGGGGAAACAGTGGAAACAGTGAGAGACTTTATTCTTTGGGGCTCCAAAATCACTGCAGATGGTGACTGCAGCATGAAATTAAAAGACACTTGCTCCTTGGAAGGAAAGCTATGACCAACCTAGACAGCATGTTAAAAAGCAGACATTACTTTGCCAACAAAGGTCCATCTAGTCAAGGCTATGGTTTTTCCAGTAGTCATGTATGGATGTGAGAGTTGGACTACAAAGAAAGCTGAGCGCCAAAGAAGTGATGCTTCTGAACTATGGTGTTGGAGAAGACTCTTGAGAGTCCTTTGGACTGCAAGGAGATCCAACCAGTCCATCCTAAAAGAAATCAGTCCTGAATATTCACTGGAAAGAGTGATGCTAAAGCTGAAACTTCAATACTTTGGCCATCTGATTCAAAGAACTGACTCATTTGAAAAGACCCTGATGCTGGGAAAGATTGAAGACAGGAGGAGAAGGGGATGACAAGAGGATGAGATGGTTGGATAGCATCACTGACTCAATGGACATGAGTTTGAGTAAACTGGGAGTTGGAGATGGACAGGGAGGCCTGGCACGCTGCAGTCCATGTGGTTGCAAAGAATCGGATATGACTGAGCGATTGAACTGAACTGAACAGCTACCCAAGTTAAAATGACTAACTTCGCAGGGTTTCTAATTCCTCACTTGCAGAAACAAGGACTAGCTGAATCTGCCAGCTCTATTTCCTGATGTCCTGATTTCCATGTGGCATCCAAATGACACACTCTAGCCTCCTCCTAAAGGTAGGGTCTCACCCTCCCCAAGAAGGATGTGCCACTCACTGCTGCTCCAGGAGCACACAAAAGACATCAGAGGGGATGGCTAAAAGCAAAGTCCCCAAGAGGCTGCTGCCTGCAAGCTTTTCCTGTTGGAACAGGGTCATCTGAGAGAACACAAAATTATCTGCATTCTTGGTTTTCAGCTGGAGTTTATGTCAGATCACTGGAATCCCGGGGACCAGTGAGAAGATAAGATTTACCCTATCACATTTTCTTGGTTCTACAAATTAATATTCTCAAAGGCATCCAATTTCCATGACCCTAGGAGATATCAGACAGAAGTAGTCCAGGTGGGTGGGCATCTATAACACCACAGGGTACCTTAAGCTTTACCATGAAAGGCCACCAAGAAAGCGGTTCAGTAAGATTACATACTTACACATTAGGTGATCATTCTTATCTACTCTAGGTGACTGTCCACCTGGACAAAGCTGACTGGTAGAACAGACAGATGAGCTAAACTTGGCCAATCAGGTTCTTTTTGAAAAATGTCAATTGTGCATAAAATTCTCCAGATCCTGTAGGTCAAGAGAGATGCATCACTTTAATTGCAGTGCCTTGGGGTCCCCAGAGCTGCTCTGCTTCTTTTACAAGACATAGGTTGTGAGATCATCATTTGATCAATAACTCTCTAGGTAGTCATGTATGACAAACCTAGACAGCATATTAAAAAGCAGAAGCATTACTTTGCCAACAAAGGTCCGTCTAGTCAAAGCTACGGTTTTTCCAGTAGTCAAGTATGGATGTCAGAGTTGAACGATATCGAAGGCTGAGCACCAAAGAATTGATGCTTTTGAACTGTGGTGTTAGAGAAGACTCTTGAGAGTCCCTTTAACTGCAAGGAGATCAAACCAGTCAACTCTAAAGGAAATCAATGCTGAATATTTCTTGGAAGGACTGATGCTGAAGCGCCAATCATTTGGCCACCTAATGCAAAGAACTGACTCATTAGAAAAGACCCTGATTCTGGGAAAGATTGAAGGCAGGAGGAGAAGGGGACAATAGAGGATGAGATGGTTGGAGGGCATCACTGACTCAATGGACATGAGTTTGAGCAAGCTCTCTGGGTGATGGTGAAGGACAGGCAAGCCTAGTGCATTGCAGTCCATGGGGTCACAAAGAGTCAGACCTGACTGAGCGACTGAACCACAAATCATAGGGTAGTCTCATTCCTTGACTCTGTTCAGTTCAGTTCAGTCTCTGTGACCCCGTGGACTGCAGCATGCTGGGCCTCCCTGTCCATCACCAACTGCCCGAGTTTCCTGTTAGCTGCTGTCAGTTCTGAAGCCTGCAACCAAGAGAATCTTATCTAGTAAGTATCAGTCTCCCCATTTTACAGATAAGGAAACAGACTTGGGAAAAACAAGAAACACGTTGTACACTTCCTAGCTATTGACAGAACCAACTTTAGGAAGCAAGTCCATCTGATTCTAAAATTCCTGCATTAACCACCATGTCACCCCAAGTCTAAGTGCTGGAGTGTAGGTTATTTCCGTCATAGAAATGAGCTTGTGCTGAGCCCTGCTTTATTTCTTGCTAAATAAATGATGGCATGCATTCAGAAAAAGCCATCTAGGGAAGGGGATAGAATCTGCAGCAGCCTCAGACTGAAGTTTGATGGTCCACAAATAAATTCACAACCTTGCCTATGGACACTTGGTCCCCACTAATTAAACTACAGTTTGGCTACACTGACAAGGAGAAGATGCCTATGTTGTCCCGAGTCAACTGATCATCCAACAATAGATAAGATAGACTGTTTCCTCTGTATAGTAGGACTTTTAAAATGGCAAGCAGTCTTCCAGCAGATGCATTTCAATCAAACAAATAGGCATTAAATAGCTACAGCAGGCCTTAGCTTTTTAGGTCATGGACAGGTCTCCCACAACACTATGATTAACAAGAACAAACCAGAACAGCCATAGTTGAACAACCTGGGATGGGTGAATCTATCTACATCTCCTTAGAGTAGTATCAGATCATGGTGAAAAAAAAAAAAACAAACTAAATGCAACATGAAGCCAATTGTTATATGTCAAAATTTAGAGTTGCTGACCCTCATATGTAGTAGAAGCACTCTTGCGAGGGTATAAACAAGAGTCATCCACTTTTACTACCAGAGGAAGATACTCATGCAAATTAACTTTAGTCTTATGGGCTTCCCAGGTGACTCAGATGGTAAAGAATCTGCCTGCAATGCAGGAGACCCGGGTTGGATCTCCTGGAGACTCTGGGAAGATCACCTTGAGAAAGGAATGGCTGACCACTCCAGCATTCTTGTCTGAAGAATTCCATGGAGAGAGGAGCCTGGCGGGTTACAGTCCATGGGGTCACAAAGAGTTGGAAACGACTGTGTGACTAACACTTCCATGTACTCATATAGTTCCTAGTTCCCTTGTCCTTATTCCCTTGTCTCTGGCTGACAACTTTAACCTGGGAGTTGTATCCAAGACGGATGTGCTTGCTCACTTTGCTTGAGTTCCTGGTCACTTGGTGTCTTCCCAGAGCCATCCCTAACTCTGCTTTTTCTCTGAACACTGGATTTCAGCATCCCGCCTATGCTTTCTCCATTTGATATAAATAAGTGCCTCTTTCAACCACCATATCTGTTGTGTGGCCAATGGCACCAAGGAACTGACACTGCTCTGAAGCCCAAACACAGAACAGAGTTGGGCTTAGATGGGACACACTGCCTTAGGGATCGTCTTAGTCTTCTCAAATTTGGTACAAATGATTTTCAGGCTTAGTACTACTTCTAGAAAAAAAAAAATTAGAGAACTGAAAATTGAGTGAACACATTGATGGTGTTATGGTGGGTGGGGCAGCACTCCTTGCCAAAGAGGATGACGGTCTTGCATAAAGAATATTAACACTCACCCTTTACCACTCTTCAGAAGTGCCTATAATGGACCTTGAGGGTCAGAGAGAGAGACAAGCCCTAGTTTTGTTATTAAGAGGAGATTAAAAAAAAAAGAAGTAACCTCAGGTCCCCCTTTCCCAACCGCTCACCCAGATAGGTGTGGCCTCTCTCATCTGTCTGCCCTTCTGATCCCCTAAGACATCAGGCCTGATATCTTCCACACATTAGCACACTCCCCACCTTTCTCTCTCCCCAAAGACTATACACCCTGTAAACAAAATCAGGGGTTATGTCAGTTTCTTTTTCCCCTTCATTCCCAGCATCTAACGCAGTGCCTGGAACGAATTCAGGTTTCAACAAATGTCTGCTGCATGTATGAACAAGTGAATACAAGAGACTCAAAAGCATCTCCGCTGACAAATCAGTTTCAATAAAGAAAAACAATGTCACAGGCAAACTATTTTCTTTGCCAGCAAAGTAGAGTCCCATCATCTTTATGCTCCACTGACTCATTCTGAACACGGTGTCGGGAACAATACAGGGCCAGAGAACAATTAGCCGGGGAACAAAATAATCAGTGGACCCGTCTGGGATTTGAGCGACATATAGATCAAATGTCTTTAATTTGCTAGCTCCTTCTCATTTGGCCACAATGGATGATTTTTGGCTACACTGTACCAGGAATAATTGTCCCTCACATATCCCCAATCAGCTGCCGTTTAATGACTAGTCAAAAGTGACAACATAAAAGGTGCAATGACTTTCATTGTATTTGGCAAACCTTGGACCAACCTCCACTGATCTGCCCGTGGAAAGGTGATCCCGGGGACACCTTGCCCAGCTGTCTCCAGTCACTGCTGCCTGTCTTCAGTAATCACAAGGCCCTTGAGTTGGCAAGAGTTGTCTGAAGGGACCTTGGGTTCTTACACTACCTTCCTTGATGGTGGACCATCCACAATATCCTGACTTCTATCCAAATGGTCTCATGTATAACAGCAGTCAAATGACCTTTCTGTCTCCCCAAACCAGCAACTGAGATCATCTACCCAAAAAAGAGATTTGGAAAGCGTTCAGGAGCTCGACAGACTGGCCAGCCAAATGAGGCCCACTTCTGTTCCAGATGGCTGCCACCTCATCTCAGCTCATGTTCTGGGGTCGCTGCTCTGAAAATTCAGTGAATCTGGATTTAACTTCCATGAGCCCCAAGACAGCTCCTTTTCCTTTATTCCAATATCCTGTGTCCTCTTTTTTGGTCCAGCTGTAGTGAAGGTTTGCAGTTCTCTTGAAACGCATGTTAGCCAGCTATATGGTTGAGCTCAAAAATGAGTCCTTGAAAACCCTTGACTGGTTACCCAAGCCTGTTCCAGGATCCCGTCTCATCACCAGACTTCTGAAACTTGAACAAGTCTGGCCACTGGTATACTTAAGAGATGAGACCCTGTATGTCCCTAACCAGGAAAGTCTTCTTTGAATTTCCATGTTCTCCTAGTAGTCTAGCCCATTCTGCTGTCCTGAATCATCTATACAAGAAGCAAACATCTATGCTTCCTGTATAGATGTCTCAACTCCTCAGCTAAATAAATGATAAGTTTCTGGGGGCAGAACTTATGTCTACTCCAGACACAGTATTTTCGAAGCTCTAGAGCTATGCCCTCAGCAAAAATTTGTTAACTGTTTAAAGTATCCTTTCATATAAAATCTAGGTAGACAATTCATAGACAGTCAGTTGAATTGTGTGTCCTTGGCATGTAAAACAATTGACCAAGCTGCAATCTGGATATGGCTTATAGACTGGCATCTCTGTATCTTGATGTTATCTCTTTGCTTAACTTTATCTCCGCCTTTTACCCAAACTGTAAATTCAGTGCAAATGTAAGAAGTTAAAGTGGTAGATGGCCTCTTCTAAAGGGTCAGCCCCCACTGTTTATTCCCCAACACTTCAGTCACCTGTCACATCCTTCCCCCCACCCTCACTCCCCACTCCATTTAGTTGTGGACTTTGTTTGGTTCCTCAACTGTGCCATGGTCTCTTACCTCTTGGCACACAACGTCCTTCCAATCTAAGACACGTGGTTTTCTCCCACCTTGTTGCCAAGCTAGCTATCTCTCATATTTCAAGTCTCAACCTACATATTTCTTTCTTGCAGAAGCTTTCTATGAATCCCTATAGTATGTTGGATCCCCCTGAAAAGGAATCCCAGACTTTTCTGTACTTTCCCGTTAATGATGTCAATGACAATAATTATGACCATAACAATCACTGACATTGACTATATGCTTTCCATAGTGCAGGAATCTATTGACTCATTTAATCATGATTAATAGCAGGTAGGAAGCTTCCCTTGTGGCTCAGCTGGTAAAGAATCCGCCCACACTGTGGGATACCTGGGTTTGACCCCTGGGTTGGGAAGATCCCCTGGAGAAGGGAAGGGGCAACCCACTGCAGCATTCTGGCCTGGAGAATTCCACGGACTATATAGTTCATGGGGTCACAAGGAGTGGGACACGACTGAGCAACTTTCACTTCACTTCACTTAGCAGGTAAAGAAAGTGAAAGTGAAAGTCGCTCAGTCATGTCCCACTCCTTGTGACTCCAAGAACTATACAGTTTGTGGAATTCTCCAGGCCAGAATATGGAGGGGGTATCCTTTCCCTTCTCCAGGGGACCTTCCCAACCCAGGGGTCAAACCCAGGTCTCCCGCATTGCAGGCAGATTCTTTACCAGCTGAGCCACAAGGGAAGCCCAAGAATACTGGAGTGGGTAGCCTATCCCTTCTCCAGGGGATCTTCCCAACCCAGGAATTGAACTGGGGTCTCTGGCATTGCAGGTGGATTCTTTACCAATTGAGCTATGAGGAAAGGAACCTGATTATCTCCATTTTAAAGAAGAGGAAATCAAGTCTCAAAGATATTATCTTGAGTTCATATCACTCTACGAAGGCCACATTTCTCACCCAGTCTCGCCCCAGAATTCATGTTTTTAACCAACACACCATTGCCTCATAAAACCCCACATGTACGTGATTATTTATTTAACAGCTAACTATTTCACTAGGCAGCAAGTTCCAAAGAACAGGGCTGGGGCTGTTTTATTCTACAGTGTATTTCCAAAGCCTAATTTGAGAGCTAGCCCAGAGAAAGCACCCAAAAAGCATGAGTTCAAGGAACAAATGAAACAGCCAGTTGGTGAGCCCAGCCAGAATCCCCCAAGAAAAAGTATTGGCCTTCTCAAAGAGATGTCAAACACTCCATCAAAAAAGCATCATGACCAAGCTCCTATTTATGCTGGTTTCCCTCTCTACGATCCAATCCTAGCCAAACCTAGCCAAACATCCAGACCTAGAAAGGGTGTCACCTGGAAAGCAGTGAACCCAAGAAAATTCTCCTGCAGAAGCACGCACGCACAGGAGGTCCCAAAAAAGTGTCCGCGATAGCAAAGGAAGCCCAGGCACGTCTCCGCACTCTCACCCAGCGCATCACCGCGCGACTCACCCCGCTCGCAGGTCCGTCCCCAGTAGCCGGTGCCCGTGCAGTCGCAGATGAAGCGGTTCCAGCCATCCTTGCACACCGCGTTGTTCTTGCAGGGGTAGCTGTCGCACTGCTTGGCGCTCATCCGGGAGCAGGAGGACTTCACGCCCGCGGCATTCTGCATCTCCGCCAGCTGCCGGATGTTCTTGCTGCGCCCGTCGATGAACAGGTCGCGGATGCAGCCCACGTAGCCGTAGTTGAGCATGGCGGTCCACAGCTCCGTGGGGAGGATGAGGCCAGCGCGGTTCTCCGGCAGCCCGCCCAGGTACATGTCCCCCTCCAGGTCGAGGATCTCGCTCTCCCCGCTGGCGGTGAACGGCGTGCGCCTGCTGTTCACTGATATGGTACCTGGGATGGGAGAATGGAGACAAAGAGTGAGCTCACAGCCCTCCCGGCATCCCAGGTGAGCCTGCCAGTTGATGAACCAAATGAAAGGAACCTAGCGGGTGAAATGGGAGACCAGTGTGGCCCAGCCAGGAGAGAACCATGTGAGTGGGGAATGAAACGCCACAAAATGGTAAAAAAGGACAGTGCAGGCCATTTGGTTTTGGTCCCTGCCAGCTAAGACAGCTGAGCCCAGAGGGGGACCCAGGACAATCCCAGTGGCCAGAACCTAAAACAGTATCTTTTTTTTACCCTACCTAAAAGCCTTGGCTGAAAGGTTGCATGCCATATAGGCGGACAGCAGCACCATCCTTTCCTGTGTTTAAATCCTAGCTCTGCCACCTACTAGTCAGATAACCCTGAAGAAGTGACTTCACTTTTCTAAGTCCTCAATTTCCTCATCTGTAAAATGGGAAAGGAACTGTCCCACCTCACAGGTTGGCGTGATGGCTGCATGCATGCATGCTAAGTCGCTTCAGTCACTTCCAACTCTGCACCCTATGGACTGCAGGCAGATGAGCTCATATATGTAAGGTGCTTCTTACTCTGGACCTAGGACAGAGTCTATAAGTCCCGCCTGAGTCTTCACCACTGGCTCACCATTGCAAGAGGATGGAGCCTGCTTTTCCGTCTCTCTCTCCTCTCTCCCCATGAGCTGATTCCTCTGTACTTGTCTTAGGTACCCGACCAGCCAGTACGTATTTTCAATACTCATTGCTTTTGATAAATTTTAACTGGAACGTGTTTCTTCGTGTGTTCACTTAACAAATATATATTGGAACCTGTTCTATGTCTAGTATAGTTCCAAGCACAGACATGAACTTGACAGGCACGGCCCTGCTCTCATGAAGCTGATATTCCAGAGCAGGGGAAGAGAAAATAAACAAGTCACTGAATAAACAAAAGAGACAGACAAATGGCAATTGGGAGGAAGGCAGTTAATTGTTTGCAGCAGCCCCAGCAGACAGGTTCTGCTTTCAAGTGTACAGTTGGTAAAGGCTTCTCTAAGTACGTGACAGGTAAGCTGAAACCAGAACGCTGAGAAGGATCCAGGCATGCCAAGTCCAGGGGGAAGAGGAATGTGTCTGGCACCGGGAATGACACTTACAAAGGCCCTGGGGTAGGCAGGAGTGTGACTAGAGTTGAGGATGCCAGAGGAAGTCAACAAGAGATGAGATCAGGGCTGGACAGGGCACACGAGATCACAGATGGAAGCCTGAGCCTGACCTGGGAACTCAGGAACGGGAGTTCCAGTCTTAAATGGCTTCCTAACCCTGTACCAGTCCCTGAACCCAGTTACAGATCAATGTCCTAAACTGCAAAATAAAACTGATATCTGAACATCATGCCAAAACTTCCAAAAATTTAGTCTTCTCAAAGTCCTTTATTGGTACCAGGATAACAGGGCCACCCGTCAGCCAGCTTTCCCTCATCTGCGTCTCAGTTCCCTCAGCTATGACAGAGGACAGCCTGAAGAGCCTGGGAGATCAAATGAGATCAAGACAGTGAAGCACACTCTAAATCACGAAGTCTGCCCAGAAGTGGAAAGCAGAAAGAGAACCAGAGGGCACCGGGCAGCTCAGTCAGGCCTGCTCCCCCAATGCTCCCCTGCAAATTTTCTCCTGGAGAAGCCAGCTTTGCCTTTTTGCTTTTAAATCTTTTAGAAAACCTACATAACAATAAGACTGTCCCGGCCACCATTTTTAGTACTTTCTGTGATTTTCTGCACTCAAGCTTCAGAATAATCTCGAGGCTGATGTTCATATTCCCCTGTTTTACAAATGAAGAAAGGGACGCCAAGCCTCAACATCTCTCCTGCACACTTTGCTTTCTTAACTCACCACATTCCACAGAGATAATCTGATCACCAACTAACAGTCAGGAACTTCTATTGCCCAGTGAAGAACAGCACCTGGAACCGATTTAAATAGTGGAGCCTTAAGCAATCCCTTCTGAGCAAAACCCTCCTCTAAGTGTGTGACCACATCTGTTTTGAGAGTCAGTCCTCCAGTTGGGGAATGAAAATAAAAGGTTCCCAAGATCACCTCTCAGTCATATTCTTGAGGATGAGCAGCAGGCACCACAAATAGATACATTTAACTTTTTATAGGGATTTCCAGAAGGCTCAGTGGTAAAGAATCTGCCGGCCAATGCAGGAAACACAAGAGATGCAGGTTCGATCCCTGGGTCAGAAATATCCTCTGGAGTAGGAAATGGCAACCCACTTCAGTATTCTTGCCTAAAGAATCCCATGGACAGAAGAGCCTTGCAGGCTGAAGTCCACAGGGTCACAGAAAAGTCAGATATGACTTAAGTGACTAAACAACAACAACAAAGTTTTTATAACTATTCGTTTTAGTATAGGTCTGTTCAAACTACTGCACAATTGCACTCATCTCACATGCTAGCAAAATAATGCTCAAAATTCTCCAAGCCAGTCTTCCTCAAGTGAACCAAGAACTTCCAGATGTTCAAGCTGGATTTAGAAAAGGCAGAGGAGCCAGAGATCAAATTGCCAACATCCGTAGGATCATCAAAAAAGCAAGAGAGCTCCAGAAAAACATCTATTTCTGCTTTATTGACTATGCCAAAGCCTTTGATGGTGTGGATCACAACAAACTGTGGAAAATTCTGGAAGAGATGGGAATTCCTGACCACCTAACCTGCCTCTTGAGAAATCTGTATGCATGTCAAGAAGCAACAGATAGAACTGGACATGGAACAACAGACTGGTTCCAAATAGGGAAAAGAGTACGTCAAGGCTGTAAATTGTCACCCTGCTTATTTAACTTATATGCAGAGTACATTATGAGAAACGCTGGACTGGATGAAGCACAAGCTGGAATCAAGATTACTGGGAGAAATATCAATAACCTCAGATATGCAGATGACACCACCCTTATGGCAGAAAGTGAAGAACAACTAAAGAGCCTCTTAGTGAAAGTGAAAGAGGAGAGTGAAAAAGTTGGCTTAAAGCTCAACATTCAGAAAACTAAGATCATGGCATCTGGTCCCATCACTTCATGGCAAATAGATGGGGAAACAGTGGAAACAGTGGCTGACTTGATTTTTCTGGGTTCCAAAATCACTGCAGATGGTGACTGCAGCCATGAAATTAAAAGACACTTGCTCCTTGGAAGAAAAACTATGACCAACCTAGACAGCATATTAAAAAGCAGAGATGTTACTTTGCCAACAAAGGTTCATCCAGTCAAAGCTACAGTGTTTCCAGTAGTTATATATGGATGTGAGAGTTGGACCATAAAGAAAGTTGAGCACCAAAGAATTGATGCTTTTGAACTATGGTGTTGGAGAAGACTCTTGAGAGTCCTTTGGACTGCAAGGAGATCAAACCAGTCAATCCTAAAGGAAATCAACCCTAAATATTCATTGGGAGGACTGATGCTGAAGCTTCAATATGCTGACTACCTGATGCAAAGAACTGACTCTTTGGAAAAGACCCTGATGCTGGGAAAGATTGAAGACAGGAGGAGAAGGGGACAACAGAGGATGAGATGGTTGGATGGTATCACTGACTCAATGGACATGAGTTTGAGTAAGTTGGTGATGGACAGGGAAGCCTGACATGCTGCAATCCATAGGGTCGCAAAAAGTTGAATATGACTGAGTGACCAAACTGAACTGATAAGAACAACATACTGGAAAATACCCTCAGGAAGAAATTAAGTTCTTCATTTCTTAAAAAACCCTTCTTCTGAAATTTCTTCAAATCTAAACTTGTTTAAAGAACAATAGAGCCAAGTGGAAATATTCAGAAATGGGATAAGAGCTTTTTTTTCTTTTCAATCATAATATTTGCCATCTCCAGAGCATGTAAATGACAGGGGTGTCTCTGATACTGTATTTCTTCCATGGTATGTTGTTTAAAAAATGATTTTCTATCAGGTTTAAGTATTTTTAAATAATCTATTGACAAGAACATATTGTAAAACAAAAAAAATCTAAAAAGTAATATGGTAATTTGTGTTCTTTCTGAAATAATTTGATTATAAAAAATTACTTATGAGACCTAAATTACACTGTATAAATGTCACTTTTAAAACTTGCAAGTTTGACATAACTTCTAAGACCCATTTTTGTGTCTTTAAGACCAATTATTTTGTGTCCCTTTTGAATTTTTAAACTTCTAATTAACAGTGAATATGAAAGTATTTCTGAATAAAAATAAATCTACATTAAAAAACATATTAAAATGTTGTTATGCTGCTTTTATATGACAATTATTTGTTTGTTGTTGTTTAGTCGCTAAGTCATGTCCAACTCCTTGCAACCCCATGGACTGCAGCATGCCAGGCTTCCCTGTCCTTCACTATATCCCAGAGTTTGCTCAAGGTCATGTCCGTTGAGTTGGTGATTCCATGCAACCATCTCATCCTCTATCACCTCCTTGCCTACTCAGTAAATTTTTATAGGCTTTAATCAAACTTATCAGTGTGTGTTGTATTAAGTCGTTAAGTCATGTCCACTCTTTGCCACGCCATGGACTACAGCACACCAGGCTTCCTGTTCTTCACTGTCTCCTAGAGTTTGCTCAAATTCATGTCCATTCAGTCAGTGGTGCCATCCAACCATCTCATCCTCTGTCGCCCCCCTAGTTTACTCAGTAAATTTTTATAGGTTTTGATCAAATTTATCAGTATGTCAAAGTATTAACCAATGCCATAGCACTCAAGTATAATATTAAAGTGTTTTGTAATCAAAACTTGTTTGTCAAAATTGGGTCTACTGATGGTTCTACCCAGACAAAATAACACCCTACTTGAAAAAGCAATTAGTGTTGAGCATAAACAGAAAGATATGTGGCAATTTTACATGTTCTAGCCTGCCGTGACACAGATAGGTGACATTTAAGCTGTGCCAAGGTCGAGGTTAGTCCATCATGAAAGCCGTCAACCGTGACCAGTCCAAAGACCCAATGTGCACAGTCTTAAATAAAAACTAACAGGAGTGTTTCTTTTATAATTCTCAGACAGCTTTCTCGCTCCTCCCCTGCCAACATATTTATGGATAAACTTTGAAAGATTTGGCCTCAGAAGAAATTAAGTTTGTGTGTTTTCTGCTTAAAAAGAACAAAATGCTCATTCTTGCCCAACAAACACATTTCATTTGAAGTCTCTTGGTTCCGATCAAATTTCAGGCAATCAATAAGGCAGCCTGCTGGGCAATAAACCATCCAGGTCTGCAATCTGCCACACGTCTGCTCTTTGCACAGAACCTAAGTGGCTCCTCCTAAGGGCAACACTGCTCATCTCCGCCATCCCTCCAGCTCTGGGAGGATTCAGAAGAGCCATCCGCGCATGCCCGGCCATCCCTGGCTACAGCCTGTTAGGGGAACCTACTGCTTTCTATTATTGGCCAAATGTACCCAGAAACAGAATGTCCAAAAGGAAGGCATTTTTGTGTTCACCAGGAGAGTAAAACCTTCAAAATATGGCAAACAGAGCCGAGACTTTTCTTGAGTATGATACTACCTAAATGGAGAATCAGGAAATAAATGTGAAATTCAAATGCCCTAATTACTACTCGGGATGAAATGTCCTTTCTGATGGCACAGGATGTGACCTTCATCACCACATGTCCACAGAAAGCAGGCAGACTGTTCAGGCATTCCAAAGCCTCAGCTTCTCTATTTGTGTTTCCCCACTCCCACCCTTTGTTACTATTCCAGAGTGGCTATGTACTGCCTGGGGCTAGCTTGTTTGATCCACGGCTGCAGAAACAAAGCCATTTGAAGCAAATGCAGAAGGTTATGAAGAGGAAGGGAGAGTCAGCGAGGTCTGAGCAAACAGTGAGTGAAATATAGGCTTTCACACCAAAGGAAGGCTTTAAATTGAACATGACTTCAGGAAAAATCAATTTGTCTTTTCCTTTCTTGTCATAATTTTCCCCTGCGATATGACTCTTGACAATTATTGAAGGGTGTATTGTTGCATAAACTCTTGCACAGTGCGGCTTATTCTACAAGAGTAATCACATAGTGCAGCATCTGTGATGTCACAGTTGGTTTCTATGGTGATAAGAAAAAGGAGGAGAGAAGCGGGGCGGTGGGGGGGGGGAAACCATTACACCAGTGACATGACAGTCACTTTGGTAGCAGTGTGAATGCTCCTTGTAAAAGCATCCTCAGTCCCAGGGTCTCAGAGCTATCACTGAAACCATTGTGCAGTGATTGACAAGGGGGATGAGGAGAAGAATGTCAGCCTTTGATAAGACAGGTGTCTTGTTCAGCAACATCATCTTACAACAAGCATTAAGGAGAACAGCAGAAGAATCAGCAAGTGCAAACATTAAAATAAAAAAAAAAAAAACTATAAGGAAAGGGAAGTTTGCACACACCCTGCCTCTTCCTACCTGATCTGCCGTCTCGTTGAATATCCACGTGGTACCATTCCCCATCGTTGGCTTTCTTCTGCGTGGCTTTCACTTTAATGGTGCCTGAACCCATGTCAAGCAGCAGGTACAGGTTGCCATCGAGGAGTTCCACAGCAAAGAAGTCCACCTTGGTGTTCTTCTGGCTCCGCGCATCCTTTCTTTCTTGGGGCTTGCCGTGAGTGAAGAGGATCAGGCCGTTGGGCTCAGTGGTGCGAAAGTCAAAGGAGATGGAGCCCATGCGTTTGGTGTTCCACTTGGGCAAGCTGATGTAAGCCTCTGGGGTCTCAAAGTTGATGGGGTCCAGTGTGGCCACATTCTCACACTTGAATACCACCTCACCATAGATCTTCATCTTGGTGTCCCCAATCCTGGCCAAGCGAGACAGCTCCAGACGGATGTCATTATTCTTATAAACAACCTGTCAAAAGTCAAATAAGTGCCATATGAATCAATCCTGCAAGCTGCAACCATCCATTGCTCACTGGGAACTCAGGAAAAAGGCCCAAGAAGAAGCTTCAGGACACGACAGTCTGAAATAACATGGGAAATATGAGACACAGCACTTGAAAAGCACCTGCACAAAGCTCTGAGGTGCACAGAAGCCCTGAATAAGCCCCTGCATTTCCACTGTATTCCTTTTGTCTGTTTCCTTCTGGCCAATTTTTTGCAGTGTCAAGAAAGTTATACAATGCAAGTAGAAATCTAAAGAGACTGAGTTGCACACACACAAATATTTCCAGAGATATTTACTAAAGTGTCCTCGGTAAAAGACCAGAAACAACCTGAATGACCATCAGTAACAGACTGGCACATCCTTATAATGCAACATTAGGCAGCCGTCAAAAACAAAGCAGTGCTCCCAGCTTTGACACGGGTTTTCTGAGTAATTCTGTGAAGTGAATCAGCAAGGAACAGAACCATGTGCATTATGCTATCATTATGCAAAGTGGGTGTGTGTGTTAGGAAGTGTGCATTTTATGTATATATGTTTGCAAATGCATTAAACATTTTTGGAAGGAAACACAAGAAACTATAAAACGGTCACTGGGGAGAGGATTTGTAGAATTAATATTCAGGAGTGGAGAGAGACTTACTTTTCACTGGTTTTGTTTTACTGTTTGTTTTTTTTTTTTTTAATGACTGTGTTAAGAGTTGGTAGGGAAGATCTATATTTTTCTCCACATTGCATGTATCCTCTATATACACACAATAAGAGAATGAAACACCCTAAAACAGTTTAAAGAATTATGACTTTCTAAACTTCATATAACCCATGTAAAACTAGGGATTAATCTTGTTCCCCAAATTAGAATTTCAAAGAGGTTTTAAAGTTGTTAAAACTGAATTCTGATGCAGTGCCCTCAGATAGGTCTTGGTCCTTTGATCTCTAGGCAATGTCACATCCATATCATAACAACAAACAGGGGAAAACAGATGGCAAAAGGGCTAGCATCTGAGTACTGATTATGTAGACCAGTTTGCTATGTCCTTCACATTGTCTTATTCAAATTCTAAATCAGGACCCCAATTTAGGTTCAAATCCCACATCCACTACTTCCAAGCTGTGTGAACTTCAAAGTTATTTAACTGCCTTGGGTTTGCTTCCTCCTTTGAAAATGAGAATATAGGAATAGACTATGTCTTAAGGATGAAATGAGTTACTACATGGGAAGCACTTAGAAAGGGCACAGAGTATGGACATAAACATCTCAGCTATTTTGAGGGTGGCTGTTAACTCACTTGATCCTTTCTGCAGACCTGAGAAAGCTGTCTTATCTCCATTTTCAATAAAATAACAAGACTTAAGTGCTAAACTCTTACAACTCATCTCAGTGATAAAAAGTTAACTGAGTGAGTCATTCCAGTATATTTCATTTAATCCCAAACATCTAGCTGTAGAATTATTTCTCTTCTCTCTCCCAATATGAGGAGAGAATTAAGCAAAGATGTATGCCTTTTCTTATTGATTAACAACAAAGAATTGAAAAGGTCCCTCCTACCATACAACCTTCGCCATGGATGAAATCATGGTCAGTAACACTGATAACAGTAACAATACTAATATTTACTGAGCACCTCCTACCAGGCGCTGTCCTCGGGATCTGAAGTCTAGCACCCCATCAGATCCTGACAACACCCATTTGAGGTACCTACCATCATTCTCCCATTTTACAGATGCAGAAAGAGACATGGACAGTAGTTAAGGAACCAGTCCATGGTCACATAGTTAAGTGCCAGAGAAGGACTTGAACCCGGGGAGTTAGCTCCAGAATCCATGTGCTTCGCCACCTGTAGACATTCAGCACAACGTTGTACTACCAGCACCCATGAGCTCATCTTTCATAACACACTGGAATTCATGCATGTTCAACTTCCCAGTTCAAAAGCTAAATCTCTTAATTCTAGTGGACTGACCATGTGCAAAGAGGAGAAAACAAAACAAAACAAAACTGCAAGATTCTTAGGCAATCACTCAAGTGAGCGAAAAAAGAAATGAAAAATGTTTAATGGCTAGCAGCTTCTCCTTTCTGATCCCCACGCAACAACATGTGAGATCTCTCTGTCATAAGCAAACTGCAGCTTTCTTTGCATTTGGGCTAAACGCCTATGACCAGAGCTCTTGTAAAGGTTAATTATTAACGTAGAACAATAGGGCGTCCCACAGGGACAGACTGAGGCTCGGCTCCATTGAACAATAAATGGAAAAAGAACTCAAACATCCCTACAGGAGGCAGAAGGATAAAAAGAAAAGGGCCTTTTAAAAGAATGTAGCATCCTATGAAGAGGAACTCTTCTGTGAGAAGGGTATAGAACCAAGACTGGGACAGACAGTGAATAACTAGAATGCAGATTTCTGGAGACACGGACAAGAGAATCCCAGCTGGGAACTGGCCAGACAAAGACTTCTCTCAAAAGCTCTTTGAAAATGAACTCTCTAGCTACTCCATGGCCCTGAAATTGCTTGTCTATTTATTTGCAGTTTCCACACCTTTCCCACTGACAGTTGAGTAACCTCTCTGAGTCCCATTGTATTTATTTCCAAAGGCAGGAGACTCAATAGCTGTTCCAGAATTGTTCCCCTTTCCCTCCAGCCCCAGCGCAATTATCAAGATTAAATGGGATATTATACCTGGTAGAACATAGAGAATCCTAAATGGTTTGCAAAGCCAGGAACACAATAGTACACCATGTTTTCCAGCAGTACTGGGGTACTAGTGAAAACTGGCAGGGGCCTGAACTGATGTTCTTCTGAGGATCTCCTACCAATAAGAAAGGGGCAGGAGAGCACCTTGTTAGCCCAGTGATATTCAGCTAGGAAGCTCCATGGTTGGCATCTTCACCTCCCCATCCCAACCCCTGCCAACCTGCCCACTGCAAGACCATGGCATGGCCAGGCACAAGTGTAGCAGCACCTTGGGGAGGGCATGATGGCAAGAAACCCCACTGGACTCCCTTACATGGCAAATTAGTATCTAGTATAGTTGTTGTTGTTCAGTCGCTAAGTAGTGTCTGACTCTTTGTGACCCCATGGACTGAGGCACGCCAGGCTTCCCTGTCCTCCACTATCACCAGATGTTTGCTCAAGTTCTATTGAGTCAGTGATGCCATCCAACCATCTTATCCTCTGCCACCCCCTTCTTCTCCTGCCTTCAATCTTTCCCAGCATCAGGGTCTTTTCCAATGAGTCAGTTCTTCACACCAAGTGGCCAAAGTATTAGAACTTGAGCTTTAGCATCAGTCCTTCCAATGAATATTCAAGACTGATTTCCTTTAGCATTGACTGATTTGATCTCCTTGCAGTCCAAGGGACTCTCAAGAGTCTTCTCCATCATCACAATTTGAAAGCATTAATTTGGTATAGTATTTTCTGTAAATTCAGACTTTCATCTAAATGAAAAGCCCTGCCTGATGACTGAACTAGGAAAAGATGGGGCAGTGAGCACCTTGGTTGACAACTAGCCCCGACAAGGAGCAATGAAAGACAAAATGGAAACAGGTCCCAGTGGGAGATGTCACACACCCCGGAATCACAGAGGCAGAGTCACAAAGAGTGACAACTCCAACCTCAGGTTTATAAAGGCTGCTGTTTGGACTTGCAGCTTGTCCCGTTGTCAAGTCCTAAGGCTCTCTCAAACCAGCCCCTCCCCTACTCCAGTAGTGCCAGACTCTCTCCACCATCATTTCTCCTCTGGATTTCTGCAACAGCTTTCTAACGGAACCCCCTGCTCCTTCCCGTCATGCTCTCCACAGTTCCACAGTGAATTTTCTGAAACCAATAAATCTGACCAGTGCACTCCCTTGCTCAATAACCCTTCATGTAGACAAGGAGGATCTGCCCCTCTCTCTCTCCCCACTCTTTTCCCTTTCTTGCCCCCCATCTTTTCATTCTCCAATCAAGACAGCTTCAAGCATTTTTGGTTCTTTTAATGATCCTCTATCTCTACTGTGTGTGTGTGTCTGTGTGTGTGTGTGTGTGTGTAAGTTGCTCAGTCATGCCCAACTCTTTACAACCCCATGGACTGTAGCCCTCCAGTCTCCTCTCTTCATGGGATTCTCCAGGTTCTTTTAATGATCCTCTATCTCTAGTGTGTGTGTGTGTGTGTGTGTGTTGAGGGGGACGTGGCTTGTTAGTGCACCCTTGAGATGTCACTGTGCTTTCTCCTGTCAGTTTTCACCCCAGTTCGTGTGTGTGTGTGTGTGTGTGTGTGTGTGTGTGTGTGTAAGTTGCTCAGTCATGCCCAACTCTTTACAACCCCATGGACTGTAGCCCTCCAGTCTCCTCTCTTCATGGGATTCTCCAGGCAAGAATACTGCAGTGGGTTGCCATTCCCTTCTCCAGGGGACCTTCAGAATCCAGGGATCCAACCAAGGTCTCCCACACTGCAGGCAGATTCTTTACCATCTGAGCCATTTGTTCCCTACTGAACACTTTTCTTGCTCCCATCTACATCTAGTACACACTCATTGTCATTTTGGTCTCAGTTTAGATGCTACTTTCTTGAGGAATCCTTTCTGACATGGTATTGCCCACGATTCTGACAGTTTGGTGGATGTTTTCCTTCTGCACAGTATCTTTTAGCCTTTGACCATGTGTAAGTGTGTTTGTACAATTTTGCATCCTTTTAAAAGTGTTTTGATTTTGAATTATCAAATAAGATGTGCTTAGGACTTTTATCCTTATGTATCAGAGGGCAGACAGAATGAAAACTGCAATCACAGAAAACTAACCAAACTGATCACATGGACCAAAGCCTTGTCTAACTCAATGAAACTATAAGCCATGCCGTGTGGGGCCACTCAAGACGGATGGGTCATGGTGAAGAGTTCTGACAAAACATGGTCCACTGGACAGGGGTTGGCAAACCACTTCACTATTCTTGCCTTGAGAACCCCATGAACAGTATGAAAAGGCAAAAAGAAAGGACATTGAAAGATGAACTCCCCAGGTCGGTAGGTGCCCAATATGCTATTGGAGATCAGTGGAGAAATAACTCCAGGAAGAATGAATAGACAGAGCCAAAGCAAAAACAATGCCCATCTGTGGATGTGACGTGATGGAAGTAAAGTCCGATGCTGTAAAGAACAGTATTGCATAGGAACCTAGAATGTTAGGTCTATGAATCAAGATAAATGAGAAGTGGTCAAACAGGAGATGGCAAGAGTGAACAT
Source organism: Cervus elaphus (assembly GCF_910594005.1). NCBI lineage: Eukaryota > Metazoa > Chordata > Mammalia > Artiodactyla > Cervidae > Cervus > Cervus elaphus. The sequence continues at coordinate 12,907,067 of NC_057826.1, forward strand.
TGACATTTCAGAAATCAGTGAACTAAAATGGACTGGAATGGGCGAATTTGATTCAGATGACCATTATATCTACTACTATGGGCAAGAATCCTTTAGAAAAAAATGGAGTAGCCATTATAGCCAACAAGAGAGTCCAAAATGCAGTACTTGGGGGCAATCTCAAAAATGAGAGAAATGATCTCTGTTCACTTCCAAAGCAAACCATTCAATATCACAGTTAACCAAGTCTGTGCCCCAACCACTGATGTCAAAGAAGCTGAAGTTTAATGGTTCTATGATGACCTACAAGACCCTCTAGAACTAACATCAAAAAAAATGTCCTTTTCATCATACAGGACTGGAATACAAAAGAAGGAAGTCAAGAGGTACCTGGAATAACAGGCAAGTTTAGCCTTTGAGTACAAAATGAAGAAGGGCAAATACTAACAGAGTTTTGCTAAGAGAACACACTGGTCATAGCAAACACCTTCTTCGAACAACACAAGAGAAGACTCTACACATGGACATCACCAGTTGGTCAATACCAAAATCAGATTGATTATGTTCTTTGCAGCCAAAGATGGAGAAGCTCTATACAGTCAGCAAACATAAGACTGGGAGCTGACTGTGGTTCAGATCATGAACTCCTTATTGCCAAATTCACATTTAACTTGAGGAAAGTAGGGAAAACCACTAGACCATTCAGGTATGACATAAATCAAATTCCTTATGATTATACAGTAGAAGTAACAAACAGATTCAAGGGATTAGATATGATAGAGTGCCTGAAGAACTATGGATGGAGGTTCATGACATTATACAGGAGGCAGTGATCAAAACCATCCCCAAGAAAAAGAAATGCAAAAGGCAAAATGGTTGTCTAAGGAGGCGTGACAAATAGCTGTGAAAACAACAGAAGTGAAAAGCAAGGGAGAAAAGGAAAGACACACCCATTTGAATGCAGAGTTCCAAAGAAGAGCAAGGAGAGATAAGAAAGACTTCCTCAGTGATCAAAGAAAAGAAGTACAGGAAAACAATAGAATGAGAAAGACTAGTGGTCTCTTCAAGAAAATTAGAGATACCAAGGGAACATTTCATGCAAAGATGGGCACAATGAAGGATAGATATGGTATGGACCTAACAGAAGCAGAAGATATTAAGAAGAGGTGACAAGAATACACAGAAGAACAAAACAAAAAAGATCTCCATGACCCAGATAATCACAATAGTGTGATCACTCACCTAGAGCCAGACATTATGGAATGCAAAATCAAGTGGGCCTTAGGAAGCATCACTATGAACAAAGCTAGTGGATGTGATGGAATTCCAGTTGAACTATTTCAAATCCTAAAAGATGATGCTGTGAAAGTGCTGCACTCAATATGCCAGCAAATTTGGAAAACTCAGCAGTGGCCACAAGACTGGAAAAGGTCAGTTTTCATTCCAATCCCCAAAAAAGGCAGTCCCAAAGAATGCTCAAATTACCACACAACTGCACTCATCTCACAGGCTAGCAAAGTAATGCTCAAAATTCTTCAAGTGCAGCTTCAACAGTATGTGAACTAAGAATTTCCAGATGGTCAAGCTGGATTTATAAAAGGCAGAGGAACCACAGATCAAATTGCCAACATCCATTGGATCACAGAAAAAGAGAATTCCAGAAAAACATCTATTTCTGCTTCATTGACTATGCCAAAGCCTTTGACTGTGTGGATTACAACAAAATGTGGAAAATTCTTAAAGAGATGGAAATACCAGACCACCTCACCTGCCTCCTGAGAAACCTGCATGCAGGTCAAGAAGCACCAGTTAGAACCAGACATGGAACAACAGGCTGGTTCCAAACTGGGAAAGGAGTATTTCAAGGCTGTATACTGTCACCCTGCTTATTTAACTTATATGCAGTGTATATCATGCAAAATTCTGGACTGGATGAAACACAAGCTGGAATCAAGATTGCTGGGAGAAATATCAGTAACCTCAGGTATGCAGATGACACCACCCGTATGGCAGAAAGTGAAGAAGAACTAAAGAGCCTCTTGATGAAAGTGCAAAAAGGAGAGTGAAGAAGCTGGCTTAAAACTCAATATTCAAAAAAGTTCGTGGCATCCGGTCACATTACTACATGGCAAATAGATGGGGAAACAGTGGAAACAGTGAGAAACTTTATATCCTTGGGCTCCTAAATCACTGAAGATGGTGACTGCAGCTGTGAAATTAAAAGACACTTGCAACTTGGAAGGAAAGCTATGACCAACCTAGACAGCATATTAAAAAGCAGAGACATTACTTTGCCAACAAAGGTCTGTCTAGTCGAAGCTATGGTTTTTCCAGTAGTCATGTATGGATGTGAGAGTTGGACCATAAAGAAAGCTGAGCACCAAAGAATTGATGCTTTTGAACTGTGGTGTTGGAGAAGACTGTTGAGAGTCCCTTAGACTGCAAGGAGGTAAATCAGTCCTGAATATTCATTGGAAGGAGTGATGCTGAAGCTGAAGCTCCAATACTTTGGCCATCTGATGAGAACTGACTCACTGGAAAAGACCTTGATGTTAGGAAAGACTGAGGGCAGTAGGAGAAGGAGACAACAGAGGATGAGATGGTTGGATGGCATCACTGACTCAGTGGATATGAGTTTGAGCAGGCTCTGGGAGTTCTTCATGGACAGGGAAGCCTGGTGTGCTGCAGTCCGTGGGGTCACAAAGAGCTGGACATGATTGAGTGATCAAACTAAACTCAACTGAACTGGACTTGCAGCTCATGCTTAGAAAGTCAGATTGTAAAACAGTTGTGGACAGAAGCTCAGGGCTAAGACACTGTCTCAGAACCACACCTCATGTGTGTCTCCCTAATCTTTCATACAGAGGCACACAGGAACCATACCAGGAGTAAGGCAAGGTATGAGAGCAGGAGCAATACAACAAAAACGGTCACCGCTGATCAAGATTCTATGATGTGCCAGAGACTTTAAAAATGCTAATGTTCATCTTCTACATTAAGGAAGTGAAACAGGTAACGTTAGCCTCATTTTGCAGAAATGAGGTTCAGAGGGGATAGGCACGTGTCTAAGATCACACAGTCCCTTAAGGGCATGATCAGGACTTGAGCTCAGATCCCTCTGACTGCAGTGGGGCAAGGCCATGTTACAGGGGTGGCCGTTTCTAAGGTCTCTGGTAGTGCAGGCTTACCCGTAAAGCAGAAACTCCTTAAATCAGGCACAAAAAACACATCCAGCTCCACCCAGACTTATTAAGCCCTTCACACCTGGCCTGGCCTCTCTAACGGATCCCTACCCTTCCCTTCCCCACTTTGAGGCACTTGGAGGCCTCTGCGTGAACTCTGGTGTCCGGGCTTCTGCAGACTTGCTCATTGTGTAAGTCTCCCAGCCCGCAGTGCCCCCCGCTCCTCTCCCACCTCTAAATGATGCTTCCTCACCAGGATCTACCTCCAAACCCATTCCAGGCCCTCTGACTCCTCTCGTTATTACTGATACCCACCACTTGATAAGCTTGGAATCCTTCCATTGCCTGCCTGTGACGGAGCTGTCTGCCTAACTGCCCAGACCATTGGTCTTGACTGGAAAAGAAACTGCTGTTCTTTTAATATTTTGTTTATTTTTGGCTGTGCCGGGTCTTCACTGCTACGTGCGGGCTTTCTCTAGTTGTGGCGAGTGGAGGCTCCTCTCTAGTTGCGGAATGTGTGCGTCTCATTGCGGTGGCTTCTCTTGCTGTGGAGCACGGGCTCCAGGTACACAGGCTTCAGTAGCTGTGGTGCCCGGGCTTAGCTGCTCGTGGCATATGGGATCTTCCTGAACCAGGGATCGAACCCATGTCCCCTGCACTGGCACACAGATTCAGAACCACTGGACCAGCAGGGAAGCCCCAGGAGAGCTTACTCTAATCTACATGCCGTGCTTTTTGAACTCTTCCATGGTGCTCAAGGAATACGGCAACCCAGGAACGTGAGTCTAAGGGGTAGCAGTTCATGGGAGCATTTAGAAGGTCAGATGGTAAAACAGTTGTGGACAGAAGCTCAGGGTTAAGACACTCTGAGAACAACACCTCTTGTACGTCTCCCTAGTCTTTGATACAGAGGCACACAGGAACAATACCAGGACTGAGGCAAGCTATGATGGCAAGAACAAGACAATGAAGAGTCACCGCCTATCAAGAGCTCATGGGAGTACTTTTCTCCCTCTTCTGCCTTATCGCAGGACACTCTGGACACCGTTTTCAGCTTTCCGGGAGTATATGTCCACATATTCTGCGGTAAATGCCACTTTCCTATGCACTCCAGCAAGGGATCCAGAAGGAATCTGGGAGTGTGGGTGTGTGCCCTGTGGTGCCAAGATGGCCTTGTAGTTCTGCTTCTCCTGTCCAGGAAGAGCAGATTTACCACCTGGCCTTTCTTTTCTCTTGATTTTGAAGTGCCTGTAATCCTCTATGTGTCTACATATAGGGCAATTACAATTAAAAAAACACCAGATCGTCTTATAGGACTGTGACTCACAGACCCGTGACGTGATGACGGAGCACCACTGTTCCGAGCCAGGTCAGTGGAGGGTGTCTGAAGTCAGAACTCTGGGGGACATCCTCTAGAGTATGTGGGCCAGGCGAAAGAGAGCGGCGAAAAGCCAATGTCAGGGGCCTTGGGGTGGAACAGTGTTGACAACAAATCCCAGTAAAGCCTTTTGACTTTATACCCGTGTGCAGAGCAGTTTACATACGACCAGCTACAGACAAAGATTTATTCCCTACCCCAACCTAATCCTTTGACAATAGATAATAACAAAATGAGCTTTTTCTCTTCAGCTTTCAGGATGGTGCAGTTTCTAGATAAACTGGGGGTGGGGGGAGGTAATCTTGTTATTGTGTGTCATTTCTACTCTGGGTAAATAAATAAGCCCTGGGAAAGCACCTTGCGTCTGGGGCAGTCACAGAATCACACATCCTACTTTCTATTACTTCCCCTCTGCCCTTCAGGCAACTGATGACTCTGGTCATGGTGATTTTCTTTCCTAGGGAGTGTCTACTCAACTCATCTGTCACTCAAAACATTCAAGCTTGTTACCTTTCAGTAAGCACAGGTCTTACTTGTTTTACGTAAACCTCAAATATCTTATCAGCGAAACATATGCATTACAGCTTTAAAAATCTGAACCGGCGCCTCGTTGTAGAGGTGCTTAATAAATGCCCATATTTTCATTAAATCAGATGTTGGACCCAGGTGGCAGTGCAAGGGAGAGGCCTACATCGTGGACTTCCCGCCTCAGTAAGTCAGAGTCCAGCTCCACCCCTGCCGGCTGTGTGACCTTGAACAATGGTTAACGTTCTTCACACCGAAGACTTACAGGTAACGCGTCTCATTTCACAGGGTTGTAAGAGGTGTGTGAGGCAATATGTCATAGCTACAAAGTGCTTTAGCAGTTTCTGGTGCCTCAGAAGCACTCAATAAATGGGAGTTACCCCTTCTTCATTTTGTTATTTTCTGTGAGAAGCCATAACGAGATCAACAGAGAGGATCGCCTGACATGGAGTCATTAGAAAGGGAAGATTCCACTACAATATTGTAAAGTAATCAGCCTCCAATTAAAATAAATAAATTAATTTAAAAAAAAAAAAGAAAGGGAAGATGCCCTCGGAGGGCAAGTTCTAAGCCACGTGTCCGCTCAAGAGTCTAATGACAGACTCTTAACAAATTTAACAAATTCTGAAGGTAGGAAAAAAAATTAAAAATTACAAAATCTGGACTTCCTTGGTGGCCCAGTGGTTAAGAATCTGCCTTACAATGTTGGTCTCTGGTCAGGGAACTAAATCTTCCAAGTCTTGGGAAAACTAAGCCCCTGGGCTGCAAGTACTAAAGCTTGTGTGCAGAGAGTCCACGCGTAGCTAAAACCTGATGCAGCCAAATTAGAAAAAAAAAAAATTATATAGTCGCCTAGTGTGGCAGTTATAAGATATGAAAACACCTAGTGGTATCCTTTGTCTTTCACACACACCAGGCTTTTGTACAGATTTAGGATTCATGATCCTTAACATCATTTTCTGCCGCAGTGTACCACTGACCAAATTCCAACAGTGAACTTCTAGCACAAATGGGGCAGCAGATGGTCCTCTTAGCTTCCAAAGCCAGAGAAGCTGATATTTGGCGTGGCCGAGGCCACATCTGCACCCCTGGTCTGGCTAACAGGGGTCAGCAGGCTCACTCGCCTGATGAGTTGCAGCTGACACCCAGGCTGGGGCCCTGAGCCCCGCTACTGCACCCCACGGACATCATTTCCAGGGTTGCTATTCTGCTCACAGCACTCAGGGTCTGCCAAGGATAAAAACCGAGCCCCAGAAATAGAAAATGGGGACAGAGTTTCAGACTCGCTAGGCAAGAGCCAAGAAACATCTGAGTGCTGAGGCTCAAAATAAAGGCCCAAAAGACTCCAGCTAAAAGTTGAAACCTGTAGGAGAAATATTGGCTATTAACTAGACTTGAGGTCTGAGAGAAAACAGCAAAAATCTGTAAAGCAATTATCCTTCAATTAAAAAATAAATACATAAAAGAACTTTTTTTAAAGGTTGGGCGAACACAGTTTATCACAGTGAAGTCTCCTTAATGCACTGTGGTGACCTGAACGGGGAGGAAATCCAAAAGGGAGGAAATATATGTGCATGTGTGGCTGATTCATTCATTCATGTGTTGTGTCAGCACAGTAGAAACTAACACGTCAAGCAACTATACTCCAATAGAGATGAATTTTTTAAAAATAAATTAAAAAAGGCTTGGCAAGCCAACACTCTGTGGGTCAAACAATACACATCTGAAAGCTGGATCTCAAAGACTACCAGTTTATAATCCCTGATCCATGGTTCCAAGCTGAGTGCCAAAGAATTGATGCTTTTGAACTGTGGTGTTGGAGAAGACTCTTGAGAGTCCCTTGGACAGCAAGGAGATCCAACCAGTCCATCCTAAAGGAGATCAGTCCTGGGTGTTCATTGGAAGGACTGATGTTGAAGCTGAAACTCCAATATGTGGGCCACCTGATGTGAAGAACTGACTCATTTCAAAAGACCCTGATGCTGGGAAAGATTGAAGGTGGGAGGAAAAGGGGACGACAGAGGAGGAGATGGCTGGATGGCATCACCAACTCGATGGACATGAGCTTGAGTAAACTCCAGGAGTTGGTGATGAACAGGGAGGCCTGGCATGCTACAGTCCATGGGGTTGCAAAGAGTTGGACATGACTGAGCAACTGAACTGAAGGTTCCATTTGCAAGAGAGTGGTAGGAAAAAATAAAAGGGACAGAAAACAAGCTGGAGTCCTAGGAAGAATCCAAACAAACTTCAGTACTTAAATTGCATCAGCAAAGTCCTCAGACCCTTCCTCATTTAAAAAAAAAAAAGCCCTACCCAGAGAGAGGAGCACATGAGCAAGCATTGTGCACCAACCAGCTGGTCTGACCTTATAAACCCAGGGCCATGGATGCCAGCCCAAGAGCCTCACTAATGACGCAAGTCATCACCACTTAGGCTGAAGACAGGCAAGCACTTATTCCCTTGATGGATTCTTTAAGAGAAAGCAATGATCATGTAAGTCTGTGGTCAACTACAGATAGAAACACTAAGTTTAAGACTTCCAATCTCTGGCATAGTGAAGGTCTCAATTTTATTCTTCTAGAAGGAGAACTTTCTTAGGCTCTAGAGCATGCAGGCTTCAGTAGTTGCAGTGCACAGGCCTGACTGCCCCGTGGTGTGTGGAATCGTCCCAGACTAGGGATCAAACCTGTGTCCCCTGCATTGACAGGCAGATTCTTAACCACTGGACCACCAGGAAGTTTTAGGACTTTTTTTCAACTAAAAGGTTGATTAGGCACATATGTCTATGTGTTCCATAGAAAAGATTTTCAGCCAACCAAATCTGTGGGGTATTTAAGATACCATAAAAGTCCAGTCTATCACAAGAAGAAAGATGTGCCAATTCATTCTTCCAGAGCCTTCTAAGATTTTGCTAAAATAATGAACCAAGAACTTGGCATAGACAGACCATATACTTGGCATAACCAGAACCAGGCAAAGAAATAAGATGTGAATGTCCATGTATGGGCCATAGTTCTCCAAGACAGGCCTTATCAGTGAATAGTGAAAAGGTTTCTGGATAATTTAGAAAAGTTTTCCAGGTGACCCTGTAAACCACAACTGGACAGAAAACTCTCCCATCTCTTAGCACCATATTGGTAAATACACGTTTCTCTTCTTCCTTTCTGGAAGATGGCATTGCTAACTGCTCTAATTCTATTCTACTCCCTTTCTCATTGAACCCAAATGAAGCCTCAGAATTCAAGGTGGTGCTCTATGAAGTTATCACCAAAGAGCTGAAACTTGAGGTGAACCTACCTATACTTCGGTTACCCTCTAACATGAAAGCCAATGTAACATAAATGAAGAATATTAAGCCAACTTAAAGTAAGCTTCCCTGGTGGCTCAGATGGTAGAGAATCTGCCTGCAATGAAGGAGACCTTGGTTCAATTCCTGGGTTAGGAAGATCCCCTGGAGAAGGGAGCGGCAACCCACGCCATTATTCTTGTCTGGGAAATCCCAGGGACAGAGGAGCCTGGCAGCCTACAGTCCATGGTGTCACAAAGAGTTGGACATGACTGAGCGACTAACACTTTGACTAATGCAAATTAAGAATACTGGAAACAAAAGAAAATCCATGTAAATATGCTAAATAACTTTAGCTCTAGACCATGGAAGACAAAGGTAACATGAAATATAATCTGATATGAAATGCTTAGAAATCTTGGAGGATGCTTTAGATCAGAATTGGAATGAGATACCTGTCACTCCAGTTAATGAGTGTGCCAGGGTCTGTAATCAGAAACTTGGCCCAGATTGTATTTCTCTTCCCCCTGCTTTTTAGGAATGGCACTGGTATGATCTTCTAGACATTATAAACAGGCTGTGCATTTCTGATGGGGCAACTAATGGATCCCCAGTGTCTGGCACACAGTTGAGGCTCAACAAATTTAACACACTCTTAATTCTTAATTCTGATATTTTCTTAAGTACTACACAGATCTGCCCTGTGAATGCCTACATTTATTTCTGTCTTAAAATATTTGACGAGGGCACCAACCTGACTACAGTGAAAGTTACATGTCACAAAGAGGGGAACTAGGATCAGATGAGTAGGTGGTACTTCATTATGAAAAATTCTAAAAATACAGTCATTATGCAGTTGAGGGAAAAGGAACCATTAGAGTAGAGAGGAAGCCTTTAGCAGTTTGACTAGAAAGGTGACAAAATTTAAAATGTGCCTTCCTGAATCACTAGTAATCTACTGTTATTTTTATTCCAAGGACTAGAAATGACTCCGATCATTTTACTGTTTTCTCTGGGGATAAAATGTCCTTTCCGCTTGAAACTCTTCAATGGTTCTGTACCAACTTCAGAATCAAATTCAGACTTCTAAGCATTACATAAAAGTTGTCCTGATCTAGTCCATCTTCATCATCACCAACCTTGCCAAAGTTCTGTGGTTCTTCCAATAAACCATCCCTGGCATAAGCCTCACCTAGATTCTCCATCTGAATAACTACTACTCACATGAGAGGCACAGCTCGAGTATCACCTACTTTGGAAGCCTTTCCCAACATTCTTGCCCATTCCACTTCCACCCATAGCTTATTTCCTTCCCTCTGCTCCCATAGCTCCACATTCTGCTATTGTAGAATTTATCACACTGTGCTGAAATTGTCTGTCTATCCCCAGTAGACTGGGAGTTTCTCAAGTGGAAGACTTGGTCTTTTTCCTGTGTTTCCCAGTCTGTTCCAGTGCCTGGCACAAAGTCAGTATATATATTTTAGGAGGATGGGGAAGAATGGAGAGAAAGAAGGGCAAGGAAAATCAAAGTATATATCCTGATACCTCTAAGTCAAAGAGGACTGTAAGGCAAAAAGAAGGCTCTACATTCATTCTGCTTGACAATAAGTAAGGAGACAAGAATATGGAAAACTAAAGTATCACAGTTAAAAGCATCTGGTGGAACCACTGAATAGTTAGTTGTTTTCCCTAGTGTGCATGCTTAGGAAATGTGCTTATATTTTAAGGCTATAAATATGGAAAGTTCTGCACCCTAGAATGGCAGCTGTCATTAGTTTGTGTGTCTTGGCAGAACACTAACAGAAGCAGCAGCAAAAAAAAAATCCAATTGCAAATTCTAGCAAGATGCTCTAGGAGATTGCCTGATGAAGCTCAGCATCAACACCGCTTCCCACTCTGCAGCCTGCTAAGAGATGACTGCTCACCTCTTTATGACCATGTAGCCTGGACTGTCAGAAAAAACAGATTTTGAAACAATACCTCAAAGCTCTTATCCCCTGCACCCAGAGACCAAAAAAAAAAGAACAAGAATGAATCCCCAGCAGTGAAGCCTTTGACCATAGCTAGCAACTTCTGGCTGCTACCAACTATCCTGCAAGAATATAGATTGCAAGAGGAATGCCAAATAGCTTTTGAAGAAAGATTTTATGAAAGGCCCAAAGGCAGAACTACTATAAAGGACTCAATGAAACAGAACCTTGAAGAAGTCTAACACAGTTGACTGGCAACAATAGAAGCGTATCAGGAAAGCCACGAATTCCATGCAGCCCAGAAAAATGGAAGCAGTAGGTCCAGAAGCACGGATAGTGACAGACAATTCCAAGAGGTGCTAACCAACACACAAGCTCCAGGAGGACCAAGATGGCAAGTTCAGACAGGGGCTTTGCAGTTCACCTCTTATAATGTGAAGCCCATTCATTTGTATGAAGTACATATGGGCTTTAGGTAAGAGAGGTATGGCTTCCTGATGGACCCCCAACTTTCTAAAAAGGGGCTCTGCTGTCAGAAGCAATTATCAGCTGTTTCTTGCCTGTCCTGCTAAGCAGCTCTGCTACCAGCCTAATAAAGGCTCTAATCAGATGGCTTTTCAAAGTGGTCCAGAGGAGCCCCTCTGCAATCAGCAGAAGGGGTGAGCAGAGTATAAGAAAAATACGCCAGGCTGGCAGGTGCCTGTAACAGAATCATTTCCAACCTTGTGCAAATGGCAGCAAATAAGAGTTGGACTCAAACTGACAGTAATATAGACAGAAATGCTAGAACTCAAGTTGATTTTTTTAAAATCTAAACAGTTGTCTGTACCCTTTGTTAACATCAAAATAAAGAGTTGTGGAAAAAATGAGGCCAACCTCCTTTTGAGGGCACCCTTTCAAGGTCATGGCCCTTAGTCCCAGGATTTACACCTGTCACTTTACCTTTAGTACATCTGCAGAGACCCATATAACCACTAGATGTCCCTTACGCCACATAAAACCAACCTGAAATGAATTTCACTACCAGTCACACAAATCACATTTAAAGAAAGCTTTTCTAAGTCTTGGGTCTTAGGTATCAAAACTATAATTCCTATCACAACTCACTTCTCCTTATTTATATTTTGTCCATTTCTACGCATTTCAATAGTCTTTTATGATGAGATATTAAATTGCAAGCAGGTGATAGAGAACTATTATGAAGCAAAATTATTTTAAAGGTATAAATGATTAAGAAATAGGCAGAGAGGAATATTTCAGGAAAGGGAGATAGAGTGCCTAAAGTTACTCAAAGTTCATTATCACTTTTAGAAATCAAATAAGCTTCAATATAAATGGAGTAACCCACAAGTTCAGTTTAAATTCAGTCACCATACGTTGGGGTCTTATATTCAATGAAACTAGTATGGAAAATAATTTTAATTTCACCTGTCAAGCTTGATCAATTAAGAGAGGCTGCCTGGGACACAAAATGGGAAAGATTATTGGGCTGTGACCCATGAGCAATGTCTAATATGGTTGTAAAAATCGGGAATGGTGACTCCCATGATGCTGCATTTGCAGAACCTGAATTAACCCCCTAGCTCGAAGCCTCCCAGACTCAGAATGACTGTGGGCCATGGCAACAATGATGATGGTAGGAGCAGAAGTACCAAAAGAAGCAACAGCTAACCTTAATGGAAGGCCTTTCGTGGGACACATTTTGTTCTCAGTATTCTACATAAAATAATTTAATCTTCATATGGCAAATATCCCAACCAAGATAGAACACTACTTTTGAGAGTAAAAGAGGGCAATAAATCATCCGGACAACAGGTAACCCAGAACGTTCCAAGTCTACCTGTGGTGGATGGCCGCCCTGTTGGATCCTCGTGAGAACCTGAGGGATGAGAGGTAGCATAACTAGGGTACTGGACTGCACCCCACAGGCCGGGAAGCCTTGGAGCTGCCCAGCTTCCAGGCTGAAGACAGAGCCCAGAGACAGCTACAGAAACACCACTTTATTAGACAGAGAATCTTATACATCTGCAGCAAGAGGTCCTGGAGCAAATCCCACTGTGCATGGGAGACAGCAGGCAGGACATGGCAGCCACCTTCCCTATTCAGGGGAGGAGGCTGGGGAATTGACACCAGGCTGGCTCATCAATTACCAGGGAAACCAGGGCTGGGGCAGGGGGCAAGGACACAGTTCCTGATTAAGCCCTATAATTAAGAGGATGGAATAGCCATGTGAGTGAATCAGGGACTGGTCGAGCAAAAGATCTATGAGGAGCAACCATCTTGAGTTGCCTGACCACACACTCCATGCCTACGTACCCTTCAGGACCCTGACAATCTTGGTCACCCCTCTTCTGCAGTACCCCTGGGGTCAGGTATGTTGAGCTGCGCTGTAACAAAAGACCACAAGCGCAAGACAATAACAGCCGCTGAAGAGGAAGCCAGGTACTTATTGGGTCAATTTTTCATGCGAGTCCAGAAGAGGAAAACAACAGCATCTCACTGCAGACCCAGCCATCACGAGGCTGGGTGATGCATTTCACAGTGGGGCCACCGTTGTCACCCAGCCCGCAAAGATAACCTCGGCTCAGACCAGGGATGAAATGGAAGTTTAACAGGCAAATGGAAGTTAATGGTGTTTAACAGGCACAAACAGGGAAGATGATGATCATTAAGCAAAATACAAGCCATGGCAGCACTCTGAGGTCTCCAGCCTGGCCGGCACCCTCAGTCCCCACAGCTGATGCCAAGCACCAGAGAGGCGGATTAACAGGGGACCACAGGGTTAATATGATGGTGCCTAACTCCAGTAGAGGGCCCGGGCTAATCATCTTAATGGTCTTCAGTGGGGCAGGTAGAAGACAGGTGAAATCTAAGTTCTCTCCTACTCCTGTTCCCCATGGGGTGCAAACCCACACCACCAGGGACGTATCCTCCTGTCCCACAGCTTTTCATAATGTGATCCCTCCGGGTGGGTCCTGTGGCAAGGGCAAACCTGAGTCACTGTCCTGACCGATAGTTGGCAGGGGTCCCTCCACAGTTAACGGCTGAACTCACATGGTGTTGACTAGTTGCCTCTGTGGGTTAACACAGCACGGTACCGGGATGACTGCTCCTGGGATGTTCAGTTATAGCAAGTAGGGCTCCAGTCAGCCCCCTGGTCCTCGTGTTAAGAGAGTGGGTTTCCCATCTCAACTGTTAAAGTAGTTTGTTCATCCTTTCAATTAGCCAGAGATCAGTGGGGCTGTGGACAGGTGAAAATGCCAGCATACATGATTTTTATCAGCCCATTCCTGAACTTCATGGCTGGTAAAGTGGATTCCAGGTTGCTACCCAACGTCCATGGGGGTTCTTATATCATACACAGCTGTTTCAGACCCTGAATAGTGATTTCTCTGCATTACTGGATGACCCAGGTAGACCATTTGTAAGGTCTTCCACCTGCTGTAATGCTCTGTAGATGATGGGGCTGGTGCCCCAAGTATGGCAGCTCTGCCCGCATCCATATCTGCCCCAGAGGCCCAGGGATACTCTTACTACTTTGCTGTTGCCACAGGCCCCAAGCAAGCCCTTCTGGGTAACTGGCCATGTCCAATTCACAAGTCTGTCCCCCCAGGTAATATCCCTACAGCCTATGTCCATAACTGTTGAGGGGTCAGATAATACCTAAGTACTGGACTGATAACCTCAGTCCTTGAGATTCTGTCTGTGTTCACCAGCCTCCCCTGTGCAGTCAGATGAGCCAGGAACTTGGGGCTGCTACTTTTCAACTGGAAAGAGACTCTGAGGTTTAACAGGATGCCACCAATATAAGGGAAGAGAAAGACGTCTCCCGTGGTGGTCAGCTGCCACAGGGCCCCTCAGGCTGGTGGACGGCCACCTCGGGATTACCCCTGCCATTTCCCATTCCCGTCCTTATCTCTTGACAACACAACATTCACAGGCATTCCCTCAGCCTCCTGAAGCGCTCTTCACTTGTTGGGCGGCACCCCACAGGCCATCAAGCCTTGCAGCTGCCCAGCCTGGGGACCAAAGAAAGAGCCCAGAGATACCAAGGGTTTATTGGACAGGGCTGGGTCTTACCTGTGTACAGAAAGGTTCCTGGAGCGACTCACTCACTGTGTGCAGGAGGCAGAACATGGCAGCCACCTTCCCTACTCAGGGGAGGAGAGCGCTGCCATTTATAGGGGGAAGTGACGTCAGGTTGGCGCGTCAGCGTTACCAGGGAAACCAGCCTGGGGCAGGGCCAAGCCTGCAGGCAGTTACTATCATTAAGAGGGCTGGAGAGTTCTGTGAGTGAAACAGGGCCGGGTCAAGCAGGAGATGTTCAGAACACAAGAGAATGGCCATCTTGAGTGGCCTGACCATACATAGAGTTAAGAAACATTTGCTGAAGTCAAACCATATGGGTCCAAACATTTGCTTTGCGCCTGTGCTTGCATAACCTGGACAGGTTACTGAGCCTCTGTGTACCTCAGCTTCCTCATCGTTGAATTGGGACGATGATAAAAATAGTATGATTATCTTATACGATTGTTGTGAAGACTAGAAGATTAAGTACATGTAGGGGGTTTAGACCAGCTCTTGGTAAATATAAGTGTTGGCTACTATTGTCTTCAGTTTACAGAAGAGAAAAGGAGAATCAGAGATTTTAATATCTAAGGTCACAGAGCTATTACATACTAGAGCCAGAATCAAATGCAAGTCTGGCTTCAGAAACTCTGCTCAGTAACTATGACTACCCTGCCTCTACACAACAGAAGAAAACAATGTTTCCATAAGATCTCTCATATAAGCCAGCTTCTCCAACTAGCTGGACCACAAGAGAGTCGCTAGAAATGGGAGGCTCTCCTGCCTGAGGTTTAGGTTAGCAGGTTATGGGCAAGTAGCTGCATTGAATGAAGCATGCTCAAGGCCCCCATT
This sequence comes from Cervus elaphus, assembly GCF_910594005.1. Lineage (NCBI taxonomy): Eukaryota > Metazoa > Chordata > Mammalia > Artiodactyla > Cervidae > Cervus > Cervus elaphus. Next base: position 12,922,307 of record NC_057826.1, read on the forward strand.
AGAGCCCTGTGGAAGATTTCTCCTGGGGTCCATGCCCTCCCCAGGCTGTTTGTGAGAGGAGGAAAGGAAGTGTGCAGGAGCTAGAGTGAGTCTGTTTCCCAAACATAACTGCTGAAGTTTGCTAATGCAAAACTTAGTGAAGACCCTGCTCTGACTGGGTATGAGGAAACATGTCAGAGCTCCTCTCTCTTGACCCGGCCTGAATCCCCCTCCCAGTGACCACCTACATCCTCTGTGACCCTCCTCATGAGAAAGATGACAAAAGCAACTGCTGGACACAGAAGAGCAAGTGCCAGGCTAGCCAAGCACATCTGTTCCCCCAGAACTAGACCGCGAATCCACCCAAAACGGGGCTAGGTCATAGGACCGGGCTGCCACTGCTGACATGCCCAGGCCTCCAGCCAGCTCTTTGAGTACTTACTCAGCCCCTCAGTGAGTATTAATTGTTTATTTTCATAATGAGAATCAGGAACGTTACCCTAGCCACCTGTCCAGTGACATCAGACTGACCTAAATTAGCCCCTTCCTGACAGGATTCCCTGGCTTCCTTCATGTGGGCCCTCAGTTTGGAAGCTGTTTACTCGTGAGAGATGTCTGTAAGCAAACCAAGATCCTAGAAGAATAAGCACTTGGAGTTTGCAAAGGGGGGGAAATGCCTGTCTCTGTAGAAGGATGAAAATTGTTTTTTCTCCAAGATAACAGGTCCTATTTGCTAAAAACCTATAAAATACTACTTTATTGTGAAAGTGAAGATGCTCAGTTTTGTCCGCCTCTTTGCGACCCCACGGACTGTAGCCTGCACCGGGCTTCTCCATCCATGGGATTTTCCAGGCAAGAGTACCAGAATGGGTTCCCATTTCCTTCCTTCCCCTTATTAGAAGAGGGTCTTTGCAACTATGATTAAGGCTCTTGACATGAGATGATTCTGTACTATGCTGGTGGGCCCTTAAATACAATCACCTGTATCCTAGTAAGAAGAAGAGGGAGATTAGACATACAGAGAGAAGACGATGTAAAGGTCTACATGCAGCCAGAGGTCAAGGAGCATCAGCAGCTATGAGAAACTGGAAGAGGAGCAGGTTCTGCCCAGCAGCTTCCGGGGCGGGGTCGTGGGAGGGGCTTGCTGACCTCTTGAATTCTGCCCCGTGAAACTGATCTTTGAACTTCTGACCTCCAAAACTACAAGAGCGTAAACTGCTGCTGCTGTTTTAAGCCACTGGTTCATGATCCTTTGTTACAGCAGCCACAGGAAACATACACACTCCCTCTTCTCATTCCCCAGCCCCTGTCAGAGTCTGAATTGCAATTCTCCCCTCAGGGCAAGGTCTACCTGCTTTGAGGCTTGCCACACACAGATTCCTCAGGTTTGTTTTTGGTTTGGATCTTTTTTTTTTTTTAATTTCAGGATAATTGCTTTACAATATTGTGTTGGTTTCTGCCACACAATAATGCGAATCAGCCATGAGTCAATATACATCCCGTCCCTCTGAAGCCTCCTTGCCAATGTCTCTGTCCATCCCTCCCTACAGTTCAGTTCATTTCAGTCACTCAGTCGTGTCCCTCTTTGCGACCCCATGGATTGCAGCATGCCAGGCTTCCCTTTCCATCACCAATTCCCAGGGCTGGCTCAAACTCATGTCCATCGAGTCGGTGATGCCATCCAACCATCTCAGACTCTGTGGTCTCCTTCTCCTCCTGCCCTCAATCTTTCCTAACATCAAGGTCTTTTCCAATGAGTCAGTTCTTCGCATCAGGTGGCCAAAGTATTGGAGCTTCAGCATCAGTCCTTCCAATGAATATTGAGGACTGATCTCCTTCAGGATGGACTGGTTGGATCTCCTTGCAGTCCACGGGACTCTCAAGAGTCTTCTCCAACAACACAGTTCAAAAGCATCAATGCTTCGGTGGTGTATATACGTCAATGCTACTCTCTCGATTCATCCCACCCTCTCCTTTCCCTGCCGTGTCCACAAGAACAGCCTCTACATCTGCATCTCTATTCCTGCTCTGCAAACAGGTTTGCCGGTACTATTTTTCTAGATTCCATATACATATGTATTAACATACAATATTTGTTTTTCTCTCTCTGATTTACTTTGTATAACAGGTTTGACAAGGAAAAACCAAATAACAATGGAAATCTGTGCAGGGCTATCCACACGAGTACTTGGGTCCTAGGATGCATGTCTCTGAAGTCTAAACGACCAGCTGGACTTAGCTATCAGGTGTTTGATCGCACAGTTCAGTCAAGTACGTGCTTATATGATAAGAGAGGATGCTTGATTCTCATAACCCACCAAAGTCAGAGTTCAAAGCAAAAATGAAACACAAGAATTAAAGCATGGATTATGTGCGATTCAGTGTGCTATAAGCTATCTAATTTTTACAACACAATCTCTTTCCTGAAGAATTCACTATGTTTGGGGGAAGACAGGCATGCGTATTGTTATTCAGTCACTGAGCATTTATTGAGCAACTACTATAAAGGACCATGCTGGGAAATGTGGAGTGTCTGAAGAAGAAAGAGGCACTGACTCGTCCCTCAAAGATTTTACTCTATCGAAGGAAACAGATACACACACATTTACTCAGTTATTCACATGCTCATTATCTATTCATTCAGTGTCATGCTCCATGGAAACACAAGGATGAAGGAAATACAGCAAAGAAGTCCTCTGTGAGAAGGAGAAACAGAAAAGGTAGCAATGTGCATGACAAAGGGTTTTTTGAAAAGTATTCCTATTGTGTGTTAGTCACTCAGTTGTGTCTGACTCTTTGTGACCCCATGGACTGTAGCCCACCAGGATCCTCTGTCCATGGGATCCTCCAGGCAAGAATACTGGAGTGGGTTGCCATTCCCTTCTCCAGGGGATCTTCCTGACCCAGGGATCAAACCCAGGTCCTCTGCACTGCAGGCAGATTCTTTACCATCTGAGCCACCTGGGAAGTCTTAAAAGTATTCACACTCACCATGAAAGTAAGGATGAGTCCTAATTCAACCTGTGAGTAGGAGGAAGGGTCAGTCTAAGGTGAGGCTTGATATATGGCTTACATCAGCCAGAAGAAAGAGGAAAGTAAGAGAAACAACATGGAGAAAGAGAGACAAGAGTGAAAAATCTTGATGTATTCACAGAATGGAGAGTGATCAGTATGGCTGAATTACAGAGAGTTGTGGGAGGGGTGGAGGTAGAGAAGAAGAACTGCTTTATTAAGACCCCAGAAAACCTCCTGCAAAGTTTGAACTTGGTCTTAAAGGCAGTGGGGAATCACTCAGGTGGGAGAGTGATGAGATCAGATTGGCATTACATAAAAGATTGCTCTGATGGCCACAGGAATGAATTAAAAAGCAGAAAAACAATTTGAAAATCTACAGCAGTATGACATACATAAGATCAGAAGTATAAAAGGTACACTGAATAGAATGATTATGGCTTGGTGATGATGTATGTGTCAGGGAAGAGAATTGCATCAAGAAAATGAAAAAGAGATAATCAAGCTGATAAAATAAGTTCATGCCAAATCACAGTCTTAAAAACCAGGTTAAGCACTGAGGATCCACAGCAGGAAAGGCATAATCAGAAACAAGTTCTGTGCAGATCAACACGGCAACTGTGTGCAGCATATTAAAAAAAAAAGTCCAAAAAGTAGAAAGTAATGTCCAGGTCTAGAGAGGTAAACACAAAAATAAGAGGGAAAGCTTCCAGAAAATTTTCAAAAATAAAGCCGAGAGGGCTTGATGACTTGTTGGAAGACAGGGGAAGGCTTTACTGGACTGTTCTGTTAAGGCATCCACTTGTCTCCATCTAATACTGATAATGAAGGGTACATACTAGGTGCCAAGCATGGTGATAAGTGCTTTATATTTAGAATTCCCTGTAATAATCACACCATTTCTATGGGGTAACATCATTATCCCACTTTATGGATGAGAAAACTGAGACTTGGAGATTTAATGACTCACCCAGGCTCACAAATCTTTCAAGTGGCAAAACTAGGATTTGAACTCAAGTCCATCTGACTCCCAAATGAATTCTCAAAACCATTAAGTTCCATGGTTGACTCCTATATTCCAATTACTTTGGAAGAAACAGCTTAGAAACGTTCTTTATTCAACCACAATGGCATTACTATTTCTCAGAAAATCATTGCCATCTAGGGACTTCTCTGATCATACACAAAACCTCAACAAAGACTTGTCTGTTGCTACATACTTAAATCAGTGTATCACTCCATCACAAAAACCTCTTGAAATTCAAATCAGTAACTGGAAAGCTTAGTACCATCTAATCAGGATAAACTAGAATGGTCAAAGAAATAAGAAACAGGCATGGATCCTAGGGAATACATGGTATTTGGGGGACTTTTCTATTACCAAAGGTCTAATAGATATCCTGAGAGAAGCTAAGACTTGGGAAAAAACCTACCCACTTCTACCTATGACTCTTTAGAGATTATTTTTGGACTAGCAAGGAAGTAACCACTATCAGGTGTTTCTTTAAAAGCTTCCTAAGGGCATCCTGGCACTAAAAAAGGATGTTTCTACCTGTCAACAAAGCAGATAGTACAAAATTAAATTTATGGTTGCAGAGTTTACCAAAGACCTTTCCTGGAACTTCCATAGCACTGACCACATGTTCACTATTTTCCCATTTCTAATAGACCATTTAACTGACCATGCCCTTTTCTATCTTTTCTTTCATCCCAAAGGTAGAAAATGTTTATTTTCCCGCCTGACATAATTTTTTTATGAAATAGTATTTATTCTGGTTCTGATTATGACAATGAAATATTAGAAGCAAATATGTGACAATATAAGACTGGTTTAAGATCTTGATTCAAATATATTATGAAATATTGCAAGCCATTAAAGTATTTTAAATATATATGCATTAACATAAAAGCTATTTATGATACTTGGAGTGAAAATAGAATGTAGAAAAAGGACTATGAAGTCTATGAGCTAAATACTGTTTAAAACATGAATTTAGATATTTGCATTTATATGTATACTTATTGCTGTTCAGTTGCTCAGTCATGTCAGACTCTTTGCAACTCCATGGACTGCAGTATGCCAGGCCTCCCTACCTTCACCATCCCCCAACGCTTGCTTAAACTCATGTCCATTGAGTCAGTGATGCCATCCAATGATCTTATCCTCTATCGTCCCCTTCTCCTCCTGTCTTCAAACTTTCCTAGCATCACAGTCTTTTCAAATGAGTCAGTTCTTTGCATCAGGTGGCCAAAGGATTGGAGTTTCAGCTTCAAGATCAGTTCTTCCAATGAATATTCAGGACTGATTTCCTTTAGGATGGACTGGTTGGATCTCCTTGCAGTCTAAGGGACTCTCAAGAGTCTTCTCCAACACCACAGTTCAAAAGCATCAACTCTTTGGCACCTAGCCTTCCTTATGGTCCAACTCTAACATGCATACATGACTACTGGAAAAACCATAGCTTTGACTAGATGGACCTTTGTCAGCAAAGTAATGTCTCTGCTTTTTAATATGCTGTCTAGGTTTGTCATAGCTTTCCTTCCAAGGAGCAAGCGTCTTTTAATTTCATGGCTGCAATCACCATATGCAGTGATTTTGGAGCCCAAGAATATAAAGTCTGACACTGTTTCCATTGTTTGCCCATCTATTTGCCATGCAGTGATGGGACTGGATGCCATGACCTTCATTTTCGGAATGTTAAGTTTTAAGCCAGCTTTTTCACTCTCCTCTTTCACTTTCATCAAGAGGCTTTTTAGTTCCTCTTCACTTTCCAGCAACAAGGGTGGTGTCATCTACATATCTGAGGTTATTGATATTTCTCCCGGCAATCTTGATTCCAGCTTGTGCTTCATCCAGCCTAGCACTTTGCATGACGTACTCTGCATATAAGTTAAATAAGCAGGGGTACAATATACAGCCTTGATGTGCTCCTTTTCCTATTTGGAACCAGTCTGTTGTTCCATGTCCAGTTCTAACTGTTGCTTCTTGACCTGCATACAGATTTCTCAACAGGCAGGTCAGGTGGTCTGGTATCCCCATCTCTTGAAGAATTTTCCACAGTTCACTGTGATCCACACAGTCAAGGGCTTTAGCCTAGTCAATAAAGCAGAAGTAGGTGTTTATCCGGAATTCTCTTGCTTTTTCTATGATCCAGTGGATGTTGGCAATTTGATCTCTGGTTCCTCCACCTTTTCGAAAACCAGATTGAACATCTGGAAGTTCTCAGTTCACATACTGTTGCAGCCCCACTTGGAGAATTTTGAGCAGTACTTTGCTAGCGTGTGAGATGAGTATAATTGCGTGGTAGTTTGAACAATTTTTGACATTGCCTTTCTTTGGGTTTAGAATGAAAACTGATCTTTTCCAGTCCTGTGGCCACTGCTGAGTTTTCCAAATTTGCTGGCATATAGATTGCAGCACTTTCACAGCATCATCTTTTAGGATTAGAAAAAGCTCAGCTGGAACTCCATCACCTCCACTAGCTTTGTTCATAGTGATGCTTCCTAAGGCCCACTTGACTTCACACTCCAGAATATCTGGCTGTAGGTGAGAGATCACACCATCGTGGTCATCTGAGTCATTAAGACCTTTTTTGTGTAGCTCTTCTGTGTATTCTATATGCATAGTAGACATCTGGAACTTTACAGTAGTTAATGTTAAAATATTAACTGACTACTGCTAGGTGCTAGAAATGTTTTATTATGAAATACTGCAAACACACAAATTTATGGGAAATAAAATAACAAAAACTTCTGTACTTAACACTTCCACCTGACATAATTTTGACCAACTACTGTATTTATGACAATCCAAGGATTGAGAAAGACATGAGAATGGCATCTTTCTCCCTGGTCTGCTAAAGGGATGACCTGGAGAAAATGCTGATGCCAGGGACTATTGCACCAAGACGATCATTCGGACCTATCTAGGGCTCTCTTACTCTTGTTTCAACTATGAAGGTACAGAAAAGGTGAAAAGTCAACAGAAAACTAGAATGGCCCCAGATCCAGCACAAAGAAAAGGCAAGACATCAACTTGAATCCTATCAGAAAACCAAAATCTACTGCTTGACACCTTACAGTGAGCACAGAAAGTAACAAGTGGCAGCTGAATAAGTCAAAACACTTAGCTTTTATCTCTTTGGTTTCTACCACTATCCACTTGACTGTATGGCTAGAGGACACAGTTCCAAGAAAAATCAATAACAGGTATTTCACTTAACTATGGATGAAAGAAGAGAGAATTTTTACCACCTTGTCGTCGCAGCATTCAAAATACTATGCTTTAACTTAGTAGCTTTCTAAGAGAAATCATTTTTAACTTATGATTAAATCATTCTTAATGAAAAGAGCAAGATTACTAATGTCCAATTAACTAAATTTAAATAGGCTCAGAACAGTCAATATCTGTGAAACAGCTATTTCTTGTCTATAACTTCCTTTTCAAAATTCTCTTTTCCAGGGTTTCCTGACTGCACACTTCCCAAGTAACTCTTTGATGACACGCTTTCTTCCTGTCATAAGCATCTTTTCCAAATTGCTTAAAAAGAGGCTTTCCCTAAGCATCTGATGAGGCTCTCTTTCCCTTTCTTCATGATGCTCTCTCAACTGGTAATCTCCACCACTCACAGATATTTATCTCTAGACCAAACAGTTTCCAAAGCCCCACAACCCTAATTGAATTGTCCACTGGAACAATCATTCACCTAAGATTCTCTGAAGAACTTTAGAATCAACCTGCTTAAAAACAAACTCAGATTCCTCATCTCAGGTCCCCTACATCTGCTAATAGTCACCCCAAGTTCAAATGTTTGAAGATATATCTGATGACCCCGCCTCACGGTACCTAGTATTAATTTGTTGCCAAGTCCATTTGGTTCCATATCCGACAAGTTTTTCACATTCATTTTCTCTACTCCATTCCACTGGTCCTGTTCAGGCTTCCATTTTCTTCAATCATCCAGTAAACCATCATAGAGAACTTACTAAATGTTAGGCTTTAGGTAGGGTCCCTGACTTTAAGGAACTTCTTACTAGAAGTGTTACACATGTAAACATATATATGTGCAGCTATGCTAGAAGAGGAATATGTATGGATGCAGTAGATTCTCAAGGCTGAATGGTCAGTTCGGCTCTGGAGGAATAGAGCCTGGATTAAGTCTCACATGGGCTGGTATGATATAGATTCCTAATGAGCCCCAATCCCAACTCCAATGTCTCCTCCTCCAGTCTGTTCCTCACACTGCTGTCCTACACTTGGTCTGTGATCCACAGCATGACAACAATCTATAAGAGAATGAACAGCTGAACTAAGACAGTGGCAAGAGGTAAGATGGAGATGAGTCTAGTCAACATGGCTTAGGGACAGAAGACTCTTGGAGGAGTGTTTAAGGAAAGGGAAAACAATGATGACTTTCAGGCCTCTGGCTTGGGTAGTTAGGTAGATATCAAGTCACTGATAGAACAAATTCAACAGGAGGAGTATGAAGTTCTAGGGGAAAAGGAAGGAGAGAGAAAACAGGGAGGGAGGAGGAGATGGTTAGACCAAGAAGCCCAACAAACCACCAGAACTGAAAATGAACCAAATTATACTCCAGAGAAGGCATGTCATAAAGCCACGTTTTCCCTTGCTTGAAGAAGGAGACAAGTCACTTTGACTCCATTTGATATTAAGATATGTAGTCAACACTTTACTCTGCATTTACATTCCAGGACGATTACATATGATTCTTATAGCATACTCCGGGAGATAGTGAAGGACAGGGAAGTCTACTGTGCTGCAGTTCATGGGGTCGCAAAGAGCTGGACATGACTAAGTGACTGAACAAGAACCTGAACATGGGAAAAAACTGCTGCAAAGTACTCTAGCGACACGAGATGCTGGAGGCCTTCATCTCCTGTCCTCCCTTCTGAGCACTTCTTTTCCTTCCTGATTCTCCGTTATTTCTCCTAGGAAACTGAACTGAAAGAACTCAGGACAGGAATCAAGTTCACCTTCGAAATAAGCACTCAGTAAGTGCTCAACATATAATCAAGAGTGCTGTCAATATACCCTGCTATTCTAAAATGCATGCCTCTCAGTAGTTCTAGCCCAATTATTAAAATACCAAAACAATTACTTTAATGAGGTTTTAATGGTGATGATAATTATTTTGATAATGATGATAGTGGCAAGTGATGATGGTGAAGATGGAAGAGAAAGAGGAGAAGAAAAGACAGTGATGAGTATGGCACTAACGACATAATTTAAGTCAACTTCATTAGAGAAATTTAAGGACAATGAGAGGAAACAACAGCAGAAAGAGTAGCATCAATTCCATGTATTTGATACACACACACAAAAAAAACATTTTCCTAAGTGTTCCACAGTTCTTTGTGTTGTTTAGTCACTAAGTCACATCCTACTCTTTGTGACCCCATGGACTGTAGCCCTTCCAGGCTTCCCTATCCATGGGATTTCCCAGGCAAGAATACTCGAGTGGGTTGTCATTGCCTACTCAGGGGATCTTCCTGACACAGGGATCGAACCCACGTCTCCTGCATTGGAAGCAGATTGTTTACCACTGAGCTACCAGGGAAGCCCTCCACAGTTCTTAGCTATATATTTAAACAACTGTAATAGTGTCTACAGAGAATTTGGCATCAAAGTATAGAGTGTGGACTACATATTTATGAGACCATAGAACTTGAAGAAAAATCTCTTGAAAAGGTATTGAAACTCCCTTTCTTTGATATCTATGACACATAATCTAGACAACCTATTTTCTCCCATTTCATAACTAGCTACTGTTTCTTCTCCTGATTTTATTAACTTATATGCAGAGAACATCATGAGAAATGCTGAGCTGGAAGAAGCACAAGCTGGAATCAAGATTGCCAGGAAAAATATCAATAACCTCAGATATGCAGATGACACCATCCTTATGGCAGAAACTGAAGAAGAACTAAAGAGCCTCTTAATGAAAGTGAAAGAAGAGAGTGAAAAAGTTGGCTTGAAACTCAACATTCAGAGGAATCAACCTGCCTGACTTCAGGCTCTACTACAAAGCCACAGTCATCAAGACAGCGTGGTACTGGCACAAAGACAGAAATATAGATCAATGGAATAAAATAGAAAGCCCAGAGATAAATCCACGCACCTATGGACACCTTATCTTAGACAAAGGAGGCAAGAATATACAATGGAAAAAAGACAACCTCTTTAACAAGTGGTGCTGGGGAAACTGGTCAACCACTTGAAAAAGAATTAAACTAGAACACTTTCTAACACAATACACAAAAATAAACTCAGAATGGATTAAAGATCTAAATGTAAGACCAGAAACTATAAAACTCCTAGAGGAGAATATAGGCAAAACACTCTCTGTCATAAATCACAGCAAGATCCTCTATGACCCACCTCCCAGAATATTGGAAATAAAAGCAAAAATAAACAAATGGGACCTAATTAAACTTAAAAGATTTTGCACAACAAAGGAAACTATAAGCAAGATTTTCACCTTCAGACAGCCTTCAGACGGCCTTCAGAATGGGAGAAAATAATAGCAAATGAAGAAGCAGACAAAGGATTAATCTCAAAAATATACAAGCAACTCCTGCAGCTCAATTCCAGAAAAATAAATGACCCAATCAAAAAATGGGCCAAAGAACTAAACAGACATTTCTCCAAAGAAGACACACAGATGGCTAGCAAACACATGAAAAGATGCTCCACATCACTCATAATCAGAGAAATGCAAATCAAAACCACAATGAGGTATCACTACACACCAGTCAGAATGGCTGCTATCCAAAAGTCTACAAGCAATAAATGCTGGAGAGGGTGTGGAGAAAAGGGAACCCTCTTACACTGTTGGTGGGAATGCAAACTAGTACATCCACTATGGAGAACAGTGTGGAGATTCCTTAAAAAACTGGAAACAGAACTGCCATATGACCCAGCAATCCCACTCCTGGGCATACACACCGAGGAAACCAGATCTGAAAGAGACACGTGCACCCCAGTGTTCATCGCAGCACTGTTTATAATTAGCCAGGACATGGAAGCAACCTAGATGCCCATCAGCAGATGAATGGATAAGAAAGCTGTGGTACATATACACCATGGAATATTACTCAGCCATTAAAAAGAATTCATTTGAATCATTTCTAATGAGATGGATGAAACTGGAGCCCATTATACAGAGTGAAGTAAGCCAGAAAGATAAACACCAATACAGTATACTAATGCATATATATGGAATTTAAAAAGATGGAAACGATAACCCTATATGCAGGACAGAAAAAGAGACACAGATGTATAGAACAGACTTTTGGCTCTGTGGGAGCAGGCGAGGGTAGGATGATCTGAGAGAATAGCATTGAAACATGTATATTATCAAGTGTGAAACAGATCACCAGCCCAGGTTGGATGCATGAGACAAGTGCTCAGGGCTGGTGCACTGGGAAGACCCAGAGGGATGGGATGGAGAGGGAGGTGGGAGGGGGGATCAGGATGAGGAACACGTGTAAATCCATGGCTGATTCATGTCAATGTATGGCAAAAACCACTACAATATTGTAAAGTAATTAGCCCCCAACTAATAAAAATAAATGAAGAAAAAAAATTTTTAAAGCAAATTAACTTTTATATAATAGATAATAGCATAGTATCCATAGCCTTATCTACACAGAAAGTGCCACCATCCATATGTTTTGGTAATAAATAAATTAATGATGTTAAGTTATCCCTATCATGGCTAAGTACTATGCCAGTTGTCCTGTGGTAGAGATAGATAATAAGATAAAGTGCCTGCCTTAAAAAATTACTTAATAATGTATTTGAAACTATCAGTCACCACCAAGAACCATAGAGGTATGGAAAAAAAATAAAAAAAATAAAGCTCAACATTCAGAAAACTAAGATCATGGCATCCGGTCCCATCACTTCATGGCAAATAGATGGGGAAACAGTGGCTGACTTTATTTTTGGGGGCTCCATAATCACTGAAGATGGTGACTGCAGCCATGAAATTAAAAGACACTTACTCCTTGGAAGGAAAGTCATGACCAACCTAGAGAGCATATTAAAAAGCAGAGACATTGCTTTGTCAACAAAGGTCCGTCTAGTCAAGGCTATGGTTTTTCCAGTAGTCATGCATGGATGTGAGAGTTGGACTATAAATAAAGCTGAGTGCTGAAGAATTGATGCTCTTGACCTGTGATGTTGGAGAAGACTCTTGAGAGTCCCTTAGACTGCAAGGAGATCCAACCAGTCCATCCTAAAGGAAAACAGTCCTGGGTGTTCATTGGAAGAACTGATGCTGAAGCTGAAACTCCAATATTTTGGCCATCTGATGCAAAGAGCTGACTCATTTGGAAAGACCCTGATGCTGGGAAAGACTGAGGGCGGGAGAAGGGGACGACAGAGGATGAGATGGTTGTATAGCATCATCGACTCAATGGACATGAGTTTGGGTGGACTCCAAGCGTTGGTGATGGACAGGGAGGCCTGGCGTGCTGTGGTTCATGGGGTCGCAAAGAGTCAGACACGACTGAGCGACTGAACTGAACTGAACTGAATTTTATTAATGCATGTTCCCCAAGGCACAACCTTCATCTCACCACTCTTTATTCTCTACACATTTTCTATCACAACTCATCTACATTCCCAGTTTTACCTCCTCCCTAGAGAGAGGGCTTCTAAATATTTATGCCAGCTCTGATTCCTCTCTACGTTCAGATTCTTGTCTCCAACTAATATCTGAGGATTTTTCATCCAGCTGTGTTTCTTTTAGGTCAAAGCATTTCAAGAGACAAAATCATCCTCTTGTCTACACATCTTCTCCCCCTCCTAACCCTCTAGCTTCTTGATGCCCTGTCCCTCCTCACTACAGGCCCCATGTAACCTCTCTGATTAGAGAAAAACTCTTCCAAAAGTTGTCTGTTCCTACTTTCATCAATCCCACACTTACTAGTCTCTCCTCAACCCTCTTCAAATTAGTCTCTTGCCCACGGCACACCCCGGGAGTGGGCAATACCTTGCCAGAACCAATGATTCACTCTCATGCCCCTTGACCTCTCAGCATTCTTCTTGCAAGATATGCGTCTCAAGTTCTTTTAAGATTCCGTACTCATGTGTCTCTATCTACCTAAATAACCTCTCTGTTTCTTTTGTTGGTTCCTCCGCTGTAAGTCGTCTGCCTGCTGAGAGTCCCAGAGTTCTGCTTTTGGCTCTCTTTCTGATGCCAACTACATTCTGTGAGTCTCATTGCTTTCAATATTATAATTATGTGGTTGATGCTCACAGTTACATCTTTAGCCACAGCATTCCTCTGGTCAACAGACTCACATTTCCTGCTGTCTTCTTGACATCTCCACTGAACAGGCTTTTAAATTAAACATGGCTAAAAGAGAAATATTGATTTCACCTTTCCCAGCTCACTCTTCTAAGCATCCCCACTCAGACAATGTTATTAACAGTTATCCGAGCCTGGAAGATATCATAGAGTCACAGTGCTGCCGTCCGAGCAATTCTGACTCTTTACTTCCCTAGCGTGAGATAGGATTGAATGTTTTGGCCTCCTTGTGGTAGGTGGAGTTGTGTGATTACTTTTGACCAATTCCTTTTGAGCAGAAGTGGCGTGTCATTTAAGGCCAAACATTTCATTGTTCCAAGTTTGAAATCCTCTAAATTTCTCTTTTCCCTTTTCAGTGTCAACCACCAATGTTCCCACGAGTGGTGACCCTGTCATCCCATGTTTCAAAGTGAGAATAATAATAAAAATACCAAGGCCGCCAGCCAACACACAAAGGATGTAAGGTGTTGGTGAGCAATAAACCTCTCGTTGTAAGCCTCTGATATTCTGGAGTATTTTGTTGCTATATCACAACTTAGCTTATCCTAATAAATACATCCTCAATTACTCACCTCTCACACCCAACACCCAATTCATCAATAAATCCTACTGACTCCATCTCCAAAATACATCCCTCATCCATCCACTTCTTACCATCTCATTGTTAACAACTCTTGTTCACAGGGCTCTATTTTCTCGCCAGCCTGCTAACAGCAGCCACCTGACCATCTTCTGTCTCTATTAGCGCATACTATGATCTATTCCCATAGACCAGTCAGAGGGATGCTTCTAAATTCAGATCAATCACTTCCCTGCTAAAAAGTGCCCAATGGTTCTTCATTGGAATTAGAATAAAATCCAAATCCCTTATCATGGCTTAAAGGTTCCATACAACTCGGTCTTCCTTAATGTGTTCTCTTGTATATATCCCTTGAATTCAACAATCACTTCCTTTTAGGTCTTTGCAATTATTGATCCTTTGACTTCCTGTCAAGCAAACATCAGCTCACTACCAACCCAACTCTCTAAAATGGCACTCCATCATCTTGCACTCCCTCAGCATGCTATATTTTGTTTCCTCTCCTCAAAGCATTTGTATCATCATATATAATATTTTAGATTTCTTTTCTCACTCCCTGTTTCCAGCTACCATAACATAAGCTATATGAAAACAGGGACTTTTGTCATTGCCGCTACTCACAGCTGTGGGTCTAGCCTCAGCCGAAAGCAAGAACTAGCAAGCTGAAAGTGCACTAGGGGAATTCCATAAGCCTTCCCCGTATTTCCAGCTCTTCAAGCATCAGGGGTTCTGGGGAACCTTCAGAGTTCTTTGTGGTGGTCAAATCTTTTGACTTTGAAGAGCTTTTGACTCTTTAGGTCACACATATACATATTATGCTTACATATACAAAAGCACATATTAAACACACAATATATACAAAGAAAAGCAGATGGGTGCACACCCATGCACACAGACATATATACACACGTTGGGCTGTGCTATGCTTAGTCGCTCAGTCGTGTCCAACTGTTTGCAGCCCCACGGACTGCAGCCCGTCAGGCTCCTCTGTCCATGGGGACTCTCCAGGCAAGAATACTGGCGTGGGTTACCATGCCCTCCTCCAGGGGATCTTTCCAACCCAGAGATTGAACCCAGGTCTCCCGCATTGCAGGCAGATTCCTTACCATCTGAGCCACTAGGGAAGCCC
Source organism: Cervus elaphus (assembly GCF_910594005.1). Lineage (NCBI taxonomy): Eukaryota > Metazoa > Chordata > Mammalia > Artiodactyla > Cervidae > Cervus > Cervus elaphus. Next base: position 12,937,344 of record NC_057826.1, read on the forward strand.
AAGAATACTGGAGTGGGTAGCCTATCCCTTCTCCAGGGGACCTTCCTGACCCAGGAATCAAACCAGGGGGTCTCCTGCATTGCAGGCAGAGTCTCTACCAACTGAGCTACCAGAGAAGCCCATATACACACTTATGTTTAATCTAACAGCTAACCAGCTACTACCAATCAAATTTCTCAATGTGAGAGAGGCTCTTTGACCAGCAAAATCCCTCCCCTAAACCAAACCCTGCTTTCAATCACTGCAAATGATTAAATGTCATTTCCAATTGTGACTGAGATGTTATCTCCGCAGAACCCAAGAGTTCCTGACAACTTCTGACTAAATCTTCTTTCCCCATTAAGAACTGTAATGTCATTCCAGAGAAACAGTCCATTAGAGAATATGTGCTTCTGTTGGTGCCAAGAGGATATATTCATCACTCATCTATCCATCCATATTAGGCAAACATGTAGAAGACATTCTAAGAGAAGAAAAATAAATTATTCACTCAACAAATATTTATAGAGTGAATACTATATGCACAGGCATGGCCCTAAAGTAGACAAAATAAAATCTTACCCTCACGGACCTTACAATCTAAGTGCGTGGGGCAAATAAATAAGCAAACATACAGTATATTATATGGTGATAAGCAAGCTAAAAGAGAATGCATGTGCTAAGATGGGATGGAGGCTTTCTACTACTTATGCAGGATAGCCAGGAAAGGCCTCTAAAATACGGTGATATTTCAGCAAGGACTTGAAAACGTTGGGGATCAAGCCCTAATTCTCATTAAGGGAAAGAGAATTCCAGGCAGACAGACAGCAGCTCTTTAAGTTCTGAGCAGTCAAGTAAATGACATATTCAAAAATCATCCAGGAAGCTGGTGTGGCTGGATCAGGGGGAACGGTGAGGGGCAAACTGGAGATGAGGGCAGAGGGGTGGTAAGGGCAGAGGGGTGGTAAGGGCAGAGCCCGCAGGGTCTGACAGGCCTCCTAGGAACCTGAGCCCTGCTGCTGAACAAGACGGAAAGCCTTTGGAGGGTTCTGAGCAGAGAGGCATGTGTTCTTTTAAAGTTTTAAGAGGAAACTTCTGGATGCTAGGGAGCCAGAATAGACTTGCAGAAAGGGGAAAACCAGAAGAGAAAACAGAAGTGGGGAGAGCATTTGGAAGTCTGACGCGGTAATCTCATGAGAAAAGATGGTGGCTTGGACCAGCATGTCCCCCTTTATACCCTTTCTGACCCCCAGTCTGCTTTACTGACCCCTTTGCTATGATCCTGAAACCCGGAAGCAGTGTCTCATTAAAACCCTTCACAAACTGCATGACAAGCATTTGTTTATTTTTCTGTTTCCTTAACCAGCATTAGATATCTTCAATAAGACATCTACACTGCATTTTTACCTTTGTTACCACATGCTTCCTACAAAAAAGTGAATCAATGAACCTAAAACAGTTAAAGCATAATACAAGTCAATTTACTACTTAACACAAGTAAAGTGTAACTCACTCAAATTCAGTTGCCCACACTCAGGAGGAAATGAGAAGGGGGTGAGAGAATTGTCTATTTACCACCTAATTTTGGCCTCATTCCAAGTAGCTCTGGCTTTTGTATCTTCTGGCAAGAGTTGCCTTAACAGAAATGCACAGAGATATCAGGATGCTAACTCTTGGTTTTCAAGCTTTCAAGGGTCCTGAACTTAAAGGGTTGATTTTAAAGCCTTGTTAAGGGTAAAGTTAACTAAAAGCATTTTTTCCACCCATTGCATCAATTTTAGAATGTAATCTCAACATAAATTGTGACTCTTCTGTGCCACCCCCTCTAAAGACCTCCATTACTCCACAGAGCCATAGCGTATTTTTTAAACATGCCCAAGGTCCAAAGGGGGCTTCCCTAGTGACTCAGACAGTAAAGAATCTGCCTGCAATGCAGGAGACCTTAGTTTGATTCCTGGATAGGAAAGACCCCCTAGAGAAGGGAATGGCTACCCAATCCAGTATTCTTGCCTGGAGAATCCCCATGGACAGAGGAGCCTGGCGGGCTACAGTCCATGGGGTTGCAAAGAGTTGGACACTACTGGAGCGACTTAGCACGTGTGCGTGATATTGGTTTCTGTATGGAAAAGTGTCTTCTAGAACACCTCAAAGCTAGAAGCAAAGCTGCCAGTCCAGCACATGGATGCTGATCCCCCTCTAGATGAAGTGGCTTTGATATCTCTTATTTGGGTAAAGAGCCAAGGGATTCCAGTATTGAAAACATTCCTTTAAACAGACATGCATAGATGATTGGTACCAATTCTTTTAGAATGTGCCAGAAGTCCCAAGCATACAAGGCAGAGTTATAACAAGACCTGAGCGTTCCAAAAACTTAGGAAGGACTCAACCCCAAATGAACAGTCTCTCTTGCTGCTGCTTGCTGCTATAAAGGACTTTGGGTGTAAAGCAAAACTGTATTAGGAAACATCACACCTGTTTCTGTCTTATGTGGTCACCATGTCCAACATAATTTTGGGTTGGTCAAAAGGTTTTTTATAACATCCATGGAAAAAGCCTGGGCAAACTTTTTGACCAACCCAACACTTTTATCCCTAAATAAGTGAGAAATTAAATGAAATGTGTGTTTATGGTCTCTTCCTGCCAACCCATAGACCATTTGGAATAGAGTATAGTTTAGGGTGCATTTCCTCAGACTGTGGACTGTCTGGCTCAAAACGTGGACTGGCCACTGTGATCCTTGGGGTCGTCCCTCTTAAACCCAGAGAATTCAGTTAATGACATCTACAGAGGAGAGGGACCACAGGCAAGATGAAGACAGGCAAGAGTTACATAAAAGGAGTCATTTATGCAAATTGATAAAAACCAAACCACTCTCCTCTGTGTTGCTAAAAGTCAAAGACTTAATTAAAATGAGACAGAAGACTCTGCATTCACATGTATGCTGGGAAGGAAGCAGTTTGTGGGAAAAGGGAAGTCAAATTCCAAACTCAAAATTCACTGGCAAAACCAGCTCAAGCTGGTAGTATTTCAAATGCAGTCCAATCCAAAATTCTGTGTTATACTTTCTGCTCAAGAACCTGTCATCTCTTTATGTTTTGCCATCAATTTACGACACTCTACAAACAGGATCCAACCTATATCTTCAGCCTAATCTCCTACCCTTTTCCCCAGACATATTGGAGTTTGTAGACACACTCAAACACTTGTTAATTGAGAATAACATAAATCTTTCCATTTGTATGTATTTGGTTTAGACTGTTCCTTTAATGGAACAGTCTTTCCCTATCTCTTCTGTCTATTTCTGCAAAATAATCATGGCAAATTTTCAAATTTGTTTCAGGCCTTCTCAAGCAAAACACATTGTTTGTCTCTTGGCTGACATATTTTTAACTTAGTTACAGCATACATTTAGAAACGTGCACAAATCAAGAGCTCTAATGACATTCAGAGTGATCACCTATATGTACTCAACGTCGAGACCAAGAAATATAAAAACACCAACACGTCAGAAGCCTCCCTCTTGCTCCCCACTCACCCCATTCTTCTTCAAGGTAACTGATTCATAACACCACAGAAGAGTTTGTCCTGTCAAAAACTTTATGTAAGGGGGAATTATAACATGTACCCTTCTCTGACTTACTTTTCTCAATATTATGTTTATAAGATGTATCTATGTTGTTGTAGATACATCAACAATGTATTCATCAAATGTATTCCATTTTGTGAATATAACATGATTCTACTGTCTGTGGCCATGTAGGTTATTTCTAGCTCGGGGTTATTTTAAACCATGTGTTTATCAATATTTTTGTATAGAGACTATGATGTAATATGTCTGCACTTCCATTGGCATATACTCAGGAATGGATTATTGTTAGGACTCCTTCTTATTGATAAATCTGGACTCAATTTCTGTCTACCAGCTCCATGAAACTGAAGGTTCCTACTGAAGGTCCTGCTCACACTCTCAGCCTCTGGGATGCCACTTCCCACCTGGCTTCTTAGGAAACGTCTTGAGGGGAAAATACATGCCTTTTGCTTCTCTTTTTACAGGACCTTGGGCCTTTGAGCCCTCTCTCTCGGTAGATCTTTGATGTCTACAGATTGATCATTTTTAGGCTTTGTCTGGCTTTTCTAGCTGTTATTAGTGACAGGGTCACTCTGGATACAAGCTTATCCACCAGAAACAGAAATCTTACCTAGTATTTTAAACATCTTTCCCACTTGGCATCTTTTATTCTTCATCATAATTGCTACAATTATTTCCAACATGTTTGCCAATATTTCTCATTTGGGCCCCTTGAAGGAAGGAACAATTTTTTATTAATTCTATATCCCTTTGGCTAGCAAAACTAAACTAGAGAAAGATACAGTCAGATATCACCAAGGAAAAAATGTCTTTTTAGCTTTTTAACACTAATTGAAGATAAATTAATTTTTTTCCTATAAAAATTACACACTTTATCACACTTTTCAGCCTTTGCTTCTACTTCTTTCTATGCACCTGTGTATTTAAAATGGTCACTTCCTTCCATGGTTTCTTTCTATATGTCTCTGTATCTCTGTCTCCATATTCCTATTTTTCACCATTGACTACAAAACACAATTATAATAAAAATTCATACTGCAGTCAAAATACTTAAAACCTAATAGAAAAACACATACACAAGTAGTGTTAAGTCACATATTACACATCCTTTATGTTACTTTTCAAGTTAAATGTTAAAGCCATAGAGATCAAAGATCCTTCCATTTGGCTATGGAATTTTGTATCCTTAAAACCACATTGATTAAAAAGATGATGGAAGCTAGACCTCAGATCTCGACAAGGTATGGGATATCTTCTATCTGATCATCATTGTATCATCAACACTTAGCAGAGTGCCTGACATATATCAATAGAGAAGCACTTAGTAGTTATTTGATAAATTAATCAAGGAATACTCAGCTTATTCAAGCCCAATAATTCAGTGATCTCAAACTTTCCTTCCTCATCAAACTACTTTCAGTTGTCTATGAGAACATTCTTGCTCCTTGGAAGAAAAGCTATGACTAACATAGACAGCATATTAAAAAGCAGAGGCATTACTTTGCCATCAAAGGTCCATCTAGTCAAAGCTATGGTTTTTGCAGTAGTCATGTATGGATGTGAGAGTTGGACCATAAACAAGTCTGAATGCTGAAGAATTGATGCTTTTGAACTGTGGTGTTGGAGAAGATTCTTGAGAGTCCCTTAAACTGCAAGGAGATCCAACCAGTCCATCCTAAAGGAAATCAGTCCTGAATATTCATTGGAAGGACTGATGCTGAAGCTGAAGCTTGAATATGTTGGCCACCTGATGTGAAGAACTGACTCACTGGAAAAGACCCTGATGCTGGGAAAGATTGAAGGTGGTAGAAGAAGGGGACGATAGAGGATGAGATGGTTGGATGGCATCACCGCCTCGATGGACATGAGTTTGAGCAAGCTCCGGGAGCTGATGATGGACAGGGAAGCCTGGCGTGCTGCAGTCCATGGGGCTGCAAAGGGCCAAACACGACTAAGTGACAGAACTGAACTGTTAAGAACACTGCAGCATCAAATTTCACTTCCTAATAAGTGTAAATCTATGGCTGATTCATATCAATGTATGACAAAACCCACTGAAATGTTGTGAAGTAATTAGCCTCCAACTAATAAAAAAATTTAAAAAATAAATAAATAAATAAACTCAGAAAAAAAAAAAAAAAAACCAGCAAAACTGACACTGTTCTCGGTAGAAAAATCTCAGCACACTGATCCTGAAAGATTAGGTAGCTTTCTATACATTGGTATGCTATGAAAATTAATTTATCAAATTGAAATTAATAATTGAGAGAGGGAATCTGCTTTTCACACATCTGAGTCTTTAAGCTAAACCACATGATGAAGCTTTGTTTTGTTTCTTTGTCACGTAACAGCCAAAATAAATAGTTTGCTTTAACTTTTGTAGAAAATGCAAGAAAAAGACACATGAAGGGGTCCACAGTAACAGTAGTGACAGATGAGGTCAACTACATAGTCCACTAGAAGACATAACTTTATGACTTTCCATAAAAGGAATTGTTGGGAGTCATAGTTCCAAGAGACTCAAATGCTGCTCACGTATTTTAAACTCAACTCTAGGGAGAACCCAAGAATTTCCTAACTACCCGTCAACACCCCAGAAAAGGAAAGCCTAAAGTGGGAAAGAATGAACATATTTGGGGAATAATATCTTCCATGAAAACATCTTTTTTTTTTTTAACAGTTTTGATGCCTTCATTTTTGGTTGCTCAGTAATAATTATCTGCTTTGGAGATTTTGTTGTGTTTTGCTTTATCTTTTTTTTTAATGAAGTATAGGTGATTTACATTGTCTCAGGTATAGAGCAAAATGATTTAGTTTTTTTTTTTTATATATATATACACTTTCTTTTTTCAGATTCTTTTCCATTACAATTTATTACAAGATATTAAATATAGTTCCCTGTGCTATACAGTGGGTCTCTGTTGTTAATCTATTTTGTATAATGTAGTGTGTATCTTGGGCTTCCCAGGTGGCACGAGGGATACAAAGCCTTCCTGCCAATGCAGGAGACATAAGAGACGCAGGTTCGATCCCTGGGTCAGGAAGATCCCGAAGAGAAGGAAATGGCAAAAACACTTGGAGAATTCTACGGACAGAGGAGCCTGGTGGGCTACAGTCCGTGGAGTTGCAAAGAGTTGGACGCGACTGAGTGATTAACACTTTGACTTTTCAGAAGAACTACATCATTTTCAAGCAGAAAGACAAGTTTCTTCTGATAAAGAGACAGGCTCCAAACTAAGAACTGAATGGGAAGCTTCTCACTGGGGCTTCGCAGAGTAAGAAGGAAATAGGAAGCCCTTAAAGTCTGGGGATTCTCAGTAGGAGTGAGGAACTTAAAATGAGAGAAAGCTGTCAGTATATATTTTATAGGGTATTTTATAGGATAAATCTTGCTTAACCTCTATTGAGTTGGGTTATACTATATGATTTAGAGTCAATGCCAAATATTGTCAAGCATCAAGGAGACATTTACCTGCTGCTAGCGGGAGTGCAAATTTGCATACTAATTTGGAGAGCGGTTTGGCAGTATCTGGTAAAATTACAGATATACGCATAGACAACGTCACTTCTCGCATAGACATGAATAAAAACACATGCAGAGCATTCACTATAGCCCTAACTGAAATGCTGAAAACTGGAAACAACTTAAATATTGAGCCACACTAGAAAATGGCGTGAAATAAGTAAAACAAAGTATGTTCTGACAGTGGGACGCTAAACAGAAGTTAACATGTATAATTGAAGTCTACCATCTTCTATCTTTAAGTGAATCTTCTAAGATAAATCTTAAAAATGTTTTATTGAATAAAACAGCAAGTTGTACAAAGATATATATAGTAAGACATCATTTGTATAAATTTTAAACACTCAGATTATAAAAAATTTGCTTAAGGATATAAACATGTGCAGTAAAATGGTAAAACATGAACTAGAAAGCAACATAGCAATACAAAGAAAATTGTTTCCTGTGAAACCAGAATCCTTTGTAACTCTACCACCAATATGTCTGAACTGGCATAATGATAAAATTTATTTTATCCTATAGTTTCACTAGGGATAGCTCAGAGCTTCTCTTCTCATCCCTTCTCCAAGCTCTGAAATGGCTGAGGGCAAAATTAATTCATCAGTGACCCAGAACCAACTTAAGAAGGACTGAAAGCTTTGAGACAGATGTGTTTGTGCTCAGTCATCAAATCGTGTCCTACTCTTTGCAACACCATGGACTGTAGCTCACCAGGCTCCTCTGTCCATGGGACTTCCCAGGCAAGAAGAATACCAGAGCAGGTTGTCATTTCCTACTCAGGGAATCTTCCCGACCCAGGGATTGAACCTGCATCTCCTGCTTCTTCTGCATTAGCAGGTAGATTCTTTACCAGTGCGCCACCTGGGAAAGCCCTTTTAGAGGGATAAAGCTTTAATAAATGGAAATAAAGTGGGTCAGCTACTCTCCTGGATCACTGCACAAAGCTTTCCTCTTGGGTCTCTTTTCCATATAATGGGCTCTCAGGAGAACCACCTCTTGGATCTTCCTTTTATATGAGAATTAGATTCCTTTCATCACTTTATTTCTTATGTCTCATGCATGGTTTGCTATAAAATGATCTTGGGCTGATTCTCATCTGGGAGACCCCTCCTGCCTCCAATGTTTAGAAGGCTAAGCAGTCAAGAAGGCAAGGTTCAAGGAAAAGAAGGTCCCTCAACTTTGCCTCTCATCTAGACCTTAAGTCAGTTTATAGGACAAAGATACCAGATAGGGTATCTGGTACCTCAAAGCTGCATTTGGTCTAACATTTTATGAACAAGTGAACAAGTGAGTAAGAAAGAAGTCGTTCTTCTGGGCCTGGCCCCACCTTCTTGGCTGCCTCTCTAATTATTCGTCACTCCACCAAGTACTTGCTGTGTGGGAAACACACCGCTGCTCCAAGTTCTTTCTCTGCCTCGGTAATTCACAGATTACATCTCCCAGCTAAAACAGTTTGTACTGTCCTTAAATGAGAAAGTCGCGCTACTCTTTTGTAATGGGGAATTATGAAGATGGAAGGGTGCTTTCTATGGATGCTTCTAACAACTAAGAATTCAGGATGGGACTGAAAAGGACAACAGTTTTCCTGATTCAAGCGAAATGTTTTAACGTGACCTGAAAGACATAAAAGTCACTGGTATAAAGCTGACAAGTCACCTGGAGCCTCCCCAACTTCCTTTTGCTGCTAGCCTATAAATACCAGGCTGTTTTCACCCAGGGAACCAATTAAAGAACTTTCACCCACCACACTCACTGCTAATGGATGAGCACTGAAACCATAGCTCATTCTGCCCAGCCACACAAACACTCTTGGTGCGGTAAGAAATCTTGTCTCCACCCAAATTACCTGGACACAAGCCCTAGGCATGGAAGGCTCTATTTTCCTTTCTGGGCACTAATGATTCATTTAAGAGGCCTCTGGAATAAAGATTTTCCTATCCCTGAGATGCCGAGAGCCTCTTCTGCTTAGTTATGGATTTCAATAGGCCAGGAGTAGGGGACATTAGCCAGGGTTCCAGGGCTTCCCAAAGGGCCCCTACTGTTTGCAGAAATATCAATCAGTGCCCATAAATGTATTAGAAGTCCCTAAACACCAAACAACAACCTCCTTTTATAAACAAATAGATTTGAATGCGGCTTTGACTATGTCAGACCAGCTGCTGCCTGTTTTCAACCTCTAGGCAGCAGAGTGTAACTTCAGAGACCCACGGGGCCCCAAGCAACCTTCTCTCCTGAGTCAGTCTTGAGGGACAGGAGGCTTAATACCTACCTCTGCCCCAGCTTCTGGTAAGGGTGTGGGATTAGATTTGTAAACCCAGGGGCACTCCAGAGCTTGGGCTCCCAGGTGGTCACTGTGTGATGCTCACCCTGTTCTACTGCAGACCTGCCTTCTCTTGACTATGTTGCCTTGAGCTCTATTCATCTGAAATATCAGAGGCAGCTGTGAATCTTAGTTGGCTAAGACGGGCCTTCTCTGCTTTGAGTCCCAAGCCTTTCCAGGTGCATTGGGCTGAATGCTTGTGTCCCCCCAACTCAGAGTCATATGATGAAGCCCTAATCCCCAGAGTGATAATATTAGTGGTGGGCCTTTGAAAGGTAATGAGGTGGTGATGGCAGAGCCCTTACGATGGGATGAGTGTCCTCATAAGAAGATACACAAGAGAGATGATCTATTTCTCCACCACGTGAGAGCAGAGCAAGAAGATGGCCATTGACAAACCAGGAAATCATTAGACAGATCTGTGGCAACCTTGATCCTAGATTCCCCAGCCTCCAGGACAGGGAGAAATAGACTGTAGCTTAAGCCACTCAGTCTACAGCATTTGTTATAGCAATGTAGGCTGATGGAAGAACTGATGCTGAAGCTGAAACAATACTTTGGCCACCTGATGTGAAGAACTGACTCATTGGAAAAGATCCTGATGCTGGGGAAGATTGAAGGCAGGAGAAGGGGACGACAGAGGATGAGATGGTTGGATAGCATCACCGACTCAAGGACATAAGTTTGAGTAAACTCCGAGAGTTGCTGATAGACAAGGAAGCCTGGAGTGCTGCAGTCCATGGGGTTCTCAAAGAGTCAGAGTGACTTGACTGAACTGAACTGAAAGCTGATGGAAACACCCAGGAATCTCAAATCTTTATCCAAGGATCCACACCCTAATTGGACTGGTCTCTTGAAAGCATAACACAGCTCTACCTGATTCCCACAATCCCAAATGCCCCAGGCCATCTGGGGAAGGACACCCCTTGGCATCACAAGTGGCCTGAGCCACCTGGCTGCCCTGAAAAATTAAACAAAATCAAAGCAAAACACAAACACCCAAGAGCCTCTGCAGCACAATTAGCTCCACTAGCCTTTGTGAGACATTCCAAAGAGCAAGTCCCACCCACCCAGTCATGATTCATTCACCCCGCTCCCAGATTCCTTTGTCACTGCCAATCCCAGCAGGGCTACTACATAGGTCTCCTCATTTATGACAGGCGACTTAGATTTCAGGTCACAGGATTTAACCTGCAGTAAATCCTCATTTGCATAAGGATAATGGGCATTCTACTACACTTCACACCAATAAGCCCTAATGTGGTAATTAACCACTGAGCACATTTACTGATAAGCTGTTCATTAGAGAAAAACCTGACAACTACCAGTGTTATCAGACTCCACAATTTTCAAATCTCTTTCAGAAAGGCTTTTTTGCCTATAGGGACTAAAAGCTAGCAAAAATCACAGTGCAGTCATTCTCAGTGCTGTTTTGTGAAACAGCCAATGTGATTAACCCTTAGAGGTGAGAACCAAAAGTCTTACGGATTCCATTAGTTTTTTTTAATAAAACGTTACCTTAACCTTTGGAGAAGGGAAAGGTTACCCACTCCAGTATTCTGGCCTGCAGAATTCCATGGACTATATAGTCCATGGGGTCTCAAAGAGTCGGACATGACTGAGTGACTTTCACTTTTATTTTTTTACCTTAACCTTAAATTTCTTTCATAAGAAACTGTTATGGTGGAATTACTGGGCATTTATTTTTTATCTGTCCATCTTAAGCTAGAACTGGTTCATTCATTCTGTAGATTCTGAGGCTTCCCGGAATCGTCCTGCTAATGTAGGAGATGCAAGAAATGCTGGTTCAATCCCTGAGTCTGGAAGATCCCCGGGAGTAAGAAATGGCAACCGACTTCAATATTCTTGCCTGGAAAATCCCGTGGGCAGAGAAGCCTGATGAGCTACAGTCCACGGGGTGGACTACAGTCCATGGGGTGGCAAAGAGTGGGACACAACTGACTGAGCACAATTCATACAGAAAGCACGTTTTTATGAACCAGTGCTCTTACAAGAGAGAAAGAACCCAGTGGGCATGGCCAACTCTCACTCAATAATGAACCCAACACTTAGCCTTCTCTTCGTCTACAAAGACATTTTCACTCCCAGTCCTCTACAGATGGAGTTCTCACAATTCACTTTCTCTTGATCTTTAAGCTCTTTGTCATTAGCACCACCATTTGGAGAGCGTCCACAAAGCACATGGTCCAACCTGCTTCTGCTGCACTAATCCAGTGGCCAAATGTCATCAATGCACTTAATACATGGTAGCCATGGTACCTTAGCCCAGGGGAATACACAGATAAGACACAGTCTGTCCTCGAGGAGCCAAGGGAGCTTGGATCACCCCTTGGTTCTCTATCACTGTTGTTTTTCTGTCAGAAAAGTACTTTAGTTAACTAAATTCTCTCCAGAGAAGAACATCACATAGAGCTGGTACATGGAGATTATTTACCTTCCAATATTCCAGTACATGCTAGACTCTCCCTTCATGAAGTACACATTGCTTGCACCATTGATTCTACATGTGATAATAGCATTTCATTACATTTCTTCACGATTTGAATTCAAGTGCTTTTGTGTATGTAAATCTTTTCCCATCAAATGCACGTTTAGTTGCTGTAAATCCTTTGTGCAATAAACATACAAAACAGATAAGATGGCAAGCTGTTTGAGAGCAAAACATTCTGTCACATCACTGTTAATAAAAATGCATGCATTCAACGAAAGATTTAAAGTGAATTGAACTCAACTGAACTGACACTGTGTTCTACGTAATTTTTGGTGTCTTAAAATTTCACATCTATGAGGTTGGTGTCCTATTTGCTAATCACATATTAATATCCCCAAAGTTTTGCTGTTCTACAATTGTGGGTTTTAAATTGTATTATAACACATAGATATTGAGTCCCTCAAACCCACAACTTCAGTAAGATCTAATGATAGATCTAATCAATTGGGGGGAAGGAGAATGTAACTACAAAATATGAATTGCTGAAAGATTACATAAAATGCATTTTTTTAATGCATCGCAACTCAAAATAGGCCCACAAAGTATTTCTCCACGAGATTTCTTGTACATACTTAATGAATACTTTAAAAATGTTTGGAATTCTCTCCTGGAATATTGCTTCAACATTTATGGTTTTTATATCTTTAGCTTCTCCACTTGTACTGGTTTGTTTGCCTTTGAATTTCAAAACGATTAAGTATCACTGATTCAAAAGCAAAATAAAATTACCCTTGAACTCTGAATTCTTGGCTACTTGGCCCTTTCAGTTCTAAATGGCCATTTCAGTTCTCAACTTCCCAGCGCTTGCTTTGGTACCAAGTCCTGGAAACTTTCTTCTTATTGCCATTCATGTATCACGTTCTCAGATTCTTCTCCTACCTCTCTTATTTTTCCTTTAAATCCACTCTTTTTTTTTTTTTAATACTAATGACCCTCAGGATTCTTTTATATTTTTAATCCATTGTTCTATTTGATGTGCTTTCTTACCTGAGCTCATCAATTTTAAATAACGTTACACTTACAGCTCCAACTATCGGAACTTGACCGTGAACTCCAGAGAACACAAGTATGTCCAACACAACATGTTCCACATTAAACTTACCATTTTCCCCATCAAGCTTACCTCTCCTCCAGTACTTCTATATTCTATTAATCTCACCAAACCAGAAACTTGTGACCTCACTCTACTCTGACCCTTAAGGTTCAATCCATTCGAAAAGTCTTACTAATCGCTTCCTTGATGCTTTTCTCATTCTTAGTTTTTTCCTAGTGTTGAATAAAATCCTAGCTCCAGAGCATACTCACATCTTCAACCTAATCTCATATCACCCAGCCACACCAAGCTCTGTTTCTAGGAGATGAATCAACATATGCGAAATACTAAGAAGAGTTCCCGGCACACAGTAAGCACCTACTATGTGTTAGCTGCTAGTATTGCTATTATTACCATTCCTACTTCCTTTATTCTTATTAATGGTTCCCCACACTCGCCACACTATTCCACATGTTTCACATTTTTATGCCTTTGCTGAAGCTATTCCCTCTTCTGGGGCTTCCCTGGTGGCTCAGATGGTTTAAAAATCTGCCTGCAATGCAGGAGGCCTGGGTTCGATCAAGAAGATCCCCCAGAGAAGGGGATGGCGACCCAATACAGTATTCTTGCCTGGAGAATCCCACAGACAGAGGAGCCTGGTGGACTACAGTAAATGGGGTCGCAAAGCCACGACTAAGTGACTAACATTTTCACTTTCCCACTTCCACTCAAGAAAACAAGCAAACAAACAAAAAACTTTGTTATAGTCTTTCTCCTTCAAGAAACCATCTCTAATATCTCAGGTTAGACAAACTGCCCATAGTTTGAGCTTTACTATAAACCTGTGAAAACTTGGACCACACAGCTTAATATATTATAATTATACGGTTTTGTTTACCATGTCACCTGGAGCAGGGAACAATAAACTACTGTCCTAGGGCAAAATCCAACCCACTCTCTACTTTCTTATATAAATTACGTTTATTGGAATACATACTTACCCATTTGTTTACCTATTATTTGTAGCTGCTATCCTGGTACAAAGGCAGACTCCAGTAGCTGTGATAGAGACCCCCTGGCCCAAAAAACCATATTTTTACTACCTACTTACTATTTATTATCTGGATCCAGAGTCTCCATGTTAGCACAACTGAGGCTCTGGGTTGGATACCTCTTCGCCACAGAAGGACTGTCCTCTGTGTGGCAGGATGGGTAATGTCAGCCTTGGCCTCCACTCATTAAATGCCAGTGGCATTCCAACTCCATCACTTCACTGCCCCTTTGCTTCACTCCACCTATCCCCTCATGCCACTCTTACCAACCTAAAGTGTCTGCAGACAGTGCCAGATGCTCGCTGTGGCCAAAACTGCCACCAGTGGCGAACCACTAACCTGGCCCTCTGCAGAAAAAGCTGCCAACCTCTGAACTCAAAGAGCTCCCGAGGAAGGATGTGTGCCCAGTTCACTTTGTATTCCAGACACTATGCCTGGAACATAATAGAGGCTCATCTAATCAATCCTTTAAAGGTACCTGAGGGATCGTAAGACATTTTAACGCAATTAATAATTTATACGAATTTTAGACTTGAAAGGGACATTGGTGAGCATCAAGCTAATATCTGATGTTGCAAGTAAGTTTTATTTCCTTAACTATTTAAACATCAACCTCCAGAACCATTTCATTAAAAATGTCTGTGAATTAAAAAGCATGCTAATACCATCACAATATCATTTGATTACCAGCAATTCAAAAAATATGAAATCACTGAATTCATATACCATACATTTACATACCTTTTATTGAATGAAAGTTGCTTTTTCCACTACCTATAAAGAAGAAATTATCTTCATTTTGCAGATAGAATCATTTTAATTGGGGTCAAACTGTGGTATGGAGAAAAACCAACTTCCTTAGAGTCAATCAAGAAATCCATTCAAGGGATATATATTATTTTCTACTCTCTTTAATGAATAAACTTACAATATAAACTTTACTGCTGAAACTACAAAAACCTCTCTGCCTCAAAGGGATTATATGTCTGCCAGAAAAGTTAACAAATGCAGGGCATTTTAAGGACCAAATAAATGGCAGTAATAGCCAATATTTACTGAGCACTTACCATGTACTGGTATTGTATCACTTCATTTGATTCTCATAAAAATTCTATGAGGTAGGTACTATTAAAAAATCCATTTTATGGCCATCATTAAAAAGTCATCATTAATAACAAATGCTGAGAGGGTGTGAGAAAAAAAGGGAACCCTCCTACACTCTTGGTGGGAATTTAAATTGGTGCAACTGCTAATACTAAACAGTAAGGAGGTTCCTTAAAAAACTAAAAATACATCTACCACATGATCCAGCCATCCCACTCCTGGGCATAAAACTGGAGAAAAATGTAATTCAAAAAGACACACACCCCAATGTTCACAGCAGCACTACTCACAATACCCAAGAGAAGGAGTCAACATAAACTGATAGTCCACTGATAGATGAACAGAGAAAGAAGATATGGTATATACACAAAATGGAACACTGCTCGGCCATAAAAGTAATGAAATAACGCCATGTACACCACTATGGCTGGACCTGGAGCTTATCAAAGTAAGGGAAGTAAGTCAGAAAGAAAAAGACAAACACCATGTTATCATTTATATATGGAATCTAAAAGATGACACAAATGACCTTATCTACAAAACAGAAAACAGACTCACAGACACAGAAAACAAACTAACGGTTACCAAAAGAGAAAGGGGATATGGGAGGGGTAAGTTAGGAGTTTGGGTTTAGCAGATTCAAACTACTGCATATAAAAGAGATAAACAACAAGGTCCTACTGTGGAGCACAAGGAACTGTACTCACTATCCTATAATATACCATAATGGAGAAGAATACAAAAAAATATATATATGTGTATACATATAACTGAATCATTTTGCTGTATACCAGAAACTAATGCAACAAGGCAAGTCAATTATACGTCAATTAAAAAGCATATAGATGGAGAAACTGCGTTGCAGAGAAGCTAACTGACTTGTTCAAGGACATGTAGATAGTGAGTGGCAGAACAAAAATGTAAAGTCTGGAAGTCTGCCTCCGAAGTCTGAGCTCTCACATGCCACACCATATACACATATGTAGACGGTATATACATATCATATACACATGCTTAGAATCCACAAGTGAGAAATAACACTGCTGACCAAGGAGACTGGTCAAGCAGGTGACCCTGAATTGAGTCCTGGAAGAAGGTGTAGGAGTCAGATGGCAGAGATAAAAGGTGAAATCTTTGGCGAGGAGATCCAAATAAAGACGCTTTAGAAACAAGAACTTGAAACATATATTCTGAACAAGATGTAACAGCCACTCTGGTTAAGCAGGGGGAGGAGGTATGAAGCAGAGGTAGGGAAGCTGAAGCCAGACTGCGGAAGGCCGTGAGCGGGCAGCTGGAGAACATGGGCTCTCAGTGGGCCATGGATGCTGCTGACGGGCGGCAGAGAAGGCAAGGTGGGGCAGGATGCGGGCTATTAGAAACCGGCAGAGAAACCGGCGGAGGTGGGAAGACTCATGACACCATGGCAAGGGCAAGGGCAAGGGGAAAGGACGGAGCCAACCACCCAGAAAGGAAAGAAATGAATGAGAAATACAACAGGGGGTTGTCGATGGGATTTCTGGCTGATGCCATGAGAGTAGAGCAGAAGAGGAGTGGGAAGGAAAGATCAGGGTTCACCCAGACCTTTCCAATTTGAGTGATGGATTGATGCTTCCCAGGTGGCTCAGACGGTAAAGCCTCTGTCTGCAAAGTGGGAGACCCGGGTTCCATTCCTGGGTTGGGAAGATCCCCTGGAAGAGGACATGGCAATCCACACCAGTACCCTTGCTTGGAAAATCCCATGGACGGAGGAGCCTGGTAGGCTACAGTCCATGGGGTCACAAAGAGTCGGACACAACTGAGCAACTTCACTTGGATGACAGCAGTGTCAGCTGTTCTAAACCTACTGGATCATATATAACCATGCATCTTCTCACACTTAATACTGCCTCTGGTGTAGTGAGGACATGGGTCATCCATGTGAGTTTTCTCATCAGTTCACTTCAGTTCACTTCAGTTCACTTCAGTCACACAGTCATGTCCAACTCTTTGCTACCCCATGGACTACAGCACGCCAGGCTTCTCTGTACATCACCAACTCCCAGAGCTTTCTCAAGCTCATGTCCATCGAGTCAGTGATGCCATCCAACCATCTCATCCTCTATTGTCTCCTTCTCCTCCTGCCTTCAATCTTTCCCAGCATCAGGGTCTTTTCCAGTGAGTCAGTTCTTTGCATCAGGTGGCCAAAGTACTGGAGTTTCAGCTTCAGCATCAGTCCTTCCAATGAATACTCAGGACTGATTTCCTTTAGGATGGACTAGTTGGATTTCCCTGCAGTCCAAGGGACTCTCAAGAGTCTTCTCCAACACCACAGTTCAAAACATCAATTCTTCAGCACTCAGCTTTCTTTATAGTCCAACTCTTGCATTCATACATAACTAATGGAAAAACCATAGCTTTGACTAAATGGACCTTTGTTGGCAAAGTAATGTCTCTGCTTTTTAATAGGCTGTCTAGGTTGGTCATAGCTTTTCTTTCAAGGAGAAAGCGTCTTTTAATTTTGTGGCTGCGGTCACCATCTGTGGAGCCCAAAAAATAAAGTCTATCCCTGTTTCCATTGTTTTCCCATCTAATTGCCATGAAGTGATGGGACCAGATGCCATGATCTTAGTTTTCTGAATGCTGAGTTTTAAGCCAACTTCCTCACTCTCCTCTTTCACTTTCATCAAGAGGCTCTTTAGTTCTTCTTCGCTTTCTGCCATAAGGGTGGTGTCATCTGCATATCTGAGGTTATTGATATTTCTCCTGGCAATCTTGAGTCCAGCTTGTGCTTCATCCAGCCAAGCATTTCTTATGATGTACTCTGCATATAAGTTAAACAAGCAGGGTGACTATATACAGCCTTGATGTACTCCTTTCCCGATTTGGAACCAGTCCATTTTTCCATGTCCAGTTCTAACTGTTGCTTCTTGAACTGCACACAGATTTCTCAGGACTCAGGTAAGGTGGTTTGGTATTGCCATCTCTTTAAGACTCTTCCACAGTTTGTGATGATCCACACAGTCAAAAGCTTTGGCATAGTCAATAAAGCAGAAGTAGATGTTTTTCTGGAATTCTCTTGCTTTTTCTATGATCCAAGAGATGTTGGCAATTTGCTCTCTGGTTCCTCTGCCTTTTCTAAATCCAGCTTGAACATTTGGAAGTTCACAGTTCATGTATTGTTGAAGCCTGGCTTGGAGAATTTTGAGCATTACTCTGCTAGCATGTGAGATGAGTGTAATTGTGTGGTAGTTTGAACATTTTTTGACATTGCCTTTCTTTGATCTTGGAATGAAAACGGACATTTTTCAGTCCTGTGGTCACTGCTGAGATTTCCAAATTTGCTGGCATGTTGACTGCAGCACTTTCACAGCATCATCTTTTCGGATTTGAAATTCCATCACTTCCACTAGTTTTGTTCATAGTGATGCTTCCTAAGCCCCACTTGACTTTGTATTCCAGAATGTCTGGCTCTAGGTGAGTGATCACACCATTGTGGTTATCTGGGTCATGAAGATCTTTTTTGTACAGTTCTTCTGTGTATTCTTGATACCTCTTCTTAATATCTTCTGTTTCTGTTAGGTCCATACCATTTCTGTCCTTTATTGAGCCCATCTCTGCATGAAATGTTCCATTGGTATGTCTAATTCTCTTGAAGAGATCTCTAGTCTTTCCCCTTCTATTGGTTTCCTCTATTTCTTTGCAATGATCAGTGAGGAAGACTTTCTTATCTCTCCTTGCTATTTTTTGGAACTCTGCATTCAAATGGGTATATCTTTCCTTTTCTCCTTTGCTTCTCTTCCTTTCTCAGCTATTTGTAAGGCCTTTTCAGACAACCATTTTGCCTTTTTGTATTTCTTTTTCTCAGGGATGGTCTTGATCCCTGCCTCCTGTATGATGTCAGGGACCTCTGTCCATAGTTCTTCAGGCTTTCTGTCTATCAGATCTAATCCCTTGAATCCATTTGTCACTTCCACTCTATAATTGTAAGGGATTTGATTTAGGTCATACCTGAATGGTCTAGTGGTTTTCCCTACTTTCTCTAATTTAAGTCTGAATTTGTCAATAAGGAGTTCATGTTCTGAGCTACAGTCATCAGTCCTTTCTCAAATCTCAAAACCATTACGTGTTTTTTCTCCTTACCTACAATCTCTGGGAAAGAAATATACTTTCTCTGAGTTTAAGAAGGTACAAGTAAAGAGAAGGGTTTCATGCAAGGATAGGCTAGACTAGCACATGTTTGTAGCCTGCAAAGGAAAAACAAATAGACAGGCAAGGATCAAAGGTACGAGAGAAAGAGGGGATAACAGTAAATGCCAGGAGGTGACAGTAGAGAAGGAGACACTCTGCACAGGTGAGCTTAGAAACCTGGAGAGACACCCTGCTCTCTTGAATAAAGGGAGAGAGAAAGCCAACCTAGATAGGAGACAAACAGCAAACGAAGACCCCCGAGGTGGAGGTAAGCTTAATATGTTGATATTGCCTTGCTTGGACCTTTGAAGAGAAGACTGATGTCTAATCACAAACATTTTCTCCTCTCCCCACCTCTCTCTGAGCCACAGTCACAGTGGTTTCCTTATCACTTCTCTTTTTTAATAGAATTGTATTTTATTTACGAAACTATTTTAGTTTCAAGTATAGAGTATAGTGATTCAGTATTTCTACAGATTACACACTCCACTGAAAGTCATTAAAAGAGAATGGCTACAACTCTCCCTGCACTGTACAACATATCCTTGTTTCTTATCCAGTTTATACATAGTTGTTTGGATCTCTTAAGCAATACTCCCCACTTACCCCAACCCCTCCCCACTGCCCGCTGGTAGCCGCTAGTTTGCTTTCTGTATCAGTATCCCTGCCATGCCTGGAACGCACCACCCTTCACTTGCCTGGGATCCTTTTCATTCTCACAGCTTCCTTGACTGAAAGAGCCTCTCTCAAATCTTTGTGTGGCTCTTCCCTGCATCCTAGGTCCCAGATTAATTGTGCCCTTCCCTGACCACTCAGTCTAAAAACGGAGACCCAATCTCCTTGCCACTCACCACCCCATAATTCTCTTTTACGTTCTTCATACCACATATCATCATTTTAAAGTATCTTCATTAGGTGTTTACACATTTACTTTTAGTCTCCTTCAGCCATAACATGAATTCCATAAGCTCAGGGATCTCATACAGGGTCTCATTTACCACAAACTCCAACACTTAGAGCACTCCATGAATATTTACTGCAGTCATGAAGAAGTGAGCGAATGATACACTGTTGAGGAAATGGATATAAGCAGACATTGCAAATGTAAAACAATAATTTTATTACTAATATTCACAAATATCTATTTTTTGAAGAATATTTTCCAGAAACTCATGTGCCAGGACCTATGTCTAATGTTGCAGGGAGTACTCAATCTGTAGAAATCCTAGTCATTGCCTTCCAGAAGCTCATACTATTGGGGAAACTTATGAGCAGAGGATCATTAAAATATAATACAATGTAGTAGAAAGTATAATAGCACTTAGAATACAATGCAGTTAAGAACTGGGCACCATAGATCATACAGTAAAGTGTTCCTAGCTTAAGCAAGACAAAGCCAGAGATAATTCTGCTCAAGTGCTGAAGACAAGTATAGTGCTTCAGTGTACGGCGTGCAGTTACAGAGAGTACAGAGTAACCATGAGGCAGAGAAGATGGAACACATATGCGATTTTCCTAAGAAGTTTTTCACTGTAACAGGGAATGAGCTAAGGTGCAGGTTCAGCAGGAGACAGGATCAAGAAAATGACTTTGAGCATATCTCTCATTGAAGGAGTAGAAAAGAGGTGAAGAGAAGAGCTAAGGTAACCAAAAGGGAGAGATTCCCTAAAAGGGCTAAATCTCAAAAGAGGCAGAAGAGAACAGCAGTTATACTCAGAGGAAAGGAGAGCTCATCCTATAAGGCAGGAGAAGAGAAGGTAGGGATGACTATCTTTACAGTGAAGTGAAGTGAAAGTTGCTCAGTCATGTCCGACTCTTTGCAACCCTACGGACTATACAGTCCATGGAATTCTTCAGGCCAGAATACTGGAGTGGGTAGCCTCTCCCTTCTCCAGGGGATCTTCCCAACCCAGGGATCAAACCCAGGTCTCCTGCATTGCAGGCGGATTCTTTTACCAGCTGAGCCACTATCTTTGAAGGTAAATCTAAAAGTGGAGGGAGAGGAACTGACCAAGCAAAAGTGAAAGCATTCCCATTTTCTCCACAAAGTATGAGATGGACCATCTGCAGATACTGGCTGTTGAGGGAGAAGCTGAAGGAGGGGCAAGATGGAGAATTTTATTGGTCGATAATTGGTGTGCAGTGTTGCTGCCCCATGCTGCATCTTCATGATTTTCCAAGTGGAAAATGTGTCCCACTATCTATCTTGAAATTTATGCATAAAATAGTCATGGCATACCATCCATTTTGGGGATTGGAACACGAGGTTACAAAATCACGTGATGTTAATGTCAGAGTAATTTCAGCGTTTGCAAAGCAATTTTAAAAAGCATTAGCTAATTAATAAGCTCAATGATGACTTTATCCCTGTAGGTACATGTATACAAAGACTACTTTTTCTGTTTCCTCTGAGGCATTTGAAGACATAAGAGATTTTGTCTCAGTGGGAATGTTGTGGTAGATTACATTTGCTGTAAATAAGTGACATTTTTAGAAAGCAATGAGTTCCACTGAATTTATCCTGAAGAGGAAAAAAAAAAAAAAAGATGACAAAACTAAATGAGAGACACACAGAATCAGCCTGAAAATTCATCATAAGCCTAAAAAGCTCCTCATTCTGTCCTTCCGAGGGCATTGGAAGCAAATAACTCCAACTTCACAGAACATATTAGGAAGGAACAAAAGGACAGATGCACTGCCCATCTCAAGACAAAGGTGTTCCATTGCTTGGCATTTATACCAAGAGGAGCCACTTCCCACATGCCCCATAATGAAAATCATTCGTCCATTAACAGGTTGAGCGATATCAATTTGCCCAGTCAGAGTGGGAAATCAAGCAAAAACTGCCTTCCGCTCAGAACAATCAGTGGCAAGGTAAAAGAAATAGGCAATTGTATCCAGTCTCCCAGCAAGACATTTTTGCCGAATTAAATGACCTCTCTCTCCTCTGAAGTGAAGCCTCTAAATAGAAGTGAGAGACCATTCCCTAGAGTGGGGTTAGCCACAGAATTACCAAACCTTTCCTGAAAAGCCTTTTCTTTTCCTTCTCCACCAAGTCTCTAGACTGAGTTGCTAGAGACGAGAAAGTAGGGATCCAGAAAGCAACAGCGTTTAGATCTCAGCTCCAAGCCTTGCTCAATGAGGGACCCTGGACCAAGCACCCATAATCTTTACAATCAAATTAGCAAGGAGAACAGAATCCACCTCAGAAGTTTGTTGTGAGGATTAAATTAGGAAATATATACAAAGCACTTAACCGCAAAGACATACTTCACAGGCATTCACACTGTTAAGTGCTCAGTAACTGTTATTCTTTATTGTTATTATGATTATAATTGCTGTGGTTATAATGGTTATGGAGATGATGCCCGTGAAGGTCTGAGGAAAGAGAAATAATTGTAAGTGCCTAATAAGTGATGACAATGGCTGGGAACCTCAAATCCTACCACAAGGGCAACCCTGAGTCTCTGTGGGACATGTGTAGTCAACTGCTTTGGAGATTAATCAGGAAAGTCTTCAATCAATCTGGCCTAATTAGTCTCATTCTTTTCAGAAGGCTCACTTTCTATAGAGCTATAGGATCTTATGTGAGTTTGGGCGATTTTTTTAAAAGTTTTCAGTAATTGCAATACTGAGATATGATTGACATTTAACATTGTATAAGCTTAAGATGTACAATAAAATAATTTGATACACATATTGTCATACTGAGTGAAGAAATTCAGACATAAAAGGACAAATATCGCATAAGATCATTTATATGTGGAATCTAAAAATTATGGTAAAAATGAACCTATTTATAAAACAGAAATAGAGTCACAGATGTAGAAACTAAACTTATAGGTACCAAGAGGAAAAGTGAAGTGAAAGTCTCTCAGTCGTGTCCGACTCTTTGTGACCCCATGGACTATACAGTCCATAGAATTCTCCAGGCCAGAATATTTCACTTCTCCAGGGGATCTTCCCAACCCAGAGATTGAATGCAGGTCTCCTGCGTTGCAGGTTGGATTCTTTACCAGCTGAGCCACAAGGGGAACCCACGAAGGGGGAAAATGAGGGATAAATTGGAGTATTGGGGTTGACATATAAACACTACTACATATAAGAGAGATAACTAATAAGAACCTACTGTATAGCACAGGGAAATCTACACAGTACTCAGTATAGGTCATTACAGTGGCCTAAAGGGAATAGAATCTAAAATTAGTGGTGTGTATATATGTGTGTATATGTGTGTGTGTGTGTATGTATCTTATGTTTAGAAGGAGGCTATAAAAATCAAGACTGTCTACTCATTTGGTGCTTTGCTTGGATGCCTTGAATAAGAGAGAAAACATTATTCTAAAAGTAGCTTTAAATAGCTCTCATTGAAATGATTGCCTTGTATGTAGTACCAGCTTCCACTCACTTGCTCTAATGCTTCTTCCTGAGGACATATGAACCACATTTAAATCCACATCCATAAGACAGTCCTTCATGTATGAAGACAGCTCTCAACCCATGGGCTCAGGCATCCTTCCCTCAGGTTAAGTGTTTCTGGATCCATCAGTCAACTCGTTTTGACGTCAGACTCTTGAGTACACACTGTTTCCTTTCTCATAGCTCAGCTCTAAACATGCTCTAAACTGCCAATTAGTCAGCTAAACATTTAAGTGCTTATCACCCGGAACTGAAGAGAAACATCCCCAGTAACCACGTTATCACATAGTGTTGATCATGATGATGTTGATAAATGCAACTTACCCAACATTCTCTGGATGCCAGGCACTGTGCTCAGGGTTTTACAATTATTATCTTAGTCAATACTTACAAGAACCCTATCAAGTAGGTATATTCTCCCCACTCAAAAAATAAGTAAAGTGCAAAGAGGGTTAATGAACTTGCCCGGCATGCCACAGCTAGTGGGAATAGAACTCTAGCTACAGAGTCTACTCTTTCAGCCAATCAATTATGCTGTAGAGCCGTAATCTCTTTTATTTTCACACCTTTATCAATTCAGTCTCAGAACATATAGGCACATAACTTCTATCCTTCTCAGCTCCATGCTGAGATGAGCATTCTCTCCCACCTTCCCTCAAGCTCCTAATATAAATGCTGAGTAAGACAAAGCACTGGACATTCACCAGAAACTTCCATGTAAGACCCATTCCCCAGGATCCAATTGTTTATTTAAAGAGTTACTCCTTTACTGAATAGCTCTTATATCCAATCCTTTTTCCCCATCTTGTTGATGAGGATATCACAAAATGTATTGTCAAATACCTTGCTGATATTTAGTAATGCTAGGTCCACAGTACTCTTCTGAGCTTTAAGGATAGCAACAATTTTGAATAATGTTTGTGAGTTTAGTTTTTATGGTTTCTTTTAGTGAATTACTACAGTTCTCTTTTTTCCTTTTGTGGGCTCATATCTTATTTTCATTATGAAATTCAAAATCTTCCTCAGATACCACCGAAGCTCATAAGCCCATAGTGTACAAGATCTACACTTTTTTCCATCTTCTGTTTTTAGGAACCTCCTCCATTCTCTACAGTTTCTCAAAAACTATCAACTGGATTTCAAAAATCTTACTTTCAAATTCTCTCTGTATCATTCATCTAAGTCAAGAAATTTAAATTAATGCACAGCAATTAGGTGCTATTTAACAAGCTCTGATATTAAATTTCCTAACTTAATCTTCTCCTGGCCAAAGATCTATTTTCTTATCAGAGAAGACAGGGGGTAAAATAGGAATAAAGAATTCTTTCACATCACTTAGAGGTCTGTTGCAAATGATAGAAAATCTAGCTCAGGCTGGTTTAGGCAAAAGAAGGAATGTGTTCAACCATGGCTGGAAAGTCAGGGATGGTCTAGGTGGAACAATGTTTGATCCAGGGCTTCAAAATGTCACCAGAACCTAGTTTCTCCCCATCTTTTAGCTCTGCTTTTCTCCATTCTAGCTTCATTTTTAGTCCCAATGGGGTGGCAAGATGGTGGCCAGAAGCTCAAATTCTATACTATCCCAAGTTGCAGCTCAAAAGAAGGAGAAGTACTTCCTTACAAGAGACAAAGTCCTGAAACTAAATATCTGTCCCTGATACAAACTGGGTTAGGTGTCCAGCTATGAACAAAATAACCACAGACAGAGGAAAGGAAGTTCCTGACGGACTGGGAGCTCACAAGCTCACCGAGGGAGCCGGGAAAGGAATCGATGACATTAAATCACTGGACAACATAAGGGAGAATAAAAATCAAGAAAACAGTCATTGAAATAAGGGAAAGTGAGTATCATGTCTCTTAAAAAAAGTGTTTTCATATCTTCAGTCAGTTCAGGTCAGTCGTTCAGTCGTGTCTGACTCCTTGCGACCCTATGAACCAGCACGCCAGGCCTCCCTGTCCATCACAAACTCCCAGAGTTTACTCAAACTCATGCCCATCGAGTTGGTGATGCCATCCAGCCATCTCATCCTCTGTCATCCCCTTCTCTTCCTGCCCCCAATCCCTCCCAGCATCAGGGTCTTTTCCAACGAGTCAACTCTTCGCATCAGGTAGCCAAAGTATTGGAGTTTCAGCTTCAGCATCAGTCCTTCCAATGAACACCCAGGACTCATCTCCTTCAGGATGGACTGGTTGGACCTCCTTGCTTCATATCTTAGTTCTCCACCAATAGCCCATCAACTAACATATTCTTCCGGCATTAGCAGAAGAGCCTCTCTGTTTGGGACAGCACTGCAGTCCTGCGTACCGGAAGGCTCACCCTCTGGATCTCTTTCTCAGCCTCTTACTGCTTTCTTACAGCCACCCTGGGCTAAGTGCTCACACCTTGCCCCTCTGTGACATAAGCCCCACATTCATCACGAACCCCCAGTGGCTCAGGGTTTCATCTCCTCCTCTGTGATGCTGAATGCCATTCTCTCCCCTGCCTGTTTCAGCTTCTGGTAATCCAGAAATTAATCTCTTTTCAGTGAACGTGAAAGTGAAAGTCGTTCAGTCTTGTCTGACTGTTTGCGACCGCATGGACTATACACTCCATGGAATTCTCCAGGCCAGAAAGTGGGTAGCCTTTCCCTTCTCCAGGGGATCTTCCCAATCCACGGTTTGAACCCCAGTTTCCTGCATTGCAGGTGGATTCTTTACCAGCTGAGCCACCAGGGAAGCCCAAGAATACTGGAGTGGGTAGCCTGTCCCTTCTCCAGGGGATCTTCCTGACCCAGGAATTGAACTGGGGTCTCCTGCATTGCAGGCTGATTCTTTACCAACTGAGCTATCAGGGAAGCCCTAATTTAAGAAGATCCAATTTATTCTCTTAAAAAAAAACTTTCATTCATTCTTTTTTTCATTTATTTATTGATTATTTTTGGCTATACTTGGTCTTCCTTGGTGGGCGCAGCTTTCTCTAGTTGCTGCGAGAGGGGGCTACTCATCTTTGCGGTGTGTGGGCTCTAGGTACAGGCTTAGTACGTGTGCACGCGGGCTTAGTTGCCCTGCAGCATGTGAGATCTTCCTGGAGCAGGAATTGAATCCACGTCCCCTACATTGGCAGGTGGATTCTTAGCCACTGGACCACTAGGGAAGTCCAAAACTTTCATTCTTAAACTGAATCACATGACATTGTCAATATTTGGCCTTTTAACCCAGGAAAATGGTCATTTCTATGGTCAACCCAACAGACAGCTCCTGAGACACAGTTTCTCTTCTTTCGTGTCTTCTTCCAGTTTCCCAAATTCTGATTCATGTCTCTACTTCTTTCTACCTCTTGTTGGGATCTTGATCCCCTCAGTCTCCTTTTTGTATTGGCCCTTCCATTCTGCCAAAGCCTTCTTTCCTCCAAACCCATACCCTGCTTTTCTGCATATTTTCCTAACAGGCGGGAAATAAATTCTGCTTTGCTTTCTATGTTAGAAGGGCTCCACAGTAGGGTATGTTTGGTGTGACAGTGATAATAATCCTCATTACACAGATCAAGACACGGGTGTCCACAGAGGAGTTATGGTTTTCTAATCAGTACCAGAAATGGACCTGGTAGCCAGGTTCTAAGTCAGTTGCTCTTGTTATTAAAGTAATTGGACTCTCCCATCTTCTGCCATCTTTGTTATTATTATTATTAATTGCAGTAACAGCAAAGAGCAGCCAGTGATTCCTTAAACAGATCAGTTTGGTTTCCTTTAATAACATAAATAGTTACATTGGCATTTGCACAGTGCTCTACAGTTTACTAAACACTTCCATTTTTTTTTTTTACCACATTTGCCCCCCACATAAAAATGCCTAAAGTATTATTATCTGACAAAAAAAACTGAGTCTGAGAGCAGTCGAGTAGCATGCTAAGAGTCTTGCAGCTGGTAATGAACAAGTCTAGGCAAGACTCAAAACCTGGATTTGTGCTTCCTAAAGCCAACCCTCCTCACATTTCCAACCTCTTCTGACCCTAGGGAAAAGGGAGTTTTTAGGCCCAATGCCATGACCTGGTTATGGACAGAATGATTTATTATCACCTGAGAAACCATGAAGGACACCAAAACAAGACCTTGAGAAGCATAAAGTTAAGGAAAATGAGAATGAGGTAGGGGAAATGTATAGGAAGTAAAAAGAGGACAATATGAAAGAAAAACCAGAAGAAAAATTGTGATCACATAATAAAAACATAATAGATAGCAGCAAAAGACAGTGAGACTAGATAAAATAAGTATGTTTTTTTTTTCAAAAGCAACAACAAACACATTATCCCAAAGCCCGCAGGTGCTAGCAATTCAAATAAACGTATAGCAATTAACAGAATTAACACCGCCTTAAATAGCTTGGCTCACCAGATGTGGACTCCTATCAGGGTTCTATAAAATGTAAAGTTATCACAGATTAAACCATTAATCATCTGTTCAGAGACTATCTCTGGCTGCAAAATCCCATTCAGTTTTAAATGGCTAATGATCACAAAGGGATGTGGAATGTAACATGCACAATGATGGTCTCCCCAATCCTTTTTCCTTTAAATATGTGTTCATTTTCCCCATTCTCCTGCTTTCCTTCCTCCCCACTAGAGATGCCATGAGAAAGAAGTGAGCTAGACTGGCTGATCTCAGAGGGTTCAGAACTGCAGGAGCTTCCCCTTGGGCAATAGAGAGGCAAATGCAGAAGCAATATATCAGCGCAGAGGCAACAGCTTGAGGATGGTATAGGAAGGACCAGATCCCACAACACAGCAGACCCCAACACACAGGAGGATGCTGTGATGGGCGTGAGTTGGCTCCCTGGTCCTGATGATAGAGACGCTGACCCTGAAACTCAGCACTGAGCTTAGCTTTCCTCTCCTGCACTGTGCTTCACCCACAAGAGCTCAGTAATGCCAAGGACGGAGGAAAGGACAAACATGTGTCCTGACAGGGAAGGTCACTGGAAAATGAAATGGGAGTCGGAAGGAAGCACTTTTCTGCAGAAACCTGAAGATTCAGAGATACACTCTCCCCGCCCAGGGCTAAAGCCAACAAATTAGCCTTCTGACTGCTCCCCAGCACCCTGGGACAGAAAGACAAATCAAGTAGAAGCAACAGATGGACTAACCAGTTCTCAGAGAATTGAAAGCCTGATGGATAACCTGTCAATCCATGTCATTCTATTACTCCAGGTCCTTCCATGGCTCCCCATTACCTAAAGTCCAAGGGTAGAGTGTGACTTAGCCCCTAACTAATTCTGCTGATACATCATTGAAACTCCAGATCTTATATTTTGTTCCCGGACACTGGCAAACTTGCCCAGACACCATGATCTGCTCTGTCCCTTGGCCCTTGCTCATGCTGCCCCATCACCCCAGAGGATCACTTTTTCCCTGTTCATTTCTGTTTGTCTTCAAGCCTCTTCTTGGGCATCATTGCCTCCAGAGTTTTCCTGAAGTCCATAATAGTCTAAGTTCTTCTCAGTAGCCCCACTGCACCTGGGAATGCCTCTTTTTATGCATTAAATGTTTTTTCTTGAAACTGTATCTGTGTGTCCCCCACTAAACTGTGAGGTCCCCTAAGGTAAGGATTTTGATTCATCTTTGTATCTTAGCACATCCTTGGCATACAGTAGGTTTTCAGCATATACCTGTGGATCCAAATTTCAGATTTTAGAGCTCCATGATGTCTGCTCATTAATTAACTTATTCAATCCAGACATGCTTACTGAATGCATTATTTTAAGCCGAGAACTCTTCTAGGTGTTTAGTGAAACACCTGTGAACAGATGAGGCCTCTGTCCTCATGGAGCTCACACTTAAATAGAAGGGAAATTGATAGGTGTCAAATAAATTTCCAAAGGCAACAGACTAGGTAAAGACTGAATGTGGATGAGATGGACAATCCCTATTTCAGTGAAAATGAAAGAATTTTAGTAAGGCAAACCTCAGAATAAAGTTGTTCTCCCCCCACACAGTGACTTGGTAATGTGGGAAATACAGACACTGCATGTGCTAATGAATATTCACTTATGCTTACATTTATATTCACAAACTGTTTTTATAAGAATCATTACACAACCCTTAATCATAATTATTGTAGCAAAACATCATTGTATGTTTAGGCATGGTTTCACTTGTACGTACATTATTTCATTCATTCTTAAGAACACAACAGATGTCTTATTATCTCCATGTTACGGGTTAGGAAACTGAGGCTCAAGTATGATTAGTGGCTATTCCAGGCCATACAGGCAGTAAGAAAGCTGGAATTCCTAACCAGGTTTTCTGATTTTTAAACTCAGCCTTCTTTTCATTTATACTATGATACCTCCTCAAAGCCTTTTCAATCCTGTTCTTCCCAGAAGGGGTTCCAACCTGTTTCTTTCAGCCATGCTGGGCCTTTTTTATGTAACACTTCTCTCATATCAGATAGCTGGCAGGTTCCTGAAAGATTCAACTATTGCCATGTCAGGATGTTCTTTAATGATTCCAAGAAAGTTGCATAGTCAAGTGTGCCTGAGAGCATTTTTCTAAAGATTTTTTATTTTCTTTACTTACAAGCATGTGATTTCATTTAGCAAATATTTATCGAGAGCCCACTAGGTGCTAAGAACCATTCTAGGAGCTGGGGACATGGCAAGAACAAAAGTAAGACAGACACGTTAAAACACAAAAACACCAAGAGGGACAAGTGTGGGTTTTGTGATGTTTAAGTGGATACAAACCTTGAATTGATAACTAGGGTGTGCAAAGTAGAACGCAATAATTGGATCATAACGTGGACCCTCTTGTCATGCTTTTACGCTGGTATCAAGTTAGGAGCTGCACACACACAGAGTTGCTTTGACTCAAGTGTGGAACCAGAACTTAACTTTGAGTAAAGTAGCTGTAGTTCCAAAGATAAAAACAATTTTGTGCTACAAAGTATTAACGGTCCAAAAGATAAATCCCATAGGGTCTTCCCCAGGTCCCCATTTTGAAACAAGCAAGATCACATAAAAGCACCCAGCTCAGCTTAAGGCAACCTAGAACCACAAATGGCCAGAGATGACAGAAAAGGGAAGAAAGAGAGAAAGAATGGAAGAAGAAACTGGAAAATAACTGCAGACTGTCCTAAAGCGGAATAGTTGAAGTGGGTAAGTAGGATTTATCAAGAAGCAAATTCCCAACATAGCTGGTAGCTTTTATTGTTTACTAAACTGTCAAGAAGAAATACCAAGAACAAGAATTTACTAGACCTGCCCACAGAAAAGTGAATTGTAATGATTAAATGGAAAGAAAGAATATGCTAGGATTTCATTAGACTCAAAATTATCTGTTTAAAACACTCAGACAAATGAGAAAGCCTCCCAAGTCGCTTAGAAAGACTATCTTATATATGTAAAGGAGAGATGGGGCAAAAATTTAGATTAAGTTCTAGTTTTGCTTACAATTTCCTTCACTGTTTTGGAATTCCTTCTGACTTGATCTGGATTTAAGTTCTGCTTAGCTACTAGCTAAGATATGTGTATATTTGTATTTACACATAAATAAAATATGTTATTGTCATTTCTGTCATTGACACTGGTTTTCAGAACTGTCTTTAATTTTTAAGCTATTAAGTGCTACTTTTCATACACTTTTGAAGCTGTCTGCTCTCTACATGGAGAGAGTGGTGTGTGGGTGTGTGTGTAAATTTTATTTACTTTAGGCTCTCCATGGATAAAATCATCAGATATATCTTCATATTTTTACAAAGATTGTTTCAAAATATTCAGGGGCATCCTTCTTGACTGATAGATTTGCAGTTGGGAAACCGCTCCTTGTCTCAAAAAACATAATTGTGTTGGGGGGGCCAGCAGTGAGGGGGGATGAGTCCTAGAGGCCACCACTAGACCCTGTCCTGAGAGCCTCCAGGCTCAGGGCTGTTTCACGGCATAAACGGATGCGCTCGGCACAGCACCCAATGCCGCATTCATTCCTCAGCCACCAGCGACGAAACAGAACGTGCCCATCTATTTCTGAGGAGAGGGCAATTCCAACGGAGTGTGGTTTAACAGTGTTTAAGACTCTTTCAAGGTTCATTAGTCACTGAGAAGTTTACACCTTTATCCTATCCAAATGGGAGTAAATCCCAGGGAAGCAGTGTGCTATGTCTGCCGCAATTCTGTCAGGAATGACCTGTGTGGTCCCCGTGGTCAGCAGAAGGCTAGGTCATGTCCAGCGAGAGGAAAACACACTATGCGTTGTCTCCTGTCATTTTTCCTTCAGACCAAGAATAACACAAATCTGTAATTGGATTTCCCCTCCTTTGTCAGGCCCCCGTCTTACCCCCTCCTCTCAGTGTACCCATGGTTTATTGCAGGCCCAGCTCAAACATCATTTCTTCTCCAACACCGACGCCCACCTAAAATGCATCTGCTTCCCCTGCTCAGTTAGAGCATTTCCTCCTGGCGCTGCACCCACAGTGTCCTGAACTGTAACTGTCCCTTAGAGCTTTCATCTCTCTTCCCACATTAGAAATTCTTCAAATAGGCAGACCATGGTTTACGAAATGCCTTTATGTTTAGTTATAGCCAAAAAAAAAAAAAAAAGGTACCCAATGGCTATTTGATAAGTGCACCCATTCAATGCATACTTATTATGGACTTGCTCTATGCCACGCATGACAGACGCAACTCCTGTCTAGACACGGCTCACAGCTGAGTGGCATAAGCGAATCCATGCGTGATGCTATCTCATATGTGACTGATATGCAACCAATTTCAAGTAACCAGAATAAGAATGAAAGATGTGCCCTGAGAGGAGACTCATAACGTGTCACAAGGGATCTTTATCTACAAGAAAGAACACTGTTAGCATCTCAAGGAATTTCCCCAGGGGAATGGTATAGGTATCTTAGGCAATCAAGCTTAGATTAAACAAAAAAAGTGCAGTGTGCTGTGCTGATGACTCTGTTTGCTGAAAGAATCCAGCAAATCAAGTCTGATTCCTTTTGCCTCAACAATTGACCTTAGAGATTGAACTCACACTTGACTCAAGCTCCCTTGCTCTCAGACAGAGGTCTCAATACATCAGCTACAATAGTAATAAATGAGTAATGGCAAAACCCCACTGCTTTCTCACAGCTGCTGCTAGCTCTCCCGGAGGAAAAAAAAAGGAAAAACCAGTTTTCTGGGCCTTAATATCACATTCCGAGAATTTTTCTTCATCTCGAATAATGAGACTCTTGGGAACATCAAGCTCAGCAAAGGTAAAGTAACACATGTGCTATGTTTTAGACAAGACACACAGCTGCTCACAGGGCCTCTTTTAGCTAAGGCTTTCCGATTTGCCCAGTCAGAAGTCCAAAATCAAACTTTACACGGGTCTGTATCCTCGTGATGTCAAAGTCCTTTCATCTGAGTTGTTTAATTTCATTTATAAAACACAGCTACCTGTGGGATCAGGTGATTCATTAGTTAAATGATCAAACAGAACGGCAGGGCATTTAAGTAGCAAACCCACGGTCCTGTAACCAGTTCAAGCTGGGATCAAAACCCGGGGCCTCCACTTCCAAGTCCAGAGTCGTTTTTGCTACAACTTTTTGTCGGGAGCCAACACACGAGACCCTACCCATGACAAGGTCATGAGGGAGAAAACCTGATGGGCAAGGCGGATCAGGTTTTCAGGGGTTTCGAAAAGGCCAGCTCACGAGATCCCACCCATGACAAGGTCATGAGGAGAAAACCTGACAGGCAAGGCGGATCAGGTTTTTAGGGATTCCGAAAAGCTGCCCCCGGCGCTCACCTTAAAGATGATATCTGTCTTTCTGATGCTTGCTTCA
The DNA here is from genome assembly GCF_910594005.1 of Cervus elaphus. Taxonomy (NCBI): domain Eukaryota; kingdom Metazoa; phylum Chordata; class Mammalia; order Artiodactyla; family Cervidae; genus Cervus; species Cervus elaphus. Next base: position 12,970,839 of record NC_057826.1, read on the forward strand.
ATAGACTACTCCCTAATTTCCGTGACACAGGCAGAAGGCCTTCCCCGATCTCTTCCCAAATAAGAATCAATTTAGAAGTTTAATCAATAAGTTTCCCGGGTGGTGGTATTTTATGAGATTATCCAGGGAGAAAGGAGTGTTTTAATTTAAACTCCTTTGCTGGTATTTTAGTTTGTTTGGCAAATGCATTTATGCCCTTGGTACTAATATGCATGACTGCTCATAATACCCTAAACATAAAATAACATAAAGAACCTGATCATATAAAGGCCCTAATAGACATAGAGCCCTTCGGGGGGTGAGGAAGTCCTATTAGAAAACACAAGAAAAATTATTCTAAAAGTAGCTATTGGGTTAACATTTGCTTGATGTGTTTTGGCTTTTAATGTGCTAAGGTTGTGTTATAGAAACCACTGTTAATATAGTTAAAGATCTAGAGAAATAAGAACTTAGCCCTAGTGTGGTAACAATGAAATGGTTGTTAATTGTCAGCCAGGAGTGCCAGGCAGAAGCTGCCTCACCAAAGTCGCAGTCAGTCTGGGGTAAACTTCTTAGATAAACGCAACTGACAACTTCTGCAGAAGGATTAATTTTTGTGTTAACAAGGTTATACTTCTACTCTGTACTGTTGCCCTATGAGACTGCTACCTTTCAGTTAAGGTCACCATAGAAACAGAAAATAGGTTTACATTCACCTGACCTGCATAAAATGTTAATAGGCCCCAAGGCCAGAAGATAATGTACAAGACCCTCATAAACAAAGAAGTATGCAGAAAACACCCTGGTTTTGTGAAGGACAAGCTGACGTAATGTTAAACTATCTTCCCCTTAGAAATGTACTAACTTAGGGTATAAAAGCTATGGTAAAAAATTAAGGATTGCCAGACTCTGCCAGACCCTCCCAGACTCTGCGGCACACCCCCGTCTGGCCATTCTCCCTCTCTCCCTCCCTCGCAGACTTGGCCCTATCAAGGCTGGTCTCATGTGTCTTCTCTCTCCGACACCGTTCATCCTGAGGGTACCCCCTGGATCCTGCCGAGGCTGGACCCCGGCAACTTTTGACCTCACAGATCAGAGGACAGATTCAGTCACTGAACCGGGAATTTCCTCTGTGCTCAGACAGTCAGCATGTGAAACGGGATGGGTGAACTCACCTCTCTAAGGCAGCCCATGAAGTTGTTGCTGACGGGGGAGCCTGGCAAGTCAGCGGTACTCGGGCTTCCTCCCACGTAGAAGAAGTCGTCTGAGCCCAGCATGGTGTAGTCCTCCTGAGTGTAGCCTGTCGTGGTAAGGATCCCATCCACAGAGATGGTCACCTGGCGGAGGGACACAGGGAGAAAAGAAATCCCAACAATGACCTTAAGGTCCTGTCAACGTCCGGGGGCTTGCCCTACCGGTGGCATCACTTTCAGTAAGATTTGGGTGAGGTATTCTTTCTAATTTGGTTCGATTTTGATATGTGCAGCCAAGTTCCATTTTCTGGTCTGCCTCCCTGCGGCCCAAGCCTCCGGCGTTTGCCTGCAGACTCCCGGGAGAGTTTCTCAGAACTGCCAAGCTGAGCGTGAGCGGCTGGCTCTCCCCAATGCCCTCTTCAGTCAGGCTAGAAAATGGAACTCTCCTCAGACGACATCACTTGTCTCGGTTCATTGGTAAAATGATGGCTTATTTTTGAATGATTGTAATTTACGGTGGTCATGAGAAACAGCAAAGGAGACATTAGACGATGGGGTTTGTTAGGGGGTTGGTCTTTGGTTGTGGATGGTTTTTGTTTCTTTTTTTTCTTTTCTTTTTCTTTTTTTATTTGTTTCCTTTTGGGCTCACACCACACTGACAGACATGCATTCAGGGAGGGAAGGAAAAGGGTCTTGAGTTTGATGAGTCATGGGTGATACATGCCATGGACTACCCAGGACATCAACCCCTGTCCTCCCTTGACTGCCATCACCACCCCCCAGGAAAGAAATGGCCCAAACCAAAAAAGGCAATGCTAACAAAAAGAAAGGAATGATGAGGCGTAAGAGCCAAAAAATGATAATAATAATGCCCACCAGAAAGAAATAGCACCCATACACCCAACATCCATGAAAGGAGCAGAGGGCGCAGAGAAAAGATGAGGCCCCAAAGCGTGCACACACCATACGCTGACACACCCATGCGAAACTTATCTGGAGCCAAGAGAGAAGGCAGAAGAACAGAAGGGAGGGACGTGGGACCAGGGTGCAGAGAACAAAAGAAAAGAACCAAAATCCACTTCACACCTACATGCGCTAAATCAACTGAAAAGCAAGGAGGAAGTGAGGATAGAAAACACACTCAACACGAAAGGGTCATCGTCCCTGCTGACCACCTCCCTTACTAACAAAAAAAGAAAAGAAAAAGTCCAAACCCAACCCCAAAATATATGAAGGATGAGAGGACAATGAAGAAGGGTGGAGACAAAAAAAAGGGAGAGAGAGAGAAAAGAAAGTGGTGTAGGCTTGATGGCTGGTAGGTTGTTAGTAGCGAGGAGGAAAATGAGGAGACAGGTTCTGATGCTAATGGGGAATTCACGAGACAGGAACATGCCATGCAGAATTTGTATGGAGAACACAATTGGCGGAGCTCCCTTTGGCCGAGGTGGGAAGTAAGGAGGAAGAAGGGAAAGGAGGAACACAGGAAGCAGAGTACTTTCCTCCCCAGATCACCTGTGGCATCCACAGCCACACAAAAGGGAATGAAAAAAGGGGGATTCAGGAGTTTGGGGTTGGGCGGGGAGGAAGAAAGTTGGAAGAGTGAGGGGGTAGGAAGACACGGAGAGAAGAAAGTCCTCAACAGAAATCTCAGTTGTCCCTAGTCTGTAACTTGGAAGTTGCAAAATAAGAAAAAACCAAAATGAATTTAGCTAAACAAAGAATATTTCTTTAAAAAAAAAATTTTTTTTAGGAAAAAAAAAATAGTGGAGAAAAGGAAACTGTCCCAACCAAAGTCATCCAAATGTTGTCAGGACAGGTCCATCCCCTTCCATTTTCTTTTTAAAGAAAAAGAAAGGCTTGTATTTCATTCAACACCAACAACAAAAAATTCAAAAAAAGAAACAAGTCTAAAGAGGATAAAAGTGGGGTTTGGGGAGGAAAAGGGGGGCAACACACGGCAAACCCAAAAAAAGAGACAATAAGAATGATATCTACCAGACAATGTAGTTTGTTTACCATAGCGTGTCCGATGCCTGAGTGCTTTGCGGAAAAGGGGGAAGAAAGGAAATTAAAAAATTGTGAACAGAACGATTGTTAATTAAAAAAACTAAAAACAAAGATGAGTCGTTAGGGTGTTAGTACATTAGTCGGTTAGTAAAATGACACATTGCATGAATGATCTTGGGTTAGTTTTTCAAAAAAAAGGCACCCGACACAGAAAAAGAGAGTGGGGGAAGACAATGAGACCAGGACTCTATGGAAAACCTTGGCGCCCGGCTCGCAGCCAGGAAAGGAACTGCAGCCCGCGTTGTCATCCGTAACTCCTCACTTCTCCCAAACACCACTCAGACTGGACCTCACCCAGGTCAGAATTAGCATCATACTTACTTTCCAAGGGCTCTTCTGAATGAACACTGCCCCCACGCCCTTCCCACCCTCAGCACATATACAATACACCTCTCCTGAAAGAAAAGACCCCCAAAGTTTATCATTGAAGTTCAGTAAATTGATAAATAGAGCTGAAACACCCATACGTTGGGGATTTTTTATTTTTCACATCTGACTCTGACTACATGCATGGACGATCATGGCTTTCTCCTAGAACAAAAAGGGCTTAGAACGTTTCTGATTCACATCAGGCAAACGAAGGCCATACAATGTGGCTCACTCCCTGTTTCCAGAAGTAATTTAAAGATCCACAACTGCTTTGACTTGGGGAGCCTTTGTGAGGCAGGAAGGGAACTTTCTTCTCTTTCCTGCCCTCTTGGGTTAGAGTAACTGTGTCGTTAGAATGTGTCAAAATAGTTGGAGTCTTCCTCATTACCCAATGATGTCATTGTTTGGTTTACTCTGCTGGAATGCCTACTGTTGGCATCACGCTCCCCTCATTCCTCGTTAGGAATGCCTTTCAAGCTTTGAAGCAATTTCTTGCTTGGGTGGCAGAGAGGACTGGCAAGTTAAATGTGATTACAGAAGTCCTACGATTAGTCTCTTCTTCACAGCTTTCAAATGTTAAATTGCCAGTGCACCCGGAGCTGGGAGGCTGGAGGTGGATAAAGACGGGCAACCTGGCTTTATGCTTCTGGTTTGATTAAAGTGGCATGTGGAGGTCAAGAAATTCCTGTGATGGTCATGACCTTGGACTCAAGGTTATGGACCAAAAACCAAACCAAAGCAAAAAAACCCACAAAAACTCCTTACTATCTTGGTGCTAATCCTGCTGATGGTTTGCAACAAATAATCCACATTCCCTCCATCACTCAGAACCCCCAATCAAGTGCCTGCCTTTGGCCCTGTGCGCTAAGTCGCTAAGTCCACCTCTTTGTGACCCTATGAACTGTAGCCTGGCAGGCTCCTCTGTCCATGGGGTTCTCCAGGCAATAATACTGGAGTGGGTTGCCATTTCGTCCTCCAGGGAATCTTCCCAGGGATCAAATCTGCATCCTTTATGTCTCCTGTATTGGTTGGTGGGTTCTTTACCACCAGGGGCCGCCTGGGAAGCCTGAATTTGGCCCTGAAAACTTAACCTAAAAGCTACTGAGCAAACCAACACTTTCACTGACTGACTTTAACCCCAAAGCAGAACCATGAGTAGATGACCAAGAAGGAAGAAAGGGAAAAAGCTCTACTCCATGTGGTAAGGAAATTCCAATAAAATTTCTTCAGATCAATCTTTACCACAGAAGCCTTTCACCCTTACCAAAAGAGCAGACATGGCTGCCATCAAATATTCATGAAGTTTAATCGATTAAGTTTAATTGAGATAGACGAGGGCTTCCCACTCCTTCAAACATATCCTAGGGAACTCAAAAATTGTTTTAAGTGTATTTTATGGGAAAAATAATCCACTTTCTCAACAAGATTCATACTCCCTCTGCCAAGAAATGCCCCCAACACCCTCGGGCCTCACTAGCCTTGTCTCAAGAGCTCTTCTTAGCTGCATCCTTAGGGACAGACAGAGGCGGTCACCTTCGGACAGCACGCTCGGCCTGTAAGTCGTGCGTGTCCCAGCGAGTCTAGCACCCAGACCACAGATGAGCTCATAACCCTCCTGGAACATGAGGTGCTTTGCATATTTCGCCACCACACATGGCTGGGGAGGGCTGTAATCAACGTCTCGCAAACGGAAATTGGTGTGGGAAGGCTAAGGGGCTTGTCCAAGGGCACGGAGTGGGGCTGGGGCTCAGAACTTGGGAGAAGAACCCTCCAGTGTGGCTTTCCTCTGCTTATTGAGACTCAAACAGCACAACCCGTATTCGAATCACAGGCTGGTCTGTCCCCATTCCAGTGTAAACGACTGAATTAGGGCCCAACTCTATTTGAGAGAAGTGGTTTTAGTAGAAATGAAAGTGAGCCTTTTCTGGCTATTTGAAATCATTCTAGAATGATTTCAAGGGAGCATGTGGGGTGGGAGAGAGATATAGAAGCAGAGCAGCTGGTGAGAAACAGCCGGATTCTGTTCCCAGGGACAGGAGAATCTCCCCCCCCCCCACTGACTAATGCCAGAGGGTGTTACTGCGTACCGGGCAGTGGGAACCAACAAAAGGTCATATTTTACTTTTTGGTCTAGTTCCTGCAGCTCAAACATTTCAAGCCCTTATACGTTAGTGAATGGACATTTGACGTGGGCTCTCTTGGCAGCTGAGAGGGTCTCTCCTTAAGTACAGGTGCGGAATGATGAGAGAAAACGTCTGCAATAGGATTCTTTGGCCTTGCAGGAGAAATATAAAATGGTGATTCAAAAATGTTCGATCCATGTGTATTAGGATGACTGGGGACTCTAACTCTTATGATTTGGCAACTGCACCATAGATAAAATACAATAGCCAACCTGGGGCTTCCTTGACATGCTTAAGTGTGGAAATGGGTGTTTCGAAAATTGTACGTTTCTGCTGTGGGTGGGCCTTCTCCATTTATTTAGCATTATGAAGGAGTTACACTTTTATCAAACAGAAAACATATGCAAATACCTGTCAGTTCTTATGCCTTCATGTCTACAGGAGGCATTAAATCAATCATACTGCAGAAGAAAATTTGATAAGCACCTTCTGGAAATTTACATAATGCTTTCTGATTAATAAAGGATGAATGCAGCCCAACTGAGTTTAATGACAAATTCACAAGTAGAAAAACCAAGTGAAAACAGAACCTGGAAAAGGCAGACTCAGGACAGACCTTGACTTTTACAGGAAGTGATTTTAATTGTTTCCTGATGTGGGCTGGTGAAATATTATTATTGTTACTGTTGTTTTATTATTAGTAGTTATGAACAGAAAACAACTTCACTCGGCTAAGGTTTTCTGAGAGCGTTGTCACCTGACGGAGTTGCCTGATTAGCATCGGCAAGCGATGGGAGTTCTCAAGCACGTACAGAACCAGGAAAGGTTGCTCCAAAGTTGACTTTTTAATGTGGGTCCTTCCACTTTCCAGGCCTCCTAGTCAACTGAAGAGTCTCGGAGGTAGAGACAGGGGCAATAACGTAGCAGCAAGGAACAGAGAAACAGAGGAATTCAGAAAGATTCCAGCTAATTCACTCCAAGGCTAGAGGTTAACCCAACAACCAAAAGAATAAAATAAAAGTATAAAAAAATTGGTGAGGGGCTGGTAAATCAAAAGGAAGAGAAAAAGAAAGACTTTCTCTGGAAGAAATTAAAATTATGGTATCATGGCAATGGCTAACTTACTTAAAAAACAAAAACATACGTTCAGAGAAGGAGGAAAATCTACCAAGCTATAGAAATAAAATGCTGTCCTTAACTGAATTTAACAATAATACAAGGTACAAATGTAATCAAGAAGATGATTTAAAAAAAAGAAAGCAGAATAAAAGGAAAGTATTTATAACTTTTATTATCTATACAACTGAATTTTTTTTTCTTAAATAACAAGCACACATGGAGAATTGAAGTAAGAGGAGAAACATATTTTAATCATTATCCTTGTGAAATTGTAAGGCTGGGAGAAAGCTTGACAAATGCAAACCCATATGGTATCTTTACCCTTTTCCATGTAACCTAACCCATCACCTACTTCACACTCCCTCCCCAGCCCCCTAAGAGGAGCCTCCAGGCACTCTCTGCCCTCAGCCATTACCTGCCGGAGGTTGCGTGTCACTTTGACATCGTGCCAGGCGTTGTCATTGAATTTTCCATTCACTGGCTCCACAATGGCCTCAAAGGCCCCGGACCCCAGGTTAATGACCAAGGAGACCGCGCCATCCTTCAGAGCCAGGTTGACATAGTCAGCCGACTTGCCCGTGTGCAGGATAAGCCCATTCCGCTGCCAGGTCTTAAAGGACAGGGTGATTTCATCACTGCTGCTCTGGATCGGGTTCTGAGACAGGTCGTAGCACAGGTACTCTGAGCCTCGGAAAGTGGCCACATTCTCCTCTCGAGCTGCAAGGGAAAGGAAAGGGGAGAGCAGTCAACACTTGACTGGCATGAGCCACGTCTTTGCAAATACCAAAGAGAACACACACATCTACAGGGCACTGCCCCTGCCAGGGGCCTGATGCCAGAACAACACTTCTTTCACCTCTTCCACAGGCTTGTATCTAAGGACCAAGAAAGCTAGCAGAGAAGCCGTGTGTTCACACAAGGGCAGAAGACTAAAATGATGAAGCAGGAAGGCTTGCTACCTTGCCTTCAAATTTTCCCAGAGAAAAACCTAAAGGGAAAATTCATGCAAAATGGTAAAGTGAGGCTTATGTTGCTTTTGCATCAACATCAGCATTTAAATGCCTGTAAAAGGGCTGGTTTAGAATGGATAATTAACTGTTCTGACAGAGTGTTCTTTAGCTCCCAGTACCTTTTATTGACCAACACATAAAAATCAATTACCCTGAAAGATTTGGCTCTAATTTCTATCCATTGGTAACATGGCTAACTTTGGTTTCCATGGTACAGTCCTGCTCCCAGTGGAACATGACAGGGTTTCTAAAAAGGAGGTTGAACCTCAGGAAATGACTGAGCAGATGAGGAAAAGGGAACAGAATGGAATGTGATAATATGCTTTGATATTACACTGGACAGCAATGCTTCTCTTTTACTCCAGTGGACTGCTCCCTGAAGCTCTTTGAGATGGCCTGGTCAGACCATCCTATGGAACATCTCTCCACAGGACCAGGGGTCCACACAGCCAACACGGTGTCACACTGGGACCCAGACTCTCTTTCAGGACCGTATTCTAGACACTGGGGGCCTATAATTTGCTACCCCAAGAGCCCCAAGTGTGTTCCCAGGGCTTGTGTAGGCCTCTTCCCTGGATTAGCTTTCTGAAGGCAAATCATGCCTGTCAGTGTGCACGCCTCAGGGTCTGAGGACTAGCCCTGGGAACTATTTGTACAGGTCTACACAGACCTTGGCCACGTGGGTGGAGGAACTCATGTGCATTTATACCAGGCCCCTGTGATGAGCGATGGAGCTAAGGAGGGGTGAAGGCCACAGAGCCAACCAGAGGGGCTAGCTCTGCCTATGCTGATATTTCCCAAAACAGAACTCCCAGGAATCTGAAAATGCTAAATGTGAACCTGCCTTAACCAAGTTGTTTCGAGGCTCTATTTTCCAAGGTAAGAGGATAGAAAATATTTGATTTAATTATTTGTTGACTTATAACTTAGACACTCAGCATGCACACTTCCATTTGTCCTCCTGTCAGGCAACCCCACTTAGAGTGGATGAATCCCTGGTGGCCCAGCAGTAAAGAATCTGCCTACCAATGCAAGAGACTAGAGTTCAAAGTTTGGGTGGGGAAGATGCCCTGGAGAAGGTAATGGCAACCTGCTTCAGGATTCTTGCCTGGGAAATCCCATGGACAGAGGACCCTGGAAGGCTACAGTTCATGGGCTCATAAAGTGTGGGATACGACTTAGCCACTATACAACAACTTCATATCAGGGTTGGTCAAAAGCACCTCTCAACAAAAGGAAATGAGCAATAATACAAATTTAGATATGCAGTTTCCCTTTAAAGAGGGATGGGGTGGGGTGGGGCTACAAAGTAAAGTTGAGGAAATTCTATTTTTCCTTCTAGACCTAACCAAAGCCAATCCACCTTAACTCAGATCCTTATCGACCATCATAGCCCTTGGTAAGCTCCTTAAGGAAAGTCAAATAAATATTTTCTCATCATGAGGTAAAGGAGTCACTCTCATGATGTGAAGAGATGACCACCTGATACATAGTATTAAGTTCATCATAGCATCACCACATCATTAACGTGAACCTCAACGTCACACTCCAAAGAATGAAAGAAGAGATTAAGTGTGTCCTATATCTTCCAGAGGGCCTCAGGGATATCTATACACCTGCACATTTCTGTTTGCACACACACTGCTATAAGCAAAAGGGACTTGGCCACCTCTAAGTGACCACGGTGCTGCTTACACATATAAGCAGTGAGAACTACTCAGCATGTAACCCATGCCAGATGTATTTTACCAAAATGAATCCTCCCAAAATCAGAGTAGATATTTGGCACTATACTACATGTTTGAAACAGGCCCATCCATCCAATGCCCTAGTGCCCTACTTTCATTCTCTCTTTTCCCTTTTCTGCAGAAATAGTTTTGTTAGAATTCAATTGGACAAGCTCTTTTGTACAGTAGACCGGAGATGACCCTGATTTACAGCAGAAGATGGCAAATCAAATGCAGGTATCACTGCTAAGCTCTCTTCCTAACAACGCAAATGTACACACAACCAACTACTACGCCTGTCGTTGGCACCCAACATGGTGTATTACTGGGTGTCTTCTATAAACATTTAAGTTACACCTGTGTGCCCAGTGAACTGAGATAAATGAGCAAGGAAAGGAGGGCTTCTAAAGAGAAGCCTCAATTAATTATCAAGTACCCTTCAAAGGGGAAAGGCCTGACACAGAAGAGCAAGGCCCCGGGATATTATTTAATGTACTATGTGGTGCTTAATATTTTTTCACATAATTAGACCAAGGAGTCTGTCAAAATAATAAATTTTAGCACTATAAAAGATTTTAGAGATTGCCTGATTTAAAACAGTCTTTTTTTTATTACAGTAGAAACTGATGACTAGGAATAAGTGAGTTGCCCAAAACCAGTTTGTCCTACTCTGGACTTCTGCTGCCTCTAAACTTTTCTCCAAATATCAGTTACCTTTCGCCCTTCATTCTGGATATACCACCTGCTCTTATCTTGCTGCTCAAAGGGAAGGAATGGTTCCACTGAGCCCATGTGTTGATTTACAAACCACCCCAAACCTTGAATAAACTAAGCCAGAGACCTATTCCTCCTACCCCCACGTAAATCACACTTCCTCACCAAAAGAAATGTTTCTCTTTTCCTCCTGGAATCAGTGTATTTAAAATTAAAGAACTTATTTTATGTAGAAGGCCACAGGAGAAAAATGACATCATTAAGAGGCCATCACAGTAAATAAATAAGAAATAAAACCAATGAGAGAAAAAACTATGCAAATCACACATGTATTTATGCTAATACCCATGCAAATTCATCAATGAAGATTTTATGCATCCTTGAGAGTATATTACTTTGCAAATATCTGCTCAGTGGTAAAGAACCTGGTAAGTCAGAGAGGTGAGTTCAATCCCTGGATCGGGAAGATCCCCTGGAGAAGGAAATGGCAACTCACTCCAGTGTTCTTGCTTGGGAAATCCCATGGACAGAGGAGCCTGGCAGGTGAGAGTCCATGGGGGCCAGAAAGAGTCAGACAGGACCTAGCTGCGAAACGACAACAACAGTGAAAACTGCTACAGCAGTTGACAGCCCTCTAACTCCTTTCATTCAATGATGAGTTTCCCCAGTTTAACCATTTCTCTGGACTGGAGAAGGCAGTGTCATCCCAGACACCATGTATCTCCTTCATATGCAGTGAACAATAGACCACTGAAAGCTACTTCCTGAATTGTATTCTAGAGAAGCAAATCATATCATTTCTAATTCACCAGATCCTTTCCCCTGTATTGTTTACAGGAAGGAGCGGCATTGGCAGTGCATGACCCAGTCTTCAAAAGAGCAAACAAGGGCTTGCCAGGAGAAAGACTGAGGACCTGGAAGAAAACGTTCCTTTGTACACTCTCACAACTGACATTTTTCTCCTAAGAGCCCGAATTGTCTTAATTTCCTTCCAGTGGCTAAAGCTCAAGCACTTTCTTATCACCTTGAAAACCATACTAAGTTGATAGTGAATATAACTAAAAGGTGCCAAACCAAATAGTGACAAATACATTTCTAAGCCAATTCAATTCTCCAAACTCTCCATTAGAAAGATGTAATACTGCCCCCAAATCTGTTTTCTATAGTGAGTGTTTACACCGAGAAGGAGGTTCAAGAGACAATGCAGTCACCTTGTACATATTCAGGCTAAATAGGTAGAGAAAATGAATGCAGGGGATTACGTAACACAGCATACAATGGCTTAGTGTAAAGCTACAGCTTGGCAAGAGGGCAGGTGCTGAAATGGCTAATGGACTGTGTAGATTCATTTAGATTATATCACTCCAAAGTTTACAATCAATTGCGTAAGTGTTAAAATAAAAATGCTACTCTCACTGCATGAAAAGCAGAGCTCAACCCTGTATGACAACAAATCGTTTGCCCATTACTTCTAAGTGTCCAATTGATTAAACACTAGATGCAATCAAGATAAGTATAACTCAAGGTTTTGAATCAGTTTGTATAGACATATAAACTGATTTTTCAAATGACTTATTAATCCAAGAACTGATATATACACAGCATTATTAGGCATTTACTCAGTTCTGTTTCCTACTCTCTCCCCCCAAAAACTACAACTGCTGATTTATATATCAATAACTCTATTTCTCTGAAAAATTCCAAAATAGATTAAAATAGTCTTTTTTTCTTTTACTGTGGAACTTAAGAAGTGTAAAGTAATACATATCTCTGTTGAATTGGGCCTGTGGTTACTGATAGCTTGATGTCTTAGGCTGTGAGATTAAGAAATAGGAACTTTATTCTAAATGTCCTGAGGAACCAATGCCTAACTTTACTGAGAGGATGGAGGGTCTGATTTGCATTTTTTAAATATAAGATTATGCAATCCTGCTTCTGTTGGGTTGAGCGTGAACTGGGAAGAAATGAGAGCTGAAGGCAGAGAGCCCAGTGAAAAGCAGGCAGAACACATTTGAACTCCTCCTTCAAGGGGTGCCTGAAACTGGCTCAACCCGAATGTTGATATAACCCAGTGAGGTTTGCATTTCACTGGACAAGAATGGAAGCAAAAGTTTCTAGAAGGGACAACCTAGACAGAGATTCTAAAAACCTGGAGACCACAGGAAGAAGCCAAAGTTTGGCTACTTTAGATGCAAATGCAGCCGTGGAAAGCCAAGGGCCAGAGGTTAAAATGTGAGGACAAGAACACAGCACTGGGCAAGAAAGGGCTCAGGTGAGAACGGGTCAGGAATGGGTAAAGTGAAAAATGAAAGTGTTAGTCACTCAGCTGTGTTCGATTCTTTGTGATCCCATGGACTGTAGCCCACCAGACTCCTCTGTCCAGGGAATTCTCCAGGCAAGAGCACTGGAGTGGGTTGCCATTGCTTTTTCCAGGGGATCTTCCTGACCCAGAGATCGAACTCAGGTCCCCTGCATTGCAGGCGGATTATTTATCATCTGAGCCACCAGGAAAGCCCAGGAAGGAGTAAAAGGGGATTCTATTCACTATTTTTTTAAAATATGATATATTTCCAAATGCTTTCGTAACCATTCTTTGTATTTCTTCAACAGTCTGGGAGGTTACTTTGCTATGCGTACACCAATGCAAGGAAGAGGGACCCACAGTTTCCATAGGTTATCCAAGGCACTTGGAAGCATTTAGAGCAGTTCCAAAACCTCAGAACTCTGATTCTCATTCCATCACTTTTGCCACCAAAGCCCACCACCACCCCCATCAGGAACTCAAATTCTCAGAGGAGTAGGAGCCTGACCCTGTATCTGATGTCTTGCAACTGCACGAAGTCCCTTCCATCAAAAGGAAAAGCCACTGACAATGACAGGTAAGCGCCACTCAGGCAGCAGGAGCCCAAGCAGGGGATCCGGGACTGGGGCCAGCTCAACTCAAAATCCCCTGTAGGGGCAGGCTGGAAAACGCCAGACTGAGATCACACTCTTCACCCTCATCAGAGAAAGAGCCTCAGAAATGGAATGTTTAGATACCACTTAGGAGAGCCTGTTAGAATGCCAACACCTCTAGGGTGGGCGTAACTGCTGGGCCCGAGCAGAACACCTGTGGTGCTCTAGAAAAGGAAGCAGGAGCAAGCTTCCTGAGGACAGGTTCCAGAGACACAGGCAAACCTGTTCTCCTCTTTTACATGCACCCCAGTGTTCACCAGAAAGGGCTTCCCTGCTGGCTCAGAGGGTAAAGCATCTGCCTGCAGTGCAGGAGACTGGGGTTTGATCTCTGGGTCGGGTAGGTCCCCTGGAGAGGGAAATGGCAACCCACTCCAGTATTCTTGCCTGGAAAATCCCATGGACGGAGGAGCCTGGTAGGCTACATTCCATGGGGTCGCAAAGAGTTGGACATGACTGAGCGACTTCACTTTACTTTTCAGTGCTCACCAAAGTACTGTGTACAACAGCCAAGACATGGATGCAACCTAGGTGTCCACTGATAGAAGAATAGGTAAAGATGTGGTACGTATATACAATGGAATATTATGCACCCATTGAAAAGAATGAAATAATGCCATTTGCAGAAACATGGGTGGATCTAGAGAGTGTCTTACTGAGTGAAGTCAGACAGAGAAGGAGAAATATTGCATGGTATCCCTTATATGTGGAATCTAAAATGAAACGATACAAATGAACTTACAAAATAGAAACAGATTCACAATGATTGCTGGGGGGTGGGGGAAGGTTGGGGAAAATGGATAGTTAGGGAGTTTGGACAGGTACACACTGCTATATTTTAATATGGATAACCAACAAGGTCCCTACTATATAGCCATGTAACTCAGCTCCGTGGTATGTGGTAGCCTGGACGACAGGAGGGGAGTTTGGGGGGGAAGAATGGATACAGATATATGTATGTCTAAGTCCCTTTGCTGTTCACTTGAAACTATCGCAACATTATTTATCAGCTGTACCCCAAAATAAAATAAAAGGTTTTTCAAAAAAAAAAACCCTGCTCTCATCTTTGAATTCTTCATCCTTCAATAAACCTCTGCGGCAGCATGGTACTTTATTCTGCACTGATGCAAAGATAACCCCAGCTGGCCATCCTGGCCTGGCCCACCCTGGAGCTAATGAGCCTCAAAACACAATATGAGCTGCTGCTGACCTCCCTGGCAGACAAAGGGAGGTGGTCCTGAGGCTGACATGCTGACTCCATTCCTCTGATCCACAGATTCAGCAGGGTTTTGTCTCTCCTCCCGGGGTGCAGTTGCAATGAGAGGTTTCAGGGTCTTATGTTGTAAACTAGCACATCACCCAATTCTCCCCAAGCAAAGAAGCCCTGAGGAGGATGGGAGATGCACAAGCCCAAGGCAGGGGGGTACAGAAAGCAGAAATAAACTTCTTGAGAAGGCCACGATTCCACAACCATCCTACTCGTCACTACAGGGGCTGCATCTCCACTCCATCTGAAAGTCACCCTGAGGGAAAATGCCCGTGTGAGTCACTTGCTGGCAAAGGAACAAGTTAAGGCAGATGGGTGTGAGTCTGTTCACATGCAATTCTGTTTTCCATTCAACCTGCTAAGCATCCAACATACAGAACAACTTCCACCTCTAAAGGCTTCTTACAAGCTATGTGTGGACCCCCAAGTTAGAGGTTGGGCTATGAGAGGACCATATCTGCAAAAATGAGGGAAAAGCAGAAATCTTCTTCCTAGAGGGAATTCTGTTAGACATCACCTAAGGACATCTCCTGCTAGACTTAGGGAAGGAACATACTGAGTAAGAAAGAAAAAAAGGACTGCACAAGTGACTGCCCTCTTGCTTCTTCCAGTCCCATTTCCCTTACAATGTATTTCAGGGCCAACCGAAGCATTGGGATGGACCAAACTGCAGAGCCATCCACCAAGGACAAACGATGAATCCTTTACCTGCCACACCCCCCAAACAGGTATCTTAAACGCAGAGTGCACCAGCAGACGGCAAATTGTGTTGTTATGAGCAATGCTGCACCACAAAAGAAAACACACACAGGAGACCTGACCTCCTGAGGCCATTTCTAATCCTTGTCCACAGGCTCTGTAGGAGAGATACAGCAGAGAAATAAATGGACTTTTCCACGCTGCCTGGGTCACTCACTAGCCTGCAGATGCTCCTTGAAAGTGATGAGAAGGAAAATAGTAAATCAAATTGTCACTTGGAAAATAAACAGCCAGGATCCTGGTGAGGGGAGCTGCCTCGAGTCCACAAAAGAATGGCCTGGAAAATCATGCTTCACTGAAATCACTAGAAAGCTAACAGCATCCTGAAGACGGCATAGTTCTCAATGGTATTATAATAAAAGCTAGATTTTCTGTTTATTCATTCAAGGAATAAGTATTTCCAGGTACCTACTGTGCATCAGGTGAGGTACCCAGTGTTGAATACACTTGAGTCACATAGAAACCCTGTGAATAGGAATAATTGACCAGCATTTACTGAAGAAGAGAAATTATAAAGCAGAAAAAAACTCGAATGCCAGACCCTGCCATGGACTCCCGTTAAACAGGGCACCTACCTGTAGCTCAGAGTGCAGGGGAACTGTGGACTTGATGACATGGAATTTAATAATAAGGCTTTGAAATGGAAAGACCTGGGTTTTACAGCCAGCCCTAGAATTTACCTAACTTTGTGGAACCTCAGCTTACTATTTAACTTCTCTAACCCCTGCTTTCCTAGTCTACAGAAGGAGAAAAACATATTTCATTGATTCACTGTGAGACATGAATCAGATAAAGTTCCTGGCCCAGTTCCCAGCCCTAGATGTGTTAGCTGTCGCTGTTGTTGTTGATAATGCACATATTAAAAAGTGATTACAGGTGTAAGAGATAATATTTACAATTATTTAAATTACAATTTAATTACAATTACAATGTAAGTGTAAATATTTAAGAGGTGATATGGGTCTTGATGTATAAGTTCACCATACAAAGAAAGGATGATGTTCTAGTTAAAAGAAACAATGTATTCACTGGTAGGATCATTAGAAAACCATGGGGTGCCCAGGGGATGGTGAGAAATTCAGTGTGGGTAAAGTAGCAGGCCTGTGAGGCTAAAGCTGCAGGTAGGAGCCTTATGAGTCATATTCCTGGGGCACGGGGATGGAGAACCGGCAGAGGAGAGTTTCCGCTCATGAGTGTGTTGCATCAACAGGTCCAGCGGATGGACTAATGCCCAGAGAGGTAAAGAGGAATCCAGGAGACACCGCCAAGAGAGAATGAGATGACGGAGGGGCCCTGGCCTGAAGCAATTGTGTTGCAGCTCCCTGCCGGCCCACTGATAATAATTTATGTAATATGCTGTGCCTTTTATTTCCCATAACCACCGGATCTACATGAGTTAAACTGTAATTACACTTCTTTCAACTACCGGCTTCTCATTTTAATTGTGGGTCAGACAATCATTGAACACAATAACACACTCTTGTAGAGGGAACACCATCTTCATGTCCCATGCCTTCAGGAAAGCATTCCCACCCCCCACCCCACCCCCGACTCTCCAGAAGGCAGTCGTTTGGAATGACACATGGACCTTGTCTCCTTTACCCATTCAAATCCTCCAAGGAGAGAAGCCATCCGTCCGCTCGGTCTGACGCCCATGGATCCATTTTTCTTAATTCGGTGCTCACTACTTCCATGTGACTTGTCTTTCTCTCTCCTTCAGCTCTGCCCCTCCTAAGATAATCATGCATTCTCCTCTAGGCTCCCTCATGCAGTGAAATCTATCAGGGTAGACTCTGCCCCTACATGAGAAGGCCTGGGGTTTTCTAACTCTTCAAACTATGGCTGAGCGATTGAGTTTAATTCAGGGGGAAAATTACCAGGAGGCCCGGTAGGACTGCAGATCAAAGGCACATTCTCTAACCCAGCTCTCCCAGCACTGGAACTAATGTCTGGATCCTTGACCTGACTGCCAGCTTCACTCTTGTGTCTGCTCCTCAATTAATTCAGGACACTCTGGTTGTCAGTTGTCACCTCAGACAACCAGTGCCTGGACTGCTTTCACACTCTGATTGTGAAGATACTAGACATACCTGGAACCGCATGAGGGCAATGATAAGTAAATATAATGATTATATCAATAATTCCAAAGCCAGCTCTGTGCCACTGTGTTACCAAGATGCATTTCTTGAAGTTACACCAAGGATATGGGTGAATAGAATGGTAAAAATTTACCCAGTGTCACATACTTGAAGATAAATTTTAGATTGAGTTTTGATGTTTTTGAGTAAAAAAATACAGAAAATACACACATCCACAGACCTATATAACCTTTCACCCTTGGCCCAGCCCTCAAAGAATAATCTGCATGTTTGTTTTTTTTTAACCAGCATCTTTTATCAAAGTTACACAACAACTAAAGCAATTGTACAGAGTACCTAACACCTCATTGTGAGACTATATTCTACAGAGTTGATGAGGACAAAGGGACACAGAGGTCCTTAGATGATGTTCTAGGGACACAGAGGGGGAGAGGAGAGGATAGAAGACTGTAACTTTGATAAAAAACAAAATTAATAATAATGAAATACATCCACAATGATCCTAAAACAGGAAGCAGATCATCTAAAATGATTTTTTTTACAGTGGTACTAACCCTGGTACTAACTGCTAACTAAATTACATACTCACTGTATTCACATATAATGTTCAGGAAGGAATATAAATGTCACAAAAAGTTCACAGAATTTGGGAAAGTTCAAACAGATATTAAGATATGTAGAAGCAATACATGGATTTTTAAGTTCACAGGGAATTTTAAAATACTTATGTCTGTAAAATTTCTCTTTTCATTCAAAATGAAAACAAGCAAAAAGTCCTCCATAATAAATCATCACTGTAGCATCATAAGAAACCTTGGAAGATGACCTAATCTATTTCCTGCCTTAATAAGTCTACATCTAAATCATCTAATTGGTGAAACTCTCTACCTTTAAGTATCAAAAAAAAAAAAAAAAAAAGATGATTCGGTGTTACATGAAATTTCCTACAAACATTTCAGGAGCTCAAATGATTCCTAGTCCAAAATGACTAAAGGATACTGAGAGACTGCCAAGCTTCATTTGGGTGATCATGAATTAATCAATACAAGGTATTAAAGACTTTTACCAAATATTTCCTTCATTCAGCCCAGAATAAACAGAAAATAATGAGTATAAACTGTGTGCAGCCAATAAATTTTACTTCCACTGACTTATACACACATACACACACATAATGATCACTAATCATTATATATTACAGCACTATTCATATGCAACAAAAATAGAAAAAAATCTACACATCAATTTCACATAGCGTTTACTTCTGGGGAGGGAGAAAAGAAAGGAAAACAGGGAGCTATTCAACAGGATTGTATTTATAAAAGGACATAAAGCAAAAATGGCAAAACATTAAGATTTGTTCCATATGGGCAACAACTAAGCCAATGTTTATAACATCCTCTACTACAGGGTCTGTTCTCTTTTATGTTTGAAATATAAGCATTCATTTTTAAAAAGTTAAATCCCTGCAGATGATTCTGATAAATACCTAAATCACCAGATAAATCTTGAACAATCATTTGGCTATTTACAGGTAGATATCAACTCCTCCCCTATATCTTTGTGAGTGGCAAATTTTCACAGCTTTTCGAAATCTCCCATGTACCCCAAAATGTGCTAAATGAAGACTGAATTGAAATGAAGTTGAACTGATCACAGCAATGCTAAGGTAACCAGTTCTTCTCCTGCCTTGCCCACTCCTGAAGACCCACTGCGAAGTGCCTCAGCATCCCAGGGTTCAGCCTGGCTTCTTAGGAGGAAAGAGGGGAAAAGCTGACGGAAGTGAGGGGAGAGAAGACACCTGTGTTTGCCACCATGTGATGGCCCCACAGCCAAAGCTGAGGGTGAGAGAAGGCTGGCTGGGGTCTGGGGGACCTGATAAGTCTCCACACAGGCCTCCCAACGACAGAATAAAATCACTCTAGTTCTTTAAGAAAATCCCCACGGAGAAACCTGAATCCTTGCCCATCCCTTTGGCCTTCCAGGGCAGCAGGCAGCCCAGCCCTCCTTTGTTAGCACTGGGGGCTCTAGCCTGCAAGTCTAGACAGAACGGCTGGTTAAAAGGCCCTGGAGTCAATGCCTGGACAAGATCAATAAGGCTTTTTATGGCACAATGAAAACTTTCTATTTTGTTAAATGTGGCTAATCTACCATTTCTGCAGTACCCTTAAAGCTTTCAGAGCTGAGCACTCAAGCCAAGGTGATTAAAACCCCGTTCAGAGACACAAACTGCGGAACTATGCCAGTGCAGAGGTACAAATCCTGGAGACGTGGGCTGCATCTTCTTTTATGATGAAGCGTGCATCTCCTTTTCCTCCTGTAGGAATAACGGTGCTAGCAGGAGATGGGGTCTGATCCTGACAAAAATGAAAACTGCCCCATGCCAGGACTCTCAGGAAGGGACAGATGATGCTCAGGGTCCAATGTAACTAAACAAAAGGGTTTAGCTTTTAGCGAACCTGGAGGTGGATTAGGATGGGGTACGCTGAAAGGGGGTGGAGAGGGAAAGTTCTCCAAAATGCAGGCAGACTTACAAATCAGCGACTTAATTCAGGAAACCTAAATAAAGGAGAAAATCTTCAGTGGCTGCAAATTCAATTATACATTGAACTAAATAGAACTAGAATAAAGTGCTTATTTCATTTGCATCATTTCTTCACCTCAGACTATTAGTAGAGCTTTTTTAACAGGTAGAATTTTTTTTTTTGCCATCGTGTAAAAAGGACAGGTATTAATATTTATTGAATCTGTATTATGGTCCAGGCTTTAACACAGAGTCTAAATAAACAAACACTACACACATAGTATCTGACAAGAATTGATCAAGACTTTTTTGGTGATTGGAGCTACAAGAATTCAAAACACTAACCACCAGAACCAAAGTATTATTAATAGAAATAACATATCTGTGTGTTCATATGTCATCTGGAAGGAGAGTCTTTTTATTGGAATACTTGGTATGTTTCTTATATAACTCTCATAGAAGCCCTATGAAATAAAGTTTTATTAGCCCCATTTCACAGATGATAAAACTGACATTCACAAGGGGTGAAATACATGTACAACACTACAGCTAGTATGAAGCAGATTCAAAATATACACCAAGGTCAACCTCACAACACTGTATACTTTCCTTGAGATCATGCTGTCTCCTGCTGAGGGTTGTATATATTTTACAAAAGGCTCTGTCAACAGTATTCCTGTGGGAGGTGAACTATTAAATACACATGCGTGTGTGTGCGTGCATGCACACACACACACACACACACACACACACACACTCTCTTGCACATTCTGTCACGTATTCCAAGCTGCTTTCACATACATTATCTAATTTTGTAAAGCATCCTTCTGTAGCTTTTATAGTAACCTCTATCTGCTCAACAAGGGTAGATTTTCAACATTTAGATGTATTAACCACATGCCCTGGGATATGAATACAGATCATTAGAATGATAGAGAAAATTGTCAGAATTCTCTAAATTTGCAACACTGCAAATACATATATGCTAAAAAAAAACAAAAACAAAAAAAAAAAACCTTAATTATGAAAGCATGAAAAGGAAACCCCGTTCTGATGCACTGAACCTAAAATGGCAACCCTCCCTCTCAGTCAGACGATTCATAAACCATTGACAGATGCTGTATCCCTCCAGCAAGCTCACTGAAGCTTCAGGGCCAAGCAGCTGGACTCTGAGTCCAGAGCATACAGTCAGAAGTGTGCTCAAGTTTCACAGAGAGGGAAAAATTACTTGACTTGTTATTAGAAAGGGCACACAAAACTGAGATTATAAGCCTCTGAGAGAGATGCTCGAATGGGTTTAGTTTTCTTCTGTAGCCTTTTATGATGGATATTTACAGTTCCTATGAAGTGGATAAAAGGGCTTCCCAGGTGGCTCAGCAGTAAACAATCTGCCTGCAAGGCAGGAGATGCAGGTTCCATCCCTGGGTCGGGAAGATCCCCAGGAGATGGAAATGGCAACCCACTCCAGCATTCTTGCCTGGGAAACCCCACAGACAGAGGAGACTGGCAGGCTACAACCCATGGGGTTTCAGAGTCGGACATGACTTAGTGACTAAACAGCAACATGATGTCAATAAAACCAAAGTGGTAATCCTCTTCAGACATTAATTAATAGGTAAGATTTGTCAATGGCATCTTTTGTTCATGGGTTATGATACAATCAGGAATGATGTAGATATCCAACTATGATATGAAGAGGCTACACAGGCTATCCCAGACATATTTGCATATTATCCCCAGTTGATCAAGGCTTGTGACCACAATTTGTGGGGGAATGAATCAGAGCAATGAAAAGTGAGGAGACTTAAGACATACAGAAACACCATCCAAGACTCAAAAAAAAAAAAAAAAAACCCAAGTAGAACTGCTGGCTCATTCCTGCCAGATATGGTGATACCCATATACAGCTATCAGCAAAGATGCTTCTGGATATGGTAGCAGTTGAAGTCTGAGAGGAAGCTGATTGAATCTCATTCTCTGATTCAAAGGCCCAGAAATGTGGTCTTATCTCTCTTCAGGAGTGATCCTCTCGTGACAGATGGACTACACCAACTAAAATCAACATGGGACTAAGGCAGACAGCAGAACATCATTATCACAATTTAAATTACCATCAAAATATCCTACAGTCCACAGATTCGGAATTAACCATGGGTTCCCAAACAATGAGGGCCTCTGGACCACCCCTCAATGACACTGACCACTTTACAAAAGAGCAATAGTGCCCCACTGTCCTCCAAGGAAAGAGAAAAGTGTGACGTCATCAAAGAGAAGAGAAGGAAAGAAGCTAGTACTTACTGTTCCTCTGCGATGTGCCTGGAACAGTGAGAGTCCCTTTGCAAATATTGTTTTTTCAATCCTGTGATGCCTTAGAGAGTAGGCATTATCACTGTTTTACATACCAGAAGATGTCCATAGTCCCTGAGTTGAACGTGATGGTGATAATAATGGTGATGATGCCAACTATCATTTTTGAAGCTTACTGTGTGTCAGGGACTTTAGCTCTGGTTTAACTATTATGCACATGACATTTAAGACAATCTTCACAATAATCTATTCAGGTACTATTATTTGCAGTTGTCAAAGTGGGGGCTGAGGTTCACAGACTCAAGGCTATCCAATTAGAATAACCATAATTGACAAGAAAGGCATTTAGAATGAAGGTAGACTTGGGTCTAACTTCAATATCATTGCTTCCTCGACTGCAACAAGAGTTAGGTTTTGCACAGTATGGCGGTTTCTCAAAAAACTAAAACCGGAACTACCATGATTCAGTGATTCCTCTCCTGCGTACATATCCAAAAAAGCCTAAAAACACTAATGCAAAAAGATACATGAACCCCAAAATTCATAGCAGCATTATTTATAACTGCCAAAATATGGAAGCAACTTAAGCCTCCATCAACAGATGAATGAAGAAGATGCTGTGTGTGCATGTATATATGTACACACACACACACAAACATACATATATATATATGTATATATGTATACACACACACACACAAATATGGATAAGAAAATGGCAACCCACTCCAGTATTCTTGCCTGGAGAATCCCATGGACAGAGGAACCTGGTGGGCCACAGTCCATGAGGTTGCACAGAGTCAGACATGATTGAAGGGACTTAGCAATTTGTATACACACATAAATATTACTCAGTCATTAAAAAAAAGAATGAAATTTTGCTATTTGCAACAACATGGATGGACTTGGAGGGCATTATGCTAAGTAAAATAAATCAGACATCACTGTAAGACATCACTTATTTGTAGAATCTAAAAAATACAACAAATTAGTGAATATAACAAAAAAGAGGAACTTTCCTGGTTGTCCAGTGGCTAAGACTTTGCATTCCCAATGTAAGGGTCATTTGATCCCTACTAGATCTCACACACCACAGCTAGAGAGACTGCATGCCACAATGAAGATCAAAGATTTGAGTACCCCAACTAAGACCCAGCAGAGCCAAATAACAAATAAATCTTTTTTTTAAAGAAACTGACTCACAGATATACAGAACAAACTAGTGGTTACCAGTGGGGAGAGGGAACTAAAGAGGGACAATTTAGGGGTGGGGGTGGGTAAGAGAGACAAACAATTATGTATAAAATAAGCTACAAGGATATATTATACAGCACAGAGAACACAGCCAATATTTTACAATAATTAACTGGAGCATAACCTTTAAGAATTATAAATCACTTACTGTATGCCCAAAATGGATGTAATACTATACACCAACTATACTTCAATTTAAAAAAAAAAAGAATCAAGTTTATCTAAAAGCCCTTCTGAGATCAGGAGTAAAGCAACCCACTGTGTGATCTTCTAGGGTCTCTGTGGTAGCTAGTCTGGATAGGAACCCTCTTTGATGACGCTCTCAAGCTAGCTAAGTTTTATTCATTTCCTGCTGGTTTTTATGGCAAGATAGCAGACCTACCAATATAACCTGAGTGCACACCTTTCACATTTGGCATTACTACCCAAAGCCCTCATTGTATCCAATCATTGTTGCTGCTGTTTAGTCTCTTAGGCAGGTCTGACTCTTTGGGACCCCATGGACTGTAGCCAGCCAGGCTCCTCTGTCCATGGGATTTTCCAGGCAAGAATACTAGAGTACATTGCCATTTCCTACTCCAGGGGATTTTCCCCACCCACTGATCAAACCTGGGTCTCCTGCAATGCAGGCAGGTGGATTCTTCACCACTGAGCCACCTGAGAAGCCTCACAGAACCATTACTGAGAGTCAAAGAAGGAGAGTTGACAATGTGTTACCTGAAGCCTTTAAGTCACTCACTCGATCACTTAGCCATCCATTCAGACACCACATTTTGAGAGCACTAGTCACGTGGGAGGGCAAGAGTGAAAACAGAAGAGCCCTATCACATTTCTAGGGTAGGCTGAAGTGGAGAGTATCCTCAAACTGGGTCATCCTCAAGTGTGACTGGGTTTTGAAAAAACACAGAGAATTATTGCAACCTGATGATATTACTATTCATACAATTTATTCTTTTTTTCATTGCAGAAGATGTGTACCATTTCCTTAAATGCTCACCATGAATATCCTGATGGACAGGCTACACAAATGAATCCCAAGAACCATGATTTTGGGTTTTCCTCAGGCACTGAGGGAAAAAGGAATTAACACATTTTCACACCAATGTCCAAGGAAGGATATGCTTCTCACCGATGCCTTGCAGGTAGAGTTGGTAAAGTGAAATTTAGCTGTTAGCAATGGAAGGTACTTTGGAAATCATTTTCTACTTCTTTTTACAAGCCTAGCACAGTTCAGCACTTGTCCAAAGGAATTAGCAGTTGAAGCAAGACCAAAACCCAGGCTTTCTGGTTTTTATGTAAGTGAGTTAGTTGCAAAACACCAATGGGGTGGACACATGAACCCAGCAACTGAAGGGCCAACTCCAGAGGCTAAATCTCCAAGATGCTGGATGCCTAGTTCTCACTTGAGTTATTTCTCCAAGGCCTCCTGCACACGTGTCACATCCCGATGGACGTTACATCCATGTCCCAGAGTCCCCGGGGCTGGCACTGGGCAATGCCTTTCCCTGGAGAAGGGCTCTGGGTAAGCCACGCTCTGCCCAGAGCTCACGTGGCTAAGCCACGCCCTTGATGTGGGTTACCCCTACTACTCTGAACTCCCTTCTCTTTTCCCCCTGCATCAGTGGAGACTCCAGGGCTTCAGGGAGGGAACGCTGCTGAATGACTCCACTGCAGTCTCCTGAAAGCCTTATCAGTGGTGTTCAGCCCCTCTTCTGACAGCTGACCTGTCCCACTGTGCTCAAGCCCAGGGGAAAACAAACGCACCAAAACAATTAAAAGCAGTAAAAGAGAAGGAAGGAGGAGGAAAGAGACTCTAGCCTGATGCAGAGCAGCAACACAGAATTTTCTTTAAAAGAAAAAACAGAGGGGAAACAGAAGATAAGCCACGCAGTGAAGAGGGACAGGCACGAGAAGACTGGATTCTCTCCGGCCTCTTTATCGCTCATCCTGACGGCTGCAGAAGGCATGAAAAGGCTGTTAATAAATCTGAGAACCATGCTGGTGAAGGAAAATGAAAAGGACAGGAAAGGAAGCAGCGATGGCACGCAATAGCTGGTGACATATAAAAAGGCTCTCCACTCCCTGCAGCCCTGACGAGCATGCCAAGTGGTCCAGAAACTCCCTGAATGCAAAGCTCCTTGTATCAGTAACACCGGTGAGCCCACCACCTGTCAACAGCCTCAGGCCCACCCTTTAAGGCCCTCTGGAGACCCCACGAACACACGCCTTGTGTCACTCCCAACTGGCAAACAGCATCCCTTTCCCATCTCATCTGAAATGCACTGGTAACTTTTTCTGACACTGACTTAGACCACATCTGGGGAGATGAATATATACATCCAACCACTTCCCCGGTGGCTCAGATGGTAAAGAATCTGCCTACAATGCGGGAGATCCAGGTTCATTCCCTGGGTCAGGAAGATCCCCTGGAGAAAAGACTGGCAACCCACTCCAGTATTCTTGCCTGGAAAATTCCATGGACAGAGAATCCTGGCAGGCTACACAGTCCATGAGATCTCAAAGAGTTGGACACAACTGAGCAGAGAGGTCAGAACAAACAAACATGTCTAAAGACAAAAGAGAATTCTTTTTTCTAAGTTTTACATTGATTTTGAAGGGGAAAAAAAATAATGCTACACCCCTTTACCTCTGGATAGTTTAGGGAGCACCCATGATGACAGTCTTCTGCAGATCTGTGAGAGATGGATTTCATTTCTCTGTCAATATTGAATATGTCATGAACTGGGTCTCAATACCGCCCCACCCCACCCCCGCCCTGGTTAGATGTGAAGGAAAGCTCCACACCATGGTTAAAATTCACCATCTAACAAACTATACAAAGGAAGGTGAAGTTGAGTATTGCTGGAGGTCAAAGTCTAAATGGACCCTCTGGCGCAGTAGCTCCAAATGGTTTGTCCCCTTACATTTATTTGTTAGCATTTCACTGTTTAATAATAATGGTAGTAACGGGCTCTGGAGGTCTGACCACACACTGAGCACAGCACTCATATCCTTGGCCGAGAGGCAAGCACCGTCATCACGGTCTGTGTTCTCTAGGCACGAGAGTGGAGGCTCTGTAATCTGTCCCTGGTGGCTCAGCTGGTAAGAGGAAGCATCAAAGCTCACACCCAGGTGTGGCTGACCCAACTTCACTCTTCACCACCGCCCTGTACGGCCTCACCGGGCATTCTCAAACCTCACACACATGTGGAGTGAGATCAATCACCGACTCCTCATCTGCAGCCTCAAAGTCCACTTCAGTCTGCCAGGGATTCAGGCTGAAGGAAGTTCTAAAGCTGTGGCTGATGGCCAAGAGTCATTTCTGCCTCACTTCCCAGGAGCGGGGGCGGGGGATAACCTGTGTCCTACAGGTCTGGAGGTAAGAAACACTCCCTTTCAGCTCCTGCATGCAGGGCCTTCTCTGCCTGAGTCCTTCCCAGATGCAGGCAAGCCAGGCTAATTTCAAAACAAGCTTGCCTCCCTGCAAAGTGCACAGAGGTTGCCAGTGATCTTCTGTTGGCATTGGATAGTTAGCATCCTTGGTCTTCCATCAATCAAAGGGTAAATTTTTAAAAAAAATCAAATAACAAACAGGAACACAACCCTAACCTTCCCTGACAAAGCGTAATGTATCTCATTTAGATTAATACCCTGTGTGGGCACCAAAGATTATGCTCATGATAAGTCACTCAGTCATGTCCTATTCTTTGCAACCCCATGGACTGTAGCCCACCAGGCTCCTCTGTCCATGAGATTTCCCAGGCAAGAATCCTGACGTGAGTTGCCACTTCCTCCTCCAGAGGATCTCCCCAACCCAGGGATCGAACCCTCATCTCCTGCATTGCAGGCAGATTCTTTACCACTGAGTCATCGGGAAGCCCCATCAAAGATTATATTAAGCACACAATAGTTATTCCCCCATGTGAGAGAACTTGCATTTCTTTAAGGAAGGGGCGTTGCTCAATCCAATGGAATCAAACCATAATTGTAATATTTCAGGGGTCAGAAGGACTATTTCTTTTGGTTGGGGGAACTCCACGGAGTCCCTCATATCCCATCGCCTAGCAACTGCCAGTTCTGACTGCCTAATGCTTGTCCTGCCTTCATATGAGTGGAGGAAGCATTTTGACTACTAGCTACATATGTAAAACAAACAAGTCTGCAGGTATCAGCTCTCAGCTACAGGCCAGAGAAAATCTACACTGGGCTGAAAGCCAAGGAGAAGACACAATAATCAAAGAATTCATTAAATGTCCACTGGGTGTCCAGCCCTACAACCATGAACCTCCTTTCCAATCAGGTCCTTGTTATTTCCCTAGCTGCACGGGAGGGGCATGTGTTCTAACGCAGAGAATGGAATCTACTACAGCCAGTCCTTTACAGGCTCTGCCTAAAGAGAGGGGGACTAAGATACATTAGCACACAAGTCAACTGACAATTTGAGAGTTTCACATGTTGTTGGATAAAAAGTATTTTCCACACTTTAGCCTTTTCTCAAGTAAATGGCCATGTATTTTAAAGCAATACTTCCTTGAGCCTGGGAAATCGCATGGACAGAGGAGTCTGGTGGGCTATACAGTCCATGGGGTTGCAAAAAAGTTGGATACGACTTAGTGACCAAACAACAATGCTCACTGTTAACAGCCTATGAAAATTTACACTTTAAATCTTAAAACAAGTCACACCAGTTGCTTCAGAGAACCTTAATGCAAGAGAACAGCTATTTCTAAGACAAAGCTTCTGCCTTGTAAGGTTTAAGAAATGAAAATATGTAAAGGTCAAGAAATACACAATCCAGAACATTTCTCCCATAAATTATGTTAGTTCATGGCCTTGCTGGAAGAGAATCACTTGCTAATAACCCCGAGCACCTTCCCTACACTGCCCAAATCACCTTCCATTCAGGGCAGAAGAAGTGTATGTGGTGGGGGTATCTTTGTCCCACATTAAGAAGCAGTGTTCTGGGATGACCCTGAGGGATGGGATGGGCAGGGAGGTGGGAGAGGGGTTCAGGTTGGGGACACATGTACACCCATGGCTGATTCACGTCAATGTATGGCTAAAACCACTACAATATTGTAAGGTAATTAAACTAACTAAATAAAATAAAAAAAAGAAGCAGTGCTGATTGTAAGCTCTATGAGAGTATGAAAATCAACAGAAGACTATTCAGTTTTCCTAGCATTTTTCCCCCAAAGCTCAAGATTATTTTCAGGGGCTAAAGGGAATGGGGGAAAATCCTCTAAGGGATTCCCAGGCCCCAAATTCCCAAGCATGTTCTCTGGCCGTAGTGAAAGGGTTCGGCAGGACCAGAAGACAAATCAGCTGAATTTTACATGATCACAAAACCATCACAGAACAAAAGGCCTGCAGGAAGTGAATGAGATGTACCAGAGCATCCTTTCAATACTTCTACCATCACCATTTTGCAACACGTCTCTTTATTGTCCTAAGTCACACATGGGTTTTGTCTTGGGTGACAACTGAGGGCAGTGGATGCTGTCTCAAAGGTTGTTCACCCCCCGGAGGGCAGGAGGTGGAATTTCCAAGTAATCACTAATTCAGAGGGTCACAAGGCACTGACCCAGCTCCATCCCATTTCACCTTCTAACTTTAAATTGCAGAATGACATTTTATTGCCACCCAGAAAAGTCTCCTCTCAGAGCACCAATGCTTTAGAATTAATAGGCTGTAAGTATACCCGCTGTACTTAAATCTGTTAGAGTCTACCACCCACCTAGTGTCAATCCCTGTCATAAGTGTCCAAATGTCCAAATTCATTTCAGAGATCAGTCCACCTTGCTCCAAAGTGGCAGCTTTTAAAAAGCTATCCCAAATAATAGATGCAAGCAAGTAACTGCATCAACCGAAATGGAGGGCACTGAGGTAGAAAATTCAAGCAAGGACAATGGTACTTAACACACAACCTAACAGAACAAAAATCTCACGAATTCATCCTAATTGGAAGAAAGGTCAGTATGACAATTTTTAAAAATTAACAAATGCACTTTGAAAGACATGCTGATTTTATTCTCTCTAAGGATATAAAGGAAAATAGATCTCTGCTAAATGTGTGTGGAAATCTTGCAAGAGACTTAAAAATGAATTTTCTTTCATAATTAGCGCACTTGTTACCTGACTACAAATAACTGCCCTGAAGAGTGGGGATAGGTACTAATTCACTGACTTGACCCCACAAAACAGAATGGCCATTTTCTCACTTTGTTTTATAAATCCTCCCCAATCCACAATGCTCAAAGATAAATTTCGGATTAACATGACTAAATTAGGAAACTATGTAGTTAGTGAAGTCAACATTTAAGGGATTTTATTAAGGAGGAGAAAATACTAAGTGTCTTATTTATTCATGAAAATGAAAGAAATCTATTTTTCTGAAAAACAGAAAAATTTTTTCTAGGTGCTTCACATAACCGGGGGACAACGCAAGAGCAGATAGGGTTCCAAAAATATCTCCTCAAGCTCTAAATGTCGCTGGTTCCTTGCCACTCTAGTTCTGGAACTAGACAGCACATGGCTCCAATTCAATCTTCACCCGAGTCCATGCTCTTCCTTACTCTGACAGCTGATAACACAGAGGAATTAAACGTCCCTTAAAAATGCTGGCAGGTGCTTCTGAAGTTGAAAGATTAGAATTTCCAGAATCACAATCCATCCCAAACTAACAGGAACCCTTAACTTGTTTGATATCTTGTGGGGAGTTGTGGGTCTCTCACAAAGACCCTCCTGGTTAACTGATGGGAACCCAGAAGTTATTTAAACTCACTAAGCCTCCTTTTCCACATCTATAAATGGGTATAAGAATAATAACAGCCAGTCTCACCTGGGGTTGTGGTGAGATGTAAATAAACACATGAAAAGCATTTACAACAGAGCCTGGCATATAGTAAGCACTTGACAAATCACCATCCTCGTCTTCTTACTTGGCTTTCCATGTAATTTCCAGCACCATAAACTTAAGATGGTCCTCTCATCTTCCTCCACATTCTGATGCCCAGACACCAATAACCACCACCACTGTCCACTCACTCCAGGAAAAGGTGTGCCTGCTTTTTCAGTGATTCCCCCCTCTGCCATATCTGCTATTCTGAGATGCAGTAGCATCCACCGAAACCCACATGCACCTTCCATGAACAAGTATTCATTTTCTAGCTGCTCTATATTGATGTGTTTACTGTGAGCAAAGATACAAGAGGGAGGGGGGAATAAATCAGAAGCAGTTCAAGCAGGTTATTTTTCTAGCCATCTAACACATTATCTGCATGTAGCAAAGGACTGTGCTATCCAAATATTATGCAAAGGGCCAGGGCAACACCTCAGTAAACCTGTGTGTGGCTGAAATGACAAAAAGTGTCTCAAAGTTGGAACAATTTCAAATGGTGTCTTACTCCTTTCATCAGATCCTACTATCAGGATGTCACCTTGCTGATTCCCAAGGGAATAAATTAAGACCCACCCCTCCCCACACCTGGAAGGTATCTCCTAGCCCTGTTTCACCTAGTAAGCAGGTCTCTTGGTCACCATGGGCTGCTATAACAAAATCCTATAGACTGAGCAATGTAAACAACAAACATGTGTCTCTGTCCTGCAGCTAAGAAGTCCAAGATCAAGGTGCTGGTGGATTACCAGGTGCCTGGTATGATCCTGGTTTGCAGATGGCTGTCTTCTTCCTGTGTCCTCACTTGAGACAGAGAGAAATGACCATGCTCTAGTCTCTCTTCCTCTTTTTTTTTTAAAAAAAATATAAGTTTCATTGATTTCTTTATTATTATTTTTGGCTTGGTGGCTCAGATGGTAAAGAATCCACTTGCAATGCGGGAGACCTGGGTTTGAAACCCTGGGTTGGGAAGATCCCCTGGAGAAGGGAACAGCTACCCACTCCAGTATTCTGGCCTGGAGGATTCCATGGACAAAGCAGGCCAGCAGGCAAGAGTGGGACATGGCACAACTGAGCGACTTTCACTTTTTGGCAGTGCTGGGTCGTCATCGCTGTGTGATGGCTTTCTTCAGTTGCAGTGAGTGAGGGCTACTCTCTGTTGCGGTGCGTGGGCTCCCATTGCTGTGGCTTCTCTTGTTGCAGAGCCTGGGCTCTAGGGTTGCGTGAGCTTCAGTAGTTGTGGCTCAGGGGCTTAGCTGCCTCGAGGCCTGTGGGATCTTCCCAGACCAGGGATCGAACCCATGTCCCTAGCACTGGCAGGTGGATTCTTAACCACTGGACCACCAGTGAAGTCCATCTCTTCCTTTTCTTTTAAGGTACTAATCCCATCTTGAGGACTCTGTCCTTATGATCCTATCTAAACCTGATCCCTCCAAATACCATCATATTGGGCACTAGGGCTTCAACATACAGATTCGAGGGGTTGGGGGAAGGACAAACATTCACTCCATAGCAGTGAGAGTAAATGGAAAATTCAGAATATAATTTTAGAAGCAAGGTTATCCACGTGAAAAGTGACTGTGACACGAGGGCATGGCTCTCAACCTTTCCCCAACGCTCAGTGGCTTTTGGTCTGTCACATCCTGTGACTCTCACCTGAGGCGACGGAGGTGCCCTGCAGAAAATGCAAGCAGCACGTGATGGCATCTGGCTTCTGGATAATGCTCCTCCCTCCCTGATGGAATTCCTCAAGGAGATGATCTTGGTTGCAAACAGTAACGGGTTTAAAGGTCACTTATATAAGGTTCCAAAATTGACTGACTACCCCATTAGGGAGTCACACATAAAAGTCACAGAAATAATCAGCGGGCAGAGACAGAAGTGAAACTCCCAAAGTTCTAATAATGCTCTTTCCCCGTTTAATCCCTACCGAAGTCCCCTTCTATTTGAAGAAAGGAATTGTTTTTTCTTCTTTGGCACCAAAGCACTAAAAAAAAATGTTACCATTGATGCCTGCAACTAACAAGGTAACCTGGAAGAAACGTATCTAATTTCTGTGCTCCTCAGTTTTCTTATTCATACAAAGAAGAGAGCATGACTTCTTGGATTGTTTGAGGATAAAAAGAGATGATGAAACAGCAGAGAGCACAGGGAGGAAGCTCATGAAGCTGAGTTCTTCTAGGAGAACCTTCTCTCTAGGCTGTTTCCGAGGCCCTTATACTCACTCCGAGCGTGCACTTCCAGAGTCAGCACTCACAGGGCAGACGGGCTTCCAGAGGGATGGGGGCTATGGTGCACTCCATCCCAAAGCTGGCCTGCTGCTGCCACTGCCTTTCAGCTGACTTCCCAGCATGTCTGGGCCCAAGTTCTGCACTCACCTTCTTAGTGATCATACCTGGGGGCTCAGACGTGCACCAGATTCAGGTAAAGAATCTGCCTGCAGTGCAGGAGTCCTGGGTTTGACCCCTGGGTCAGGAAGATCCCAGGGAGAAGGGAATGGCGACCTACTCCAGTATTCTTGCCTGGAAAATCCCATGGACAGAGGAGCCTGGTAGACTACAGTCCATGGGGTCGCAAAGAGTTGGACACGACTGAGTGATGAACACTTTCACTTTCTTACTAACGCTGGTGTGGGTGTGCCACAGGACACAATTCTGTCAAAGACCCAGAGGAAAGAGCGGCATCAAATACCAGAGCACGCCTTAGCCCAAGGCTTCGCTTCTCACTTGTTTGGTGTCTGAGATGTTCTGCTTTTCTCAAAGCAAAAGTATATGTGCAAGTAAGACATGGCTGACGTCTAGCTCGTGTGTCATCGGCAGATGCTGCCCTGGAACACTTGTTCATGTGGAGTGGAAGAAGAGTTGATATAGAGTGCAGGGGAGGGAGTGTTCATTATATCTTTCCTATAGTTAGTTTGCCAGATGGATATTTTTCATACTTACTGTATCACGTAGAAACCAATTTTATTTGCTGATTCTGGGATTCCCTCCATCTTGCATATATCAATTGTATGTGTTGAATACTTGTTGAATAAATGAGTGAATTATGAGACGGACAAAATAAAGTACATGTGTTAACTCCTGGCATGGTAGACTAAAGAAGCTTGTGTGCACTGAGGGTGTCTGGCTTCAGCTTTCTTGGCTTCTAATTTATGTGTTCACAAAATCCTGTACCTGAAGTAGGTATGAGCTTAGCCAGACACATGCTAACACTGACACAAGAACCATGTAATTTTGGGGATACTGTCAAATGGAGGGCTGAGAAGCATGGTAGGAGATAAATATCTACATAGATAGAGTATATAAATAGATATATATACACTTACAATATGTATATATATATATACGTTGTTTTTCTCACCGATTCTTAAAACTTGAGAAGACAGAGATCTCTCGGTCTGCTATCTCACATTAGAGACTGAGCCTTGGAAGGTCAAAGGTCCGATCAGGATCATGAAGCAGACTGAAAGCAAGAACCCAAACCCTCTTCCTGCCCAGCCGTCTCCCCACCCCACTACCAGAGGATGGCTGAACAGGGGAAGGGAGAGAAGTGTGAAATAGGTCAAGAAGCATCTTCTCTCCTCATAAGGAAGTTCATCCTGGAATCTGCAGTAGTGCTGCCTGGGAGAGAAGGATTCTAAAAGCCCGTCCCGCAGGACAGAGCCACCTCCTGCTGAGTCATCCCCCAGACACAGAACGCCCCGCTCCGAGCCCCAGCCCCAAGAACCGATGACATCACAATTGGATGGCAAAGCTTACACCCGAGCCAGAGTCCTGAGGGCCTCTCTGGCCCGAGCAGCAGCCCTGGAGGGCCATGGAGGGTGATGTGTATTCTTCACTGCTCCTAGCAGCTCCGCTCATTTGGTAGCCACTCAATGGGGACCGGCTGTCAGCAATTTCCTTCCTCCAACAGCTGGGAGATGGTTTTCTGCAGTTAGCTGCCATTTGTTTCAATTATGTGTATTAATCATAGCCTTCGCCCTGATGGTATTCTTCAGGAAAAGAAAAACACCGGGGCTTTTGTTTTATAACCAAGCTGCTTCCTCACTCAGAACAGACTTCAGCAGTGGCAAGAGAAAGGGACAATGACAGGTCAGAGGCTCTTTGGTTCAAGGGCAGCAGTGTGTACAGGTGGCGGGAGGAAGGGGCGGTTATCCAGCCCACTGCAAGCAGGGAGGTGGGTAGTGCAACTCGGGGGCTGGGACATTCTAACACCATCTGCACAAAGAAAGCCCAGCCGCGGGGTCTGTCATGATCCGTGCCTACCACTTTCTCTTTCACTACACGCTGGTTCATGTATTCAGACGTGTATTAAGCTCCCACTATGTGCCCAGCTACAGGCTCTGCCAGAAACCCTTGGTCGTGTGTTCAACAAGAACAAAACAGAGGGAATCAGGAATTATTTCAGAGGCAGAGCAGCACCAACTCACCACTGTTGCCCATCTGTGCCTTCTTGGGTCCATCATCCCCTCCCTATTTAACAAATATATCTAGTGGTCTGGCTCTGAGACAAGCAGTGAGCTATGGGCTAAACAGTCACTGGTAAACCAAGTTTCCCTGGACCTTGTCCTCAGCAACCTTGCAGTCAGGTGAGGGAAAGTGAAGTCACTCAGTCATGTCCAACTCTTTGCAACCCCATGGACTGTAGACTACAAGGCTCCTCTGTTCATGGAATTTTCCAGGCAAGAGTACTGGAGTGGGTTGCCATTTCCTTCTCCAGGGGATCTTCCCAACCCAGGGATCAAACCCGGGTCTCCCGCATTGTAGGCAGACGCTTTACCATCTGAGCCACCAGGGAAGCAACCTTGTCCTCAGCAACCTTGCAGTCAGGTAAGGGAAACCACCCTCAAACAGAGAGGCCCACAGACGGACACAACCATGAATGACGTCCCGCTCAACAAGATCAGGCTGGGATATGAACAAAGAGAAAGTGAGCGGGGCTGTTTGAGACTGAAGGTTCAGGGATGCCCTCTTGAGGAAGCAGAATTAAAAGTGAAGTCTGCAAATGACCACAAGTTAGCCACTGGGAGGATGGGGAGAGACTCGCAAGGGCAGAAGAGAACCTGATGAGCCTGAAAGTTAATGGCACCGATGGACCAGAGTGAATGCAGAACAGCATGGGATGAGGCTGCAGAGGCTCAAGTGCTAGGGCATGGTGGGCTCTGCAAACCTTGTCACAAAGTTTGGACTTTATTCTAAAAACAAACAAAAAAATAGGAACCATGAAAGGCTTTTAAAACTTATAGTGATATGGTATGATTTATACTTTTAAAAAGTGCTCTGATATTTGTGTAAACAATCAACCAGAGGGGCTAAGCATGAAGCAAGGAGACTGCTTCTAGGCTTCCACAAACGCCCACGTGACAAGATGATGGTGGCAGAGAAGCGGACAGTGACGATGGAGAAGGACAAGTGTGGGTGGGTCTGAGTTTGCATTGAGGGATAAAATCAGCATCTGTTTCATCTCTTTGAGTCCTTTATTGTCCTTCCTCTTAATAAAGACTTAATCTAGACTAGCTGCCTTGTCAATCCTGTAGGATTATGGTGGGGACCCAATGAGATATAAGTGTAATATTTTACAGGTGAGGTATGGTTATCCTTGCGGTGGTGTGACCACCATGGTATTATCTACTTCCAGCTGGTTCAAAATTTTAACTCAAGAGAAAACCAGTCTAACCTAAGCAGGGCAGCAGGAGAAGTGTCCGTATTTACTGTGTAATCTGTCTTGTGGGTACAGGGTGTCCAAGGGCACACCTACACTCTGCTCTCCCTGGGCCCACACCCCTGAATGCAATAAACTGGGCACTGAAGGAGGTTCAGACATGCTGCAAGGCCCCTAGAGTTCCATTAGCTGTGGAGCCCCCATTTAGACTATTATTACAAATTGTGCCCTAAATAGCATCATAAGGGCCCACAAGAGTACCTTCAGTATCCAGCTCACTATTAGAGAGAGCCTTGGGTAAAACTGACCCATAAAATTGCCATTTAGCATGACCCTATAGTCTTTAATAATTCCCAGGAACAAAACAATGCCTCAAGAGAACAACAAAGTCTGAGTGTTAAATCTATTTCCCGTGGGGTGAGAGAGTTGTGTCTGTATACAGAGCAAAACCTCACTTGGTGGATTCTGTGGATGATAGATTAAACCTCTAAAAGCCCAAAGATTTCAAATGTTTAATATTTTTAATACCGCACTCACACCTATGGATAGATCAACGAAACAGAAAATTAACAAGGAAACACAAACTTTAAATGATACAATAGACCAGTTAGACCTAATTGATATCTATAGGACATTTCACCCCAAAACAATCAATTTCACCTTTTTCTCAAGTGCACACAGAACCTTCTCCAGGATAGATCACATCCTGGGCCATAAATCTAGCCTTGGTAAAATAAAAAAAATTAAAAAAAATGAAATCATTCCAAGTATCTTTTCTGACCACAATGCAATAAGACTAGATGTCAATTACAGGAGAAAAACTATTAAAAATTCCAACATATGGAGGCTGAACAACACGCTGCTGAATAACCAACAAATCACAGAAGAAATAAAAAAAGAAATCAAAACATGCATAGAAATGAATGAAAATGAAAACACAACAACCCAAAACCCATGGGACACTATAAAAGCAGTGCTAAGGGGAAGGTTCATAGCAATACAGGCTTACCTCGAGAAACAAGAAAAAAGTCAAATAAATAACCTAACTCTACACCTAAAGCAACTTGAAAAGGAAGAAATTATGAACCCCAAGGTTGGTAGAAGGAAAGAAATCTTAAAAATTAGGGCAGAAATAAATACAAAAGAAGCAAAAGAGACCATAGCAAAAATCAACAAAATCAAAAGCTGATTCTTTGAGAAGGTAAATAAAATTGATGAACCATTAGCCAGACTCATCAAGAAACAAAGGGAGAAAAATCAAATCAACAAAATTAGAAATGAAAATGGAGAGATCACAACAGACAACACAGAAATACAAAGGTTCATAAGAGACTATTATCAGCAACTATATGCAAATAAAATGGACAACTTGGAAGAAATGGACAAATTCATAGAAAAGTACAACTTTCCAAAATGAACCAGGAAGAAATAGAAAATTTCAACAGACCCATCACAAGCACGGAAATTGAAACTGTAATCAGAAATCTTCCAAAAAACAAAAGCTCAGGACCAGACGGCTTCACAGCTGAATTCTACCAAAAATTTAGAGAACTAACACTTATCCTGCTCAAACTCTTCCAGAAAATTGCAGAGGAAGGTAAACTTCCAAACTCATTCTATGAGGCCACCATCACCTTAATACCAAAACCTGACAAAGATGCTGCAAAAAAAGAAAACTATAAGCCAATATCACTGATGAACATAGATGCAAAAATCCTTAACAAAATTCTAGCAAACAGAAACCAACAACATATTAAAAGATCATACATCATGACCAAGTGGGCTTTATCCCAGGAATGCAAGGATTCTTGAATATCTGCAAATCAATGTAATACACCACATTAACAAATTGAAAAATAAAAAGCATATGATTATCTCAGTAGATGCAGAGAAAGCCTTTGACAAAATTCAACATCCATTTATGATAAAAACCCTCCAGAAAGCAGGCTTAGAAGGAACATACCTCAACAAAATAAAAGCTATATATGACAAACCCTCAGCAAACATTATCCTCAATGGTGAAAAATTGAAAGCATTTCCCCTAAAGTCAGGAACAAGACAAGGGTGCCCACTCTCACCACTACTATTCAATATAGTTTTGGAAGTTTTGGCCACAGCAGTCAGAGCAGAAAAAGAAATAAAAGGAATCCAGACTGGAAAAGAAGAAGTAAAACTCTCTTGCAGATGACATGATCCTCTACATAGGAAACCCTAAAGACTCCACCAGAAAATTACTAGAGCTAATCAATGAATATAGTAAAGTTGCAGGATATAAAATTAACACACAGAAATCCCTTGCATTCCTATACACTAACAATGAGAAAACAGAGAAATTAAGGAAACAATTCCATTCACCATTGCAACGAAAAGAATAAAATACTTAGGAATATATCTACCTAAAGAAACAAAAGACCTATATATAGAAAACTATAAAACACCGGTGAAAAAAAATCAAAAAGGACACAAATAGATGGAGAAATATACTGTGTTCATGGATCGGAATGAAATATATAATGAAAAATATATAATGAATATGATATAAATATAATTTATATATATATAAATATATGTTTATATATAAATATATATGTTTATATATATATATAAATAAAAATAAATAAATATATATATAATGAAAATGAGTATACTATCCAAAGCAATCTATAGAATTCAATGCAATCCCTATCAAGCTACCAATGGTAATGTTCACAGAACTAGAACAAATAATTTCACAATTTGTATGGAAATACAAAGAACCTCAAATAGCCAAAGTAATCTTGAGAAAGAAGAATGGAACTGGAGGAATCAACCTGCCTGACTTCAGTCTCAACTACAAAGCCACAGTCATCAAGACAGTGTGGTACTGGCACAAAGACAGAATATAGATCAATGGAACAAAATAGAAAGCCCAGAGATAAATCCACGAACCTATGGACACCTTATCTTTGACAAGGGAGGCAAGAATATACAATGGAGAAAAGACAATCTCTTTATTTATTTATTATTATTTTTTTTTAATTAGTTGGAGGCTAATTACTTCACAACATTTCAGTGGGTTTTGTCATACATTGATATGAATCAGCCATAGATTTACATGTATTCCCCATCCCGATCCCCCCTCCCACCTCCCTCTCCACCCGATTCCTCTGGGTCTTCCCAGTGCACCAGGCCCGAGCACTTGTCTCATGCATCCCACCTGGGCTGGTGATCTGTTTCACCATAGATAGTATACATGCTGTTCTTTTGAAATATCCCACCCTCACATTCTCCCACAGAGTTCAAAAGTCTGTTCTGTATTTCTGTGTCTCTTTTTCTGTTTTGCATATAGGGTTATCGTTACCATCTTTCTAAATTCCATATATATGTGTTAGTATGCTGTAATGTTCTTTATCTTTCTGGCTTACTTCACTCTGTATAAGGGGCTCCAGTTTCATCCATCTCATTAGGACTGGTTCAAATGAATTCTTTTTGACGGCTGAGTAAAATTCCATGGTGTATATGTACCACAGCTTCCTTATCCATTCATCTGCTGATGGGCATCTAGGTTGCTTCCATGTCCTGGCTATTATAAACAGTGCTGCGATGAACATTGGGGTGCACGTGTCTCTTTCAGATCTGGTTTCCTCAGTGTGTATGCCCAGAAGTGGGATTGCTGGGTCATATGGCAGTTCTATTTCCAGTTTTTTAAGAAATCTCCACACTGTTTTCCATAGCGGCTGTACTAGTTTGCATTCCCACCAACAGTGTAAGAGGGTTCCCTTTTCTCCACACCCTCTCCAGCATTTATTGCTTGTAGACTTTTGGATAGCAGCCATCCTCACTGAAATGGACAAATTCTTAGAAAAGTATAACTTTCCAAAACTGAACCAGGAAGAAATAGAAGATCTTAACAGACCCATCACAAGCAAGGAAATCGAAACTGTAATCAAAAATCTTCCAGCAAACAAAAGCCCAGGACCAGATGGCTTCACAGCTGAATTCTACCAAAAAT
Source organism: Cervus elaphus (assembly GCF_910594005.1). Classification (NCBI taxonomy): domain Eukaryota; kingdom Metazoa; phylum Chordata; class Mammalia; order Artiodactyla; family Cervidae; genus Cervus; species Cervus elaphus. The sequence continues at coordinate 13,010,849 of NC_057826.1, forward strand.
TTAGAGACGAGCTAACACCTATCTTACTCAAACTCTTCCAGAAAATTGCAGATGAAGGTAAGCTTCCAAACTCATTCTATGAGGCCACCATCACCCTAATTCCAAAACCAGACAAAGATGCCACAAAAAAGAAAACTACAGGCCAATATCACTAATGAACATAGATGCAAAAATCCTTAACAAAATTCTAGCAAACAGAATCCAACAACATATTAAGACAATCTCTTTAACAAGTGGTGCTGGGAAACTGGTCAACCACTTGTAAAAGAATGAAACTAGAACACTTTCTAACACCATACACAAAAATAAACTCAAAATGGATTAAAGATCTAAATGTAAGACCAGAAACTATAAAACTCCTAGAGGAAAACATAGGTAAAACACTCTCCAACATAAACCACGGTAGGATCCTCTATGACCCACCTCCCAGAATATTGGAAATAAAAGCAAAAATAAACAAATGAGACCTAATATCTGCACAACATAGGAAACTATAAGCAAGGTGAAAAGACAGCCTTCAGAATGGGAGAAAATAACAGCAAATGAAGCAATGGACAAAGAATTAATCTCAAAAATATACAAGCAACTCCTGAAGCTCAATTTCAGAAAAATAAAAGACCCAATTAAAGTGGGCCAAAGAACTAAACAGACATTTCTCCAAAGAAGACATACAGATGGCTAACAAACACATGAAAAGATGCTCAACATCACTCATTATCAGAGAAATGCAAATCAAAACCTCAATGAGGTACCATTTCATGCCAGTCAGAATGGCTGCTATCCAGTCTACAAGCAATAAATGCTGGAGAGGGTGTGGAGAAAAGGGAACCCTCTTACACTGTTGGTGGGAATGCAAACTAGTACATCCACTATGGAGAACAGTGTGGATATTCCTTTAAAAACTGGAAACAGAACTGCCATATGACCCAGCAATCCCACTTCTGGGCATACACACTGAGGAAACCAGAATTGAAAGAGATACCTGTACCCCAATGTTCATCGCAGCACTGTTTATATTAGCTAGGACATGGAAGCAATCTAGATGTCCATCAGCAGATGAATGGATAAGAAAGCTGTGGTACATATACACAATGGAATATTACTCGGCCATTAAAAAGAATACATTTGAATCAGTTCTAATGAGGTGGATGAAACTGGAGCCTATTATACAGAGTGAAGTAAGCCAGAAAGAAAAACACCAATACAGTATACTAACGCATATATATGGAATTTAGAAAGATGGTAATGAAAACCCTGTATGCGAGATAGCAAAAGAGACACAGATGTATTGAACAATCTTTTGGACTCTGTGGGAGAGGGTGAGGGAGGGATGATATGGGAGAATGGCATTGAAACATGTAAATTATCATATGTGAAACAAATCACCAGTCCAGGTACCATGCATGATACAGGATGCTTGGGGCTGGTGCACTGGGATGACCCAGAGGGATGGGATGGGGAGGGAGCTGGGGTTCAGGATGGGGAACACATGTACACCCATAGCAGATTCAAGTCAATGTATGGCAAAACCAGTATAAAGTTGTAAAGTAAAATAAATTAATTAATTAATTTTTTAAAAAAAGAAATATTGTTAAAACATATTGTATGCTTTCCCTGTGTTGGAAAATAGAGTATGTTGGACATAATTTGCTTAATTGAAAAAAACTGTTGTTAGAGTATCATTGTGTTTCTGCCACCATCTTTCTAGATTTCATTGGATAAATCATCTACCTTCTCATATGTAAAACAGACTCTTTAATGAGATTAGGGATTTGCAAAGTCTTCATGGTGAGGAACCAATTTTTATTTTTGTTTGTTTGTCCCTAAATTCCCAATCAATCCAGACCAGTACATGGGAACAGCAAAAAACCAGTAGCTCATGCCATGTGTGACTCACCAAGTGAGTCTGAAAACACTGACTGGTTGATACCCTGTTCAACAAAACCAGTCCACTGACCTGGATATGCCCCAACATGGAGCAACTATCAAAGTTTCTCAATAGTTCCTCTCAGTTTCCATATTTTATTCTCATGGATGAGTAATAAAGAGCCATGGACAGCACGGATCTGAAGGAAACACCTTGAGTAGCCCAGAATTGGATGATGTCTATGATCCATTCAAACCAAAGAGTCTAGGATTTTAGGATCTTGATGAACATCAGTTATTTCACTGATGCTTTAAAGAAGCTTCTAAGAAATTCTGGTTCCCTAAGAAATGTTGAGTCCTCTGTGATTTCCTAGCGTGCTTCTCTGGTTTAAGAGTACATTTGATTCTCCTGTCTCTTGAGGCTCTTGCTTGAGCCCAACAGACCTGGTCTCCTGGGCCAGAAGCCTAAAGCTTGAATCTATTAGGATTTCCTTCCATGGCCTCCCTCAGGGCACTTCCGTCCCTGCTGTTGCTCTCCTAGCTCATAGCAGGTTTGACTACTTCCAACACTCACCACTAACTCTATTTGCTGTCCCATATTAGCTCTTGGCTCTTCTGCCTGATATAAAAACGAAGACCTAATACATTTGAGTCAGTGCTAATGAGGTGGATGAGCCTAGAGCCTGTTATACAGAGTGAAGCAAGTCAGAAAGAGAAAAACAAACATGATATATTAATGGATACATATGCAATTTAGAAAGATGGTACTGATGAGACTAATTGTAGGGCAGCAGTGGAGATGTAGACATAGAGGACAGACTTGTGGACACCATGGGGGAAGGAGACAGCAGAATGAATTGAGAGAGTAGCATGCAAACATATATTACCATATGTAAAACAGACAGTAAATGGGAATTTGCTGTATGATGCAGGGAGCTCAAATCAGATGCTCTGTGGCAACCTAGGAGGAGTATGATGGGATAGTAGGTGGGTGGGAGGTTTAATAGAGAGGGGACACATCCTTGTTTAATAGAGAGGGGACATACATCCTTGATGTATGGCACAAATCAACATGATACTGTAATTATCCACCACTTACATTAAAAAAGAAAAAAAAACTAAGTCCAAGTTCTCTGGCTAACTCCAGCTCTTTCCTATGGAAGAAGACGCATAGACGATGAGATAACTCTCCCTCTGGTTTAACGACTGTGTCCCCTTATCTCTTGCTAACTTTAGATTCACGATTGCCTTGGAAGTTCCAAAATTTCAACAGCTAGATAAGGGGCTTATTATTCTCACATTTCTTTGAATAATGAACAAAAAAATCAGATAATGGAGCAATTTCTGAACACTCTTCTAAATGTTAAAATCTAATTTTAAAATTTATTAAAGTGATAAAACATTTACAAATATTTCTCAATCCCCAAGGCACTCATCTTACAAACCAGCCACGTTTGCTTTTTAAAAAGAAATTGCAATGACTGGAGTAGCATAAACACTGAATAAATAGGTTTTCTATTGTTAGATTATACCACCCTTAGATGAAGGATGGCAGTAAACTCATTTAAGAACTTCAAACAGTCAAGCAAATTAAAGCGGGCAGAGAGACAAGAGAGCAAGGGGGTTGGTTAGAAAAGCAGAGTTGCTCTGCATGCACGGAAGACTTGGCCTGAGAGGCTGCAGAAGTGGAAAAACCTCTGGCTCCTGTCAGTTCTAACAGTCCATGATTGCATGATACGACATGAAGGTTCTATCCACAGGTTCTCTCTCTAAGGAACTATCCCCAGGAAAATAACCACACGGCACTGAAACCAAGGAGCAGCAACCAAGGACTGTCATAATTTTAGCAGCCTGGTTTCCTTAGCTTCCTTACCACCTAGAAAGCATTTTGCCAGAGGCCTATTTGAGTTTCCATAGCTAAAAATGGGTCTGCCTGCCAGAGAAGAGAAACAGCAGGAAGAGATTCAGTGTGCAGGATTTTTTTTTAAAGTAAAAAAAAAAAAATCATATTATAGGAACAATACACAACAGCAACCGTTGAGTCACAGACAAGTTGAAAAATCTAAAACCTCCAGAGCATAACTTTTCCAAAGCTACAGACCAGGCAAGTGGCACAGCAAAGACATTGGTATGGCCAAAGCTGGTGGGATGAGCCACTACACTGTATCACCTTGTCCCTACAAAGTTTTGCATCCATTTTCAAGGAGCTTAGAGATCCTAGGTTAAAAACCTCTGCTGTGAAATATAAGCATTGCTCTCTATCAGCACAAAGCACTCTTTCCTAGGATTAAAAAGCCACTATGTTATTTATACTATACCTCTTCTAGAGGCCCACAGACATTTTATGTTATTCAGTTCTCTCCTCGGTCACAATTACCAGAAATAAAAACATAATTGGAATATCCATTCTTATTTTATTTGTAAACCTTTCAAGACCAAATGAACTCAGGAACTTGATCCCAGATCTCTCTACACTTTGAACTCCACTAAATAATGTTCAAGACAAGATAGACACTGTATACAGATGTAAGAAAGAAATCTTAAGCAATGGCAACAGCTTAGAGAAGGACTCCAAGCCCATCAGCCATGCCCCTTGTTTCTCAATGTACCCTGTGGTCTTTTGGCAAAAGGGAAAGCTGACACCCCCAAGATGCCCCCACTTTCAACTCAAAGGGTTCAATGTGTCCCTTCTGTGTGCCAAGATTACATGATTACATAATGATGCAATGATAGGTAATGAGCAGATAGAGGTACACTGGATTTTAAAAAATTAAAACAAAAACAAACATGATCCACATTTATTACAACCCAAGGCCAACTGGCAGGCAGGTAAGATTTGCAAAAGGCTTTTAAAGATCTAAAGACCTTCCTTCTAAATCCCAGTGCCTGGGGGACTTGTTCTGGGACTGAGGATAATTTAGTTAGAAACAAAACCCCCATAACGTGAGTAGGGATTGGTAACTCTAAAGTTTCCAGTTAGTAAACAGGAAAGAACCTTCTTTAGGGGCCAAGCAATCTGGGTTGAAGTGAAGGTTCTGACATTTAATTTGCTTATCTGACCTTGTGCAAATCATTCAACTTCTCTGAGCCCTTTTTTAAAAAATCTGGAAAATAAATATCAGCACCCAAGCCCTACTCATCTCACATGGCTGTCTCATCATCCAAATGAAAAAAGAAAAGGTATTTGAAAATGCTTTGTAAGTCATTATGCAAATAATTGCTCTATTATATAGGTATGCTTTCATATACACTCATAAGTGATTCAAAGGGGAAAGAAAAGAGGGAGGGACAATGGAAAGAAGTACAAAAAGAGAAGCTACAGAAGAGAGGACTGGGAAAGAACTGAGGGAGAGAGAAAGAGAGAGAGAAAACCTCTGCCATGGGAAAGGAGGAATAAAAAGAAAGGAAGTCACGAGAAATCTCTGCCGGTACAGTAACAAATAAATCCCCCAGCACGACAGCCTTCTGCTGAAGCATTTCATTTTCCCACAACATAATGGTGTGTTATTGCCCATTATCTGTTCTGTCAGTGCCAGAGTCGATATTAAATGAGGGGCAGCTGCATGTAGCTGCCATTTTTTCAGCTGTCTTCACGTTGCCATGGAGACCCGGTGGTTTCTCGGTGAACCTGCCAGGGGAGGCAGGTGGAGGGGAAGCAAGTGCTGCTGGGGGATGGGGGGTCGGGGGTAGAGAGAGGGAGCGGGGGGCAGGGGCTGGGACCGAAGGAAGGCCAGCGCAGAGCTCGGCCTGCGCCTGACGCGTCAGCCATTTTCGAAAACGCCATCTATATTGCTGAGGCGATCCCCTGGAGAAGGAAATGGCTCCCCACTCCAGTGTTCTGGCCTAGAGAAGTCCATGGACTACACAGTCCATGGGGTGGCAGAGAGTCGGACAGGACTGAGTGACTTTCACTTCACCAGGCAGCAGACCCTCCGCCCCAGGGCCTCTCCGGTCCTACAGGGGCGCGGCAGACATCCTGAGCTCATCACAGATTCCTGCTCTCATCACAGGCTGCGTCCTCTTCTCCCCCACCCACCGCTTCACCTGCCCCCTGGTGCCCGCCTTCTTAGAGAACGTTTTTCGACCCCTGAATGTTCGGCACTCAGAAGAGAAAAACCAGTTTCACGCAAGACATTCATACCTGGGCTCTGCAGAATCTGTATATTTTCTTCAAGAACTTTTTTTTTCCCCCACAGAATGATGGATTTGTAAATTTATGTAGGACTTTAGAAATCACTGAATGGGTCTAGTTACATGTAAGAGGTGAGGCTGGCATGAGTGACCAGCACAGACCCGGGGGTGATGGGCCTGCAGAGAATGAGACAACTGACTCTTCACCCAAGAGGGGCCAACATCTCGCTCGCCCTTGGAGGAACAAGAACCTGGTTGGCCAGATCTTCTGATTTAAAAAAAAAAAAAAAAAAGCAGAATCCAGGCATCTCTATTTTTGAGTAAAATCTCCAATTGTTAAATGTTGGCTCAACTTAAAAATATATATATTTCTGCATGCTAGATCCATGGACTGTCAGTTTGCAATTGAATGTGATTTTTAAATGAGGCTTAAAAAGGCTAAGAAACTAGATCCACCTCTCTGTCTTCCCAAATATAACTTGTGCTTCCATAATTTGTCTCCCTCCTTCCTCTCACTTCTCTTTCTTTCCCTCTCTTCCCATTACACAGTGGGAGGTAAACAGGGCTGTGAATTTATTAATACTTCCCTGGGGATCCCTAGTTTTACCTGTATCATGCATGAATCTGCTTTTCCAAGAGCCCTGAAAATTGTGTACTAGCTGTCAGAAGGAGACCACAGTTTAGTCTGCTGTCAACTCAAGCCCCATTAAATCCCTGGGCCATGCCTTTTCTACCTCAACCTCCCATTTCTGGCTTTTAATTACAAATTACCAAAAAAAAAAAAAAAAGAAAAGAAAAGTGGTCATTTACCAAGCACTTACTAGGTACTAGAAAGTTCTTAACATATACATTCTTACAATATTACCCCATTCAACAGATGAGAAAACTGAGGGTCAGTAACATACCCAAGGTCCTATGTCTAGTAAGAGGCCAAACCAGAAATGAAATCCAGGTCTGTCAGACTCCCAAGCTCTAGTGCTTAACCATTAGGTTATAGGTTATACTGTCTCCCTATAGGATACAGGAACCTCACAGATTTTTATCAGGTCCTACTCATTTGCTTTTTATACTCCAAGCTTGAAAGCAGTCTGACCTTTTCCCAGGGCCGGGCTTGCTGTAGCATCCTCATACACAATCAGTTTAACTAACAGCATCTTTCATTAGAATCCTGATTTAGATTCACCGTCACATGTGCCACCTTACCCCTTTTCACTGAGATTATCTCCTGACCTCTTCCCACCACCATCCAGTCCTTAACCACTTCCTCCTCCAAATCACAACCAGAGTGATCTTCCCGCGTGTAGCTACGACTGGGTCATCCTCCTCCCCTAAGTCAATCAAAGACTCCAGTCGTCAATTTCAGGATGAACCTCCACTCCTAACAGAGCTATTCAAAGCCTGAATGGTCTGACTCCCATTGTGATCTGGCCCCTGCCGTCCCCTTCAGCCTCATCCCCAGTCACTTCCCCCAAAGCAGCCTTAGTGTCTGCGGTCCCCATCTACCAACAGCTCCCAAATATGCTGATGGTTGCCTGCCTCCATATGCTCAGTCCTTTTCCTGGAATTCCTCTCCTCCTGTCCATCTGTGTTCTCCTTATCCTTCACAACACAGTTCAAGCCTCATCTCCTCCAGGCTGCCTTTGTGAAGTTCGGTCTAAGTCAGATGCCTCTTCTCCAAGTGTTCCTGATCCCCAGTACCTTTACGGTAGTATTGTCATACCATGCTGTGATGTTCTTTGAGGTCAGGGAGCATGCCTGGGCCACTCACCTCTATGTCATGGCACACTGTCAGTTGTCATAACTGATTACTGACTGAATGAACTACCCATCTCAGTTGACAAAGAAATAAGGTTATTTTCTAAATCTGTTCTGACTTCCCTCCTAGACATCAATACAACTAACTGATCAGTGACAAAGGGATCAATAAGAAGAGTTTCCTTGCCTACACTACACCTCACACCAGACTTCCTAAAACAGTACTTCCCTGTCAATCACCATGTTGCAACTAGTGAGAATTCAGTGCAGTTTATACATAAGTATGCACATAAATACATGCATACATAAAGAAGTGGATCTATTTGTTTAAGAACAGGAAAGAGAAATGTCTGAATACACAGTGACATCTGGGATATATTGGTTCCACATAGTGGCTTTGGATGGCAACGATGGTAGCACATCTCTTTGGGCTGAAGGTGGGTGCTAGGTCAGGGTGTCCATAACACAACTAGATTTTTAGTTTTGACATCTCAGATCAACATCAAGGACTCCAGTGTGACTCCCATCTGAAACATACACAGAACCACTAGCATCTTCAACAACATCCTACAACTTTTGTTTCTCGTCTCTGGTGCCTTTTATGCCTCAACATTTTTCTCTTAGCAAAGGCCCATTTCCCCTCCTGTCTCTATTTTTCATTTCAAAGGCTTAAAAGCAAAATCTTCCCACATTACTTACATAGTAATCAACTTCAAGCTTCCCCTAATAGCCATGTTCATACTAGCTTCAGAGTGCTCAGAAAACACTTGGGACTGTTGGCAAGCCAGCTCTTTAGCATCTTACAAATATTAGGCCAAAGATGTCCCTCGTAGAAGAGGGGCTGTGGATACTTAAGGGCACGAGTAAGGACAGATTGCCATGTCCTTCTGGCGGCTCAGACAGTAAAGCATCTGCCAACAATGCGGGAGACCCGGGTTCAATCCCTGGGTCGGGAAGCTCTCCTGGAGGAGGAAATGGCAACCCCCCCAGTATTCTGGAGGAGCCTGGTAGGCTACAGTCCATGGAGTCGCAAAGAGTCGGACACGACTGAGCGACTTCACTTTCCTTTGCCAAGTCCTTAAATACACAATCACAGAAACCTCAACACAAACCAACACTTGAACTGGAAAACAGCATCATAGCATGCCCAGATCGACCATTACTTACCAGGATGGAACTACCCAGTTTTACTCAAAGTACATTTGATAGGAACAGATTTGATGGGAAGGCACTCCATGATCAGGTCACTAAGAAAGGACTCTGCCTGCTACAGGCTTGGATCCTCAGCCTCTAGCACAATGCACATAGGAAAGTGGAAAATAACAAAACTGACCTAAAGAGGCAATTAGGAGGACCTGCAGACTCCTCCTTGTGGCTGCAGGAGGATGGAGGGGACTGAGCGAAAGGAAGCAAGCTCCCCATCTCAGGACAGTGGGCCAGAGGTCAGGCTTGTCTAAAGAGGCAGTTGTCCTGAGTGCTTAGACTTTGGTCCCTTGGGATTAATAAAAGGAGACAGTTCAAAAAGGAAAAAAAAAAAAGGCAAGGAGAATAGGGTGCTAGCCACGGAAGCTTAACAGGAGAAGAATTCCTATTTTAAGATTCATCTCTGAAGCCTCAAACTACTGATCTTCTTGTAATAAAATTATGCCACTGAAGTGAATGCTTTGCACAAGTAGAGACATCACTGCACGCCCTGAGGTGCGGGAAAGCAGTGCTCCCCCCAAGGTGAGAGGAAGCTCTACCTACACACCTCAGAAACCTATCAAAGCCTCCTCACAAAAGCTTATGACAGTCTGAGACCCAGCAGACCACGTGACTACAATCATAAAAATTCTAGCCACGCCAACTAGAATCTCACGGAACCCATCCTTGGACAATGGGAAGCAGGAAATGATGAGAACTACCTAAAGCCATGGAGCCTCAAGGAAAATGCTTCCTCCTCAATAAACAAAGAACCACAGTGCTGGTCTCCAACTCAGATATACACATTACTGGAAAACAGTCATTATAACTTTTTTATTCCCCAACAAGAGCTTACTCCATTTGTGGAAAAGGACATGTTCTGACTTTGCAACAGAGAGCGTACTTTGGCTATCAACATGTTGTTGTTGTTTAGTTGCTCAGTTGTATCCAACTCTTTTGTGACTCCATGGACTGTAGCCCACCAGGCTCCTCTGCTCATGGGATTTTTCCAGCAAGAATACTGGAGTGGGTTGCCATTTCCTCTTCTAGGGGATCTTCCTGACCCAGGGATCAAACCCGTATCTCTTGCGTTGGCAGGCAGGTTCTTTACCACTGAGCCACCAGGGAAGCCCCTTGTAAACACATGGTCAGGGGCTAGACAAGAAATGACCCCTAGTTGACTGTCTCCTCTGAAAGTAAGCCTCAGCTTCACTGAGGACTGGAACATTGAACTGCTAATATGCTTGAGCTTAGAGAAGATTTAGTGAGCACCCAGGACATCTCATTAGACTACTGGAACAAGCCATAGCCGTACCCTTCTGGGGCTCGTAGTTAGCAGCCTCATGGGAGAGACAGTAAGTATTCATTTAAATATAACGTGGTCTCAGAATACAGAGCCGGCAAACACAGCAAGGCTAAGGAGGAGGGTAGTGACAGGCGGGGTGGTGAAACAGCTGAGCTAGTCAGGAAGAGTGGTAAAAATTGGCTAGTGGGCAAAGAAACAGAGTCTCCAGGCAAGGAAAAACAGCATGATCAAAGAAAACTTAGGTTGGTATTTCTTAACTAAAAATGTCAGATGAGGGTATGGCCTTGTCATAAGACCACAAAGGAATCAGAGGGGAAAATAATTCCAAAGATATGCAATGGAGACAGCTTGTATTTAGAGCGCAAATCTATTTTTTAGGTGTTAATGCATAAAGCCCTAGAAAAAAGTGGTTATTGCCATAAGGGGAAAAGACATCCCTTTGATTTTTCTAGTTTAAAGAAACTCATCTTTTCTTCTAGTCTTATACCCGTGTCCCTCTTCCTGCTTGATCGTTGTTTTTTTTTTATCCTCCACCTCCTCCTCACATTTTTGTGCTGCTTAAAATAGTCACCATCTATCTTCCTTCACACATTTTGTCATTCCACTAATCCTGAGGAATTAAAAGCATGCAGACAGACAGACACATACACACACACACACACACACACACACACACACACACACACACCCCTGCAGTCACATGAAGATTCCATATGTTGACCTGCATGATAATTTTGTTATTTTTTAAAAGCTGATGGCAGCACCTTCATTTAATAGTGAGTCCAGTATTTACATGTAGACATTTTGTACACCAATGAAAACTGACATTTTCCCAACTTGTTAAATACAATTTACTATTACACCACTTAACACGTGTGAAATCTGACTCTTCTGTTTATTTTTTAAAAAGAAATCCCAACAAATGTAGGTGTTTAAACATAGCACTTTTAGCTTGTGCTTGTAAAGGCAGTGAAATGAGTAAAGATTTTATAGAAAAATACCCAGAGACGGCATCTCCCATATTTTTCACTATTGTGTATAATAAAGCTCCTTGCCTGGTAGCATTTTTATATGACATTATATTCCAAGATCTGACAGGGTTAGTTTTGATCTGACCTGAATGTCAAATTAGGGGCCAGAGACCCAATACATATTATTCACTTGGATTATTTTTTCCCCTCTGGATTTATTTTAAACATTCCAATGGCATCACTCAAACAGAATTTCTCTCTCCTTTTATAGAGCACAGCCATCTATTTCTAGCAGAATCTGTGTGCGAGAATTCAGCTTTTTCCTCAGAGCTCCAAGGAAGTGCTATAACTTATACAATTAGATATCAAGATACTAATGATTCCTTGTTCCTGGAGAGTGAGGACAGTGACATTGAAAGTGACTCATCTCATCAAAATACAGCACAGTTCCTCTTGAGCCTCAGGGAAGATTATGACTTAAAAGAAGCAGAGACAGCTCCAAGTCAACTTGTGGGGTGGAAGGTGAGGAGGGAGAAGAAAGAAAATCAAAATCCTTTGCCTGATGTTGTGTCTTTTAGAACCATGATTTTAGGGAAAGGTTCTGAGAAAAGCCTTTGATTGTGAATTTCCTAAGCTCAGGACCATGTAGTTTCCGAATCTGATCTTGAATATCTTTTGAGATGAGAGTCTGGAGAGGTAGGACTTGGTATTCAAGCCTCTGGTCTGTCATAACATCCAGGATGTAAGGATGGTACTAAAAATAAGGCTGAGGGCTGACTTTTAACATGGATATTGTTATTCTAAACGGGGCTAGTGAAGGGCTCTTATAAGTGTCTGAGGCTGACCAGCCTAAGGGTAAAAGGGTTTCTTTTGATAATCCCATTGGAGATGGCCAGTCGCAGGCCTCTGAATGGCACTCCAGATGCTGTGACTCTTTGCCCAATTAATGCCTTATCTCCTCTAGACACAAACTCCTCGCCAATAAAAATCAACAGAACAAGAGATCTCTCAAATCCTTTTTAGGGATGACAAGCAGCTGTGTTAAAAGCAAGCAAGTTTTCACTTTTTTGCCTTCATGATCAAAAGGAGAATGGATCTCAAAAATGCTAAAGAGGATCTTGCCTTGATTTAAAACTAAATTTCTATTACAGTAGTTGGTACTCAAGTGAGAATTTAGTTTCCTTTTGATTAGGGGGTTTTCTTTTCACACTCTTCTTGGGGTTATCCCTCTGTACCATCAACTCATAAGCATGAAGGATTATCCTGGTAACCCTCCTTCCTCTCTATACAAAACAAATGAATAAATGATATTTTCAAGTTCACCAAAAAAAAGAGGAAAGAAATTCATAGCAAAGACAGAAGAAGAGAAAATATAAAATTTGGGACCAAATTCTCATTTTCACCACAGTGACTGACACTGCCAACAGCATTTCCTATGACTGCATGCAGTCTGTGAAGGTCACTCTTTTTAGCTCATGGGGTTAGTCTAGGAGCTCCTGACCCTTGAGGTTGGCCATCCAAAGTCAAAAAGGTCCCAGGAGACAGGGAGAGGTCTTGTCCTGGTGATGTTGATTGGAATTAATCACAGCCCACAGTCACAAAGAGGCAGGCAGTAAAATGAACATGTGTAAGGCCACAGCGGCTATTATCATAATTCCTAATTATGACTGTTTAGAGGTCTCCCAAGGAATATAATTAAGTTTAACATGCCAAGCGATAAAGCAAAAAATATTAATCCATCTTCTGTCCTCCCCTACCACCCGCCAATAACTCCTCTCGCTTCCTAAATTATCGGTAAGATCCTCTACCCTGGCCCTGTTTTTCTCACAAGTGGGACTGTCAAAGGGAATTTATTCTTCAGAGGACAAGGCAGTTGGCTGGGAACTCCCACAGCCGCTGCAGGAAGCCCAGGATTTCAGTTAAAGTGCTCTTGATTGCAGACCTTAAGACTAAAAAAAAAAAAAGAAAGAAAAGAAAGAAAGAAAGAAAATATGATGAATAAAGAAATGAGGATCCTTGTGAAGTAGGTAGTCAGGTGCTTTAATGTCATAAGAACAAATAGGGCTAAAGGAAAGCCCTAAGGGGCAATGGAGAAAACTTTTGGGCATCCTGGGGACAGGCAAAGGGCAAACGGCATGCTACTTCTAGCAATTTTATTTAGATGTTCTGGTGTGTGTATGTGTGTGTGTGTGTGTGGTTAAGTCTACTGCCCACTACCCCTCAAAAGAGAGGGCAAAAAGCTGCAAATGAATGGTTGAGTTTGGAATTGGAAGACTCCAGGGTGATGACTTGCTGCCTTGTCACCCCAGGCTGAGGGCAGAACAGGTCTGCAGGCTCTGATGCCCCTTGAGCCTAACTCCTGACCTAAGGCCATGGATGGAGGGAGGGTGGTCATCTGACTCCTTCTGCAACTAAGGTCATTTTGAAGGAGTTTCTCCCCTTGGAGCACCACAGTGGGTTTATGACTTAACCAGAGTTATCTTTACTCAAAGGACTCCAAAGACACTAGGCTGGTTCAGAATGGCACTCAATGCTCCTGGCCCTAGCTGGAGGTTCAGGGTGATGAGAAATCAGAGTAGGGGGTTGACTCCATCTGGGTCTAACCCCACCCCCAACAGATGGGACCAGGACTCACAGACCAGAAAATGATCTTCCTAAAACTGGAGACCCCTTTGAGCCCCTGTGGTTCCTCCTCAGCTCACTACTCTCTCAACAAAAGCTGTACTGACCCACAGTGATGCATCAAACATGAAGAATTAGAACAATTGCACAGTTCACTTTTCTTTCCCATGTCAACCCTGCTCACTCAGGTCAGTCCCTGCCATCAGCACAGAGGAAAGAACCCAGGTGACCTGAATAGAAGGCCAAGAAGAGAAGAGAGCAGGCCTGATGAAGCCACGAGGCTCTAAACTAAGGCACAGCCTTTTCCATGGGAGAAGGATGCTTTGCTTGCTTTTGGAGGTAGATTTCTTTGGAATTGAAAAAAGTAGCTGATATGAAAAGCAAACCTGATTTTTTCTTCCCGGCGAGAAGCCTCTATATCCCATATGTATTCATAAAGAAAATTGTTTTCTAAAGGTGAAGCACCAAGAGTGATTTCTATAGAATTAATCACTGCGAGTGTTTGAAAGGAGGATGACAGGAGACCTTGAGATTCCTCATGAGCTATGCAGGTCGGCAGCTCATCTCAGATGACTTCATTGTGATTCATGCAGAACAGCAGCTCTTAAAGCTGAGTCCACCTATGAACACCATCCTGAGCTAGGAAAAGGGAACTCCCAAGTAACTGCGACTATCTTCCCAAACTTCTCAATGACCAGATTTTCTGAGATAGGATCTTAATCTTCAAGGAGAAACCCAAGGAGGGGAGAATTCAGCCAAGCATGTTAGGAACCCAGATGGGAAGGAGCACAAGTGGAATAAACCTTGTCAGCATGGGGCAGTCCATGGAGCTGCAAAAAAGTCAGACATGACTGACAGACTGGGCACATAGCTTAAAAGAAATCCACGAATCTATACCTATTGGTGGAAGGGGCCAAGATTGAAGAAGATGAGGGTGCCAAAAGGATCAAAGTATCAATCCTCTTCAGACAGACAAAAAACTTGCATGAAGGACTACCTTCATTAGCTCATTAGCTAACCATAATAGGAAATTACCATGAAGAAACTCTGTATTTTATTCACAAAGTTACCGTAGGACCAAAAATAATAGCCCTGGGCATTGTTTCAGAACCTCAGGAAGCGTGTTATCTCACAGATGGATTTCTTTTAAACTGTGTGCTCAGTCACTCAGTCGTATCTGACTCTTTGCAGCCCCATGGACTGTAGCCTGCCAGGCTCCTCTGCCCATGGAATTTTCCAG
Organism: Cervus elaphus; assembly: GCF_910594005.1. NCBI lineage: Eukaryota > Metazoa > Chordata > Mammalia > Artiodactyla > Cervidae > Cervus > Cervus elaphus. The sequence continues at coordinate 13,025,922 of NC_057826.1, forward strand.
GCAAGAATACTGGAGTCGGGTGCCATTTCCTAATCCAGGGGATCTTTCCCACTCAGGGATTGAACCCACATCTCTTGCATCTTCTGCATGGTCAGGTGGATTCTTTACCACTAGCACCGCCTCAGAAATAGGAACCCACTAAAAGGTGTTTGCTGGCCTTTCCTAGACTCATTCATGATACTGGAAGAGTGTGTTTGAAGACTTTGTGTAAGAATCCAGACTCTACTAAAAATAACATTTTGTTTAAAAACTGTATCCAGATTTTCTTTTAGAGACTAACCTTACACAGCTCCCAGACACAGTCAGGCAAATGTCAAAGGACAAATAAAGCTGATGAAACCCTGAATTAGGGCAGTGTAGAGTCAGCCTAGAAAAATACTTGAGCAGTAGAATTCCAAGACCTGGTGGCAAATAGAGGTAACAAGGAGGAATAGATAGGATGAGCAAGGGGAAGAGGTATAGGTAATGATCAGGTGAGAGGCAATGAAGTCTTCCATTCTCTCCATTCAGCTCTACTCTTCTACTGAGAAACAGAGACACAACTTTTGTGGTGCGGAGAATGAGTTTAGGCTTAGACGTGTTATTTGAGGTACTTGTGGGGCAAATCGGTTGAAATGTTTGATAGGAAGCTGGTTTGAAGCCCAGGAGAAAGGGATAGGGACTGGGAATTTGAAGCTGAGGCTCATTAGCCTTGGGAGGATGCTTGAACTTGTCCAGAACGAGGATTACAGGAGAAGGAAAGGGGAGCCAAGGGCAGAACCTTCAGGAGCACCAGCATTTCATAAGCAGCCAAAAGGAGGGAAGCTCTACCAGGGGATGAAAGGAGCGGAGGGCAATCAGACAGCCTAGGAGCCAAAGGCAGAGGAGGCAGATCCATCTGTAAAGCCGCTCAGCACTGCCATCAGTATGAACACGGAGGCCAGTGTTCCCTGGAGGAGAGGAAGGGAGGCCCGAAAGGACAAGTGATCACATTCCTGACTTTGTCACAACATGTGTGATCGGGAAGGTTGTCGTGAGTGAAATATAAATATCTTGAAGCTGGGGCACTTTCGGCACCAGCTGGTAGGAGCCACCTGCTCTCCAAGTGCTGCCGTGTAACAATGAGATTGGGAGCGTGAAAGCTGGGCAAGAAGTAGGTCAAATTCTAGTGGTTCCCAGGCACCCAGGACCACGATCAATGCAGGAAAAAAACTGAGTGATAAGCGAGTTTTTTCTTTAAGACCACCCCCCATACACTCCTCCTATGTGCCCCTCCCCATCTTGTCCCTAAAGTACCCATCACTGAATCTAGTTAAAGGTGTTACTTCAGCCATCTGTGAGCTGAGAAGGGAGAGTATGATATGCAGTGGAGAGCTTCCAGAAGTCCCGTAAGTCAGCTCCTGCTGTCCACTGCCTGGCCCAGCCTGCAGTTGGAAGCACCAGTCTTCCCACTACCACCCATCAAGCCTCCCCACATGGGGTCCCATCTCCCCCTCCCCATTCCACCTCTTTTTTCCTCAACATCTAACCCTGTCCCAGCAAACACCTGAGAATCACCACAGGTATCCCTGGTGGGTTAGCTCACAAGGGCTCTCCAAAGTTGAAGAGATGTTTGCATAGAGTGAAAATAGAGTGATCTGGCTAAAAACTAATATTGTGAACAGGTAAAGAAGATGGGGTACCTATACACAATGGAATACTACTCAGCCATAAAAAAGAAGGCAATAATGCCATTTGCATGAACATGGAGGGATCTAGAGATTATCACAAGAAGTGTAAGTCAGGAGAAAGACAAATACCATATGATATCACTTGCGTGCGGCACCTAAAACATGACACAAATGAACTTACCAATGAAACAGAAGCAGAGTCACAGACATAGAGAACAGGCTTGTGGTTGCCAGCGGGAGAGAGGGGAAGGGAGGGATGGACTGGGGCTCGGGAATTAGCAGAGGCAAACTAGTGCATGTAGGACAAACAGTAAGGTCCTACTGTACAGCGCAGGGACCTACATTCAATTTCCTGTGATAAACCACAGGAGAATAGAACGTGTGAAGCAACATGCATAACTGAATCACTTTGCTGTCCAGCAGAAATTAACACAACACTGGAAAACAACTATACTTCAGCAAAAGAAGTTCTAAAAAATCCTAATCTCAGGCTGTAAAAACAACAAGTCCGCAGGACTGAGTGAATGACTGAAATGGAGGTTGGTGCTGCTTGGGGTAGCAATGGGGGCTGGAGAAGTGTGAATAAAAGGAATAACTGATGGAGATTCTAAAGCTTGTAAGACATGAAGTGTGCAGGAAATGAGCACGGCCTCCAGTATAAAATGCATCCTTGTAGGTAAACTCTCCTTAGCAGGTACCTTAACTGTGCAATGGAAAGAGTAGGGAATGAAAACTAAGATTGAATTTCTATTATAAAGTAATAAAGGTAATCCAAGCTCCTCATTTACAAAGGAAGAATTGCAACATGCTCTAAAAGAGGATCACTTGAACACTCAATAGCTTTACCAGCATAAACTACACCCCAAAGTCCATCGATGGAAAGCTACTGTGCTTTGAGAGAACGCTTATTCAACACTATGAAATGTCTTATTTCTACCTGTACTGTTGAGGAGGAAGTTAAAGAGCAGTTTTGCTAGGTCCTTGGGCATTCCTGCCCAAAGGATAGGGGCACTGGCATACCAAATGTTGCCTTGACCATGCCTCCTGGACTTTTGGACTCTCCTGGAAGTAGAGGTCATGTTGCATACCTATTCACCCCACTACATTCTTTGGACTTTCCATAAATCAATCCTCTTATTTAATTGCCTATTGCCAAGGGCAAAAGTCAGAGTAAGGAAACCCTCCTGAGAACCCGCTACCTAAGCCCCAGGTCAACAAGATGCATATGACCTTCAGCAATTCATTTCTTTCTTTCCTTTTTTTTTTTCTTTTTTTGCAATTAGTGTCTAGGGTTCTAGCCTTCTTGGAATAATCTCCACCTAGACCCACCTTCAATTTTACCTGAAAAAGCATATAAAATCTGACCTATGATAATATATTCTGCAGAGACCCTGAGTGCCCCCAATGACAAGTGCCCCCAGACTGCCTTCCTCCCTTGCAATCCTTAGCCAATTACTAAGATGCTGGCTCCTTCTGCTCTCACTGCATAGAACCCTCTTTTCAAAGCCAAATGTTAAAAAGCCTCATCCATATTAACCAGCTCCCCTTGGGAAGTGTTAATTGGAAAACCACATAACGATATCCGTTTGCTGGAGACAACATCTAACCGAGGCAGAAGTGACACAGCAAGCGTGTGGCTGTTAAGAGACGATGCCAGGTGCCTTAGCTACCCCCCAAACCCTGACACCTGACCTCGGAAGAAGCCGGCACACAGCAGCTCTGCAGCTGACTCTGGGCAAACCAAGACCTTTCTGCGCAGCCCATCTCGCCTGCAGAAATAGGAGGGGTGGTATGCCCTCTGCATCATCTCAAGTCAGGAGGGGTGCTGAAAGGGTTCTCTGAGCTCCGCTGTGATGCTCTGTGTTCCCGGGGGCCTCTGTGAACCCTGGCTCGAGCTCAGCTGCATCACCAAGCCAACAGAAGTCTAACTGTGGGTTAGGAGCTGGGCACTCAGCTCCGCTCCGGCCACTAGAGGGCAAAAGAGTCCTGTGCTCTCCAAGGGCCCTGGTTCTATCACCTGAAAGAGGAGTCAGTTGCACACAGATACACTGCCATGTGCCTAAAACTGAAGGCTACGGTAATTATCCATGAAAACGTGGATCTCAGGGTCTGCTACTCTGTACGGTTGTCCAGCCTCTGCTTTATCTTGTCAACCTGTCGATGCAAGTTGGCCCAGAGCTGTGAGCCAGTGACCTTTGGCACTCTGCCTCTCCAAGGGTGAGTGTTAAGGTCAGTAACACACTGTCCGAGTCTTTCTGGGATGACAACAGTCTGCCAAGAAGGACCAGCCGTGGCCTCTTGCTTCATGGACGCTGTTGCCCCTCCTTGTCTCAGCAAACCCAGGGCCTACAGGCGCCCTTCGGGTCCCCCTGAGCTGCAGCCAGCCTCTACACCCGCTTGACCATGAATGCTCCTTGCATCCCCCTGAATCATGGCCGCGCATTCTATCCTCTAGAAAGGCCTCAGACTGATGAGAAAATACTGACTTGGGTTGAAAGATGGTGGCAATGAAGGAGAGGCTTCCCTAAACAAAATGAACAAAAGTCAATCTGTAATCTTAGAGTAAGGAAGTCCCTTGGATGTTTAATTCCATTCTCCCTCTTAACGACTTCCCTGGTGGCTCAGATGGTAAAGTGTCTGCCTACAATGCGGGAGACCTGGGTTTGATCCCTGGGTCGGGAAGATCCCCTGGAGAAGGTAATGGCAACCCACTCCAGTACTCCTGCCTGGAAAATCCCATGGACAGAGAAGCCTGGGAGGCTACAGTCCATGGGGTCGCAAAGAGTCGGACATGACTGAACAACTTCACTTTCTTTCTTTCCCTCTTAACAAGCAGAGGAACTAAGGTCCAAAGAGTTTTCATGACTTGCCCAAGGTCAAACTCCTTAATGACAAAGGCTGGCCTACCCCGAGCTCTACTGGTCCCTGGCATATTTTTTCCCCTACCCCAGGGAGCCTCTGCAGGGTTCTGGTGAGATAAAAGACAGGGAATTCATCAAGTCCTATGCAACCAGATTCAGAGGCCCAAAAAGAAACAGTGAAGGGTTTTAGGGTCATGAGAATGATGTTAACCAGTGACATCCCAGGGAAGCTATGTGGTTATAGCCAGTTTAATTTAGATACTCAGGCAAAACAAAGCAGCCTTTATTTAGGCTCAAACCATGGAGTCAGGGAAAGTACAAAAACTTCCTCATTTTTGTAATCATACAGTACATTTTAGGATAAATTTAAGACAGTATAACTTCTCTATCTCTAGAAGAATAGGATTTTATCTTTAATTACACATAGGGAAGAGTTACACCCTCTTAAAGGAATTTCAGATACCAGTGAACAGGTCAAAGGGAGATTTTTCTATAAGGGACTCATCTACATACTTCTGAAGTCAGACCACTAAGTTAACTTTTCTTTCGGCCCTTTTCTGTAAGGCTGATCCCACACAGGTTACAGCATCCCAGACTGCCTCGGCTGCCCCCAGTCTTCTTTAGCAATGTGCTGGCTGCCTCAGGGAGAGGTCCAGAGGCTGCCCTCCTATCTTCTATGCCTTTCAGGGTGAAAGAGAAATAAGAGGGTCTTCCCAAGATATTCTGCCTGTTGATCTGAAATCCGAGGACTGGCCCAGCCTCCTCTACGTTGGCCAGTATCAAACACGACCAGAAATTTCTATAGCTCCCTCCTTGCTATGTGATCTTTGCAGCCATTACGGGAGCTGTTTTCTCTCCACTTCCATTAATTAATTATTCTGTTTCGACTGCGCCCTCAGAGCTCTGACAGGGGTAGGACGAGGGCAACAACTTTATTAATAAAGTCATTATATTACATCTAGAGGTAACCGTGATGCAAGAAAGCAAACAAAGGACATCTGAGTAACTGAATAAGAAACCACATGTCTCCCCACCTCACTTTAATAATCCCCAGGTGTCTCACTGGCTGTTTTCCTGTGAGCCATCTCTTCAGGCCCCTGACAGCTCTCTCTCCGGCTCTTTTAGAATATAACATACAGAACTCTAATGGTTCCACAGATCGCTGTTATCAGAGGCAGAATAATGATGGTTTTGTTTGACTAGTGGTATAAGGATTAGTAATAACACATTTATATAGTACTTTCAAGAACGCACTTTCACATCTCTTGTCTTGTAGAATTCTCACAACAAACCTGCAGGGCTGCTGGAGGAGGTCTCGCCACCTCCGTTCCACAGGTGGCAAAACCACAGCAGAGACAGTTAAACTGATGCCTTCCCTCAACTACAGGCCTGTTGCAGTACTGCCCCAGGACCCTCTCGCCCTGAGACCTAGCCCTTCGTCTCCCTAACAACAGCTTAAACAGCAAGGAGACCTGGAGGAAAACACCATCCCACTGGAACCGCAGATAACCATTTGGATGTTAGTTCAGCATCTGGAAATACCGTGTGGCAATAACCCCTAGGGCACAGATACTGATGTAAGTAAGAGGGAGGAAGGAAAGAGCAGTTTGCCCAGCAAGATCTTCACTCAGGGTTTCTCAGCCTCGGTGCTATGAACATTTGGGTCCAGCAGTTCTTTGTTGTGGGGCTGTCCCGTTCATCACAAGACATGAGCAGCATCTCTGGTTGCTACCCTCTAGATGTCAGTAGCACTCCCTCTCTGCCTCCCGGTGATGTTACTGCCAGTCATCCCCTTAGGGTGCAAAATTCCTCTTGGTTGAACCCATGATCTTATGATACATATAGCTTCTCTCTCAATCTTTCTGTCTCCTTCTCTCTCCACCCCTACCCCTGCCCCAGGAGGTATTTCCTGGGCTCTTCATCCCCAGCCAAGATGGCCAAAAGTTCATACTTATGAGTTTGAAGCTTACTTCTATCTCTTCTTCAATGAGCCATCTTGGGAGAGTTCTCTTATTTCTTGGAGCCTCATCTTCCTCACTTGTCAAATGTGAATTATACCACCTACATTCTATGACTTTCACAAGGAAGCCTGGTGTGCTGCAGTCTATAGGGTCACAAAGAGTTGGACACGACTGAGTGACTGAACTGAAATGAGATGATGTATATACAGGCTGAGCATGAGGTCTGAATCAAACCAAGCATCCAATAATATATAGCCAGTATCATTTTGGAGGAAAGAAAGGATTTGGACCAGATGATACATAACTGAGGATGACCCCTTCAGGTACAGTCTGCTCCAGCTGCCTCCCCTACAAGGCAGTGAGTGCCACTGCATCCCGGAAGAATTACTGTGCACCTAGGAGGAGAGCAGTGACTTCACTGTGAACATAGAGGACTTAGTAGCCCATTAACAGTCTCTGCCTCTCCTTGGGTGACCCAGCAGAAGTCGTCATTAATGGCAAGAACATTTATCCTTGGATACGCATCTCTGTGACCTGCCCGAAGTCTGACATTCTAATGACTTGCTGTGGCCTGCAAGACCTGGCCACTGCCCTTTTTACCAGCCTTACCCACGTACCACTTTCTCCTTTGTCTGCTCTTCTTTCTGTTCCTGAAATCTCCAAGCTGGCCCCGGCTTGGTTTTGGTCTCACAGTTAGGGCCTCCAGCTTGGAATACTCTGCCCCTAGAATCCTCTCTCTCTCTGTGGCTTCACTGAGCTCTTGGCTTAAATGTCACTTCTTTACAGAGGTCACCCCTGACCTCCAAGCGCCTTATTCTAGCCACCTGCAGTCTCCTTAACCTCCCTCTCATCTCAGCTCTCCTGCTTTTTCGCCTGCATCTCCCCTCACAATGTTAGTTTCAAGAGACCAAGGGCTTTCCTTTGTCTGCCATCATAGCCTAAACACCTAGAACTGTGCCAGGCCCAGGGCAAATAGCCCAGAATATTTTTTGAATAAATGGTTAAATGACCTCCTCAAGGGCAAGTCCCATGTCCCTATAGCTCCCATGACACCTGACACTGGTTGACAGGAGATGCTCAGGGACTCGTCAATTGACCTGCAGTGTTTACTGAGCACCAACTGTGATCTCTGGAAGCTGCTAAACCTCGGGAAACTTTTCCTGAGAGGCCAGCTCTGTCCTTGAAGAGGAAAGAAAAAAAAGAAAGAGAGAGAAGGAAAGCATAGCCCACAGTGTCCTCTGGAATTCCTCAATCCTTCATGGCTAAATCTGGCCCCAACACTTACTATAGGAAGTGGGCTGGAATGTGGATTTCGAGTGTGGACTCCTGGCCCAATTATGTACCCACATGGGTACCCAGGAAGGACCTTAGGGACATGCACATCATCCAAGGAGTGCCACTGTCGGTTGCCCTGGAAACCAGCCAGGTCCTCATCAGCAGTCCTGACTGCCACTCACCACGACCTGTGCGGGCAGCCCAGTCCGTCCCCGTCACACACCCTTGCTAGGAGGCCCCCGTTTGTTTAAGAGCAGAGGTCGGAACTGCAGTGGGTGCAGGGGCAGGGAACCGTCATGACCTCGCAGATGCTGCCTCTGGCCTCTGCCGCACAGACCCTGCCCTGTGAACCAGCGAGAGCCCCTGAAGTCTGCAGAACCCCTCAGAGACCTGGTCCTTCAGACGGGGCGCCGACTGCTCTTGCCAGGGAGCAGGCACGCCCTGGATGCCCGGGCTGCTGCTTCCACATTTAGACTACATCGCATTACCTCACCGCCAGCCAATCGGAGCCTCCCGGGGCTCAGCTCACGTCCTCCCCTCGGCCGCAGACATCGCCTCACGTCCCTGTCCGCTCCTGGAGCACGCATCGCCTAGGGCCTGCTGGAGTGGGCTGGGGTGGGCTGGGGTGGGGTGTAGGGGGGTACGGGGGGAGCGGTAAGGGGGCAGAACGAGCGGGGAGGCTACCAGAGCCACTGGGCACCCGCAGCCCCTAGCCCCTGGCCCTCCCGCACCACCCACGTGACGTGAGAATCACAGAGAGCAGCAGTTGACAGGCCCGGGCCCGTCTCAGTGGGGAGGCAGGCGCCAAGAGGGTGGGACAGGGTGAGGAGAGCCTTTAGCCAGCTCACAAGAAGCTGAGCTTTAAGCCACCGTCAGAGGACAGGTGAGGTCAGTGGTCTACAAACCCCTTTAAGCCAGGCCCCTGCCAGCCATGCCCAGGGTGAGGATGACTGTTTGCCCACTTCCCAATCCCAGCCCTGGCTCACCTGCGCCCAGGACCAAATTTCAGCCTCTGGCATCTCCAGGGACAAAAACAGAGGAGCAGAGACTAATATTTTAGGAAATCACAGGGTCCCTTACAACCAAGACGGACCCAAGTTGTTGAAGTGAGAGGCTTGAATCTTGGGATGCGAATAAGCAAGGCGGACTTGGAGCTGGCTGACTGGTGCGTTCCCGTCTACCTTGCCCATGCTCAGGGGAGCTGGCTCCCAGGGGATGGGGACGAGAGAGAGAGACTGGGGCAGGCGGGCTTGCAGTGAAGCTGTATCACCCACTGCTGTGGGCTGCACACACCCCCACCACCACCCCCTGGCCTCTGGGAAGGTCTGCAAGCTCATTCTAGAGGGAGACCGTCAGAGAAGGGCATTTTATCTTCATGCTCTCTCACTTCAAAGGTTTTTTCCTCCAGATGGAAGCAGAGATGTTAACATATCTTAAGTAAAGAAAAGAGGGGAGTTTAGGGGACAGGATGGGAAGCCAGGATAAATCTTTACAGGGTGTTCAATATTTTATACAAACACAGCCGTCCAGCAGCAGCCACAGTTCCGCGGATGGGCCACTTGTGAGCACGGTTAATAGCTCTGCACACACCAAGGACGGAAGTGTGGCCGGGAACACAGGGAAGAAATACTAATGAGAAGCAAGATCAGATGACTCAAGAAAACCTCCATTCAACCATTCCAAGTCTCTGTGTGCACACAAGGGGCTCGGGTCGCTTCCTGCCCCTGTGGTTTTCCTCCCTGCTTGCAAACCAAGAGGGCATCTCCAGTCAGACTTACTGTAGGGACTCGGTCAGCCCCTCCCTCGGTAGACGGATCCATGTTCCAGACCATCTTGCCAGTTATCCAGCCCCCAGGTGTCACACCCCATGCCCGGAAGGGAGGTCTCACAAATACATTCACTGGAGAAGCAGATGACAGTCAAACAGTGGGTCTGCCACACACGGAGCAGCCCGCACCGTTCCTAAAGCAATGGGCTGCACTTAAAGTGCTCACGAGGACTTCCTCCTTGGTGGTCCAGTGGTGAAGAGTCTGCCTGTCAGTGCAGGGGTCACAGGTTCGATCTCTGGGGTGGGAAGATTCCATATGCTGTGGAGCGGCTCAGCCCATGCACCACAGCTGCGAAGCCTGCACTGTAGAGCCGGTGCTCCACAACTCTGCGCCCACGGGACACAACTACTGGGGCCAGCAGGCCTAGAGCCCGTGCTCCTCAACAAGAGAAGCCACCACCATGAGAAGCCCATGCACCGCAAAGAAGTCGCCCCCACTCGCCGCAACCAGAGAAAGCCCGCACACAGCAACAAAGACCCCAGCACAGGCGAAAATAAAGTGCTAATGACATTTTATGGAGGCAGAGAGGTGGCAGCCTAAGAGGACCCATGGGAAATTGATCCTGATGGCACGCTTAGACGGTAGGGTTATTCTCTCACCTCCCAGCCCTCAGCTGAAAAATCTGCGTAGGAAGACATATTTTCCTTTAATACCACCACCATGACAGTTGGAAAGTGATTCTTCAAGATAGAAGCAGGCCAGGAAGGAACAAAAGCCACCCCGCGTCAGAAGATACACAATAATGTCTCCTTGAGTCACCGCCCCATTCGCAGAGTAATTGATGGGGGAGCCCTCTGGCATCAGGCCAAAGTCCCAACAGCTGCTTATGAAAGATGAAGTGGGCCCTGAAAAAGGGTTAACAAGAAATCACTTGCCATCAGCTCCCTAAAAAGCAACAAGAACCAAAAAAACAGGTGGAGTTAGGAGAAAAGCTTCAGTCCCACTTTGCAAAGCCAATTTATTTTCAGCCTTTTTTATTTCATTTATTACCTAAAGGATAATGCACACATTTTCAAGACCTGGTTAAAAAAAGAAACCTATTGCATAACTGTAATAGGCCTGGCAGCTATTGTTGTCATGAACAAACTGGACATCTCATCTCAGAGAAAGGGATTCAGAGGTCTGAGGCCTAGGTATTCTTTCAGGGTGTCCAATGAGCCAGCTACCCAGGCAGAAAGGACAGGAGACTCCTAGAGGTCACAGTTTGAATCTAAACATGTGATAAGTGGGGAGGGGAAGTCACCTGTGAACCATCAGAGGATGGATGTGGGGCAGGAGCCACTCAACTGTAGTCTCTGGGTCTCTTCTTTCAGGAGAACAAGAGAATCTGGTATCCACTCTTAGAGCCAAACCACACACACAGAGGGTGACGGAACCATGTAAATTTCCAGGTTGCAAGACGAAAGGACACAACCTCCAGGCTTCTCTAAGGAAGAATGGGGCAGAGGTCTCCATTCTCCCTGGGGCTTCTCAGGTGGTTCACTGGTAAAGAATCCGCCCGCCAAGGCAGGAGACGCAGGAGGTGCAAGCTCGATCCCTGGGTCAGGAAGATCCCCTGGAGGAGGAAATGGCCACCCACTCCAGTATTCTCGCCGGGAAAACTCTATGGACAGAGGAGCCTGACGGGCTACAGTTCATGAGGTTGCAAAAGAGCTGGACACGACTGAGCACGCATGCACACTTCCTTCTCTCAAGGACTTAAACAGAAACACTGAACTGCAGAACTGGAGAGGGCGAGTCTATTTCCTTCCTTCGCTACTGTTGAGGAAAGCGGGTCTCAGAGAGTTCATGACTTGTCCAGGGCCACACACAGGGCTGAAATTAAGATCTACTGCTTCTTCCTCCAATGGCCACTATACCCATGGCCACTCAAGACACGGTCCACAGACCAGTAGCATAAACAGCACCTGGAAGTTAGTTAGAAACAGCCCTGAGCCCACCCAAACCTTGTGAATCAGAATTCACTGTTCCCAAGACACCCCAGCTGAAAAGTACACACATGAGTTTGAGAAATGTCATCCTGCCTAGCCCTGGGCCTGTGCAAAGATGGGGCAACTTCTCAGCAGGGACTCTGTTCACCATGGCAACTGACCAACTCACCTCCCACTGGACCTCCTGCTCTGCACTGGTTTTTGAAATGCTTTTATGCGGACACAGCTCACTGCCTCTGAAAACAGACCTCTTCCTGGCAATAAGTAGATTCCCCAGTATCCATATCACTAAGGTATCAGCTAATTAAAGCCAGAGGTCCGTCCATATCATGGTCCACTCACCTTGTCTTCTTAGATAAACAGCATTTTACATCTCTGATAACAGTCACTACCCACCATTTTGTTCCATCTCCTCTTAATTTATTGCAATTCATTATCCTAAGAAGAAATAGGCCCAATCCCCCATCCCCAAACCCCGGCAAGCTTTCTCTTTCTGCTCTAAATGTATAGGATGCTCACTCTCAATGAAGAAAACGTTTAACTTCCCTTTAGGGTTGGTCCAGCTTTTGGTCTCAAGTCTCCACTGTTTGGGAAAGGAAATGTTTCTATATCCATAATGCCTTAAAAAGGTACTTGTTGGAACATTCATTCATTACATAAGAGGTTGGTCTGCTCCCAATTCTCTCGACTCATTTGTGAAGGCCATGGAGCAAGAAAGGACTGAATCCACCTCCTGTGTTTCAGGTGAGGGGAGTGGGACGCTGTGGTCTTTGCGGACAGGGGCCAGAAGTAAGAGTGACGCTTCCACAGGCCACATACCTGGGAGCAGTTCTTGAAAAGCAATGGCCTGTTTCCACATCAAAAAGAGCACCAGGCAATATCAGTTAACAAGGCCTCCTGGCCCTAGCAGGGGACTCTTCACAGCCTTGGTCCTGAGCCACTTGTGTGACTCCTCATCCTTTGATTTCCAACCCTAATTGTACCCTTACCTTTGACATCTTTCCTCCTCTGGACAAGAAGTCCAGGCTTTTAAGGGCACTCAATTCTTCCCTCTCACTCAGCTGTCTTTGGCTGCCCCCAAACAATTTCCTGCAGCATCCAGCCCAGCGCCAAGGACACAATTCCTCAGCCTGGCCAGGGTAGGCATCCTGCTGCCCCAGATGCCTCTGACTCAAGACCAGAACTAGTATATTTGCTAATTAGAAGACTGGTATGAGTTGTAGTAATTGCTCCGTCATGTCCCTGTCTTTGGGACCCCACGGACTGTAGCCCAGTGGGTTCCTCTGTCCATGGAACTCTCCAGATAAGAATACTGGAGTGGGTAGCCTTCCCCTTCTCCAGGGGGATCTTCCAATCCCAGGGATCACACCCGGGTCTCCTGCATTGCAGGTGGATTCTTTACAGTCTGAGCCACAGGGAAACCCAGAGCAGAACTAGCATAAAGACCTTGCACCACTCTCAAGATGTCGAGAGACACATCCCTCATACATTTACCTAACCAGGCAACAGATGGTAAGTGCCAAAGAGAATCTCACGTGATAAGTGGTGGCAGAGGCCAGAGATGAGAGGGTCTTGAAGACTGAAGGATTTGCTGATGCCAGTAAGGTCAGACTTACACGGGGCTTTAAAGAGAGGGTAGGGCTAGGACTGGCAGAAAAGTGAGGTGGACTGGGTTCACGCTTTCAGAAGTTTCCTGCAGAGGGTGGAAGCCTTCCTAGGTGTCTTCAGGGGCAGTAGCTGTCAGCATTCTCTCCTGGGAGAGGAAGACACACAAATGGACTGAATAGAAGGGAACCAGCTATTCAGGAAACGAGGTGTCCCTCTGCATCTCAGAGGTGGGGGGCTTCTTGGGGCCTTGGATCTATTCACTGCTGAGGTCCGGAGTGGCCTTAATCACTGGAAGGCGTGCCCCTGTCTGAGAACCTTGGCTGGCAGGCCTCCATTGAAAGACCCCCTCCAGCCCCTTCAGGAGCCTGCAGGTGCTAAGCAGGCACGTTGTCTGCCTCGGCGTGTCCCACATCTCAGAATGCACCAGGTTTCAAAGCAATGAGCACAGCTGAAACACCACCATCCACACACAACTGTACATTCCACAATCTGGGATTTTTGTGGAACTATCATTGTTGCCGTCTTTCCTTCCAACGTTTTCTATAGTGAGTATGAGCTTCCACTTTGTGACTTTATTTTACATCTCTGTTGACTGGGTATACTCTGAAATAGGATAAAAAAAACAGAGCAAGGTCCCAAAGTCTCTGGGCCAAGGCAGCTGGATACTGGGGCAAGGGAAGCTGAAGAAATGCCCTGAAGGCCTCCATGCAGCCAAAATATCTTGGATGCACCTTGACCACCATGCAGATGAGGTGCATATGGTGTTATGTTTTCACTTGCACTAGGATTCCTGCTACACTGCTCCAAGGAGAGAGGATTATTATCATTATTATTATTATCGGCATTTATAATGCTGTAGCTCCAGGCTCAGAGAAGCCAAGTGATTTGCGGCTTATTCCATCCAGTCACTTAGTGGTAGAACCAAACCTAGAAGGCAGATTTTTTTTCACATGTCAGCCCTGGGTACTCTCTCCCAGGCTGACTTAGGAACCCAAGGAAAGTAAAATACGAGAAAAAAGGAGAAAGGAAGAGGGAGTACCTCACATTTAACACTCCCTTTCATTCCAAAGAGCAATAATTTAGATGTGAATGAATGATATGTTATGAATTACATCTATTAGGAAAATATGTCAATAATGAAGAAAGACACAAGAGAAAGTATAACATGGGGGTAAATGTTCAGAAGAAGTATGGGGTGATAAGTGTTGTACAACAACGTTCATCATTCAAAACACCAATCATTGAGAAAGTATCAGAAAGAAACAGCAAGGCAGGCACGAATCCAAATTCTACCCTAGAGAATTCAAGTACAGAAGCTTATACTTGAAAAAATATCCCCTCAGATTTTCATTTGGTTATTTACTCTTATTTTTTACTCATTTATTCTTGCTTTGCACACCCTATTAACCATCTTGATTATTTCAGTTCCTATAAAAAATCCATTTAAAAATAAAATTAGAAAGTGACAGGGCTCCTACTAGTTTACTTATGGTAAGAACAGTTGATATGCAGACAATGAAGAAGAAAGCCACAAACAATGGAAAAAATTAAGCTAAAAAACTGGTAAAGAATACACAAACACGGACATATGATGCTAAAAGCCCGATACCCAACACAGCAATAATTATATTCGTGATTACGCCCTGAGTCTTTAAGGAAAAGCTAAACCATGATTGGTATCCTGTAACAATTTTAAGAAAATGAGAAAGCATTCATTTTGGAAAGATAATTGGCAGATTAGCTCAGAGTAAAAATGGTCTGAGGTGTATAAAGTGATAAAATCTGAAAAATTCTCTTGGCAAGAACATCTGTCTCAAAATGGGGATCTTCTAGCAGCATCTTTAGAGGAGTGGTTCTCAAACTTTAGCATGATGAGAATCACCTGGAGGACTTGGTGAGCACAGTGGATTGCTGACCTCATTTAACCTTTACAACAATCCTGTGCCATTATCACCCCCATATTCCACAGGGGAGCACCACATTTCAGAGAGGCTAACTAACCCGCCCAAGGTTATACACCAGAAACTGCTGATTCCATGGCTTGGGCTGGTGCCTCTAACAAGTTTCCGGGTGATACTGATGGTCCACGGATAACTTGAAGAAGTACTGCTTTAGAAACTAACCAGGAAATATAGCCATAATAGAAAGAAGAGGACCTATAACAGACATAAGAATGAGTGAATGGGAAAGGCCAGATTCTTTTTCACAACTTTCCCAAAAGGACAGCCACTTCTGTGTGCTCCTAAGACTCTGGACCCAGAGGGGGCCAGTGGTGAAGCCGGTGTGCTGAATGCCAAACCAGTACATGATGCAAGGTAATTCTTTCCTTACCAAAGCCTTGGAGCCAGGGTCTTTAGACAAGCCCCAGTGGGTCTCAAACCCATCAATCCTAAAGGAAATCAACCGTGAATATTCATTGGAAGGACTAATGCTGGAGGTGAAGTTCTAATGTTTTGGCCACCTGATGTGAAGAGCCAACTCACTGAAGAAGACCCTGGTTCTGGCGAAGATTTAAGGCAAAAGGAGAAGGGGGCGGCAGAGGGTAAGACAGTTGGATGGCATCACCGACTTAATGGACATAAATTTGAGAAAACTAAGACAATGCCAAAGAATGCTCAAACTACAGTACAATTGCACTCATCTCACACGCTAGTAAAGTGATGCTTAAAATTCTCCAAGCCAGGCTTCAGCAACATGTGAATTGTGAATTTCCAGATGTTCAAGCTGGTTTTAGAAAAGGCAGAGGAACCAGAGATCAAATTGCCAAGATCCATTGGATCATCGAAAAAGCAAAGAGAGTTCCAGAAAAACATCTATTTCTGCTTTATTGACTACGCCAAAGCCTTTGACTGTGTGGATCACAATAAACTGTGGAAAATTCTGAAAGAGATGGGAATACCAGACCAGCTGACCTGCCTGTTGAGAAACCTGTATGCAGGTCAGGAAGCAACAGTTAGAACTGGACATGGAACAACAGACTGGTTCCAAATAGGAAAAGGAGTACGTCAAGGCTGTATATTGTCACCCTGCTTATTTAACTTATGTGCAGAGTACATCATGAGAAATGTTGGGCTGGAGGAAGCACGAGCTGCAATCAAGATTGCTGGGAGAAATATCAATAACCTCAGATATGCAGATGACACAACCCGTATGGCAGAAAGTGAAGAAGAACTAAAGAGCCTCTTGATGAAAGTGAGAGAGGAGAGTGGAAAAAGTTGGCTTAAAGCTCAACATTCAGAAAACTAAGATCATGGCATCTGGTCCCATCACTTCATGGGAAATAGATGGGGAAACAGTGAAAACAGTGTCAGACTTCATTTTTCTAGGCTCCAAAATCACTGCAGATGGTGACTGCAGCCATGAAATTAAAAGACACTTACTCCTTGGAAGGAAAGTTATGACCAACCTAGACAGCCTATTAAAAAGCAGAGACATTACTTTGTCATGTCTAGTCAAGTCTATGTCAAGGTCCATCTAGTCAAGGCTATGGTTTTTCCAGTAGTCATGTATGGATGTGAGAATAGGACTATAAACAAAGCTGAGCGCCAAAGAATTGATGCTTTTCAACTGTGGTGTTGGAGAAGACCCTTGAAAGTCCCTTGGACTGCAAGAAGATCCAACCAGTCCATCCTAAAGGAAATCAGTCCTGGGTGTTCATTGGAAGGACTGATGTTGAAACTAAAACTCCAATATTTTGGCCACCTGATGCAAAGAGCCGACTCATTTGAAAAGACCCTGATGCTGGAAAAGATTGAGGATAGGTGGAGAAGGGACAACAGAGGATGAGATGGTTGGATGGCATCACTGACTCAATGGACATGGGTTTGGGTGGACTCTGGGAGTTGGTGATGGACAGGGAGGCCTGGCGTGCTGCAGTTCATGGGGTCACAAAGAGTCAGATATGACTGAGCGACTGAACTGAACTGAACCAGTAGACGGTGGAGGACAGAGGAGCCTGGCATGTTGCAGTCCATGGGGCTGCAAAGAGGTGGACACGATTGACCGACTAAACAACAACAGGTCTCGCTCTGTCTTCAAGCTCCTCATCCAAGGCTCTTCCTGGGAGAAAATGTCCCTGGGCATGGGTGGGATATCTAGGCCCTTCTCCAGCTTTAGGCGTATGTGGTTTAATTCCCTAGGCGAGAGCTGCCAGCCAGTGTTGTCAGGGACGTAGCCCTCCGGGAGCCTATCAAACCCTGAAACACAGAATGTGTTGACACTGGTAAATGGCACTCATAAAGCTGGATTTGCCGTTTGCTCACAAGCTTTCAGTAAAGACTGTTTGTCAAAGACAGAAGGTAAAAGCAGGGGCTGGAGGGGGGCTGGCTCAACTTCCTCCGGCTTCTTCAGGGCCCGAGCACAGGTCACACGGCTTACTCCAGTGGGCTGGGGACACTCATCACCCTAGCACAGAGCCGAGGCCAAGGGCTTCAGACCAAGCAAAGGGAAATGGGTGCTGTAAGATAGTCACTTATATATGAGCACTTACTATCAGTCAGGCACAGCTCTGAGGGTTTTACCTCTATCATCCTGTTTCATCTTCACAATAACTCTGCATGACTGCTGTCCTCACATGTAACTTGCCCAGGTCACACATTCCCAAAGCCTTACCCAACCTGGTCTATGCTGCAGAGCTCCTGGGGCCCCTTCCTCCTGCCTGGCTATTCCTTCTGAGTCTCCTTTGCTGGACCCCCATCCTCTCCCTGATTTCTAATCCAGGTTGCACAAACCTGCCTATATAAAGACAGTAAATTCTCTTGGCTTGGCAGGCTGTAAGCCTTTGTCACAACTATTCAGCTCCACCACTGAAGCTCAAAAGCAGTCTTAACACAAAGAAAGGCAAAGAGCTGTGTTCCAATAAAACTTTATTTACTCAAAGCAAAAATAATCCAGCTGCTGTCTACCATCTCCTCCTCTAAACAGCAGGTCCCCAGGCCTTCCTCTCGATCAGCCTTTCAACCTCTTAATTATCCACAGTCAAGTCTGTGTCCCCATTAAATTTCAGGCCTCCAAGTAGCAAGTTTATTCTAATGACTCCCAAATTCTGAACTCCAGACTTCTCCCTAAAGTCATTATCTTATATATCCAACCGCCTATTTCATTTTTCCCCTCAGGAGTTTCAGACTGAAACTCAACAAGTCCACAGTTGAATCCCTAATTTCCACCCTGCTCGCAAACCTGCTTCTCTCCCCACTTTTCCCATCTCAGTGAGTAATAACTCACCCCTCCAGGGGCTCAGGCCAAATATTTAATACATTGATGGTTTTGGTATCAACTTTGCCCCTCTCTCTGGAGAAGGCAATGGCAACCCACTCCAGTACTCTTGCCTGGAAAATCCCATGGACGGAGGAACCTGGGAGACTTAGTGACATGGGGTCACTAAGAGTCTGACCTGACTAAGTGACTTCACTTTCACTTTTCACTTTCCTGCATTGGAGAAGGAGATGGCAACCCACTCCAGTGTTCTTGCCTGGAGAATCCCAGGGACAGCGGAGCCTGGTGGGCTGCTGTCTATGGGGTCGCACAGAGTCGGACACAACTGAAGTGACTTAGCAGCAGCAGCAGCAGTTGCCCCTCTCTCAATAAATCCTACCAGGCTTACCTTCAAAATCCAGCTGGAATCAGACCTCCTCTCCCACCTCTTTCAGCACTAATACCATGGTCCAAGGCACAATCATCACTGACCTACATATTCTCAACATACAGATAGCCCACATACATGAAACATCATCTGCTTCTCTGAGAAGGATTGTGGTTTGGTGACTAGGAGAGGGTTCTGGAGCCAGATGACATGGATTTGAACCACGACTTTATTAATGATAGTAGAGAGACCCGAGACAGCTCACTCCACCCTTCTGGATCTCAGCTTCCTCAACAAGGAGATGGAAATGTCACTGGCTTCAACTGGGTCACTGAATTGCCTGAGTAAATATATATGAAAGTTCCCAGAACAGCGCCTGGCACATGAGAAATTGTCAATCGATGATAACTGCATATATGTATACATATAGCTGATTCACTTCACTGTACAGCAGACGCTAACACAATATTGTAAAGCAACTATACCCCAATTAAAAAAAAAACAAAAAACTGGCAACTGTATTATTTGAGGCAAACAGTGTGCTGTGTTTGGAAGGGTCCATGGTCCACATGTTGCAATTTCCCAGCCCCAGAGGAGTCCAAAGCCCACAGTGTGGGAACCACTGCCCTATAGCGCTGACTCTC
The DNA here is from genome assembly GCF_910594005.1 of Cervus elaphus. NCBI lineage: Eukaryota > Metazoa > Chordata > Mammalia > Artiodactyla > Cervidae > Cervus > Cervus elaphus. Next base: position 13,045,261 of record NC_057826.1, read on the forward strand.
ATCAAGCAAGGCAAGAAGAACGGCAGTCAGGGGCAACTTTGAAAGCGCCCTGGGAGATGCCATCATTCACCACCAGCATCTTGGTCCAGGAGAGTTTTCAAAGCACTGTGTTCATTCACTACAGATATACTCAGAACCAACTCTATTTCATTCCTAGTATCTGTAAGCTGAGCTCATTAAGAACCACTTCTATTATACCAAGACAACAGTAGCTGTTGAAAGAAAGAGATTAGAAAGAGATTGCCTGTTTGTAAAAGAGGTTACCTGCTTGTAACCAATAAAAACTTTACTAGTACATTTAATAAATTGAGAGTTTAAGATTCCACTTCAGGGGGAATTGGAATACTTAAGGGTATTGGGATTTTTCATTATAAATAATGTTTCATGATTAACGTGATCATTACTAAAAGGAAATGTAAAAAGAAGAAAATAATTATAGCTTTCCCTCCTCCATCCCACACTAGTAAAGTTTTGGTGAGCTTCAGGAGGAGTAAATCTTAACTCCGTATTCTGGCTTGTCATCTTTCTGAGAACACCAGAGCTCTGGATCGATAACAGAACTGACCTCCTTAGCTCTGGTCTCCCTGGTGACCCTGGGTGGGCCCCAGAGACAACAGGAAGGGAAAGTAGCTTCCCTGTATGGCTGCTTGTATCCCGGAGGCCCCATTCAGAACCACAGGGTTCCCTGCAGGAGGGTAAACAGTGGGATTTACACATTTCACAGCCTACACATGTGAAGGCAAAGTGGGGTGGTATGCATACAAGCAGACATGTCTGTGTATACCTGGAAAATTTCTAGAAGGAACTACATGACATTGATGATGGTTGTTACCTCCATAGAAGAGAACTGAATATCTGGGGTATATGAGACTTTCTTTGCATTGCATTTACTTTTAAAAATTTATTCAACAAATATTTATATAGCACTTCCTAGATCATCTATTAATGTGATATCATGCCTATCTATGTATTATTCTCCAGATAATAAGCATCTAAAAAGAGATACTGCCTGGTGATAAAGAATCAGCATAGGTGCTTCTCACTCGTCAAAGCAGTCATAAGAAGGGGGCTGCAATGGGGGGTGGGCACACCATAAAACTACAGGTGTGCTTTTCAAATGCAGTGCGGGCTGACCAGCAGCTGCTCAAGGCCTCCTAAGCTCCCTAAACTCCAGATCTCCAAAATCCTGAAGATCCTGAAATCTTGAAGCGTCTCACTCAAGCCCTGCAGATGGGAGCAGTCACGGGATTATCTCCAAACACCCTGAACTATGCCTCGCTGCCAGGGAGCCACCTGTTTCTTTTACTCCAGCCTTACAGAAAACAGACCTAAGAACATTCAGCAGGATGCTGTGGCAATTAATAAGCACTTGATGGAGGACAGATACTGGATCAAAGAAAAATACAAAAGGACCTTCATGAAGACATGCGAATGCTGAGCCTTTTGGAGCCCTACCAGGGTTGGCCCTAGGATGGGCTGAGCTCAGGTGTGAGCAAAGTATAAATTGCAACAGATATGCACACGTGTCAAGGTGATTCCTGCTCTTTCTCTTCAGCTCCTCCTGCTCTGGAGTAACCAGGCTCCCAGTAAGCCATCATGTGGGGGTACAGGGCTAGCCAGCTGTACCATCCCAGAGCCCAAGTGTGCACAATGAGATCAATACAATACCAGGGAGCAGAGGAAGAAATGTTTTTTTTTTAAAAAGGTCCCTGTCCCCAGAGAAGAAATCAAATGCTCAAGCAAGAAAAGTATTAAAGAATATTAAAGGATAGAAGAGTATTTTTATAAACCTGTAGAGCAGAAGTTAAGGGCCTATGAGATTGAAACTATTATTCTAATATTACCATAGTTTTTCATAAGAGTAAACAGGCATACAGAGGTGAAATAAGAAGCTGGGGTTTGACTCGGAAGAACTTGTTGACAAATGCCCACTGTTACCATTCAAATTCCTCCTCATGCCCCATGCTAGTGATTTTTCAGCCAGAGCTACAAGTTACAGTGCAAGCAAGACTTGAGCAAAACAATTTAGGTGAGCTTTCGTGCACCTCCCTTGGCCTCATTAGCAGGATCTTCTAGAGGATTGAGATAACGGAACACAGACACTCAGGGCCACCGTGCTGACCTTGAGTAGGGGGATGTGGTGCCCATGGCTGGTTCGCTCCTCTCACTGGCCTGTGCCCCAGCTTATTTCCTTGCCCTTGGCCCCATCACTTCCTGTTTTACTCCATCCCTCCCCACGCATGTCTTAATCACACACTGATGAGCACGCATGTGGATCTCACTGTGGTCTTAAACACTTTCTAACAGTTAAATCTAAGTTTGAATCCAGGCTGGAAACGAAGCTACTGACTTTCTTAGCAAGAGAAGTGGAGATGTACTTCACCCTAAGGGACATATTAACTGGACCAGTTTTATCAAAATCTATTCAGTTCTAGTAGCATGCTTGTTTGGCTCTAAATGAGCATTTTCCATCCAGAAGCAGCCAACAACTATGTGAGGGTACCTCCAAGATACTCTTGAGTAAGGCACATTAGTAGCTGGAGCCCAGGTGCATGTGTGGGGGGTACATGTGGGATTGGGGGGGACTAACAGTGACAACAGTATGATGCTTGAATCCTAGTATAAAGAAGCACCGGTCACTGGAGCCCATCTAGGCACAGGATACCTAGACCCTCACTGACTGGCTGAAGTCTACATCTGAATCCTGTAACAGGCTTGTAAAAACTCAGCTTCCAGGGAAGTCTTTCTCTGCAAGTCAACTGACACAAAGAAAACCAAAGACCAGGAAGCACTAGGAAAGAGAACCTAGAGATGCTTATTTTTAGAGGCTTGGATTCTTCCTCCTGTTGCTTGGTGAAGCAGCCTCAGATCACAATCTCTTCGTCCCCACTGGTTGGTGTCCATTTCTGAGTATGTGCACCCTCTGTGATCTAAGAAGCCTTACAGAAAGCCCTAAATGTGTAAAAGGTGTTAATTCAGCAATAGTAACATGTTTCCAGGCCCCAAATGCCTCAATTTAACATCTGGCTTTGACTTAGACAATACATTCAAAATACCAGCATCTCCTGGGTATTCTCCAGGTCAAGAGCTCTTCAAAATATGTTTCTCTCTTCATCACTACAGTAATACTGGAACCAATCCTTACTCTCCAGAGAAATAAAGCTTTCTTTTTCTTTTTGGATATCTTAGAGCTTGGATAAAAGGGAAATAAGGCAACGGGCAAGCAGAAAACAAATCAAAGATTCGTTTCCAAGCAGACTAACCCACCATTTCCATGGACAGAAGCACATGCCCTGGTCTCCTAACCAACCTCCAGGTTTTCAGAATCGCTCTAGGAAAAAAAAAGAAAAACCCTGTATCACAGTCACCCCACCTCAGTTGGTTCACAGCAAGAAATTTAATCAATCTAACCAATTGAGATGGCCCTTAAAAGCTTATCTGATTCTACTCTAAATCTGCAGAGCTTACCTTTTGTATATACTAAATAATTAATATAGCTCTGATAAATTATGTGTTCAGAATTCAAGATACATCTGCTTGGGAAACTTAATGTGATTTAACAGATAAAATCCACTATTTACCTGATATCACCTGTCAAATTTTGAAGCCAGGATAATTTATGCACCCAGACACATGTATATGCACACGACATTCACATAGCTGGTTTAGATGACTCAATCACTTAAAAATATTCTTAATTTCCCTAAGAACCCACAGAAAGCAAAGCACTCTTGCAAAACCAAACAAAACCAAACCAAACCACCAATGCTGCTTGGAAACAATCAAACAAAAGACAGCTGGGGCCCAGAATTCGTGTTGTGGTGTCATCTCGAGGGAGCATTAAAGCAGGAAAAGGCAGAACTGGGCTACGCTCACAGTTTGCTATTATTTACCTGTAGGATAGGAGGCAAGTCATTTAACTCCTATGACTTTCAGTTGCTGTACACATGTTAATTTTTTTTTTTAATTCACCCATAATTCCTCTACACGCAGATATACTAAAATATTAACAGCCTTTTCTCCAGACAAATTTTTATCTGCATCCATGTCTTCATCCACACACATACCCATATAAATAGCTATCTTCTTGGAACAATATTGTGTATAAAAATAAAAAAAAAACAAGACTGAATTCTTAGCTTTTTTTCTGGCCCCCCAGAATTGGGAGATTCTGGGAATAGAGAGAACTAACAATTACCCTGATGCTGGTGTAGGTGGCAGAGACATGCAGTAAATGTCTGCTGACTCAGAACGGCTGGAAAAGAGCTCTTATGGATCACTGAACATTCCAGAGAGGTGAGACGTGGTCAGCACACGTGCAAGGTAAAGTGGGCGGGAGACCGGATGAAAGGGATGCGTGGACCAGAGACTGGGGCAGCTCTGGAGTCATTCTGCAGGGAAAGAATCAGCCCAAAGAGAAAAGCGCGCAGGACAGGGAGGCAGGTCAATCAAAACAGCCAAGATAGAGAGTCATAAACCACCCCCAGAGTCAGCAAGAGTCAAGAGAACTGGAAACCGTGAAGCCTCGTACAGTTAGCGGAGCTGGTTCAGGCTTTCCGGAGAGCAATTTGGAAATATCTATCACAAACTTTAAAAATAAGGATGCCTTGTGACCCCATAAGGGAAATTGCAAATTTGGCCCCTATTTTTCACCCCTTCCTGAATGCGTGCCTTGGCTGTATAATTCTGCAGTCCCCTTCAACTGTTTTGCCCCTTGATGCTAGGCTCAGTCACATAACATACTTTGTGATGTTCATAAATGTGATCTAAGCAGAAACTTGAAAAGCATGTGGAAGAACAAGCTTGCTATGTCTCTGCCAATGACATAAGAACACACTCGGGCCAGCCTGCCAGAGAATGGGAAGCAATGGAATAAAGTCAAGTTCCCCCGGTCACTGGGTCCCAGACAGCCTCGATCAGCCAACAGCCAGCCAACGACACCCAGCTAAGAGAGCCACCCAGCCAAGATCAGCAGGGCCAACTAGTGGACCCCTAGTTGATGCCAATCTTATGAACAATGCTCATTGTTTATGCCACAGAAGCCCTGCTTTGCAGCATTACTCTAGCAATAGATAACTAATACTTCCATCAACTCCACATCTAAAAATTTGTCAAAAATAAACATACATACTCAAAGGCCTGGCTACATATATGCTCATCACAACACTGTTTATACTATCAAAAATATAGAAACCATTTACATGACAATTAAATGGACTAGTTAATCATACCTTGCTATGTCTGTGTAATGAAATACCACCCAGTCCACAGTGGCAGAAAAGCAGTTCCTAAGATGAAAAAGAGTATTTACTCTGCACTAAGTCAGTCATCAAGCTGTATAGAATGCTCTTGTATCTGTAAATATATATGATTATAAAAAAAAAAAAGACAGAAGCATAAACACCAAAATACTAACATTTTGTCTGGGTGGTGTGCTTATGGGAGATTTTTAGATTTCTGATTTAGCCGATATGCCTACAGTAAACATGTGTATCTTTCGAAATACTTTCAAAAGTATGGCTGAAAATTAAAAAGCAAGACCTCAGCAGACAAGGCCACTGGTATTGTTTCTGGAAATGTGAGTGACGAATGGAGATGATAAACCTGGACCGATACCAGTCAGGTGTCAAGGCCACAGAGACGGGAGAGCACCGGAAGAGACAAATGCAAGCGGGAAGGTCTGAGCAGAGTGAGAGCTGCTCTTTCGCCTGACTCTCCATTTCCTCCTTTTCAAATCTGGGATGGGGAGGAAAAGGACAGCTGCATTATTAATGCATTAATTATGATAATATTCTGTGCGCGACTAATACATGTCAAACCATCCTCATACCAAATTGAAAACTGACATTTTTACTTCATGAATATTGCTCTGTCAGTGACATTTATTGTACGTTCCCAATCTTGCAACAGTGAATGTCAGGTCAACTATCAAGCATTTGCTTTCCTTCCACTTTATTTCCTATTTTAAAGCAGTAAGCTGTCACTGTTAATTGGGATGCAAAGTCAGATATGCACTCAGAGAATCTGAGGCCACCGGCTGCCTGAACATCTTTCTTTGTGGTCCCTGGAAAACAACACTACATCAGGGCTGCCCGTCTACCCTTGTCCTCTTCTTTATCGTACTTAACTTTTAAATCATCACCACCACCCTGGAGTGCCCTATCTCTATTTTCTGTTTCACTTTTCTTCAGAACACTCATCATCATCCAGAATATGGTATATTTACCTACTTGTTGACTGCCTATCACTCCCTATTAAGGGTAGGAATTTTTGTTTTGTTGTTGGTCAATCACGTAGTCATGTCTGACTCTTTGCAACCACACGGCTGCAGCACATCAGGCTTCCCTGTCCTTCACCATCTCCCAGAGCTTGTTCAAACTCATGTCCATTGAGTTGGTGATGCCATCCAACCATCTTGTCTTTTTCTTTTATCTACTGCTATATTACCAACACCTAGAATAATCTTTCGTGTAATAGTGAAAGTCACTCAACCTTGTCTGACTCTTTGAGACCCCATGGACTGTATAGTCCATGGAATTGTCCAGGCCAGAATACTGGAATGGGCAGTCTTTCCCTTCTCCAGGGGATCTTCCCAACCCAGGAATCGACCCAGAGTCTCCTGCATCACAGGTGGATCCTTTACCAACTGAGCTGTGTTCAGTGAATGCTGAATGAAAGAATCACTTCGCATAAATGGACTTCTCAGAATCCTCGAAGGTAAAGTATTCTAGCCAAACAGTGTGTCCCATTTAAACCATACGATTTTATGAATCCCAAGTTCTTAGTGACCTACAGAATGACCCATTACAAAACAGACTTTTCAAAAAGCTGTATCATTCAAACATTCATTTTTCATCTCCGGTTTCATATTTACTCTTGAAAACCCTCAACTGCACTCCCCTGCCTGGCCATGTCTATTGTATCACTATCCCATAATCATTCATTGGTCACTAATTCTCAGCCGCCACGTTTCCTGGAAATTTTCACCAGCCTCCATCTGCATAGTTCCTAAAAATAATAATCAACAAGCATTTATTCATAACTCACACTGTGTTCATCACATCACACATCACTAGGGAGGAACAAAGGAGGAACAACATAGGCTTTGATGGAAGATACATAAACTACAGTTGAAAAAAGAAAAACTCTGAATGTGATGTCATCTGCAATTGCGGCTATAACTTCAAACTTGCTATGCCGCAAAATGAACTTACTATATATCTGCCAAACTTCTTTCCTAGCATTTTCCTGTGCAAATGGCATGTGGCTAGTAATATTAACTGATAAAAGCATGTCATTATTATTTAGTAAGTGACACTTTATAGATGGTTACATTGATTATAACCACAGAAATCACACAAAAAGAGAACTCATGATTTTTTACCAGTAAGGAAATCAAAATAAAAAGTTTTAATATTTTGTATGTGTAAGAAACAAAGACAATGTGTGTATATCTGTGTGTGTAAAGGTTCAATGAATTCAATGAATAAACCGTAACAGTTACTAAGCCCCTAAGGCTGAAGGAACTGAGAAGCAAACAGGAAGGGAGAAGCAACAGGCTGAGACACGAGATGCCTGGCACTGTGCCAGAGGTTACTGAAGACACACAGAAAAAGCAGCCTCGCTGCTGTCCCTTCCCCAGGTCTGGGAAGCCACATTGCATCATTTCTACTATTTCAAGAATGAGTATTCTTCCTCTCAAAGAGAGATCAGACTTTTAAAAAATGAATCTATCAGTTCAGTTCAGTCACTCAGTTGTATCCAACTCTTTGTGACCCCATGGACTGCAGCACGCCAGGCCTCCCTATCCATCACCAACTCCTGGAGTTTACTCAAACTCAAGTCCATTGAGTCACTGATGCCATCCAACCATCTCATCCTCTGCTGTCCCCTTCTCCTCCCACCTTCGATCTTTCCCAGCATCAGGGTCTTTTCCAATGAGTCAGTTCTTCGCATCAAGTGGCCAAAGTATTGGAGCTTCAGCTTTAATATCAGTCTGTCCAATGAATATTCAGGACTGATCTCCTTTAGGATGGACTGGTTGGATCTCCTTGCAGTCCAAGCGACTCTCAAGAGTCTTCTCCAACACCAAGGGACTCTTAAGAGTCTTCTCCAACACCAAAGTCTTTGGCGCTCAGATTTCTATAGTTGTTTATTATAAAGAACCTCCTTTATACTAGAAACTGTCTTTCCTACAGTTTGGAGCTAAAATCTCCCTTTCTTTTATGACGCAGTGGCAATAATAGCTGATAAAACTTTTTTTAAAAAATGATCCTTAGTTTGACAATACCATGTTGGTCATCACAATTAATTTTTTTTAAGATTTATTTTGATGTGGGCCATTTTTAAAGTCTTTATTGAATCTGTTACAATATTGCCTCTGTTTTATGTCTTGGTTTTTTGGCCACGAGGCACGTGGGATCTTCGCTTCCCAACCAGGGATCAAGCTTGCACCCACCCCCTGCATTGGAAGGTGAAATCTTAACCACTGAACCGCCAGAGAAGTTTCAATTTTAAAATGTGATTTTGAAACTCAAAAGTCAGATCATCACCACTCTCGGCTTCCTTCCACCACCAACAGTGGAATCGTGGCCATAGGGAAAGGCTTATGTATCCTCTATCTCAGGATATATGGGTATGGATGTTACCAAGTCCTGATATATTACATCATTACACGTAGAGGCAGAAATTAATATCAGCTAAAGAGCAAACAGGCCCTTCAGGGAGATTAAAAGTCTCCACAATCTGAAATAACCATGTGAAGCTCCTGGACTGGTCTGATCCAAGGGGAGGTTTGGTTTCAGATCTAGATGCCGAGGACAGCCCACTGGGGCACTAGGAACTGAACACATCAGAGACGTCCCGGTGTAGCCAGCCTGGGCCGGGGCATGTTGACACATTAACGGGGAGCAGCCTCTCTAGACAAGGCTCCCCGGTGGCCATGAGAAGCCAGGTAGCTGTCAGACGAGTGTCACTTGGACACACAAAAGAGCAAGTGCAAGAGATGGGGAGAGGGAGGAACCTGGAACCGAGCCTGGAACCGAGAAGACAGAACGAGAGAAGTGACAGGCAAGCAGCGCAGTCAGGCAGCCTAGCATCGTGTCCGGAGAAACACCAAATGTGAACCGCAATTCCTCTCTCCATCCAGCTTGGTTCATGTTTTACACGCCAGAACTGACACTTGAACGAAAAGCCCCAGAGAGGCAGGCAGGAGCTGGGTACATCAAGAGCCGGCCTCCGGAGCTACCCATCAGCTCTTCCAGAGAGTGGAGAAGACAGCGGCGGCAGCTTCCCAATGCACACACATGGCGAGGAGGGAGTGCACAGCTCTGGCCGTGCATGCATCCATTCGGCCGAGGACCGGCTGACCATGAACCCTTCAATACACAGAGGGGCGGTAACTCGGGGAGATGACTTGTAAGTGAGAGGCAAGAAGAGAGAGGCTTGTAAAAGCACCAAGGACCCTCCAAGCTTTACAGAGACCCCAAGAGCAGTCTGTACCCTGTTCTAGTACAGAGTCCACTCGGGGTTCACCTGGGCCCTCAGAGAAACCTCAAGACCAACACGTACACGCTGTCCGTGTTGTACCATTGTGTCTGTTTGTGTAAGATCATGTGACTTTTCTTCTATACACCCACCCCTTATCAACACCAAAATCAAAAGAAATGGTATTTGGTAAATAACTGTCAATGTCTAACATCCAGTAAATGCTCGATGTTTGCTGAACTGAAAAGATTTGAAATGGAGATGACCACAGCTAAGCGGTATTCCAAACATAACCCTGTTCAATAACCTTTTATCTCATTTTCTCACTCACTTGGGGGTATCTATCTTGACAACAAAATGACTACTTATCCCCAAAAGGCAACTAGTGCTGCACACAAAACCAAAAATTCATTTTTATCCTTCGAGTTCAAAGATAAAATCAGGCCTCCAATCATCAGATTTGGTCAAATTTGCCTCTTAAACGTTTCTTTCTCTCTCTCCTCTCATCTCCATCCTCACTTTCTCAGGCAACTGCCTCCTCATTTGTCTCCTCGCCTGGTCACGGGTCCCCCAATCCATGCTGCAGATGGTGGTCAGTTATTTTTAAAATGACTTGTGACATGCCACTTGACTACTCTAAAAACCATCACTGGCTCAGCGTCCTTTACTAGGTGAAGTGGAAACGGACTTGATGAAGGAACTATACTTGGAAGATGGGCAGAGGTGCCAGGAGGCTGCTACAGCAGCAAGGCTGATGTCCTAGGAACAGCCTGATGGGGGCCCAGTTACCACCGGGCCCCCGATGGTGATGCCTAGGCGTCACCAGAATGGGTTCTCCCTCCACTGAGCCTAGCTCACAGGGTTCTCTTGAGGCCGGGGAAAGTGGAAGTAGCCTTTGGGGGCTTCAGGAGCAGAATGAGAGGCCCATCTGCCTTTCAGCAAACTGCTCGAGTGCAGAAAGGGAGCTCAACTACGAGGCAGCCTCAAAAAATCACAAGTGCACACATTTGTCAAATCGTAAGCTCCTCTTCGCCAACCTCTGTCTCCGGATGTGGTAGGCACGACAAGGATGCACGCTCATGCAACTCTGTTCCATCAACACAGCTCTTGACCACACACACAGGAATGAAGACCCTCCCCCCCCCCCACACCAACTCTCTCTGCCAGGGCTCTGGAAGACGGAAGACTGGCCAGGCGCTGCTGGAGGACTGCCTGGCCACCCAGAGTTGCGTAATGGACTTCAATTTAGTACTAGAACCTAGAACCAGAATTAACCTGACAGAATTCCCTGTATTTCCTAGCTGAGCTTCACACTGAACCATAAAAAGCTCTAAATCTTGAAAAAATAAAAAAATTTTAAAAAAAAAACTACAAACGGTTAGAATGGCTCCAAGAAAAACCATGCCACCTGGTACAACATCCAGTCTGTGCCAGGAATCCTAGGTAACATTTAACGCTAACAAACACGGTTACGGGCTAAATGTTTGTAGCCCTCCAAAATTCCCATTTTTGAAATCCCAAAGCACAACATGATAAAAGCAAGAGGTGGGGCCCTTGGAAGGTAATGAAGTCATCAGAGTAAGCCCTCACGAACGGGGCTAATGCCTTCATAAAACACAAGAGAATTTGATTTTTCTCTTGGGCATGTGAGGATACCTAATCTGCAAGCACCTTGACGTGGGACTTCCCAGACTCCAGACACATGAGAAACAGCTGTTCACTGTCTAAGTCACCGAGTCTATGGTACTCTGTAACACAGCCTGGATGAACTAAGACAAACCTCTGAAACAGGTATTGTGCCCACGGTCAGAGGGGGAGCTGAAGCCTGGACCCCAGTCCTCCAGGCCAGTGCTACCAAAAGTATTAGCATCTCCGGAGAAACTGTTAGAATCACAAGGTCACAGACTCCACCTCAGACCGGCTGAATCAGAATCTCAGAGGGAGGGGAGAAGCAACCTATAGTTTAACAAGCTATGCCTGTGTTTCCGACTTCCACTAAAGCACGAGACCCACACCTCCACAGCAGTGTTTGCAGAAGTGCGGTACGATTTCCTTGAGGGTATGACACATTTGCCACATGGATGAACTTTTAAAAATGTAACTGCGACTTATCCATTTCAATATGGATTGGTTAAAAAAAAAAAACAGCTCACACACTAAACCCATGATTTCACAGACATACTTGCTTAAGGAGATGTCAAATCTCCTTAAGGCAAACAAGAGCATCAGTATACAGAAAACCAATACATTTGCAGAAAGTTACGATAAGACCAGTGAACCTGGTAAATAAATTACTAAAGTCTAGGATACACTTCATAGCTCCAGTCCCAGCTGTAAACTAGCGCTCAGAACAGGACCCACTATCCTTTCTAAAATTTCTTCTATGTGATGCCCAAACGTAACTTTGGAACCTTTGTCCATGGCTTTCAAGCCAAATTAAAATTAAGAGAAAGGAGTTCGTGGTTCTCTCTCATCTGATAGGGTAAGAGCGTGGAAACCCTGAAAGTCACAGGGAGCAGGAATGACTCTACAAAAGTGGACAGGGGCTCAGAATTGGGAAGCTGCAGGAAACAACGTCTGCCATGTGCCCCGATTACTAGTCCCGGTCTCACCGGCCACCCGTCTCTGGGCACTGTTGGCAAAAGGACCTGCAGGCTGGCAAGGTTAGAACACGAAGGGGCAGTCAGAGCTGACATCACCATTTTTTCTCTAAGATGACTAACAATGCTTACTTACTATTATTATTATTCATGATAAAGCCATTTAAACCCCACTCAATAAGAGGTTTAACAAGCCCATTAAGAACAGGAAAGCTATTTCCTGCCTGGCACCATTTACACACATCACTAGGAGACACTCGCTGGCAGGGGAGCCCCATTAACTCTAACCAGGAGTCTTGGCAGGAGCTCATGGAAGGAAAAATAAATCCCTCAAGTAGAATTACTGTGTGGTCAGTGAGGTCACAGTTCCTGTCTGGCAGGGCTGGACTCTAGTTTGAAGTCCCAGCGATGCACCAGGCTCACTCTATAGTTCTGCTGGAGACAGGAGTCCTCCTGGCTCTATACCTTCTGAAGCCAGCTGGCCACAGCCTGACAGCAAAGCCCACTCTGGAGACAGTCTGAGAAATGACAAATGCCATTCATCACCACCTCTCCTGTGCACTCTTTTCCTAGTATGGATTGCATTTTCTACTTCCATCTGGTTCTTCCTACTCTTTTTCTGCTTCTTTGACACTCAGAACCCCTACTCTCTGAGGGATCCTTTTGAGCCAAGAGGCCACCTCTAGACCCCTCCTTCTGCAGCCCCCTGAAGACCACTTCCCTCCGTCACCTTCCTTGAAGAAAGGATTGGGTCCAGCTAATTCAGTAAACAAAGTGACTGATGGTGTTCAGGGGCCACCCATAGTGGGAAACCCAAGATCACAAGGTCTGACTCAAGAAGAAGCTAGGTGTCACCATTCCCAGGGATGCACCTCTCGAACAGGGAACTCAAAGGACCCAAAGCAATGAACCCCTGAGAATTGTATTCCAAAGCCCAGTGCCCAGCTGAGACTCCTTGGGAGACATTTTGGTGCAAGGAGCTTTCTGACTGGTTCAGCCCTCCCCTCAAGGCTAATCACACAGCAACCACAGGCTGGACTTGGTCGGCCTGGAGACTGGTCCAGCTCCGCACTTCCCACCCCAGTGATGCTTTCTCCCCAGCAGAGGGCAGCAGCTGTCAGAGGCTGGAGCGACTGGTGTGCAGCCATCTCAGAAGCAGGTCTGCTAAAAAACGAAGGAAACAGAAGCAGGGAGGAGGCAGGCTGGGGGTGGGGAGGGAGCACAGAGCGCCAGCCACCCCATCACTCCGCCATCCGCTCGCATTTCTGGCGGAGTCTGGTTTTCCAGCCAGTGCTCCCCACAACCCAGTGCTTTCTGGCGAGTCTGTCTCACCCTGAATGGCTGCTTTGGAAGACTCTGGGTTATTAACCTGGCCAGCTAGCACCAGCACGCTTAAACCTCTCAGCTTTCCCTTACTCAGCTGCTGATGCCACATGGAAAACACGAAGAAAAAGGAGAGGAGGAAAAAAAAAAAGCCCAACTATGTTTGAGTCAAAGGTGGTTCTGCTTCCACAGCAGATATTTTCTACATTGGATTCCTTTTATGGCAGTGACATTTACATGAAAATGGGATCTAGGAAGGCAGGCTCCAGGCATCTAAAGTCACTGTCCGCCCTCGGTCCTTACGAGGCTGCCCCAGAGCCAGCAGCTGTGTGAGATCCGGCAGGGGCGTCTGACTTTCAGAGCGTCCTTTTGGAGGACCAAGGCTGAGCACAGGCTCCCAGGGCCACTTTGGAGAGGTAAGTATGATTAGGAAGTTAGCACAGATAAGCCAAGAAACTTTGCCAACAAAGGTCCTTTGCCTGGGTTACTTTGCCAACAAAGGTCCGCCTGGTCAAAGCTATGGTGTTTCCAGTAGTCATGTATGGATGTGAGAGTTGGACTATAAAGAAAGCTGAGCGCCAAAGAATTGAAGCTTTTGAACTGTGGTGTTGGAGGAGACTCTTGAGAGTCCCTTGGGTGGCAAGGAGATCAAACCAGTCCATCCTAAAGGAAATCAGTCCTGAAGATTCATTGGAAGGACTGATGCTGAAGCTGAAACTCCAATACTTTGGCCACCTGATGCAAAGAACTGACTCATTGGAAAAGACCCTGGTGCTAGGGAAGATTGAAGATGGGAGGAAAAGGGGATGACAGAGGATGAGATGGTTGGATGGTATCACCGACTCAATGGACAAGAGTTTGAGCAAGCTTCGGGAGTTGGTGATGGACAGGAAGGCCTGGTGTGCTGCAGTCCACGGGGTTGCAAAGAGTCAGACACGACTGAGCAAACAAACTGAACTGAAGCCAAGAAACTGAAAAGTCTTCACAGGGGCAGAACTTGCAGTGAATGGAGCAAAATCACAGTGTTCTGAAATGTGTAAAGGGTAGAATCTGCTGAAATCCGAAGTGTTCAAGGCACACTCAGGTCAAATGTCTGCCACGCACTCAGCCTCCCAGCTTACCTGGTCTACCTGCGGCTGCCAAACTTTTACAAGTAACTCCTGGACTACAGTCCTTTTCCTAGCTTTCATCTATCTGTAAATCAGTGTTCAGGACCTATGGAATAACAAATTCCTCAGTCAGTCTACTATTGTGCAAGGAGACTTGATACAGAGCTACCTACAGAATAAGCCCCCAGTAAATATTAGCTGAAGGTTAGAAGACCTCGAGCACTACGAAAACTCTTCACCTAAACAATTAGTTTCAGGAATCAAACTGGGGCAAGAATATTTACCTCTGAGAAATTCAAGTAGTAGACCTATATGTATAGGGCAAATAATCAAATGAAAAGCCTGGTTTCACGCACGTTTATGATTTCCAAACTGAACAGACTGGCATCAAAAGGCAGGCTTCTTAGAATCTTGGCTTTCATTTACTCCTTGATTTATCCATTTAGGGGCTTCCCTAGCAGCTCAGCTGGTAAAGAATCCACCTATAATGCAGTAAACCCCGGTTCAATTCCTGGGTCAGGAAGACCCCCTGCAGAAGGGACAGGCTATCCACCTCAGTAATCTTGGGGCTCCCCTGGAGGCTCAGCTGGTAAAGAATCCACCTTCAGTGCAGGAGACCTGGGTTCGATCCCTGGGTTGGGAAGATCCCCTGGGGAAGGGAAAGGCTACCCACTCCAGTACTATGGCCTGGAGAATTCCATGGACTGTATGGTCCCTGGGGTCACAAAGAGTCAGACACACATGAGCAACTTTCACTTTCACTTTGTTCATTTAGTCAAAGAATATTAACCAAACACCTTCTTTTTAATTTTTTAAAAAATCTCTTGGCCACACTGTGTGGCATGTGGGATCTTAGTTCTCCAACTAGAGATCAAACCAGAGCCCCCTGCATTGGCAGCACAGAGTCTGGACTGCCAGGGAAGTGCCCTGAACACATTTTATGTGCAAGGAACTATCCTGGACTCTGAAGGGATATAAAACAAGCACCGGGTAAAGTTACCCCTGGGTTTCCCAGGTGGCTCAATGGTAAAGAACCCACCTGCCAACGCAGGAGATGTGGGTTTGAGCCCTGTGTTATGAAGATTTCCTGGAGAAGGAAATGGCAACTGACTCCAGTATTCTCGCCTGGGAGATCCCATGGACAGAGGAGCCTGGTGGGCTACAGTCCATGTGGTCTCAAAAAGTCTGACACGACTTAGCCATTAAACAACAACAAGCTGACCCCTGCCTGTCCTGCCTGCTGCCTGGTAAGTCATTTCAGTCGGGTCTGACCCTTTGCAACCCTATGGACTGTAGCCTGCCAGGCTCTTCAGTCCATGGGATTCTCCAGGCAAGAATACTGGAGTGGGTTGCCATTTCCTCCTCCAAGGGCTCTTCCCAACCCAGGGGTTGAACCTGCATCTCCTACGGCTCCTGCAATTGCAAGCAGATTCTGTACTGCTGAGCTACTAGGGAAGCCCATCCCTGCCTGTAAGGCACTTTTAATTGAATTGGGTAGACAACATATGGACATCCAAAAGAGCATAAAATATTACATGCCAAGTACCAAATGAGCACTGACAATAAAGAGCACTTTAAAATTTTGGAAGAGGTGGGTGGGAAGCCCCGAATGCTAAGGGAGGTCAGAGAAGGCCTAATGGAAGAAGTTGACCTACTTTGTAGTCCACCTTCTCATAAGTGTGGGTAGGAATCAGATGTATGGAGAAGAGATCTAGTGGAAGGACTCCCAAAGTGGGGGAGAACAATGACTGAGAACCCCCCCACTACCACCAGGTGCCAAGCACCATGTTAGGCCTGTAGGAGGTCTGCATGGAGGAATGTGCAAAACCTACCAAGGGGGCAATGATAACATCAACTCAGCATGCCGAAGAATCGATGCTTTTGAACTGTGGTGTTGGAGGAGACTCTTGAGACTCCCTTGGGCTGCGAGGAGATCCAACCAGTCCATCCTAGAGGAAATCAGTCCTGAATAGTCATTGGAAGGACTGATGTTGAAGCTGAAACTCCAACACTTTGGCCACCTGATGCAAAGAACTGACTCATTTGAAAATACCCTGAAGCTGGGAAAGATAAAAGGCAGGAGGAGAAGGGGACAACAGAGGATGAGATGGTTGGATGGCATCACCAACTCGATGGACATGAGTTTGAGTAAACTCTGGGAGTTGGTGACGGACAGGGAGGCCTAGCGTGCTGCAGTTCCTGGGGTTGCAAAGAGTCAGACACGACTGAGCGACTGAACTGAACTGAAGAAGTGGGCTGAGAAATGCAGACCAGATTGAAGGCTCATCAATACCAGGTCAAGGAACTGACACTGGATTCTAAGCAGCAGAAACATCCGATGCATAAGTTTCCCAACTATTTGCCTCCTGGAGGTGGGGTTGATGGTGTTCCATTGAGAGTTGAAAATGCCTGTAAATAAGGACCAGGCAACAGTGCCTGGTAAATTACTAGAGAAACAGGATTCTAATTGTATGCAAACATTCCTCAAAACAAGGAAGGAACAGTTAGTGGGTGAAGCAGAAGCCCAGCTATCTCTTGAAAGAAGGCCTTGGAGGAGACACTCGTGAACCCCCCATGAAGACAATGTGGGAGGCTGCTCTTCCAGAGCCAAACTTGCCAAACCTCACACGGAGGCAGGCACGGGAGGAGGGGAACAAAAGAGGGTGGAGACCAAAGATGTTCAGTTAGCCAGTTACAAGCATCAAACCCAGAATTCACCTCTTCTCTCCATTATTATTGTGTTTTATTGTTACTATAGGGGAAAAACTGCTATTCATAGGCCTCCCCCCCTCCGCCCTAAGTATTTAAAATGCTGCTGTAACAGTAAATATCACCTCCAGCGTATTTGTCCTGGAAGAAAAGAGTATGATTTGGAATACCTAATTGAAATGTGCTACAAGAGATAAGGCAGCTGCAGAGACTGACATTTAAAGGTAGGAGACACCATGGAAGACATGAAATATTACTGTTGCTGCCTCAAAGGCAAAAGCCACTTTCATGGGTTGGAAACATCCTCCGGCTCTGTCTCCCCCCTCCTGAATCCCCCAGGGCCCTGCTCCCTAGATCCCCTGCCACAGGATTCTAAACCATCTCTGCTCTGCTTCTAGAACCCGACCCTGCTGCCACTGGGAATGCTGAGGGGGCAGATTAAAAAAGAAAACCATTCGAGTTCTCTTTTGCTCTTACACAGCCATCTCGAAATCCTAGGTCTTGTTTCCTGATAAGGCTTGTTTCCTGATACATGCAGATGGATTGGCCAGACCAAAAAAAAAAGAAAAAGAAAAGGAAAGAAAAAGATCTGTCAGGACATCTCAATTGGTCTCATTAAAACTCTGCTTTGAGGGAGGAGCCAAGACGGCGGAGGAGTAGGACGGGGAGACCACTTTCTCTCCTACAAATTCATCAAAAGAATAACTGAATGCAGAGCAAACTTCACAAAACAACTTCTGATCTAATGAAACTTAAAAGCTTTTGCACTACAAAGGAAACTATAAGTAAGGTGAAAAGACAGCCCTCAGATTGGGAGAAAATAATAGCAAATGAAGAAACAGACAAAGGATTAATCTCAAAAATATACAAGCAACTCCTGCAGCTCAATTCCAGAAAAATAAATGACCCAATCAAAAAATGGGCCAAAGAACTAAACAGACATTTCTCCAAAGAAGACATACAGATGGCTAACAAACACATGAAAAGATGATCAACATCACTCATTATTAGAGAAATGCAAATCAAAACCACAATGAGGTACCATTACACGCCAGTCAGGATGGCTGCTATCCAAAAGTCTACAAGCAATAAATGCTGGAGAGGGTGTGGAGAAAAGGGAACCCTCTTACACTGTTGGTGGGAATGCAAACTAGTACAGCCACTATGGAAAACAGTGTGGAGATTCCTTAAAAAACTGGAAATAGAACTGCCATATGACCCAGCAATCCCACTTCTGGGCATACACACTGAGGAAACCAGATCTGAAAGAGACACGTGCACCCCAATGTTCATCGCAGCACTGTTTATAATAATAGCCAGGACATGGAAGCAACCTAGATGCCCATCAGCAGATGAATGGATAAGGAAGCTGTGGTACATATACACCATGGAATATTACTCAGCCGTCAAAAAGAATTCATTTGAACCAGTCCTAATGAGATGGATGAAACTGGAGCCCCTTATACAGAGTGAAGTAAGCCAGAAAGATAAAGAACATTACAGCATACTAACACATATATATGGAATTTAGAAAGATGGTAACAATAACCCTATATGCAAAACAGAAAAAGAGACACAGAAATACAGAACAGACTTTTGAACTCTGTGGGAGAAGGTGAGGGTGGGATGTTTCAAAAGAACAGCATGTATACTATCTATGGTGAAACAGATCACCAGCCCAGGTGGGATGCATGAGACAAGTGCTCGGGCCTGGTGCACTGGGAAGACCCAGAGGAATCGGGTGGAGAGGGAGGTGGGAGGGGGGATCGGGATGGGGAATACGTGTAAATCTATGGCTGATTCATATCAATGTATGACAAAACCCACTGAAATGTTGTGAAGTAATTAGCCTCCAACTAATAAAAAAATTTAAAAAAAAAAAAAAAAAGGAAAAAAAAAAAAACAACTCTGCTTTATGCCACTGTGCAAACACGGTAAAAGACTAAAGGTTATCTGAGCTTAACGGCCAGCAAGCCCTGTCCACTAATTGGACACCGTTACTTCTCAAAGGATGAATCTAGACAAGGGCTAATTCGCCACTCATTCGCTTCACCTAAGACCCCAAACAAGACAGTTTGCCAACCACAGTCAGACCCAGTGCAATTGCTATTAACCAAATTTTCATCAAAGCTGCTTCCAACATGTCTCTACACACCTAAGTAGCTGGTCTCCAAGGACGGGCTCCCAATGAACCATGACTTACAGTATTTAAGTCTTTGTATAGTCCTCTCACCTTGAATATGAGCTGGCCCTGGGACTTGTTTTGGATCAACAGGACAAAGTGAGGTCATAAGAAGCCTTGAGGTTTCCATCTGGCTTTATGAGAAGGTGTGTTCTTAGGCCCCCCCCACCCCCAAAAAAAAACCCTGCCACCCTACTTTGAAAAGCCTAGATCACCTAGAGAGGTCACAGTCACGTGTAGGTTCTCTCTAGCTGAGTTCTCTCATCAACGGCTAGCCACGTATGTGAATAAATACTTCTGAAGTTGCAGCTGATCAAGACACCAGAAGACTGCGCCCTGGTTCATATCACAGAGCAGGAAAAAACCCTCAGTGGATCACAGTCAAGCCACAGGTCTGTGATACAGAACAGAAGTCTGCTGTTTTAATCCACCAAGTTTTAGACCAGTTTGTTTTGTCATAATAACCTGAACAGAAATGATTTAAGAGTAGGGTGCTGCTAAAACAAACATCTAAAACATTTAGCATTAGCCTTGGAACCAGGCAAGAAGCAGAGAGTGAAGGGCCTCAGAAGTACAGGAAGAAATTGGTTACTAGAGGCTGGAGGAAAGAGGACAAGCATTATGAAGTCGCAGGAAGTTTAGCCAAACTGTCACCTGCAGTAACATGAAAATTGAAAAAAATACGCTCTGAACCGGTGCAACTGGCTAAGGAACTTTGCAGGCAGATTGTCAAAAGTGCTAACTAGTTTCTTTTATTTCTTATTGACAAAGGACACACAGAAATGAGCTAAGGATGGAACTGTTAAATTTTCAAACAGAATCTAAAGGAAATATAGAGGAGTCAGGACTTACAAGTGTTTGAAAATAGAAAAATTTTTCATCCCCAGTCTTTCCAACCACCAAATGTTTCCAAAAATAAGAGATAGGCTCATAGTATAGATCAAATTCAGGACCTTCCTATAAAACATAGCATTAAGATTACATTTTGATCAAAGGTACAACCTAAGACATTTTGTTTACACCTAAGAAAGAGTAAGGTGATGCCTTACATAATCTCTTAACTAGAAAAATGACTTCTTAAAACCACAAGGATCTATCTTCTAACACTCTTCAGACAAAATGACTGTTAAGAACCTTAAGAGTGTGCCTCTGGTAACAAATTCTATTCTGGTTATTTATTGCTTCATAAGAAACTAGATCAAAATATAATGGCTTAAAACAATGTAGCATTTCTCAAGGCTCTGTGAGTCGGCTCCGATCAGCTGGGTGATTTAATCTTGAGCTCTCCCATGTGGCTGCAAGTCGTTGCAGCTGGAGCCGGTGTTGGATGAAGCCGCAAACAAGCAGGAACCAAGACGGCTTTCTCACTCACACACCGGGTGTCTCCTTGGCCTCTCTCCTTCTCCAGGTTGCATTTCATTCTCCAAGGCCTCTCTGCCACACTTGAGCTTCTCTTGGCAGTTACACTTCTTTGCTGACTTCCACGTCAGAAGGTAGAAGCCACCAGGCCAGGGAATGGCTACTCCCAGCACTGTAGCAGCATTAAACCACCATGTGCTACTGATCAAAGCCATGATACGGTCTTTCCAGATTCAAGAAGATGGGGAGAGAGGTTCTACCTCTTGAAATCAATGAGACAGTGTCAAAAATGCATCACAGAGGAGTGTACGGGGCAGAAAACATCACTGTAAACATCTTTGAAAAACTACAATCTACCGCAACCTTCTACTTTGAAAGGAAAAAACCCTCAGTTCCCTCCTTGAGTTAGAAAAACATATATGATGCTTATAATCAGCCCAAGGTATAATATGATGGTCAGAAAGACTAACAAAAATGTTAACTGCCAAAATACAAATCCAAAACCAGGAAAACCACAGTCTTCTGACTTTTGCACTGATGAAATCACGTATGGAAGGAAAAGTATGTTCATGGCTAAGTACTAAGTTTACAAAGGGCCAGTGGAAAAAACTGGGGCATGTTCTGGGGAAAAGTGATCAGTGTTGTCAAGAATTGAAAATTATATCATTCTAGAAGTGTATGTTGTAAAAGTAACACTACTCTGCTCGAAGATTCATGGACAGGATCTCATCTGAGCTTCTCACATCCTCCTTTCTGTGTCCCCTAGGAGATTCACATCATACATAGATGTATGGTTTGAACTCACTGGCCTAGGCCCCCTCTAAGATGCTTATATTCTAGGTCTCTGGTTCTCTTCTCTGCAAGGGAATGGATTTGATCCTTACTGCATAAAATTTTCTGGCATCTAACAAAGCTGTCCCCATTTTCCCATGGTAGGGAACATTAAAAATATTCTCTATGATTTCCAGTCCTTTTTTCTCTCTGGGAAGACAGATTTACACTTCTCCAGCACCTTGTCATTAAGCAGGGTCATGTGACCTGCTTTGGCCAATGGAAGTGATGAAAGCATTCAAGAACCACTGCACATATTCCCTGTTCTCTTTCTCTTCTAAAGGTTCCTGTGGAATGGCCCCATCAAAAAAAAAAAAGAGCTTCTCAATCAATGATGAACAGGGCCCCATTGTTACCAGTGTTCAACATGTAATATGAATGAGAAGTAAACCTAGGCTCTTTTAAGATATCAAGATTTGGGGGCTAATTTGTTACTGCAGCAGGATCAAGTCTATGCTGAGTAACATAATCACCATCATGGGGAAAAGCATTATCCTAAAAGCGTAACTCGGAAATGTGTTTAATCTTCTAGGGACTCAGCTCTCTGACGGGAGTCCTGAAACCTAAATGCAACTATATTTCAGAGTAGTTTCTGAAGTGACTAGATGTGATTGGCAAGAATCACTAGTACCCCTAAAAGCCAGAAGTTGGAAGGAGCTTTCTCCAGGAGTTTACCCAGCACTCTCCTTTCCCCCCAGATTCCAGCATAAGGGTCTCCACACTCACCTGCACTCCAAGAGCTTATGTATAAAGAGAGGTTCAAGGTGCAGAAGATAAACTCGACACCGGAGCCTAAACTTCAGCTGCTGAATGATTCAACAGAACTGGCTACACTGACCCAGGCTGCTCTTAATAACTCCCACAGCATGCACTGCCCAGAAGCCTCTGGGCTTGTGAAGGGTCAGCATCTTAGAAAAACCAGTGAGTACCCAACCCTGAGGGAGAGGTTACACTGTCTATATCTTTGCCAAGAGTTTAATTAGAAAGCGCTGCTGTTTGTTAAATAAACACTCATGCATTATGAAACACACCATCCACTCTGCACAGCAAGGTTGGGACCTGAGTCCCTGATTGGGCAAAAAGGATTTTCCATCTCTGGGAACTTCCCTCCTCAAACCCAGCCAGAAGGTCAGGAAAAAGGACAATGAGTCAATAGACTGGCCTATTGTTCAGCTGTCAATTTAGGGGGAAACACCCTGCGGGAGCCCTAGTCTGATTTTACCAGAGCAGTTTCATTGATGAGGTACCTCTGGTTCAAGGATGGGGGAAAACAGTCCACGAAAGGAAAGACAGACTGAATCTGTCTGTCTGACAGATTGAATCTGACAGAACCACATTCGGACAGAAAAAGATTACCTGTGGCTTTCTAGCCTAGCTCCACCCCACCCTTGCCCAGCCAAAGGCCTCTTATTGGCAGGCAGTACTTTCAGAAACTCAGATCATTTATTTCCAAAAAACAGTTCCTGAGGGTCTTGCTCTGAAGCACTGCAGGACATGCAAAAGTAAGAAAGAAAGTTCGTAGCCCATGCTGTAGGAAGCAAAGGCAATGTTCCCTGTCTCAAGAAACACATAAACCAGGGGCTGGGTGGAGGGGGTGTTTGAGCAAAGGCTTGGGCTCCCCTGCTCCTTATTCAACCACATCCCACCAAGGCTCTCCAAGCTGCCTCCGGGCCCTGCTCAAGTCCTCCAAACTTATAGAAGGCTTTTCCTTACTCAGTATCATCTATGTCAAACAGCAGTGATTACAAAAGCGGATAATGTACTACCCCCACAAGCCCATCCACTGGCTCGGATACCACATTCTGCGGGGTTGCTGCAAGCTGCCCTCTCTGGGCATGTGGGCGCCCCTAGCTGGCCGGCAAGATGTGGACCCTGATGGACAAGGCCTGAGGGAAGCGGGCTGTGGGCTGGGGTGAGCACGCGCCTCGGGAGGAGCCTCAGGAACTCCAGCCCCTCCCCAGGGGGTGGCCCACCTGCGGGGGCATCTTTGGGAGCCTTCACGGGGTGCCCCGGGCTCCACCCTCTTTGGCTTCCTCCGCTGCGTCTGGGGCGGCGCTTTCTTGCACCCTTGAGCACCGAGCACCCAGAAGGCAGGCCTTTAGCATCGCTCTGGGAACCCCAGCCAGACGGGAGGTCCCAGATACACCGGGGACCTTCGGGGCCCTGGAGGCCCTCCAGCTCGGCTCCGTCTACAGCCCCATGTCAGCCCCCCTGGAAGCTTCGCACCTCTCCGTCCATAGACTCGCCCTCGGGGGTCATGCTGAGCGAGATCCTCCTGAAAAGGCTGACTAAAGCCAAGGCCTTCTGAGGGTGCCCTTGGATGCCCCTTAAGCCCAAGAGACTGGCGAAGTCATGGCTGCTGCTCCGGGAGGGTCAGGCGCGGCTGCCCCTACCCTGGCCGAGGCAGTGCCCTGAGGCTTAGGGTACCCGCTGGCCTGAGACCCCTGGAGCTCCTGCTGCCACCCATCTCCCCACTGGCCCTGAGTCCCACCCCAGCTGCTGGAACCGGGGCCCCCAGCTGCCTGGAGCCAGCTATTCTAGAGATTTTTCCTGAGTACCCACTGCCTCCAGCGCCAACACAGAAAAGCGTCTATTACTTTATGTGCTGTGTTTTTTAATTCTTGGATACAACTGAATTTTTCATGTTAAGTCCACATGTACATCTATAAGAGCCCTACTTGTAATAAAGGGTTAATGAAGAAGAAAAGTGAAAGTCGCTCAGTCCTGTCCAATTCTTGGAGACCCCATGGACTATTCAGTCCAGGGAGTTCTCCAGGCCAGAATACTGGAGTGGGTAGCTTTTTCCCTTCTCCTGGGGATCTTCCCAACCCAGGAATTGAACTGGGGTCTCCTGCATTGCAGGCAGATTCTTTACCAACTGAGCTACCAGGGAAGCCCTTGGACTATAAGGAGATCCAACCAGTCCATCCCAAAGGAAATCACTCCTGAATATTCACCGGAAGGACCGATGCTGAAGCTGAAGCTCCAATATTTTGGCTACCTGATGCGAAGAACTGACTCCTTAGAAAAGACCCTGATACTAGGAAAGATTGAAGCAGGAGGAGAAGAGGATGACAGAGGATGAGATGGTTGGATGGCATCACCAACTCAATGGACATGAGTTTGAGTAAGCTCTGGGAGTTGGTGATGGACAGGAAAGCCTGGTGTGCTGCAGTCCATGGGGTCACATGACTGAGTGACTGAAGAAGAAAAGAAAAAGATGGATAATGCCAACTATTGTCAAGGATGTGGCAGTGTGGAACTTTTCCTTAGGCAAAGCTGGTGGGCATAAAAGCTGGTATAGCCTTTCTGGAAAGCAATATGGAAGCCTCGTGCATAGGTCCTCTAACCCAGCAATACCACTCCTGGGAATAAAACCTCAAGAAGTTCTCACTGGGCTCTCCAGGTGGCGCTAGTGGTAGAGAATCTGCCCGGCGATGCAGGAGACATAAGAGGTGTGATTGGATCCCGGGGGAGGGAAGATCCCATGAAAGGGCGAGGCCACCCACTCCAGTATTCTTGCCTGGAGAATCCCAAGGACAGAGGAGCCTGGCGGGCTATGGTCCATTGCAAAGAGTCGGACATGACTGAAGCGACTTAGCACTCCATCTCTCACCTGGCACCATGTAAGGAACTGCTGGTAAAAGCAAAGTTGAAACAGTGAGAAGAAAGTGAACACATATAGGGGGACGCTGTGCAGCTGTCGGGAAGGGAGAAACTAAATGTAAAGCGTGGCAACGTGAGAAGATCTCAAACATATAGTTTTGAATGAAAACAAAATACATCAAATAACAAGCACATCAAGTTCATTGATGAGCACATCAAGAGGTAGAACCAATTGCTATTAACATAAATTTAAAACATATAACAACAAAATCACATTACATATCTGACAGAGGCAGAAGCTTATTTAAGTACATAGGTTCAATCCCTGGGTTGGGAAGATCCCCTGGAGAAGGGGAAGGCTACCCACTCCAGTATTCTGGCTTAGAGAATTTCATGGACTGTATAGTCCATGCAGTCCCAAAGAGTCGGACACAACTGAGCAACTCTCACTTCACTTCACTTCACTTCACACATATTTAAAAACTATACACGCGCGCGCACACACACACACACACACAGAAATGCTTTAATTCTCTGCTATATCTAACAGAGAATAGAAAGTCTGATTAAAGATGAAGGAGAAAAATAAATAAAACCAGGGAAGCCTTGCAGTGTCAGTGACTGTATATTATATATTCACTTTCTTTACCAGAGGTCAAAAGGAGAAAAAATATTTTGCTTGACTTGGGCAAAATATGAGATTTGTGTCTGAACTAAATTTGTACATCGTGTGGTGTAGTGGCTTAAGAGATCAGGCAGTGATGGCAGAGAGACCTGCTTTTGAATTAGAGCCCTATCGCTTATTAACCGTGTCTGCAAGGATTAAGAGGAGATAATGTATGTAAAGCACTTATCACAGTGCCTGCTGCAAAGCAAGCAATAAGTAAATGGTAGCTATTCATAATAGGTAATATAATTTATCATTATTTTTTTCTATCTCCCTTCTACTTTAGTGCCCACACCTTGAAACATTTTACATGGTAAGAAAATCATCATAAGCTTCTTATTGGCTTATGGTTTATACCCTCCCTATATCCAAGAGATTTGGAGGAATTATATATGATTAATCAATAAGAAAAACAGAACGACAGGGATAAAAACAGAGCAGATGTCCTCTAAAAGAAGCAGGAAAAGTAAATATCAGCAAGTACCTGCACTGAGCTGGTGACTGTACCTTGGCACAGAATTGGGCCCAAGAGACACAGAAGCGGAGGTAGAAAGGGAAGGGTGTGGGCTTTGTAGTCGTCATTTCACGGCAAGTGAAACTGACAAAAGCCTTTGCAGAAATATACCCAGCCTATATTCTTGGGTTTTCACATGAGGATTATTGGATAACATGGAACACAACGCCTGCAGCAGGTCTGCCAAAGACACAGAAAGTTCCACCTAAACTGGTGACTTCATGCATTGAAGGCTGAACCATAACCTGTTCAGGAAGGGGAAAGGAGGGATGCTAAAACCCTATGCTTGGGTCTCTTGCTTTCTGAGAATCTAACTAAATCCAGGGAAAGAATGTGATGACTCTGGAAGAACAGTTGGTGAACATGACCGTTAAGCCCACCCTTCTCACAATTGTACAAGGAGTCAAGTTCCCAGGCTCTGGAGCCAGACCACCTGGTTCAAATCCTGCTCTGCCACCTATTAGCTTTGTGATCTTACTTAGCCTCTCTGTGCCTCAGTTTTTCCATCTGTAAAATGGGGGTGACAGGTGCCTAAATCATACCGTAGCTGTGAGAATTAAATGAGGCTTCTTAAGCCACTTAGAACAGGGTGGGGCACATGGCAAGCGCTACATGAGCTATATGGGCACATGCTAAGTAAATGAACAAATGAATGTCAGATGCGGTAGGCAAGCCTGGGAAAGGTGCTGAACTGCAGTCGATTCTGACTGAATTGTCTAACAAGTACTTGGAGCACAGATACTCTTTGATACTTTAAGTACCAGCTGTGAGGGAGGCAAAGGGGTCTCCTGTGAACAGTGAGTGAGACGCTGAGCCTGTATCCTCACACATATAAAATATACCCCTTTTACTGGACACTAGAGAGGGATGGAAAAATCACAGCAACCATGGTGATCCTGTAACTGTTATAACTGAAGGCCACGTGGTGCGTGGTGCCAGGACTTTGATGCCTTTTCAGTTCTCCTCCTGGAAATAAGGCAGGCACTCTCCTTAGCCCCATTCTACCAGTGAGAACGCTAAAGCTCAGAGGGGTTAGGTGACTCCTTCAAGGCCCCACAGACTAGTAAATGTCCGTCACTTTGGCTCAAAACAAGTCCTATGCTCTCTCTGCTAAATTATACCATCCCTTCCTTATCTAGGTACATAGGGGTGGGGGTGGAAGAGAAGTACTAAAAATGGGAGATCTCCTCGATGTCTTTTCTTGCTATCATCTACTGACGAGAAGCTCAATCACCATAATTCTACTCCTTAGGGTCTTTGAAAATGAAGATCGGGCATTTGTTAGCACAGAGGAGGTTAAAGTTGATTTATTCCTTTCTGTTTCTAGTGCAACCAAGATGATGAATGATATTAATATGCCAAGCACACTCCCATGGCAAAGAATCTCCAGAGAGCACAATCAGAATGCAGGTGGGCGGAAGTGATGTTGTTTCAGCAATAACCCCGAATCTGATCTAATTTAAATTTCTAGTTAATCTTTGGCAAAATTTAAGAATGTGAATTAGTATTTACTAACGTTTTACACGTGATTGATTATGACACACACCATGTCCCAGCACAAGACTGATACCTGCTAGTTTAAGAATCACCAGGGAAGTTCGCCCTCATGTACCCATTTCCTTTAGAGTCCAAACACAACGCCTTATATGACACCTTGTAAGATGTCTTTGAGTTTTCAAGAATTTTGGAGTTTCAGGATGAAAAATGGAAAGGCCACCATGCTATCATTTGTTAGCAAATTAAAGAATAATTTCCAGTTTAACCAGCTTCTTGGCATATATCACAGAATAGATGTATGGATTAGTGGTGGCAGAAAGCCTGGGCAGGTACTGGAAACCATCACTTCCTCTGCATTCTCCTTGGGAAATGGCCTCTACCCACCTAATCAGTAAGAGTCTGGGCTAGAAAGGAGTTTTTAACCAATGAGTGCAGGGCAGGTCCATGTGGACACACACATAGGAACTCTCCCCTTGGAAAGAGCTCTTGAGTTCACATCCAGGTTCCCAGTCTCTCATGTCAACATCATCAAAATTTAACATCTTTCCATAACAGCCAATTGCATTATTCATTTTGTTAAAGACAACCTCCAAATCTGAAACAACAAAAGAATAATTAAAGTCATAACTTCTTCTGCTTTCTTATAAGACACAGGTCTGTTTTCCTTGCATGACACTGAAAAGAATATCCTTCTTTCTCCAGGATCAACAACACTCCATCATTGGCCCTTAGTGATATTTCATTTTGCGTTTCTATTTTGGCTACATAATATGTACCTGAGATGCACGCATAACAGGAAACAGAGCCCAGCCAGATAAAGTGGCCTGCCCCAGGTCACAGAGTGCGGTGACCATCCCAGTCAGGGGTTCTCTCCTCTGAGCCACACGTCCTTGGAACAGGGCAGCTCTGTGCCATTCCCCACCTCCTCTGCGCCCTGTTGCACTAGGGACAGAGGATGAAGGATGCTAAGGGATAGCATGAGCATGTCTGCATGGCAAACCAAGGAAGCATAAAGAAACGAGAGCCAGAAGTCCTGGGCTCTCGGGCCAACTCTGTCCCTTCTTATTTGTAAACCTTGGGAACATCACCAATCCCAATTTTCCAGCTTATAAAAGAATGATCTTAAAAACTCTGCCTTGCCCAGTGCGTAGGGATATTGCTACAATATAAGGTTGTTGTTGTGGTTTTTTTTTTTTTTTAAGTTAATCCTTCCAGTGCTATTTATTTTGTGCTCAGAATGTACCAGGCATAGTACTGGCCACTTTATCAAGAGTTCTTTGTGATGGATGCCATTAGGGCCCTCATTTTACAGATGATGAAAAAGAGACACAGACATGATAGGTGATCGCCCAAGACCACCCAGACTGGGGAGTGGCAGAGATAAGGGATAAGCCCCCATCAGCTCCAGAGCCTGTGCTCTTGACTGCTCTATGCTGTATATATATTAATAAAAGACTGCCTACAGAATTTTAAAGAAAAACGTGTGGCTTCAGTCGATGACTGGAAGGTGAGATCCACAGACATTAAGTAGACTACCACGCCCCCAGGAAAGAAGCTAGTTTGTTCCAAGTCTGAAAAACACTGGAAGATAATCCCCCAGACTACTCCTTTGGCTGATGTCAGAAAACTGGCCCACAAAGGCTAACATGTCAGCATCCAGCTCCCCTCTGTTCAAGCTCCAGGTGTTCTGAGCATCCTGAAGGTGAAAAAGGTTCACAATCAAAGATGATGCTGGGGACCTGGAATCACATACTAGCAGCCGGGGCTGCTGCTGCTCCCAAGGGTGGCCAACTTGAAGGACTCAAAAGTAGGAGCTTCTGTTTGACGGAGTGTATAAGAAGTCGGGAGAATTTTACTTTCTTTCATTTCCTTGGAAGGCCAGATCGCAGAGCCTCTGTCCCCCCAGAGCTCCAGCCTGTTGGGGGCCCTGCCTCTCTGCAGGTGGACCAGGGAGGCAGCAGTGAGCCAGTGGAGCTGGGAGGACCAGAACCCAGCAGACGGCGCCTGCCCCTGCTCGCCCACCGTCACCGCACATCCAGCGGCACCTCGGTGGGTCGTGACTGCCAAGCTGAGTCAGCTCAGCGTGTCCACCCTTCTTTCCTTGTGAGCAGCTTGGCTGCCCTCCTAACAAGCCTTTCATTAATTAGGAGGATGTGTCAACATGCTAACAGAATTAGCAGTTGCAATATCTCCCTAAAGTCTGAGGGTTGCAAAGAAAACGAAGGCTTGGTCACTCCGTTATTTTTACTCTCTGCCTCCCACCTGCCTTTTGGGCAAGCTGTTCCCATCCGAGAGCACCCTTCATCTCGCTCCACACACTCTCCTCTGTCTTTCTGGTCCTTTTTTAAAAAATGCTACACATGTCTTTCCCCTTCTCTTTTCAACCCTGCTAAATCCCAAGGAGGTTGCATTTACCACACTCTCCTGTCGTTATCACCTGCTAGAAAAAGTTGATAAGCTGGTTGCTGTGAGCCCAGCTAACTTGGGGGCTTATTTGGACCATGAGTTTAAGGATAACATTAAATGAGTGATGAAGAAAGAAAAGGAGTGAAATTTAGATAAATTATCCAGGGCAGGGGGAGGTGGGGAGGGGTAGTGATATAGGATTTGTGACAGAGCCGCTCAACTCCCTGGATTTACCAAAAATGGAACTTTTACCGCGAACTCACAAGTGTTCTTCCTCCTTGAAAAACAAGCACCATTGTCAAGCCTCCCATGGATGAATAACCTCCCTGGATTCTTGCTGATAGAAGCCTAAGAGGGGAGAGGCACACAGAATCGAGACCCCCCAGAAGGAGAAGCAAAGCTTCTGGAGCTAAGGTTTGGAAGCAAATACAATCTGGGGACCCCTGAGAAGAGGGGCCTGGAAACCCATGGGGACTGCAGAGGGGCTCACCAGCCAGGGCTCTGGTGTTTGGAGAAGTAGGTCAGAAAGAACCCCAGACCGTCACAGCTTCACACTCTGCATAACTGGGGCTCCACACTGGCTACTAGCTCTTCATATCAGGTGCTCAATACATTGTGGTTGAAATGAATCCAAGACCCCTCAATACTTACCTGGGATCTGCAAACATAGACAAAGGATGGGATAAATAATTCAGACTTATAAATAGTAGCCCCCCCCTTCCCTGCAAAAAGCCTCTGCCTACAGACATTTTACAATCTGTGTGGTTAAGAATAATAATAGTATTTACTTCATAGGGTGGCTGTGGAAATTAATTCCAATTGTCCTGAGAAAGTGAATTCACTATAAATGCTGTATATGGTTACTCCCTGCTAGTGTCCAGGACTTCCTGACCAAGTCTGGAGGCAGGTATGTGGGGTTCTGAGTGGAAACAAGGATGCTGGCTAGCAGTTCTGCCTTTCGACACGTGCTCCAAGGCCCAGGAATGTTTAGGCTCCCTTTTCCTCAATCATCATCCTGTGTGTTTAGAGAAGGAGTCAGTATTCTGTACTGTTTCCCAGAGGAAGAAACCATTATTAACACCTACTGTGTGCTCACCAATCTGCCGATCGCTGCTTGCTCTTTGGGGAAGGTATAATTTCCCACATCTAACACAGCTAACTGAGGATCAGCAAGTCTTAATAGCTCAGCCAAGATGAGTCCATTAGTAAGTGGTGAAATTAGGACTGAAATCCAAGTTTCCCTGAATTAAAAAAAAAAAAATATATATATATATATAGTCTGGGGCACCCCACATGAATATCACTCCAAATCCCAATGCTGGCCTTCTAATCCAGTGTCCCAAGGTGCAGAGCCTGGCTTTTAAAATGGTGCCCAGGGTGTCATCACCAACTAGCCGGGTCTGGGAACCTCTGAGATGCTTGATCTCCAAGGGCATTTCCAGCCCTAGTATTCTATAATGAGGAGAAAATGTCACTCTCTTAGCAGCTGGTGTTATTTTTCCCCCATTTAGGGACAGACTTGTCTTTGTTAAAACAAAAAGATGCTTTGATGGGCCTGCTCACAGAAAAGAAAGAAGCGAAAGCAGCTCAGGGGAGGGCTGGAGGGGATAGAGGAGGGAAGAGAGAATCAGGGAAGGTTGTAGGGGAGAGGAAAGATAGGAGACAAAAGAGGGGAAGAAGGTAGTGGGCAGGGAGAGGGGGAGGAGGCTCATGAAGGAAAAATGGAAAAGGGAGGGAGAGTGTGAAATTTCTTGTGGAAACCAATAAGAAGCCAAGTTCTGCATTTGGACTGGAAAGGGGGCAAAAGTGAGAAAGCATACATGGATATAAGGGGGAGAAAATAAACTGGGAAGGGGTTTTAATTTCATAGGTTCATTCATTCATAAACAGGAATAAAACCAATTTTGATCCTTCAGCTAAAACCAAGAGAGGCTTAGATTAGCTCTTCTCTGGTGTCACCGGGCCCTCCATTTGCCTCTGTTGGTCTGTAACGTAGATAAGAGCCTCATTAATGGAGTGCTATGTGATATGCATGTTTGTGCTATCATATAAATTCTCATCTCTCTTTAACCATCTTAGGAGATAGGTTCCATATGATCTGTACTAAACAGATAGAGAAATGGAGGCACACAGAGGTTGACAAGTTACACAAGGTCATCGACACCTTGATTAGTGTCAGGACCAGAGGATGAGCCCATCCATTTAGACCGGGCAACTCTCATGCCCCACCACTGACTCCGAAAGGCTTTCTATCTTTCATCTCATTTGTTTCTTATAACAAAGGGATAGTGCGGATAAGATACATAATGCTGTCCTCATTTTGCAAAGGAGGACACTGAAGCCCAGAGAGGTCCTGTGAACCATGTAAGGTCACATAGTTGGTACATGAATGGAAGTTAGACTTGTCCCCCAGATCTCTAGCTCCTGATGTCCTATGCTACCCCCAGTCTCTTCCCAAGTCATGCAAAGCTGCCCTTAGGAGTCTCAGGCAGACCTTTGCCGTCCCTTCCATAGAGCAATATGAAGCTTACTAGGAACTGCCTGGTGGTGACTCGTGCTTTAGTCACTAAGTCCTGTCCGACTCTTGTGACCCCATGGACTGTAGCCCACCAGGCTCCTCTGTCCATGAGATTCTTCAGGCAAGAATACTGGAGTGGGTTGCCATTTCCTTCTCCAGGGGATCTTCCCGACCCAGGTATCGAACCCAGGTCTCCTGCACTGCAGGCAGATTCTTTCCCAACTGAGCTACAGGGGGAGCCTGCTTACCCCAAACTATCTTCCCAACTGAGGGTTACCTGCTCTGGCATAGTTTAAAAAAAAAAAAAAAGGATTCCTCTGTTTTCTTTTAAGATACAATTGCCATCCAAAGAGTAGAAGACCTCCCTGAACGTCCCTATTAATTGTGTGTCGGTGACTGTAGTAGGCAGCCTCCTTTGGGGCATCAACACCTCAGCTGCGTCATAGGTGTACAGAAGGCTGTCAGGGAGAAATCAAGAGAAACAGAAGGTCATGGAGGAAGAAGCTTGCAGAACAATTCCATCATCTCCTTCTGGAGTCCTATTTAGTAACTTGAAGGATTCCTAGAGGTTCCTATTTTATGATATTTGTCCAACAGGGAGCATGAGGGTGATATGGTCGAGGCAATGGGAGCAGCTTGATGTTCAAATAAGATCAAAATTACAGATGAGAGAAGGGAACTTGGCCCAGGATACAAGGAAGAAATGTATTATAGTCTAAAAGTTGACCAAGCATCCACACAGCAGCCCCATTCACAGACGAGAACTAGAAGGCTAATGGAATTAGAAAAGGTAAAATTAGGTAGCAAATTATAAAAAGATGTGACCAGCATCACTGCTATCAAAGCATTGCATTCATACATTATTTTGTTAATTTAGAAAATACTCCCTGGGGTTACAGTGGACGCCACTGATGACTCACTGGGGTCACCCACGGTTCTAGAGCACATTGGTAAGGCATTGATGGTCCAATGGAGGCAACACACACATGAACAGATAATCATCTGAATCAATGTGGTAAGCTGGTGGCAGTTTTGGGGGGAGACATCTAATGTAGACTGGGATAGTGGGCTCAGGACAGGTTTCCCAGGGGAGATGACACCTGATCTTAAAAAATAAGAGTGAGAAAGTGAACAGAGAGAGAAGAAAGGCATTCTGGAGAAAGGGAACACCAACAGCAAAGGCATAAAGGTGAGAACTCGACATAGTTTTGTTTGGATGAACAAAGATCTACTTACTAGGTGAAAGACCTGGTCCTGGATGCTGTGCAAAGGGAAAAGGATGAAGAAGACAAAGAGGACGAAACTTGATAGTTTGGACCTGGATTCTCTGAATGAAAAAAATAAAATGCACTCAGCTTACAAAAAGAAAAAAAGAAAAAACCCTGACCCTCAAATCTTTCACCTTAAGGAACCACCCTTGGTGTAGAGCCTAGGTGAGCTTGTCTTTTACTTCCGTAACTGAGGAACAGAAAATGATCCAAGCTAAGGCAATCAGATACTCCCTCTCTATGATTTGAATCTTGAGAACTACAAATGGTTAATTATTGATAGAATAGAGAAAGCTATTGATATTATATACATAGTTTATAACCAACCAGCTTACAAGTTAACTTCAGTACTTAAAGTTTCCTGGTATATAATCACAGTATCAGCAAAAAGAGATAGTGTTAACTCTTCTGATTTTTATATCAGTTATTTTGTTTTCCTGTTTTATTACCTTGGAGATTCTAGCAAATATAATGGTTATTATTGGTAAACATGGGCATCCCTGAGTTCTTTCTAATTTTAATTGAAAAGATTTCCATATTTGTCAGATTTGCTGTTGTTTTAGTCAATAATCTCCATGTAGGTAAGCAATCATGTCTTATATCCATTTTACCTAGATTTTATTAAGAATGACTGCTGAAATTTATTAAATGCCATTTCAGCCTGTATCAATATAATCATTTTTTATTTTTTTCCCTTTTAACTAGTTAATTAAAAAGATTATCTTGATAGTTCTCTTCACCTTAACTGTATATAAAATAAAGATACAAAATCGAAACCTTTTGTCTACTTCAGTAATAGTCACAAAAAATATTAATGAGAAAAGTATTTTATCTGCAATATCAATGAAACCTTCAAAATATTTATCAATAAATTTAACTTAAAATGCAGAGGGCAAAACAAAGAAAAATACAAAATCTTATTGGAAAATGTAAAGTAATATCTAAATAAAGAGAAAGCACACCATGATTTTTTTATTGAAGGATAATTGCTTTACAGAATTTTGTTGTTTTCTGCCAAACCTCAACATGAATCAGCCATAGGTATACATACATCCCCTCCCTTCTGAACCTCCCTCCCGTCTCCCTCCCCATCCCACTCCTCTAGGTTGATACAGAGCCCCTGTCTGAGTTTCCTGAGACATACAGCAAATTCCCGTTGGCTGTCTATTTACATATGTTAATGTGAGCTTCCATGTTACTCTTCCCATACATCTCACCCTTTCCTCCCCTCTCCCCATGTCCATCAGTCTATTCTCTATGTCTGTTTCTCCACTGTGGCCCTGAAAACAAATTCTTCAATGCCATTTTTCTAGATTCTGTATATATGCATTAGAATACAATATTTATCTTTCTGACTTACTTCACTCTGTATAATAGGTTCTAGGTTCATCCACCTCATTAGAACTGACTCAAATGTGTACCTTTTTTATGGCTGAGTAACATTCCATTGTGTATATTTACCACAACTTCTTTATCCAATCATCTTTCGATGGACATCTAGGTTGCTTCCATGTTCTAGCTATTGTATATAGTGCAGCAGTGAACAATGGGATACATGTATCTCTTTCAATTTTGGTTTCCTCAGGGTATATGCCTAGGAGTGGGATTGCTGGGTCATATGGTGGTTTTATTCCTAGTTTTTTAAGGAATCTCCATACTGTCTTCCATAGTGGCTGTATCAATTTACATTCCCACCAACAGCACAAGAGCGTTCCCTTTTCTCCACACCCTCTCCAGCATTTATTTGTAGACTTTTTGATAAGGGCCATTCTGACTGGTGTGAGGTGATATCTCATTGTAGTTTTGATTTGCATTTCTCTAATAGCGAGTGATGTTGAACATCTTTTCATTTGTTTTTTAGACATCTGTATGTCTTATTTGGAGAAATGTCTGCTTAGGTCTTTCCCCCACTTTTTGATTAGGTTGTTTGTTTTACTGGTATTGAGTTATGTAAGTTGCTTGTATATTTTGGAAATTAATCCTTTGTCAGTTGTTTCATTTGCTATTATTTTCTCCCATTCTGAGGGTTGTCTTTTCACCTTACTTATAGTTTCCTTTGCTGTGCAAAAGCTTTTAAGTTTACTCAGGTCCCACTTGTTTACTTTTGTTTTTATTTCCATTACTCTAGCAGGTGGGTCATAGAGGATCTTGCTTTGATTTATGTCATCAAGGGTTCTGCCTATGTTTCATAGTTTCTGGTCTTACATTTAGGTCGTTAATCCATTTAGGGTTTATCTTTATGTATGGTGTTAGGAAATGTTCTAACTTCATTCTTTTACATGTAGCTGTCCAGTTTTCCCAGCACCATTTATTGAAGAGGCTGTCTTTGCCCCATTGTATATTCTTGCCTCCTTTGTCAAAAATAAGGTACCCATAGGTGCATGGGTTTATTTATGGGCTTTCTATCTTGCTCCATTGGTCTATATTTCTGTTTTTTCGCCAGTACCATACTGTCTTCATGACTATAGCCTTGTAGTATAACCTGAAGTCAGGAAGGTTGATTCCTCCAGCTCTGTTCTTCTTTCTGCTAGACTTCTTTCTGCCAGACTGCTTTGGCTATTTGGAGTCTTTTGTGTTTCCATATGAACTGTGAAATTTTTGTTCTAGCTCTGTGAAAAATGTCATTGGTAATTTGATAGGGATCGCACTGAATCTGTCAATTGCATTTGGTAGTTATTTTCACAATATTGATTCTTCCTACCCAGGAACATGGAATATCTCTCCATCTGTTTATGTCATCTTTGATTTCTTTCATTAGTGTCTTAAAATTTTCTGTGTACAGTTCTTTTGTCTCCTTAGGTAAGTTTATTCCTAGATATTTAATCCTTTTTGTTGCAATAGTGAATGGGATTGACTCCTTAATTTCTATTTCTGAGTTTTCATTGTTAGTATATAGAAATGCAAGTGATGTCTGTGTATTGATTTTGTATCCTGCAACTTTACTAAATTTATTGATTAGCTCTAGTAATTTTCTGATACTATCTTTAGGGGTTTCTATGTACAGTATCCTGTCACCTGCAAACAGTGAGAGCTTTACTTCTTTTCTGATCTGGATTCCTTGTATTTCGTTTTTCTTCTCTGATTGCTGTAGCTAGGACTTCTAGAACTATGTTGGGTAGCAGTGGCAAAAGTGGACACCCTTGTTTTGTTCCTGATCTTAGGGGGAATGCTTTCAGTTTTTCACCATTGAGAATTATGTTTACTGTAGGCTTATCATATATGGCCTTTACTATGTTGAGGTAGGTTCCTTCTATGTCCATTTTTTGATGAGTTTTAATCATAAATGGATGCTGAATTTTGTCAAAGGCTTTTTCTGCATCTATTGAGATTATCATATGGTTTTTATCTTTCAATTTATTAATATGGTGTACCACACTGATTGGTTTGCATATATTGAAGAATCCTTGCATCCCTGGAATAAACCCAACTTGATCATGGTGTATGAACTTTTTGATGTGTTGCTGAATTCTGTTTGCTAAAATTTTGTTGAGATTTTTTCATCTATGTTTGTCAGTGATATTAGCCTGTAGTTTTCTTTTTTGTGTGTTGTCTTTGTCTGGTTTTGGTATCAGGGTGATGATGGCTTCACAGAACGAGTTTGGAAGTGTTCCTTCCTCTGCAATTTTTTGAAAGAGTGTTTGAAGGATAGGCATTAGCTCTTGTCTAAATGTTTGATAGAATTCTACTGTGAAGATATATGGTCCTGGGCTTTTGTTTTTAGGGAGATAATTTATCACAGCTTCAATTTCATTGCTTGTAATTGGGTTGTTCATAATTTCTATTTCTTCCTGGTTCAGTTCTGGAAGACTGAACTTTTCTAAGAATCTGTCCATTTCTTCCAGGTTATCCATTTTATTGCCATATAGTTGTTCATAATAGTCTCTTATAATCCTTTGCATTTCTGCACTGTCTATTGTAACCTCTCCTATTTCATTTCTAATTTTGTTAATTTGATTCTTCTCTCTTTTTTCTTAATGAGTTTGGCTAAAGGTCTCTCAATTTTGTTTATTGTCTCAAAGAACCAGCTTTTAGTTTTATTAATCTTTACTATTGTTTCTTTCATTTCTTTTTCATTTACTTTTGCTCGGATCTTTATGCTTTATTTCTTTCTACTAAGTTTTGGGGGGTTTTGTTATT
Source organism: Cervus elaphus (assembly GCF_910594005.1). Classification (NCBI taxonomy): domain Eukaryota; kingdom Metazoa; phylum Chordata; class Mammalia; order Artiodactyla; family Cervidae; genus Cervus; species Cervus elaphus. Next base: position 13,083,473 of record NC_057826.1, read on the forward strand.
CTTTTTCTAGTTGTTTTAGGTGTAAAGTTAGGTTGTCTATTTGATGTTTTTCTTGTTACTTGAGGTAAGATTGTATCGCTATAAACTTCCCTCTTAGAACTGTTCTGCTGCACCCCATAGCTTTTGAGTTGTTGTGTTTTCATTGTCATTTCTTTCTATAAATTTTTTTATTTCCCCTTTGATTTCTTCAGTAACCTGTTGGTTATTTAGAAACGTGTTGTTTAACCTCCATGTGTTTGTGTTTCTTACAGTTTTTTTCTTGTAATTGATATCTAGTCTCAGAGCATTGTGGTCAGAGAAGATGATTGATATGATTTAAATTTTCTTAAATTTACTGAGGTTTGATTTTTGACCCAAGATGTGCTCTATCCTGGAGAATGCTCCATGTGCACTTGGAAAGAAGGTATATTCTTCTGCATTTGGATGGAATGTCCTGAAGATACCAGTAAGATCCATCTCATCTAATGTATCATTTAAGACTTGTGTTTCCTTACTAATTTTCTGTTTTGATGATCTGTCCATTGGTGTGAGTGGGGTGTTAAAGTCTCCTACTATTATTGTGTTACTGTCAACTTCTCCTTTTATGTCTGTTAGTGTTTGTCTTACATGTTGAGATGCTCCTACGTTGGGTGCATAGACACTTACAATTATTACGTCTTCCTCTTGGATTGATTCCTTGATCATTATGTAGTGTCCTTCCTTATCTCTTGTAATCTTCTTTATTTTAAGGTCAATTCTATCTTATATGAGGATTGCTACTCCAGCTTTTTTTTTGCTTCCCATTTGCATGGAATATATTTTTCCATCCTCTCACTTTCACTCTGTATGTGTCTTTAGGTCTGAGGTGGGTTTCTTGTAGACAGCATATATATGGATCTTGTTTTTGTATCCATTCAGCCAGTCTGTGTCTTTTGGTTGGAGCATTTAATCCATTTACATTTAAAATAATTTTTGATATATGTGTTCTTATTGCCATTTTCTTAATTGTTTGGGGTTGATTTTATAGATCTTTTTTCTTCTCTTATATTTCTTGACTATGTAAGCTAAGTCCCTTTAACATTTGTTGTAAAGCTGGTTTGGTGGTACTGAATTCTCTTAACGTTTGCTTGTTTGAAAAGCTCTTTATTTCTTCATCAATTCTGAATGAGAACCTTGCCGGGTACAGCAATCTTGGTTGTAGATTTTTCCCTTTCAGTACTTTAAATACACCCTGCCATTCCCTTCTGGCCTGCAGTTTCTGCAGATAAGCTGTTAAGTGTATGGGGTTTGCCTGGTGTGTTACTTGTTGCTTCTCCCTTGCTGCTTTTAATATTCTTTCTTTGTGTTTAGTCTTTGTTGCTGCTGCTGCTGCTGCTAAGTCACTTCAGTCATGTCTGATCCTCAGTGACCCCACAGACCACAGCCTCCTCCATCCATGGGATTTTCCAGGCAAGAGTGCTGGAGTGGGGTGCCATTGCCTTCTCTGTTAGTGTTTGTTAGTTTGATTAGTATGTGCCTTGGCATGTTTCTCCTTGGGTCTATCCTGTATGGGACTCTTTGTGCCTCTTGGACTTGACTGACTATTTCCTTTTCCATATTGGGGAAATTTTCAGCTATAATCTCTTCAAAAATTTTCTCATACCCCTTTTTTTTCCCTTCTTCTTCTGGGACCCCTATAATTCAAATGTTGGTGCATTTGATATTGCCCCAGAGGTCTCTGAGACTATCCTCAGTTTTAGTCATTCTTTTTACTTTTACTTTATTCTGCTCTTCAGAAGTTATCTCCACCATTTCATCTTCCAGCTCACTGATTCGTTCTTCTGCTTCAGATGTTCTGCTATTGATTCCTTCTAGAGTATTGTTAATTTCAGTAATTGTGTTGTTTGTCTCTGTACGCTTATTCTTTAATTCTTCTAGGTCTTTGTTAATTGATTCTTGAATTTTTTCCATTTTGTTTTCAAGGTTTTTGATCATCTTTACTGTCATTATTCTGAATTCTTTTTCAGACAGTTTGCCCATTTCCTCTTCATTTATTTGGACTTCTGTGTTCCTGGTTTGTTCCTTCATTTGTATAGTATTTCTCTGCCTTTTTTTTTTTTTTACTATTGTGTTTGAGATCTCCTTTTCCCAGGCTTCAAGGAAAGTTGAATTCTTTCCTTGAAGAAGGTTGAATTCTTTCTTCATTTTGGTTTCTTTCCTCCTAAGGTTGGTCATGTGGCTTATGTAAGCTCTGTATAGGGTGAGGTTTGTGCTGAGTTTTTGTTTGTTTGCTTTTCCTCTGATGGGCAAGGCTGAGTGAGGCTGTAATCCTGTCTACTGTCTACTGGGTTTGTATTTTTGTTTTGTTGGTTGCTTAGATGAGGCATCCTGCACAGGGTGTTATTGGTGTTATTGGTGGCTGGGTCTTGTATTCAAGTGGTTTCCTTTGTGTGAGTTCTCACTGTTTGATACTCCCTAGGGTTAGTTCTCCGGTAGTCTAGGGTCTTGGAGTCAGTGCTCCCTCTCCAAAGGCTCAGGGCTTGATCTCTGGATCAAAGGTTCAAAGGATCTCAGGAACAAAGATTCCACAAGTGGTTTGTTATGGCATTAATGAACCCCAGACAAATGGCAGTTACAAAATCAGGCAGGTAATAATTAGAATAATGGAATATACACATATACATATACACCCATAGGCAAAGTCAAAACAGTCCAACAAAAATAAAGTACAGTAGATTGACCTGGCAAACAAAGGAAAACAAAAATTACATTTACCAGTGAGGAAAAAAAGAAAGCATACTATGTTTTAAATGGGAATAGTTAACATGAACATGCCAATTGTCCCCAAATTAATATTTAATGTAATATAATTTTAATAAGACTCCCATCAGATATTTTAAGTGACTGAAATGAACATAATTTTAGGAAGAATGAATGCCTGAAAATAGTCAATAAATTAATGAAAAACAATAATTGAAGGGAGGCTTGGAGTATAAGATAATAATTACTATAAAACTACTATAATCAAATCCATAAGGAATTATTATAGGAATAGATGAATAGATCAGGGAACAGAACAGAGAATCTAGAAAAAGACTTTGGTATATATTAGAATTCAGTAAATGACAAAATAAGTCATGAATTCAGTGTGAGGGAATAAATTATTTAACAAATGGTCCTGGTTCACTGGTTAGCCAAAGCACTGTAGTAAGAGTGTGGACTTCAGTGCCACAGTCCTTGGATTTAAATCCCAGTCTCACCACTTTATCTACAAGGTAACCTTCAGGGCTTCCCAGGTGGCTCAGTGGTAAAGAATCTGCCTGCCAATGCAGGAGACACAGGCTCAATCCCTGGGTCTGGAAAATCCCCTGGAGAAGGAAATGGTAACCCTCTCCAGTACTCTTGCTTGAGAAATCCCATGGGCAGAGGAGCCTGGTGGGCTACAATCCATGGGGTCACGAAAGAGTCGGACAAGACTCAGCAACTAAACAACAGCAACAGCCAAACCTTTAGACAAGTTACTGGGCCTCTCTGGGCCTCATTTTCCTCATCTGGAAAACTGGGTATAAGCAAGAAACTCTGTGATTTGAGCTGTGACAAGCAGGGGTTAAAACAGGTGATACATGTAACATGCCCATGTAACAACATAGCGCACAGTACACGCTCATGAGGAATAAAATGAACGTGAAACCCCACGTTACACTAAGCACAGAAATAAATTTCCTGGTAGAATTAAGATTTAACTGTAAAAAGTAAAGCCAAATTAAAAAAAAAAATTCTTCACAATCTAAAAAATCACATGCTTTAGAGATAGAGATGGGAGAAATCTTCTCTACCAAGACTGGAGACCCAGAAGCTAAAAAATTCTAAAAATCAGACAATTAACTACATAAAAAAGCAACACATTTGATGGCAAAATATACCCTAAACAAAATGAATAAGTAAAAGACTTTGGAAAGACGAGAAAAGCCAACTATCTCCACTGAAGAAATGAGCAGAAGCCATGAATAGTCGTGTCACAGACATGCTCAGCTAAATGGCCTACAAACACAAGCAAACATGTGCAGATTCACTAACAGTCTGAAAAATGCAATTAAAATGACAGTGAGCTAGCGCTTGATACTCCTCAGACTGGCATAGTTAAAAAGAGCAATGGCTCCCGTTACCCTCAGGGATGTGTGTAAAGGGTGCGCCATACCCTGCTCAAGGTAGCCACTCCTGAGTGTTGCCACATTTTGGAAAGAAAGCATGCATTCAGATTTAAAGAACACACCCACTTCTAGTCATCAAGCTCCAGTGCGCATGCACCAGGACCTACTGCAACACTGTCCAGGGTACATCTAGCGTGAAAAGCTGGACATGAACTTACAACCAGTAGGAGGATGCCACACGGGTAAGAGAGCCTCACAACGGGATATCCTGCACCCACTGGAGGGAGCCAGTTAGAACTCTGCTTTTGACAGAAGGATTTCCATGAGGCGAAGTTGAGCAAGAAAATAATGTTTAAAGAGAAGCACAGGACAGATTCCAGAGACTAATGTTCTCCAGGGAAAGAGAAAGAAGAGATTGCCGAGTGGCACAGAGGCACTTTCTAAAGCACCTGTAATTTTCTGTCTCTTAATCTAATGGAACAGGTACACCATGAGTGTTTGCTTTACTATGCTTCAAACCGCTTAAATACATCTTAAAACCTCCTCTGCATTTATTCTATATTTCACAATAAAATTTTCTCTAGAAAGGAAATCAGGATACCAAATTAGCAGGTAATGCCCCATTTTATAAAACCCTGACCTGAAAAATACGTATAGATGTCTCTATGGATAAGTTATATGAGTATAGAGAAAAATATGGCAGATATATAAAAGGTTATTAATGTAAACTATCTTGGACGGAAATTAGGGGACCAAAATAGGCAATAAGGAGAAGAGAGGGAAATCACACAAAAATGGAAAGGAAGACTGCACTTAGAATAATCTTAATTAAATCAGCATGTTTATACATTTATGTAAAACTGTGTGGTTTATGGATAGGTAATTAAGAACTAAGATTTGGAAAAGAAAGTAAAAGGAACAGAGAAAAGGGTGCAAGGAAGGAAGAAAACAGCTGAAGTTCATTTCCACCTAGTCTCTAGCCTCCTAGAATATCCATCGTTGCACAGTTCACTTGCTTGCAGCTGAAGGGTCTTAACATGAAAGCAGGAATATCTCACAGACTTATTCTCAGAGACCTCCTCCCTGCGCATGTTTTCTTTTGATTCCAGTGTTCCCTTTAGCAGTGCAGCCTATTGTTTCTGTGTGTCCTGGTTCTCCCAGACTCCATCTTCCTTCTAAATTTCACAAGGGAAGAACCTGTTCATCAGTACCAACGGGGTTAAATTACATCTGCAGCAACGCCAATGAATCACCACCTAAAACTATTATTAAGGGACAAAACAGTGGAAGTTAGTTTTTAAAATCAACTGGGCTCCTCTGCAGCCCATGGAAGTGCAACAGCAAAAGCATGCTTTGCTGCCAACCTGGGAACCCAACACCTACACCCAGGTGCCCCTGCAGTCCCTCGGGTGACCTCTCCCCAGGTCATCTCTCCACTGCCACCTCTGCCCACGCTGCAGCTCAAACAAGCTGCAAACCCGAGTTCCTTGTGGTGAAGATGTGTCAGGTCATACACGTGTATCCTCTCAATAAGATGGTGAAACTAAGCTACTTATCAGATGACGTGTTGCCAGGGAGCCAAATGATGTCTCAGAAAACTCAGCAAAGAAGGAATAGGTTCCATGATGTTTTCACTATGGGACCCTAGTCAGCTCTCATCAATAGCCTCTGTGAGCCCTAATTCTCTTGTCCGGAAAAAAAAAAACAACAACAATAACAGGAATTCCACTAGACAGTCTATATAACCAGAGGACTATTTGTGAGAATCAAATAAAACAGCCTGTAGGGAATGCACTTTTCCCAGTGATCAAGATGAATTATCCACCCCATTTCCTTATCCCTAAGATCCCTATGCGCCAACAGTGTGAAGATGAGCATAGTCTCAGTGTGGGGAGGTGCTAGCGTGAAGAGGTGTACCAGGCACTCTGACCCTGCCTCCTGCCCTCTCTGCCTGCCTTGACACTCCAGTGACCGCTCCGGCAAGCATCTGTGCTTAGGTATCTCACCACCGCTGCACGACATCCTCTCTCTCTCACACCGTGCCCTGGGGCTTCTCTGCCACCAGCATGTGGGATGCCTGCAGTAACCTGCGGGGCCTATGAGCAAACCGGGATGTATGAGAGAATGAATGCCCCGCGAGACAACTGATGACTTCCAGGTCTGAGCCCAGGTGGGGCCCCAGAGGGCACAATTGATATATCAGTGCTCAAAAACATCCCTTTGGGTTATCTTTAGCAATATAATTTTAGTATTTTGAGAATTCCTATTACCAAGCTCATGACTTATTCCCCCCAAAAATAATTCACTAAAAGCACAAAGTTTTTTGATAAAAACACCAGGAGGTCGGTTCATGGACCCTGTGAAACCCATTCATGACATCAGGTCACAGAAGCATTATCCCAATTGGCTAAATTTAGAAAGATTATAGGAAATGGAAATCTGGGCAGATTCTCTCCACCCTCTCCAGGTTCATCTGGTCCTCAGCAAATCACAGACAGATCACCTTATCTCAGGGCATCCAGTTTTGGAGAATCCCTAACTGGGAGGACACTAAAGTCTGGGTGCCCCTGAGGATAGCATGGTCCTCAAAATCTCATATAAAGCCAGACCTCCTGAGAACAGCCTCAAGCCCCAAGTTTAGCCCCGGAGATCAATGTGATGATCCTCTTTCACTCACTCCTATCCCAAAACCACAGCGTCCTTCTGATTGTTGTTGCTCAGTTGCTTGGTCACATCCAACTCTTTGAGACCCCACGGACTGCAGCACACCAGGCTTCCGTGTCCTTTAACATCTCCCAGAGCTTGATCAAACTTAAATTGATTGATTCAGTGATGCCAAACAACCATCTCATCCTCTGTCACACCCTTCTCCTTTTCCCTCAATTTTTCCCAGAATCAGGGTGTTTTCTAATGAGTTGGCTCTTCGCATCAGGCAGCCAAAGTATTGGAGTTTCAGCTTCAACATCAGTCCTTCCAATGAATATTCAGGACTTATTTCCTTTAAGATGGACTAGTTGGATTTCCTTGCAGTCCAACTCCAATACCACAGTTCAAAAACATCAATACTTCAGCTTTCAGCCTTCCTTATGGTCCACCTCTCATATCTGTACATGACTACTGGAAAAACCACAGCTTTGACTATACCTTTGTCAGCAAAGTGATGTCTCTGCTTCTTAGTATGCTATCCAGGTTTGTCATAACTTTTCTTCCAAGGAGCAAGTGTCTTTTAATTTAATCCTTCTGATAAAGAAGGTCAAATAAAATTCTCATATCCCCGACAAACCTAAGCACTTTGACAGGTATCATTATAGGGAAGATGTAATAAGCCCCATTTTTATTCCAACCTACATATTAAGCCTTAGATCTGATGAAGCTAGTTCTGTTCTAACCAGCTCCCTACAGTAATAATCCAGGTATCAAGATTTAGGTATAATAATTCTCCATAAGCATCACTTATGCTGGCTTACTGGCTGTGTGTCTTAGTTTGAGTTTCTTCAGAAGTAAACTTTGAGAGCAAAGTTGAAATGCAAACCGTTTACTTGTAAGATGCTGTGGGATGTGACGTAAGGAGAAGCCAGCAGCCACTACAGGGTGTATTATCAATCCAGCTACCACTAAGGGCAAACGGAACTTAAACTCACAGAGGAAAATCTAAGAGTCAATGAAAAATGCTGCCAGCTATTGATCGAGGGATGCTGAAGAAGGGGGCTGTTAATTCCTCTGTACTTCTTCCCAACAGCAGAGGATACACAGGGGTGTACACAAAGGACAGAAAGCTGAGAAATCCATATGCCGGTAGAAGTCGGGCTGATGTGCACCGAACTGGTAAGAATAAGGGGGCATGGGAGAGGCTCTGACAGCAGCCACTATGCCATAAAGTACCCTCAGGTATCAAACTTTGCTCTGAAAATCAGGAATCACGAGTCTGATGGGAACACTAAGCAGAACAGGACACGTGGATTCATACCATAAGTCATTTGGGAATGACACAAACCGTAGCTAAGTGCCACTCAGCATCAGTAGCATATCACCACAATCAGCATTTAGTTAGCTCCTACCCTAGTGGCTCAGACGGTAAAGCATCTGTCTGCAATGCAGGAGACCCGGGTTCGATCCCTGGGTTTGGAAGATCCCCTGGAGAAGGAAATGGCGGTCCACTCCAGTATTCTTGCCTGGAAAATCCCATGGACCACAGAGCCTGGTGGGCTACAGTCCACAGAGTCGCAAAGAGTCGGACACAACTGAGCGACTTCACTTTCACTTAGCTCCTACCAGCAAAAAGATAAGGGCACTTAGCAACTAGGCACTTACATATACATTGTCTTATTTAATCCTCAGAACTGACCTATAAATAGCCATTCACACTCCTTTTTATACGTCTAGAGAGAGATAGCTTTGGAAAATGAAGGCCCTCAAAGTTCAAATTGCTTTATTCAACATGATACAGCTAGTAAAACAAAAAATAAAAATGAACAAAAGCTTCAACCGTCTACCCTCTTTCAACTACATCATATTATCCTTTGCATGTCTTAGTGGCTTCCTCCCCTCCTTTTTCTCATAGAAAATATTTACTGCACCCTGACTATTGAGCAGGTGCTGCAGTGAACACTGGGACATTAACTTCATAGAAATCCTATGATGCGTGCGCCCTCTTTAACCCCTTTGTACTGCTGGAATAACTAGAAAACCAACTTCCTCAAATCACAGATTAGTCAAGTGACAAAGCCGGGACCAGAAACCAGGTCTTTCTAACACCAGAGCTCCAGCTCTTGATCCTTACACTCTTTGTGTACAATTTAAAAGTCACACAGTTATGAATGAATGCGTGCCTGCTGTTGAGTGTCTATTGAAATCAGCCTGCCATATACTCCAGAGTAAAACTCAGCCCCACGCTCAACAGACCTTTCCCTTCTGCTTCCCATCCTCCCTCCAGAATTTCAGTTAACACGAGAGCAGCAAAGGGTCAGATACCCTCACATTGGGCAGAAGCCAGGCAGCTCAGCAGTCCTTCCAGCTTCAGGGGAAATCGTCTCTTCTCAATTACAAGACAAGGCAAACATTTCAAGGAACTGGCTCTCATTTTCTTGCATTATTGCTCTAATTTGCTCATTATACACAATTATTAAATGTGCTTTATTACAATTTGATGGTCTTTACAAAGGAACAATCAGGTCTGCCCTTGTTTGCATTTGTTTGTGTACATAACATGTATGGGGAAGGGGAGAAACTCATCTTTAAAGTACAACTATTGTTAATGTAAATAAAAACAACTATTATCACTAAAAGTACATATAATTGCCTGCTACAAAACATGCTACACAAATACAGGTTGGAGCACACCTGTTTCTGGTGAAAAGCAAATTTTTAAAAAGAGGAGAATCTAGGCGTCTTAGTGGGAAATAAAAATGCTACCCTTTACAAAGGAAAGTGTGATCTAGGAATACTGAACAGGACTGCGGCATAGTGACCATCTCAGAATTCTATATGAGAACCTGGTTTAGAACTTTATATTTTAAAGAGAAAGCAAGAAAATAAAAGGGCTGATGCCTTGACAATGATTCAAAACAGGATCTAGAAATTAAGGTTATGTCAATGAGAATGACCACATTTATCTAGCTCTTACGCATTGCCTTTGCTCCCTACTACCTTACCGAGTATTCTTTATGGATTGGGCAGCCGCTCAAATGCACATTACATTCTTGCCTCACTTTCTGAATGTGATTATGACCTCCTCTAAAATCTTATTTTATAAAATTTACATTTGCATAAAATTCAGTATGGCCTTCACAGATCCAATGACAATCTGTGATTAACATTTTCTTCCAGCTAACAGGATTTATCTATAGTCATTATTGTCAGTGAACATTTCTTCCTGTTTATCTCAGTTTTGATAGCAAATACCACCATATGTTTAAAAGTCTCCACAATGAATCCAAGTTATTCTAAAGAGAGAAGATCAACTTCATGTTGCCTCTCTGTCTCCCTGTGGTGGAGAAAAGGCAAGACTCTCTAGAAGTCATCTGACTTACATCAGTATCTCCCAAATCACTGCAGATGGTGACTGCAGCCATGAAATTAAAAGATACTTGTTCCTTGGAAGAAAAGTTATGACCAATCTAGACAGCATATTAAAAAGCAGAGACATTACTTTGCCAACAAAGGTCCATCTGGTCAAAGCTATGGTTTCTCCAGTAGTCATGTATGGATGTGAGAGTTGGACTATAACGAAAGCTGAGTGCCAAAGAATTGAAGCTTTTGAACCGTGGTGTTGGGGAAGACTCTTAAGAGTCCCTTGGACTGCAAAGAGATCCAACCATTCCATCCTAGAGGAAATCAGTCCTGAGTGTTCATTGGAAGGACTGATGCTAAAGCTGAAGCTCTAATACTTTGGCCACCTGATGCAAAGAAATGACTCACTGGAAAAGTCCCTGATGCTGGTGAAGATTGAGGGTGGGAGGAGAAGGGGATGACAGAGGATGAGATGGTAGGATGGCATCACTGATTCAATGGGCATGAGTTTGGGTAAACTCCAGGAGTTGGTGATGGACAGGGAGGCCTGGCACGCTGCAATCCATGGGGTAGCAAAGAGTCGGACACGACTGAGAGACTGAACTGAACTGAACTGAGTACCTGCACAACAGGGACAAATAGGCTACAGAAGCAATTTGCAAAATTTTCAGTTCGTGGCCCCACAAATTCCCCCTTACTCTATGGGGCAAAGCTTGGAGTTTTGTGTTTTTTTTCCCCCAAACTGGTCTCAATTCTGCATAAATGTGTTAAACTGAACATTGATTCAGCACCTCCTGTGTGTCAAGAACTCTGCTTAGTGCTATAGATGCAAATGATACACTGAGGAAGTATGCAGACAGACTGAGGAAAGCAAATATAGGAAAAGAAAGCCATCATTCAATATACTGAGTGCAATAGTAGCCCATATGCACATTTTATACCAAAAGAAAGCAGGGCCACTAACCCAGAGTGATAAGGGATGGATGGAGAGAGTGAGAGGAACATCTGGGAGGCGTGCTGGAGAGATGATGCCTGGGCTGACTCTTCAAGGATCAGTGTGAATTAACGAAGCAAACAGGGAAAGGCTAACATTAGCAGAAGGGAAATCCCAAGCAAACCACAGACTGGAGAAGCAGTATCTTAAATACGGGGAACTGTCAATGACTGGGTGTTGCTGGAGGGTAAAGAATAAGGTCGAGTTTGGTGGGCACCAAGACTGGAAAACTGGCAGTCACACTGTGGAAAGCCTTGTGCAGATAATGTAACTATCCTACAGCAACAGGGAGGTAATAAGGGCTTTAGTCAGATTAGCTTTCCATTTTACATGGTGAACGTGGACGGATCTCCTCTTGCGACATGGGAGGGTGAGTTTGAATAGAAGAGGTCTGGAGGAGGGGCTGTTAGTTAGGAGGTGGATGTAGTGGAATAGCAAACTACATAGATCTGAACAACGGTGGTGGTGGTAGGAATACCAAGGGCAAGGTGACAGTGAGAGCTGTCAGGTAGAAAAAAATAAATATTAATTGAACTTGGTTGAGCGTAGAAGATGCGAAAAGGGGCAGGGTGAAACTTCTGGGTTAGATAGCTAGACGACAGTGTTGCCACATTCAGAAATGGTGAATATTGGAGGAATAGCAAGTTTGGTGAGAAGACAAATCATTGGCCTAAGAAGGATTCGTTGGAGCCAAAAAAAAAAAAAAAAGATAATTCAGATTTCAGTGAGTTGAATAATAAATGGTGATTTGGGTTAAAAAAAATGAAGAAAAATAAAAGGGGAAGGAAGGATGGAAGAAGAAGAAAGCAAAAAGATTCAAGAGATCAAGAGAGGGCTATCTGATAAATGGGGTCATGGGAAAGGCTACTCTGATGGAATGAAGCCAAGCAGAAAGGGAAAGGCTGAAGTTTTATCCAGTGGGTGGAGCAGGCAGGGTGTTTTGAGAAAAATCCTGGAAGATAGAAGGGGCTGGTCTTATACCAGAGAAGGAACCTCTAAGTCCAAAGAAAAGGAAATGGAATAAATTAGAAAGAAGAGAGTGCTAGAGAATTGAAGGAGACACCATAAAATAGCATTAATTTTCCCCATGATTTAGAGGAAGGTTTTCCAGTGAAACTGAGGGCTGAATAAGAGAAATAGGAGAGTGGTGATATTTTGGAATCATCATTGAAGGAGATGAAGTGGAGAGACCACCACAAACTAGTAAAGTTGAATGAAAATGCTGAGATCCCTGCTGAGGTTGAAGATAACCCTTATCATCTCACAGGGTTACAATGAAGGTTTGAAGTGACTGCGTGTATGTAAAAGCCTGAGAATGATTTTTAATAATCCGAGAATGATTATTAATATAAAAGAACTTCCATGTTCATAAGCTTCTCCTGTTCTCATGGTAATCCCATGCCTTTTTCCATGGCTGTGCTAACAATCCTCTAAACCCAGACATGACCAATATTTGCTATCATAGTTAACTAGGAGAAGGGAGGATGGATAGAATCCTAGGGTAAGCTGAGGTTGTTCATATATAATGACATGTATTTAGGCTACCCCTAAAGAGTGAAGAGGGCTTCCCAGGTAGCTCAGTGGTAAAGAATCTACCTTCCATGTGCAGGAGACACAAGAGATGCATGTTTGATCCCTGGGTTGGGAAGATCTTCTGGAGGAGGAAACGGCAACCCACTGCAGTATTCTTGCCTGGAGGCTCCCCATGGACAGAGGAGCCTGGTGGGATACAGTCCATGGGGTCACAAGGAGTCAGACCAACTGAGGCGACTGAGCTGAGCACATAGAATCATTTTAGTTCCCTCAGCTAGTATAAGTGAGACCACTTCCACATCTATAAAACTTTCTCCCCAGAAGATTCACCTTCTTGAAAAGAAGCGTAAAATATATTGAGTTCCAAAGTGTCCATGGTGTTCCTAACGATAGGAAATCAGTAAACATCAGAGAAGGAGTCTGCATGGCTTTGAATATAGCTAATAAGAAGACAAAAAGGAGTCTAGGAGTTTAGGAAAGGCAGAGGTGGGGAGGGTGTATCTCCTTTTCCCTAAAAAGGACTTAATAGGATCTAAGAGTTAGTCAATCTGGCTTTTGGATTTTACAACCAAATACAATAAAACTTGAAAGTCTGGGAAGGACTTATTCTCACAAATATGTATATTTCATCAGTTAAGCCTTGGCAGACTTTACTTGTTTTCCTAATTTGTGCTCTGGCAATAGAATGACCGCAGGTCAGAACCTAAAGCCAATACTCTATGAACAAATGTGTCAGCCTCCTACATACACTTGGTCACTTGGATGAAGGCCATGACTAGCACAGGAGACACCTCAGCCATCAGCAGGGACACCTACCACTGGTGGTTGCCCTGGAGCATCAAACTCAGAAGATATCAATTTCCATAGCAACCCCTCCCCATCCTCCAGGCACCTGAAAACCAACCTGTAAAAGCCTAAGTGCCTTAACAGCTGGAAAATGCAAGCCTGCCAAGGGAAAAGAGAAATAAAAAGGCTCTAAGTGAATTTTCTTCTGCTAAAAGGGGGCAATTTCCACCACAGTCACTGAGATCCCTGTCCCAGGTCTTGAGTATTTCTTCATTCCGGTGTTCAGCACGTTACAGATAAAAGGAAACATGATGCCTCTATCCACAGTGCTGAAAACCTCCAAATGCTCACAGGGCACATCAGCAAATGCTGGGCCTGTTTAAAAAGGCAGGATCCACCACCCTGGTAAGTGGAGTACATGGGTGTTTATCAGTCCACATGCAAAATGTCACAGATTTTTAAAATTTCTTTCATCTCCTTGATTACCCATGCTGTGGTTTTGCTATGAAATGTATTGCCTTTTGGTCATTTTGAAAATTCCTATGTGAGTTTTAAGAGATACCCAATTTGGAGTGAATTGAATTGCACTGCTGTAATTATTTATTCACTCAGTAAGTACTGTTGGCCTTCTACTTGTGCAGCAGAGAACCATGCTTGATGTTGAGTATTCAGCACAGAGCAAAGCAAAGACTCTGCCTACGTGATTCTCTTACCCAATCCAGATGCATGCTGTCCTCAATAAAAGTCATCCAATAAAAAGGCTTCCCTGGGTTTCCCTGGTGGCTCAGATGGTAAAGAATCTGCCTGCAATGCAGGAAACCTGGGTTCAATCCCTGGGTTGGAAAGATCCCCTAGAGAAAGAAATTGCAATCCACTCCAATATTCTTGCCTGGAAAATCCCATGGACAGAGGAGCCTGGCAGGCTACAGTCCATGGGGTCACAAAGAGTCAGATACGACTGAGCGACTAACACTTTTAATTTCACTTTCAAGAAAAAGCAATGTGGTTGCAAGATGACTTGTTGATGAGCAATGTGATGGCCCAGCATGGGAGGCTAGAAATGCCTTAATGGGGACAGTAATTGTGAAACAGCCAATATCTTTAAGAGCAAAAGAGAGTCAACTCAAAGGGCTAGCAGATGCTGTAATCCAGAATCCAGGGCTATAGGAGCAGATAAGTGAGGGGAGGGTAGAGAACTCAGGAAGCAATTTCTGCTAATCAGAGCTACAAAGATAAAACAAAGAAGAACCAGGATGAAGGAATTTCTGTGGGGAGGGAGAAGAGGATGCTACCAAACTAGGGTTCAAGTTACTTCAAAAAAATAATTTTAACCTAAAACTGAAGGGGTGCCTAAGACCCAGCAAGAAAGCAGGACACCACTTCTCTTGGGGATGAACGGAACTGGAGAACTCATTTCTACTTGTCACACTGGTCTCTCTCCCCAGTTTGTTACAGTCTTTACCACTGGCTGACACCAAGGCATTGGCATTTGCCACTTTATTTTATATAATTTTCTAGAAACCAGTGCAACACCTCACTTTCTACACCATCAAGTAGTTCTACCTAATTTAAATTCTACCTGTTGCAACTTGATGGGTCAGAGGAAGACTCAGTACTAAACAGGTGAAGTTCAAGGCCTCTGCACTTTTTGCCCTGGTACATTTCCTCAGGCTTTATTACCAGGTCACACGCTCCTGACGCTCATCTGCCTCATTGTTTCAGCTCCACTTGGTGTAGCAGGAAAAGCACTGAACTCTGAGTCCAGAGACCTGAGTTACTGCTACCAGCCCTGTGATTGTGGATAATGAAGGGGTGTGACTAGCGGCCTCTCCAGCAGTGTGACTGCTCTACAGGGCTAAGACTAGGGTAAATCAAGTGCCTCACTCATCATATGCACAAAATGCAAGGGGGTGCCCAAAACACCTCAAGATAAAAATTATTTTAACGCAACACTGAAGAAATGACATGGATGCAAAAGTCCATGATGAATGAAATCAAAAGTTTAAATAAAGAGAGGAGCCAACTCTGAACTTTGTATGACACTCCCTCACATCACTTCATCCTACAAGGTTGGTCCTGGAAGAGAGGACCACCTGCCTATGGGATTCTGTGATTCTCATGAATTCAGTTCAAACTAATTCCATGGGCAATTTTCTTCATACCTTTTAGCCCAAATCTATCAAAAGTTTAATGAAGGAGGTAAGTCCACCATTTCTCACACTAGGAACTATACCTGGAGGTCAAACATGCCTGGTTCTCTCACTTACTGACTCCACCCTTCTCTGTAAAATGGGGATGATGTTAACCTCCCTTCAGGGAGTTGTTGGGAGGATCAAAAGAAAGAACAAGCCACAAAACAGTTCATATTTTGGCTAATGACCTAGAAAAGTTGGGTGATTGTCTACAGATTGTCTAAAGATGATTGAGAGTGTGTAAACAAAATAATGCAACCCCTCTCCTAGGAAAGCAACACAAGATAAGCATTCCACTGAATGGAAGATGTTGTATCGCCTCCATTGGAGGAAGGCAAGAAAATCAAACATTCCTTTTGTCTCTGGGCCAGCAGCTAGGCAAACCAAAATAGCAGAGAGAGACAAAGTGTGATAAGATGAAAAGCTCTCAGTTCATTTAAATTTGAGTTGTCTTTCTGCCATTAACTCCCTCAAACTCACAGAAGAATTTTAAAAAGATAATTTGTAACTGGGAATACTTTGAAAAGCAAAGAAGCTATAAAAGAAAGTGAATTGAGTTTAATATTTATAGAGGGCAGTTCTAATTAAATTAACACACTCACAGATATGCTAAACAGCAGACAGTTGTCTGATTTTCTTTTTTTTTTTTTTTTTAATTTTTTTATTAGTTGGAGGCTAATTGCTTCACAACATTTCAGTGGGTTTTGTCATACATTGATATGAATCAGCCATAGATTTACACTTATTCCCCATCCCGATCCCCCCTCCCATCTCCCTCTCCACCCGATTCCTCTGGGTCTTCCCAGTGCACCAGGCTGGAGCACTTGTCTCGTGCATCCCACCTGGGCTGGTGATCTGTTTCACCATAGATAGTATACATGCTGTTCTTTTGAAACATCCCACCCTCACCTTCTCCCACAGAGTTCAAAAGTCTGTTCTGTATTTCTGTGTCTCTTTTTCTGTTTTGCATACAGGGTTATCGTTACCATCTTTCTAAATTCCATATATATGTGTTAGTATGCTGTAATGTTCTTTATCTTTCTAGCTTACTTCACTCTGTATAAGGGGCTCCAGTTTCATCCATCTCATTAGGACTGGTTCAAATGAATTCTTTTTGACGGCTGAGTAAAATTCCATGGTGTATATGTACCACAGCTTCCTTATCCATTCATCTGCTGATGGGCATCTAGGTTGCTTCCATGTCCTGGCTATTATAAACAGTGCTGTGATGAACATTGGGGTGCATGTGTCTCTTTCAGATCTGGTTTCCTCAGTGTGTATGCCCAGAAGTGGTATTCCTGGGTCATATGGCAGTTCTATTTCCAGTTTTTTAAGGAATCTCCACACTGTTTTCCATAGTGGCTGTACTAGTTTGCATTCCCACCAACAGTGTAAGAGGGTTCCCTTTTCTCCACACCCTCTCCAGCATTTATTGCTTGTAGACTTTTGGATAGCAGCCATCCTGACTGGTGTGTAATGGTACCTCATTGTGGTTTTGATTTGCATTTCTCTAATAATGAGTGATGTTGAGCACCTTTTCATGTGTTTGTTAGCCATCTGTATGTCTTCTTTGGAGAAATGTCTGTTTAGTTCTCTGGCCCATTTTTTGATTGGGTCATTTATTTTTCTGGAATTGAGCTGCAGGAGTTGCTTGTATATTTTTGAGATTAATCCTTTGTCTGTTTCTTCATTTGCTATTATTTTCTCCCAATCTGACGGCTGTCTTTTCACCTTACTTATAGTTTCTTTTGTAGTGCAAAAGCTTTTAAGTTTCATTAGATCCCATTTGTTTAGTTTTTCTTTTATTTCCAATATTCTGGGAGGTGGGTCATAGAGGATCTTGCTGTGATTTATGTCAGAGAGTGTTTTGCCTATGTTCTCCTCTAGGAGTTTTATAGTTTCTGGTCTTACATTTAGATCTTTAATCCATTTTGAGTTTATTTTTGTGTATGGTGTTAGAAAGTGTTCTAGTTTCATTCTTTTGCAAGTGGTTGACCAGTTTTCCCAGCACCACTTGTTAAAGAGGTTGTCTTTTTTCCATTGTATATCCTTGCCTCCTTTGTCAAAGATAAGGTGTCCATAGGTTCGTGGATTTATCTCTGGGCTTTCTATTCTGTTCCATTGGTCTATATTTCTGTCTTTGTGCCAGTACCACACTGTCTTGATGACTGTGGCTTTGTAGTAGAGTCTGAAGTCAGGCAGGTTGATTCCTCCAGTTCCATTCTTCTTTTTCAAGATTACTTTGGCTATTCGAGGTTTTTTGTATTTCCATACAAATTGTGAAATTCTTTGGTCTAGTTCTGTGAAAAATACCGTTGGTAGCTTGATAGGGATTGCATTGAATCTATAGATTGCTTTGGGTAGAATAGCCATTTTGACAATATTGATTCTTCCAATCCATGAACACGGTATGTTTCTCCATCTGTTTGTGTCCTCTTTGATTTCTTTCATCAGTGTTTTATAGTTTTCTATGTATAGGTCTTTTGTTTCTTTAGGTAGATATACTCCTAAGTATTTTATTCTTTTTGTTGCAATGGTGAATGGTATTGTTTCCTTAATTTCTCTTTCTGTTTTTTCATTGTTAGTATATAGGAATGCAAGGGATTTCTGTGTGTTAATTTTATATCCTGCAACTTTACTATATTCATTGATTAGTTCTAGTAATTTTCTGGTAGAGTCTTTAGGGTTTTCTATATAGAGGATCATGTCATCTGCAAACAGTGAGAGTTTCACTTCTTCTTTTCCTATCTGGATTCCTTTTACTTCTTTTTCTGCTCTGATTGCTGTGGCCAGAACTTCCAACACTATGTTGAACAGTAGTGGTGAGAGTGGGCACCCTTGTCTTGTTCCTGATTTCAGGGGAAATGCTTTCAATTTTTCACCATTGAGGGTGATGCTTGCTGTGGGTTTGTCATATATAGCTTTTATTATGTTGAGGTATGTTCCTTCTATTCCTGCTTTTTGGAGAGTTTTAATCATAAATGAGTGTTGAATTTTGTCAAAGGCTTTCTCTGCATCTATTGAGATAATCATATGGTTTTTATCTTTCAATTTGTTAATGTGGTGTATTACATTGATTGATTTGCGGATATTGAAGAATCCTTGCATTCCTGGGATAAAGCCCACTTGGTCGTGGTGTATGATTTTTTTAATATGTTGTTGGATTCTGTTTGCTAGAATTTTGTTAAGGATTTTTGCATCTATGTTCATCAGTGATATTGGCCTGTAGTTTTCTTTTTTTGTGGCATCTTTGTCAGGTTTTGGAATTAGGGTGATGGTGGCCTCATAGAATGAGATTGGAAGTTTACCTTCTTCTGCAATTTTCTGGAAGAGTTTGAGTAAGGTAGGTGTTAGCTCTTCTCTAAATTTTTGGTAGAATTCAGCTGTGAAGCCATCTGGTCCTGGGCTTTTGTTTGCTGGAAGATTTTTGATTACAGTTTCGATTTCCTTGCCTGTGATGGGTCTATTAAGATCTTCTATTTCTTCCTGGTTCAGTTTTGGAAAGTTATACTTTTCTAAGAATTTGTCCATTTCATCCAAGTTGTCCATTTTATTGGCATAGAGCTGCTGGTAGTAGTCTCTTATGATCCTTTGTATTTCAGTGTTGTCTGTTGTGATCTCTCCATTTTCATTTCTAATTTTGTTAATTTGGTTCTTCTCTCTTTGTTTCTTAATGAGTCTTGCTAATGGTTTGTCAATTTTGTTTATTTTTTCAAAAAACCAGCTTTTAGCTTTGTTGATTTTTGCTATGGTCTCTTTAGTTTCTTTTGCATTTATTTCTGCCCTGATTTTTAAGATTTCTTTCCTTCTGCTAACCCTGGGGTTCTTCATTTCTTCCTTCTCTAATTGCTTTAGGTGTAGAGTTAGGTTATTTATTTGGCTTTTTTCTTGTTTCTTGATGTAAGCCTGTAATGCTATGAACCTTCCCCTTAGCACTGCTTTTACAGTGTCCCATAGGTTTTGGGTTGTTGTGTTTTCATTTTCATTCATTTCTATACATATTTTGATTTCTTTTTTGATTTCTTCTATGATTTGTTGGTTATTCAGAAGCGTGTTATTTAGCCTCCATGTGTTTGAATTTTTAACAATTTTTTTCCTGTAATTGAGATGTAATCTTACTGCACTGTGGTCAGAAAAGATGACTGGAATGATTTCAATTTTTTTGAATTTTCCAAGACTAGATTTATGGCCCAGGATGTGATCTATTCTGGAGAAGGTTCCATGTGCACTTGAGAAAAAGGTGAAGTTGCTTGTTTTGGGGTGAAATGTCCTATAGATATCAATTAGGTCTAGCTGGTCCATTGTGTCATTTAAAGTTTGTGTTTCCTTGTTAATTTTCTGTTTAGTTGATCTATCCATAGTTGTGAGTGGGGTATTAAAGTCTCCCACTATTATTGTGTTACTATTAATTTCCTCTTTCATACTCGTTAGTGTTTGCCGTACATATTGCGGTGCTCCTATGTTGGGTGCATATATATTTATAATTGTTATATCTTCTTCTTGGATTGATCCTTTGATCATTATGTAGTGTCCTTCTTTGTCTCTTTTCACAGCTTTTATTTGAAAGTCTATTTTATCTGATATGAGTATTGCGACTCCTGCTTTCTTTTGGTCTCCATTTGCATGAAATATTTTTTTCCAGCCCTTCACTTTTAGTCTGTATGTGTCTCTTGTTTTGAGGTGGGTCTCTTGTAGACAGCATATATGGGGGTCTTGTTTTTGTATCCATTCAGCCAATCTTTGTCTTTTGGTTGGGGCATTCAACCCATTTACATTTAAGGTAATTATTGATAGGTGTGGTCCCGTTGCCATTTACTTTGTTGTTTTGGGTTCACGTTTATACAACCTTTCTGCATTTCCTGTCTAGAGAAGATCCTTTAGCATTTGTTGAAGAGCTGGTTTGGTGGTGCTGAATTCTCTCAGCTTTTGCTTATCTGTAAAGCTTTTGAGTTCTCCTTCATATCTGAATGAGATCCTTGCTGGATACAGTAATCTAGGTTGTAGGTTATTCTCTTTCATTACTTTCAGGACGTCCTGCCATTCCCTTCTGGCCTGGAGGGTTTCTATTGATAGGTCAGCTGTTATCCTTATGGGAATCCCTTTGTGTGTTATTTGTTGTTTTTCCCTTGCTGCTTTTAATATTTGTTCTTTGTGTTTGATCTTTGTCAGTTTGATTAATATGTGTCTTGGGGTGTTTCGCCTTGGGTTTATCCTGTTTGGGACTCTCTGGGTTTCTTGGACTTGAGTGGCTATTTCCTTCCCCATTTTAGGGAAGTTTTCAGCTATTATCTCCTCGAGTATTTTCTCATGGCCTTTCTTTTTGTCTTCTTCTTCTGGGACTCCTATGATTCGAATGTTGGGGCGTTTATGTCTGATTTTCTTATCATCCTTCTCCTACCAATTAATGCATATTTTTAAAAAAAATTTTCAATTCTCCTTCATCTAATTTTATTTAACAGAGAAGGAAGAAAATTAGCAAATGACAATCTTTTTAAAGAAGAGAATAAATATTGGAAAGCATGTCTTCCAGATAAGAAAGGTGTAGTCCTGTAGTCAGTGACAAATAATAAATCAGCCATCAACATGGTGGCTATTAGGCCTAACAGCTTTATTAGTTCATCACTGACAGAATACTTTCATGCCTGATATCTTATTTAATTCTCCTATCCCCTCCTCCACTAGCCAATTAAAGTATTATTAATCCCATTTTTCAGATCAGGAAAACTGGAGCTCAGAACATTCAGTTCAGTTCAGTTCAGTTGCCCAGTCATGTCTAACTCTGTGACCCCATGAACTGCAGCACGCCAGGCCTCCCTGTCCATCACCAACTCCCAGAGTCTACCCAAACCCATGCCCATCGAGTCGGTGATGCCATCCAGCCATCTCATCCTCTGTCATCCCCTTCTCCTCCTGCCCCCAATCCCTCCCAGCATCAGGGTCTTTTCCAATGAGTCAACTCTTCGCATAAGGTGGCCGAAGTACTAGAGTTTCAGCTTCAGCATCAGTCCTTCCAATGAACATCCAGGACTGATCTCCTTTAGGATGGACTGGTTGGATCTCCTTGCAGTCCAAGGGACTCTCAAGAGTCTCCTCCAACACCACAGTTCAAAAGCATCAATTTTTCGGCGCTCAGCTTTCTTCACAGTCCAACTCTCACATCCATACATGACCACTGGGAAAACCATAGCCTTGACCAGACGGACCTTTGTCGGCAAAGTAATGTCTCTGCTTTTTAATATACTATCTAGGTTGATCATAACTTTCCTTCCAAGGAGTAAGTGTCTTTTAATTTCATGGCTGCAGTCACCATCTGCAGTGATTTTGGAGCCCCAAAAAATAAAGTCTGACACTGTTTCCCCATCTATTTCCCACGAGGCTCAACTCTGGAAGACGAAGCAGAAAGGCAGGTTCAGGGAGAAATAAAGGGATGGATTCAGTGTATTGACATTATTCTTCGTGACTTCTGGAGGTTTGCCAAGAAAACTGCAGCATAAGTAGACTCTGGGATTCACATGTACTCTCAAATAAGCAGTTCCTGTTCAGTCCTAGAAGATCCTTTGGATTCTATTTCTCATGACCACCTCCATGCACAAATAGTTTTCCATTTGGTCCTTACTGAGATGAAATGGCTTCATACAGCCAGGACAAAAACCAGAAAGCCGCCTTGGTGGGTAATTCTAGATTACATCAGTAAAAAGCGGTCACCTGAGTTGGATATTCAGGAAGGTCAGGAAACATGAAGCCCCTTCCTTCTGCAGATTCCATTCAGAGCTGCCTTATCCCACTTAGCTCAATTCAGTCTGCCCATCTGTAAAAATGAAATAATCGTAGCTCCTGTCTACTTCTTAAGATCACTGAAAGTATTAAATAAGACACTAATGCATAAAAAGTGCTGTCCCCAGTGTGGGGCTCACAGTAAGCATCAGTAAATGTTAATCACTATCATGGGATAAGGCAGAAATGTTCCATTTTTATTGATGAGAAAATGAATATCCACAGAAATCAAGAGCCCAAGGTCACAACCTGAATGAGATAAGCATTGTAAAGCCGCTCAGGGCTTAGGACACAGTGAACCTCAAAGTTAATAATAAGAGGGGGGGAGGGGCAGAGATCACACTGGAATCCAGTTCTCGTGACTCCAAACCCTGTATCTGCAGACACGTTTGTATCGTGTTGACATGAGAAAGCCAAGCCTGCGGCTACAGCGCTATTTGTGCAGGTTTGAAGTCTGAGGCCAGGGGAGCGATCACAGTGTGTATTCAGACAGCCAGTTGATGTCACCCTGCACGGCAGATGTCTACAATGTCCTGGCATGCCTTCTGATCAGATCAGCCTATTTTTCTGTTGTTGAGCTGTGACATCCCATAAGATACTCCTCCTCTGCAAACTCATCTCTGGGATGCAGCTGTTCGGAGTTTGCAACTAAGCAATTTTATGGCAGTCTAGGCTTCCCATGGCTTCTGTCTAACCACACCGTCTTTTTGTTTCACTAGCTGCACAATTGCGTGGCCTGAGTTCTACAAACCAGATGAAGAAAGCCATGAAGGAAGGAAGTTCTTTACTAACCCTCTTTCAGGGACCATTTCAGGAATGCACCTGGAGAATTTATCACCTAGTCCTACTTAAAACAATGAAGAACTAAGAACCTAGAGAAATGTAAAAATCAAGGTCACACTGCTAGTAAGTGCCCAAACCTGGAGAACTCACTACACCACTATCCTGATTTCCACTGGTTGCAAGTTAATCTCTCCTAAAGTATTAATTGATAATTACAGAGTAAGCTGATAAAGGGATTAAGGTTAGACCTCCCTCAGGAGTATTTTAGAGAGATTTGAATTCCCAACCAACTGGATGAAGTAATTATGGTATAATGTAAGCAGAGGGACTGAAGTACTGAGACAAGTGGTCACACCTTTTTAGTCCTGAGGTCATTCTCCACCTTAGGCAGAACACAGTGAGCTGGGTCTATAAGAAGAAAAAGCAAAAGCAAAAAAAGAAAAAGCAGCCTTTATCTATGGTAAATGAAGGATGCTTCTCATCATGTTCTCATTTCCTTGATGACACAAACAAAAGCAAAGTCAAGCTTATTAAAGAACTTTTAACAGCTACTAATCAATGTTGTCAGCACCTAGTCACGTAGGCTAATATGTTTGCAAGGTTTCCTTTACCCGCCCTCCATCCTTTGATTCAGCCCAGAACCTCCCTGACCCACACCAACAGTGTACAAACTAGGAATCAGCTTGCAGACAAAGGAGAAAGCCTGTTCAGGTCTCTCCCTATCAAATTTTGAAAGCTGGAAACATTGCCCCCAGACTTTTCACATAACTTCAAACTATACAGAGGGCTCTCATTTTCTAAGCATCCCCCAGATCTCAAATTTGTATAAAAATAGAGGAACAGTGTTGCTTTTTCCATGTAATATTGGGAGGTTCTCAGAAATAGGAGGAAGCTAGCAAACCTGAGGAAAGATTGTCAGAGAAGTAGATCAGATAAAATGCTGATAGAACACAGGAAGTTAAGAGGATTATGCCAAGCGGATTAGCTACCAGGAGAATGCAAAAGGGGGAAAAAATAAAGACACTTATTGGAATTATCATTTCCTCTTCAGACAAACTCACATTCAGGCTCCCAGGCCCTCACTCTCTTTCCTTTCATGATTCTTAACCCCTTTCTCTGCTCCTGCAAATCTTGATTTATTTTGATGCCATTTTCAGCCACTTTACCTAGGTCCAGAGGAGGTTCAAGTAATGGATCTTATTGAGAGAAATAGAAACATCCCAGGCATGCACACCTTGGAATCAGGAGTCAAATAAAACAGAACAAAGAACCAAGAAGCAGCTAAGAAAGCATGTCTGTGACCTAACCTGTTCTCTACCTGGGCTCAATAGTGAAACAGGAGGGAAGGGGCAAGGGTACACCCTTTAAAAGGATGACATATGCACTAGTGGTAAAGAATCCGCACGAGACATAAGAGATGTGGGTTCGATTCCTGCGTCGGGAAGATCTCTGGCGGAGGGCATGGCAACCCACTCCAGGACTCTTGCCCAGAGAATCCCATGATCAGAGGAACCTGGCAGGCTATAGTCCTTAGGGTTGCAAAGAGTCAGACATGACTGAAGCGACCTAGCACACACCTGGAGGACACAGCATAAACCGATTAGAACCAAATAGATAGAGATGGCAGATAGCCGACTTCCACTAGAAATCTACATCCCTTTCCCAAAATAGCTGGAATACTCCTCCCACTCATTAGCCTATGAAATTAACCATCTCTATAAAAACTTGGCCACCTGATGCAAAGAACTGACTCATTTGAAAAGACCCTGAAGCTGGGAAAGATTGAGGGCGGGAGGAGAAGGGGACAACAGAGGATGAGATGGTTGGATGGCATCACTGACTCAGTGGACATGAGTTTGAGTAAACTCCGGGTGTTGGTGACGGACCGGGAGGCCTGGCGTGCTGCAGTCCATGGGGTCATAAAGAGTCAGACAGGACTGAGCGAGTGAACTGAACTGAACTGAACTGAACTGATAAAAACTTCCAGGAGGAGGAGCCTGGCAGGCTTCAGTCCATAGTGTCACAAAGAGTCAGACGCAGCTGAAGCAACTTAGCACATAAAAGCTGACAACCCTGTACCCTGGGGCCACTCTTGCTCTCTGAAATGGCTCACACTGTATCTGTGGAGTGTGTTTCTCTCTAAATAAATCCACTTCTTATCTATCACTTTGTGTCTCACTGAATTCTTTCTGCAGTGAAACATCAAGAACCTGAGCTTCATCAAGTCCTGAAACCAAGTGTGTGATCTCAGTTAAAAGACGGTAGGATAAAAAAAAAAAAAAAAAAGACGGTAGGTCACGTAAGGCCCAATCTGAGTCACATGGTTTCTGTAGCAGCACAAAACAATGTCAACAACAATAAGCAGAGGACTGGAAACAGACTTGTTCTGCAATGCCAGGGTTTTATGTGAGATATGAGATAGAGCGTTTGAAAGTGAGGTTTACTGAACCAAAGACTTTATTGTTGAGACAGGATGCAGATACATTTTTCTAACATCTTTGAATATAGGTTAGATTCTTACATGGTTCATGAGGTTTCAGAGTGATGTTTTTTATTAAACAACCTGAAGGCAAAAGATGAAGCAATCTCCAGGGGCTAGTCTGTGGACTGGCATAAGAATCACCTGAGAAAGTTGTACAAATACGTATTCATATACCCTACCCTCCTACCAAGAGATTCTGATTCAGTAGGCCTTGGGTGGAGCTCAGTAACCAGTGTTTTTGAGTAAGCTCTCCAGGCATTCTGTCATGCAGCTAAGCTTGAGAATTACTAGGTTAGAAAGATGATCTCAAATAGTCCCTCAGGACCTTGGTTCTGGTTCAGTGACTACATTAATAGACATACACATCCTGCAACGTGACTCCCTGAAAAACACACATGTGTGGTTCTCCTTCTCAGTAGATCACTGTGACACTACACAGAGGTTTTTCCCACGGTGGTATATCCCTGGAGAGCAGAGCCACATCTAGCTGGAAATATAAACACATTCAGTAAAGACAAAGAAGCAAAATGCATGAAGATAGTGCAGTGACTCTGAGAATGCCAACCAGTTCTCAAGCCCTGTGTTTGCAGCACATCTTAAAGTCAGAAATCACGTAGGAAGTGTACTGCTACCCATGCATGACGATGGTGATGATGATGTTGAGAATAAAGTACCAAAATCTGTGGATGATGTACTTCTTTTTCCCAATCTGATTCCCTGGATTGAAAATGACATTGATTGGGCCATGCTCTCTAGTGGAAGCAGGCACTGAAATGGAAAGCTCATTCATTTGCATGCGGCTCTCTTCCTGGCTGTGCAGGAAGCTGACCCACATTTAGAGTCTTGATTGAAGTCTGATCTACTGATCACCTTTTATACTTCTTACTAACCACTACTGGGCACTGTGGTCTTACTACTGGCTAGAGTTAATATTTGAATTAGAGGGTTGAGGTTTGAACCCAAAACCTATGCTCCAAACAAGTTTATTAGAAAGCTGTTGGCAGTTGTGAACACACATATGACTGATAATAAATCAGCACCTCATTTCTCATTTGGCATTACTCCCTGAATTTACAGCAGCCTCTGGGACCTCACAGGGAAGAGAGATGTCTCTATCAAGGCCAATCCAGGCATTCCCCCAAGCATTACACAGAGCCTAAAGCACTAAACATATTTGTTGGGCAACCAATTTATCCTTGAGAGCAATTTCAAGATAATCTGGGAAACAAGGGCAGGCGCCAAAGTTTTCACAAAGTTTCGATCAGACTTACGGAATGTAATCAGTGTTATCTCACTGACTATAGATATATAATTTATCAGCCACTCATGCAAAATAAGAATTATTGCCAGATTTTTATGTATTTAAAAATTAATTTGGTTGCAAATAATATAAACCAAGATAAAAGAAAAACACTCAGATTTACATCCCTTTAGAGAATTTAAAAATTGGGGTTCAGGAGTGGCTGGACCCAGGATCTTCAAGAGTATCTCTTTTTCTTTCTTATAACTCAGACAAACTTTTATTTCAAATTAATGAGAATGAATCCTACTAGTAGTCTCAGCCTTGCAGCCTACGCGCCTAACAACTCCAGTGGAAAGACAGCATCTCCCCTGACGACTACAGCAGAAAAGTAAAATCAGCTTGGAAAACATGAAATCTCAATAGCTGTGGACAGAACAGGCTACAGTGACTGATCAGGCCCAAACTACATGCCCAGCCTTATAATTTGAAGTGAACTGGGGTGGAAGGAGTTCCCACCTCCATCAGAAAAAAATGTAGTTTTTAACACTCATTGGGAAAACAAATTCCATTGCCCAAAGAAAGGGCAAAGATGCTAGTTAGGTAAC
The DNA here is from genome assembly GCF_910594005.1 of Cervus elaphus. Lineage (NCBI taxonomy): Eukaryota > Metazoa > Chordata > Mammalia > Artiodactyla > Cervidae > Cervus > Cervus elaphus. Next base: position 13,110,983 of record NC_057826.1, read on the forward strand.
ACAAAGATGTCTACTGCTATAATAATACTAGGAATTATTCTTATTATAGTCAGCTTATTTCTGATAATAGATTAACAGAAAAGTCTAAGAGAAACCAGTGGGTTCACCCTCTTACCTCAAAGAAAGATGAATCTGTCAACAAATATCTATTGAGCTTCATAGTAAAATATTAAGAATCTGGAATTTAGAGTCAGATACACCTGGATTTAAATCCTGACTGATCTATCATGGCTATGTAACATCAGTCAAGTTACTTAGCCTCTTTTCAGTTTTCTTGTTTGCAAAATAAATGCAAAGATAACCTATTTTACAGAATTGGTGGTTACATGAGATACGGTATATTAAAAAAGTATAGTACTTCATTCACAGCAGATGCCTTATAAATATTAATCCTCTGACTTGAATATACTTTCCCTCTACCATTACAGCCTCTTTCCTGTGGTAAGATGATATCTAAATCATACCAAGCAGATAAGAAAAATCCTACCTTGAAAACCCTATGATACAGGAAATAAACAATAGGGCTATCTTATTGAAGTTCTACTTACATCATCCCCCTACATCTCTTATCTATTCCTCCTTGCTCATGTACCAATGAGATTAAAAACTAGTGGACCGCTATCCTCTTTCACAAGAATCCTTCAAATGATAAAAGCCAACAATTAAGTTTCTTCATTCTCTTGTATTGGTCCGCAAGTTTTCTTTTGTATATCCTCAAAAAAATGTGCATTCCATCCTTTCTACTTCATCAGGATATACATACAAGCTCCACTCAAAGAGACAGCCTCCTATCCTGCTATATCATTATATCTTACACTGTTTACCATGCACTATAATTAAAGCTTTTATCAGATTTTATTAAAATATATGATCCATTTCCCCAAGAATAATCTGGGAGTGTTTGCCCCACCCCAAAACTTACATACATCCCCCAAAATAATACAAGAGCCTATAAAGTGTTGCTTAGTTCCTATTACTGATGGTGAAATAGTCATTGGAAAAGTCAACTCTGGGCTATATGCAGGGCATTCCTCTTCCTGCATAGCATTGGCTAATTAGTTCTCTGTGTATGTGACTTTCAAGAAGAGTAAATCTTTCTTCTTTATTTATTTCTGCTGATTAATATCTAAATGGCCCTCATTAAAGTGATAGATGCCTTTTCTTTCTTTTTTTTTTAAGATACGCCCTTTGGAGAAAAACAGCTGCCAAATTGACCTAAACATCAAAAGAAACGTGCTGAAGGGGGTGAGAGAGCGCTATTTTCTAATTGACTTCTGCTTTTCAAGTGGACAGGTCTGAATGCCATAAACGGGCAGAAAGAAAAGATGCTGGAGAGAATAGGGGGGCAAGGAGGTGGAGGGAGGAGAGAGAGAAAGAAAAAAGGTGCACAAGGGCATGTGCAATGGGTCTGCCATAAATTACTGCATCTGGACCTCAATTACGTTGATTGATATGCATTTGCCACTGATAGGAAAATGAGACTCTTGTTCCCTCCAGCCTTGTTTAGCCCCCAAATGACAAAGTAAAACAATGTCATTCAGAAGCTATAAATCTGGCTGGGGAGAGAGCTCCACTGACAACTTCCATGCAGAGCTATTTAAAAAGGGAAACAGATTAACTTCTCGGCATCATCACTGAAACGTCTGTCTCCTCTACCTGCTGTGGTCCTCTCAGCCCCAAACCTTCACTGTGGTGATAGGCAGTGTACTATCTCCCCATCCTGAAGGGCACCAGTTGGACAACCATCCAACCTATCCCATAACCATTCCCAGCCTCATCATTTTCAAACTGATTTCAAAAACAAGGGATATCTGAGTCTCGGCATAAATTTGTGAGTAGCCCAGAAGTAATATAGCTGTCTTTTCCAAATAAGGATGTTGAGGCTTCAAAACAAGTTAAATGACTTCACCCAGCTTGTAAGTGGTAAAATCCAGATTTGAACGTGTGCCATGTCTTCTGCATCTTCATGCATGCGGCTCCTTTGATACAAAGTCCTCTTCTTCTCCTGATTCACTAGGAATCTCCTAGTGAATCTCCTTCTTCAAGGCCCTGAACAAATGTCATCTTCTCTGTGAATCTTTCCAACCAACCTACACAGTTGCCATCTCCTTAAGCAATTCACATATGACTTGATATTTCTCACTCTGTATTATAATTGTTTTTAACCTTTACAAATAGAATAAGGTAAAATCAATGAGAAGAATAGTGATTTGTTATTCTGTTTTTCCAGTGTTGGGCACATTATATATGCTCAATTAATGTGTGCTGTGTAAATGAGCTAATGAATAAATGGTCTTAAATTACACATAATGAAAAACCACTTCAACAAAATGCTTCCTAAGTAATCATACAGGGAATGGAGGTAGTCATGGGATGGAATACAATGAACCGTTTTCTTGCGAAGACACCATGATGATCACAGTAGGCTAGTAGATGCAGGGACTTCAGTCATATAGTCATGGTTATCAGAGCCCTAGTTTTCCTGAGTCTGGGTGGTGGATAGAGGAGACCCCTTGGTTCGCCATGATGGTTTTTAACAAAGGTATGTATTTCATAAATGGCTCCAAAATTATCCTCCTAGGTTCTTTGCTACTATTAATACTCAATATAATTGTGAGGTTTTTTTCATATTCAAGATTTTATTTTTTGTCTAGTCTGTTGCATAGACAAGTTGCATGGAAAAACTGAACCACTCTCTGACATGCTTCAGTAAATTATATACCAGAGCCAACCTCTGTGTAGGGTAGAGGGAAGCTGGCTGGCTGACTCCTTGGAGAAGACTGACAGTTATGGGTTATGGCTCTTTTTCCCATGACTAGGCTCCTGGTGAAAAACATACCATAGAGAAAAAATTCACAGTGATCTAAAGGGAACCCATCACAGGCCGGTCTTACCTCCTGTAATGCTCCAGAATGGATTGTTCTCCTTTCTGAGGTGTGCTTTAGTAAATAAGACCAGAATGACTCCCACCAACTTCAGGATGTATCCATCTGTGAACCAATCAGGGCAGGGACTGATACCTGATCACCTTCTAGCAGAGGAAGAGACAACGCCCTTCAAAAAGCCTGGCTTCTGGTTGAAATTTTGCTCCTGGTAAAGCTTGCTCCTATATACATCGAGGATAAAAAACCAAATAAGGGCTATCATGCCTATCCCTGGTTACGTCCTAAATCAAACCCCCCTATTTCTGCTATACCTCTTGACAGCTCAGAGACTTCACACATAAAGTAAAAGTCAAATTAAGCACACTCCCTAACCAACTCTTGCTCCTGGAACTCCAGTCTGAGATCACTATCTGGAAAGGACTTCAGGTAACAAAGAGTGTCCCTGCCATTTTTCCAGGTGGATGAAACTCCACATAAACTACCATTTCCTCAAAAGCTCAGTCTCTTTTCTGTCCTCCTTTTTGCTTCACTATGGGCATCACATTTGGATACTTGGTGTAAAGGCCTCATGAGTAGACACCATGTTTTAGATCTTTTTTCCATACTCCATAGATTAATCTTCTATATGACCTGGTTTCCAATATCTTAACAAAAGCATATTTCTCTATTTGCAACTCCAGCTCAGATATTCATCGAAGACATCATTCTAGAGGGATCATTTGTCTCGCCAGAAAGTTTAAGCATGGAAACTTGGGTCTCTGATTTCTGCAGTGAGAACATATGTGGAATGACAACTTTACAGGTTTTGGACAAGTTTTTTTTGACAGTCTAAACCGACAGTGAACATCTTGTATTTCCCTCTGCTGACTTAACAGAAAATGAATTGGTAGAGGTGAAAGTTTGATTTTGAATAACTGAATAGCCTATCTGATTGTCCCAGGCATTTCTCTTCATTACTTGCTTTTTTAGAGTAATTGAACTGAAGGTCAAAACACCTGCTAGAGCTGTAAGTTTTAACAATGAATTACTGAATGTTCAGTTTTCACCTATCTCTAAAGAGGAAGAGCAGCCTGCCTGGCAGCTGATCGTCTAGTTTCTGAACTTGACTAATGCAATGGAGAGAAAGAGGTGAACAAAACGTGAATCGAAGATAACATATGAGTTTTTCATTAACAAGCGTAGGGAGTCTGTTTCCATGACAAATATGATGACAGGGAAAACAGGTATACTCAAAATTCCATCTCTGTGCCTGTGCTTTAACAACAGTGGGGGTAGCTCAGCAGAGAGGTCTCTCTTACCAAATTCGAGTCACCCACATGTACTAGGCAAAGGCACAGTTAGGACAGAATCTATTAATGTGATGTCCCAGTAGGAGCCTGGTCACCACCACTCAGAACCAAGCATCACTTAAATCAACATATTAAATAACCTAATAACCCTTCTCACTTCTATTCATGAAGCCACTGCCCACACCTCAGTCAACACACATCAACTTAAACATTTCTACAATGTCTATGTTCATTCACCCCAAGAGAAAGAAACCTGAAATCACACTCAAATAAAACAAAGCTGGACATAGCCTGAAAACCTGGGAAGGTGAAATAATTTCTCACTCGCTGCATTAAGCTTGATACCATTAAAGCCCAGATCATAAGCCTCTTTGTAATCCACAGAATAGAACTGTAAACAAAAAGGTGGATTAGCCGTCATCTAATCCAAAGCCCTTATTTTTCAGACCAAAGAAACTGAGGCCTAGATAATTCCAATTTCTTGTGTGGAACACAGTCTAGCACACAGGTCTCCTGATTCCCAGTTGACTATTATTATGTATAAAGCTAGTGATGAGATTTTTGTGTTCTCCTTTGCTAATTTCTCTCTTTATAATCCACTGACTATAGTTATTTCCTGAATTTTAACTTAGTGCTTTCCAATGTTCTACTTTTACCCACCCAGAGAACCCAACTGCTTATTTGGTTCTCAGTGTCGTGTTACACAGGTTCTCCCCCGACCTTCTACACTAGCTCCGATCAACATTCTCTCCGGGAACACAGATCCTGAAGTCTACACTGCAACTGTAGTTGCTGGCCTTGTGCTTCCCTTTGACACCCAAGCAACAGGTTGAAAGCCCCCTGTCACCCATCACTATTTACCAACACCATCACTATCTCTGAAACCATCTCAGATTTTCTAGGTTTCAGGATTGACCATCTAGCTTTTATATCTAACTTTTTTATCTATATCTTTTACATCTGAGCTTTTCTCAGACAGCACCGTGCCCAGCATTTGTCATTCATAGACTTTATAGCCAGTCTCTCCCCTGTAGCTCTGCCAATCCCATTCCTTCTCCTCTGGTCACAGACTTAAACAGGATAAAGGGAAACAAGTGACTGGCACATGGTAGACACCAGAAAAATGTTGGATGACTGTGAATTTAGTCACATTCTGATAATCTTCGAATACCTGGGCACTATATCTTGACTTCTTGATATTTTTAACTTAACGGTAAAAACTAAACGGTAATTTCTTTCTTAAACTTTTATTTGATATTTTACATAACAGTTGATTTACAATGTTGTGATCATTTTGGGTGTACAGAAAAATGATTCATTTATAAATAAACATACATCCATTCTTTTTCAGGTTCTTTTCTCATAAGGGTTATTATAGACTATTGAGTAGAGTTCCCTGTGCTATACAGTAGATCCTTGTTGATCACCTATTTGATAAATAGTAGTGTGTATTTATCAATCCTAAACTCCTAGTCCTAAAGAAGGCTGAGCACTGAAGAACTGATGCTTTTGAACTGTGGTGCTGGAAAAGACTCTGAGAGTCCCTTGGACTGCAACGAAATCAAACCAGTCAGTCCTAAAGGAAATCAACACTGAATATTCATTGGAAGGACTGAAGCTGAAGCTCCAATACTTTGGCCACCTGATGTGAAGAGATGACTCATTATAAAAGACCCTGATGCTGGGAAAGAGTGAAGGCAGGAGGAGAAGAGGGAGGCAGAGGATGGGATGGTTAGATAGCATCACCAACTCAATGGACATGACTTTGAGCAAACTCCAGGAGATAGTGAAGGACAGGGAAGCCTGGCGTGCTATAGTCCGTGGGGCTACAAAGTCAGACATGAACTAGCGACTGAACAACAACAACAAACCTCCTAATTTCCACAATATTTTGGTTTAAAAAAGTAAAAGTGTTAGTTTCTTTGTAGTGTCTGACTCTTGTTACCCCATGGACTGTAGCCTGCCAGGCTCCTCTGTCCGTGGGATTCTCCAGGCAAGAATACCGGAGTGGGTTGCCATTTTCTTATCCAAGGGATCTTTCCAACCCAGGAATCGAACCTGGGTCTCCTGCACTGCAGGCAGATTCTTTACTGTCTGAGCCACCAGGGGAGACCCAAGAACAAACTAAATGATAATTTTGCTGACAGTTGGGAACACTACAGTGAGCGCTACCATAGAGTGAGCCCTTACTAGGTGCCAGGCACTGCGCCAAGCCTTTTAACATGCAATTTCTCATGAATCCTCATGAGCAATTGACGACTCGAGTACTATTATTCCCCATTTTACAAGTGAGAAAATGAAGACTTAAGGAGTTTAAGGAATTCACCCAATTTGGATGTTAGAACCTTTGTTCTTGACTATGATGCCTCACTTGATGTTCTGTTTTAGGACTTTAAGGAGATAAAGTCTGTCTGCATCATGTATCTTTTCCTCTTCTATTCCTTATAATCACACATTATCTTTTTTGTCACCCTCACATTTTCTGTAAGCCTAAGAGCCTCCTTTTCTGAACTCTATCTTGTAAGACTTTCATCCTCTCTCAGCCTTGGTGGCAGCTCTCCACCCAGCTCTTGCCCCATCTGTGCCTGAAGCCAGTCTTTTTCCCTCTGTAGGATCTGTATTCTCCTATTACTGAAATTATCTACCTTTTTTATATAGAATATATAATGTAACATCTATTTTTTAAAGAAAAAAAAATTGGGCATGTAGAACTATGTTTAGAATGTAATTATTTAAATTGCTTTCCACCAGGCCCCTCCTCAGGCAGAAGGGGGTCCCTGGGGAGTCTTTCCAGCTCAGGATCAGCTGCCTTGTTCCCTGGCTTGAAGAGCTGGATCTCTGTGATCTGCAGAAAATGAATAAGCCAAACCTTAACTTGTTGGCTCCTCCCATAGTTGGCACAAGCAATTTCCGCAAACTGGCAAGGGAGACTCAGTAAAGATCACGGGACCTCACTCTTGGAACAGTACCCCCTGGACTCCCTTGGCCGCCACATCAAGGATAATCATCCCTCCAGCCCCAGCACACTCCCTGCGGGATCACTCCCTTCACATAGCTCCTCTCCACCACATCCTGCAGGGTGATCTGCCTGCCTATTAAACAAAAGTCCACCTTTTGGCTTTTCCCGCTAATGAAGTGCTTCTCAACCTTGGCTACCCATTAGGATCACTTGAAGAGGTGCTAGTAAGGACTGTGGCCTGGACCTCACCTCAGAGATTCTGATTCAGTTGGTCAACAGTAGGACCAGACCTGGGCATGTCATCCAAGCAGCCTACAGAGTTATCCGACCTCCCATCCCATTTCTATGTGCTTTTACTTGACCTGACCAAGCTCATTCCCACCTTAGAACCTTCATGCTAGCTGTTCTTTTTTGCCAGAAATATTCATTTCCTAAATCTTTCATACGAATGCTCCCTCCCCTCATTCAACTCTTAATTTAAATGTCGCCTACTCCAAGTGACCATCTCTGCTCTGACCTCTCTCTCTAAAATGGTGTTTAATCCTTCCAATTAGGCTCTATCACATTCCCTTGCTTTAGTTTTCCCTAGCACTGTGACTAGCTGACATTAGCATATGTATTATCTTATTTTTATTTGCTCCACACTTAGGATATAATCAGCATGAAGGGAAGAACCTTTCCTGTCCTGTTCATTGCTGAATTTGGGGAGCTGAAACATTGCCTACAGTTTATTGAGCATGTACTCAACAAATATCTGCTGGATGAGTAGGCATGCATATCCAACAAATACACATCCAATAACTGGCATGCAGAAACCATTCCAGGCAAAATTATTTCCAGTGTCCTCTCAAAATTATTTCTTAGAGCAAAAGGGCTACTTTCTTATACTTACTATCTGTTGTTGTTTAGTCACTAAGTCATGTTTGACTCTTTGCAACCCCATGAACTGCAGCATACCAGGCTTCCCTGCCCTTCACTATCTCCTAGAGTTTGCTCAAACTCATGTCCATAGAACTGGTGATGCCATCCAACTATCTCATCCTCTGTCTATCTGTGGATACTATCTGTGGGAAATGATTATCCCACCAAAACCTATTTGAGCATTTATACCACTGCTCTTTCGGTTATAGCATCTTCCACTTCTTTGTTACTGACATAACCCAGCTCAAATCTCATACTTTCTATGAAGTCTTCCCTGACCCCCCAACCCAAAGTGACTTTTCTTTTCTCTAGTCTCCTTTAGCAATAATAACTTAAATGTTAGTTAATGATATGCTACTCTATGACATCTCTTCCATTGATGCCTTGGAACTGGTGGCTAAAGAGACCTTGAACTCCTAAAGACTCTGGACACTTGGTTACTAAAGCCACCCTCAGGTTTTCCCTAGCCCTGCAAATCATAAACAAATATCAAGGTGAGCAGAGGAAACATGGGTATCAATTGCACTGAGAAATAATGCTCGGTTTAGAGCAGAAATGCATGTTAAGTGCATTCCCAGATTTGAGCCAGAACTTACCCATAGATGGAAGGAAAACTGACCCAGGACAACACATGCCTTAAGGAAGACTAGTAAGTAACACGACGAAAGCCAGGCTTCTGGAAATAGACTAGATATGCAGAGACAGGAGTTAAGTTGATTAAGAGCTAACTCAGTAGCAGTAGGGCTAGAGACATTAATGTCAGGGAATGGGAGTAAATGGACTATGAGGATCTTTTTTTAAAAAATTTTAATTGGAGGATAATGATCTTAAACCAACATTTATATCAATAATCTTGAACACAAGTCATTGGGAGAGTTTGGTCTATCTGCCCTTTAGCTGATGGTGGATTCCATCACATATGATTCCAAAATATTAAAAAAGAAATTATACATAAGTAGTAAGTTTTATAAGTTATTGCACTCTCAGTAACTCAGTTGTTACTTAACTCCCCAAGTATTTACTGTTTCTCTCTCAAGTAGACTGCATACTCATGGATCCCAAAGAACTATCATACTAAATGAAGTTGTCTAGGTAAACCCTTTCAAAACTATTTTACCATACAAATATGGGCTAGGATTTGAATGGAGAAATAAGCTCAATTTTTCACTGTCTCCTCATTCACCCTTCCTTTCTAGGCCTTCTACCCCAATTTGTGATCTTTTCTCTGTTAGACTAATGGGCAAGATGAGAAGGAAGAAGAAAAGGAAAATCAGATAATAACAATAATGGCAAACACTTGGTAAGTACCGGCTGTGCGCCACCCTCCTTATAAATGTCATTTTGATCCTCATGATGAAGGCTTCCAGAAGCTGTCTAACAGCGCACAGACCTAATGAACACGGTGGAGGCCGCACGGGAGCCTGGAGAGTCTGCGCCGAAGCAGGGTGCTCTGTGGACCGCCAGGCTGCCTGCCGTGTCAGATTCACATCTGTGACATTCCTGCCCCCAGACCCAGAGATCCACACGGGGGAGGGAGAGGAAAAGAAACGGTCTGTCTGGGACTTCCCTGGTGATCCAGTGGTGAAGAATCCTTCCATCTCTGGTGCGGGAAGATCCCACCTGCCACAGGGGAACTAAGCCCGTGCGCGGCCACTACCGAGTCCAGGCTCTAGGGCCCACCAGCCGCAACTGCCGAGCCCGTGCGCTGCAAGTACTGAAGCCCACCCAGCTGGAGCTTGTGCCCCCCAACAAGAGGAGCCACCGCCTTGAGAAGCCTGGGCACCACAACCAGAGATGAGCCCCCACTTGCCGCAATGAGAGAAAGCCCGTGAACCCCATCAAAGACCCAGTGCAGCCAAAAATAAATAAGTAGATGATTTTTTTTTTTTAAGTGGGTCTTACTGACAAATTCTCTGGGATGGGGCACACACTGGAACAAAGAGAATTGGGGTAGCCTGGCCTACCTTTCATTCCTTTTTTTCTGGCTTTCCTGGTTTTACAGTCTCCCCTGAAGTTAGATGGGACCGTGTGACAAACTCTATAGGGCAGAAGGTGAAAATGTATCAATAACACTCTCAAACATAGATGCCCTGACTTCCTTCTCAGTAAGAAGAAAGAAAAATCTCTTAGTCTCAGAGATCATGGCTTAAAACCCTTCCTATCTTGTGGTGCTTGTCTGTAGGTTCCTAACTTTATTTCTCAGAGTTGCAGAGGAACTTAGGCAGGAATTGATTTATCAGACTACCTCCTGGGAGGAGAGCAGAGCTGACCTGTTTCCTTTTCCCTTTCTCCCCATGGCAAGCAGATAAACTAAAAGGACCTGCCTACTCACCTGGCCCAAGGAATTTGCCTGAGAAGTTGTTACAACTGATTACTACCTCAGGGTTCTTTGTACAAAACAAAGGAAAATCAGTGTGGCAGACACTGACCGGCTGTTTCTGAGCCTCGTTCCTTTCTTTCTGGCTTCCCTGGTTTTACAGTCTCCCTTGAAGTTAAATGGGACCAGGTGACAGGGAAATGAGGCATACCAGTTCTGGATCTGGCCCATATGAGCCTCTCAAGTGTCATTTCTTGCAGTTCAGTCCAGTCGCTCAGTCGGGTCCAACTCTTGGCGACTCCACGGACTGCAGCACGCCAGACTTCCCTGTCCATCACCAACTCCCAGAGTTTACTCAAACTCATGTCCATTGAGTCAGTGACGCCATCCAACCATCTCATTCTCTGTCATCCCCTTCTCCTCCTGCCTTCAATCTATCGCAGCATCAGGGTCTGTTTCAATGAGTCAGGTCTTTGCATCAGGTGGCCAAAGTATTGGAGCTTCAGCTTCAGCATCAGTCCTTCCAATGGATATTCAGGACTGATTTCCTTTAGGATGGACTGGTTGGATCTCCTTGCAGTCCAAGGGACTCTCAAGAGTCTTCTCCAATACCACTCTGGGCTTCACTCTAATTTTAAGGAATGTGAGAATGCAGAGAAGTACTCACTACTAAATTTGGCATTGGTTCTGAGATGCTTCCAAAGAATCTTTTGAAGGAGTCCCTATTGGGATATTGGACATATTCACATATCTCAGAGGAATGTTTTAAGTTTATCATTTTATGAAATTTTGATATTTTTGCTATGAGAATTCTATCTGGACCACAGAAAACAAGTTACTTCTGCGTAAAATAATCAAGCCAGTTTGAAACTGAGCCATGTACTTACAGTTTGAGCCAAGCCCTGTTCCTTACTAGATCTGGGTAATTTATTATTTATTTCTGTTTAATCCCTGGCCTTTAAGTGTTGGTCTCACTCCTTTCCAGGGTTGCTCTAAGTCTTGCTGACTAAGTTTCAGGTGTAGTTCCTGGAGATTCTCAGCTCGGAGAGGCTGCAAAGGGCCAGCTTCTCTGAGTAACAGGGTTCCATTGTTTGCACTGACTTTTTTCCTCCTCGATAATAACTTCCAATCTGATGTGACAGCTGGTATGCACCACTTTTCTGCCTTTCCCTGTGGTTGTGTGTGATTGGCTGCTTTAGAAAAAATTGTATTTCTTGCATGTCTTAGGATCTCATAAATTATAGAAGTGCTTTCTTTCTGGCCAGAAAAGAGCAATAAAGCATGTCCCTGACTTGTAGCTCCCTCCACACCCCAATATCTTCTCATCCCAATGTCTCCTACTCTGATGTCACTGAGAGGTTTATTGCCTCATGTGTCTGAGAGCTAAGAAATCTAACTGCAGGGCCAACACTTACTCATGCTATTCCCAGAATTCAATGTACTAGCAGACTGGGCATGCTTTAAGCCACCGGCTCATGACCTTTGTGCAATGATTCAGTGGTATGTCTTGATCAGTTTCCTCATCTGTCACCTCTTAGAAAGCATGTAAAAAATTAATCAAAGATATCTGCCTATATTAGTTAGGTTAATGCTAGTTGATTAGCAGATGAAGTTTAAAATCTCAGTGGCTTAACAAAATAGATGTTAATTTTCCACTTATTAATGCACATGAAGCCCAGCTGTAGGTAGGCAGTGGGAGAACCAGACCCAAGGAGGCTTGGCCCTCTTCAACCAGTGGCTTCAAAGGAAGCCCTCAGGGTGGACATCTATCCACAGATGAAGAAATAAGGAACTTTTGGTAGTTTTGTTTGTTTGCTTGTTTTTGTTTTGCAAAAAAGTTACAGTAAGCAGGTGAGATGGAGCTTCAGATGAAATTATGGTTAACTATGCTGGGAAAAGAGCTTAAAAAGGTGGAAGCTTTCCTTTTAGCTATTTATCCTTCATCACTTAGAATCACAGAGTATTAGACTTGAAAGTGTCTATAAATCAACTTGCTTGCTTTCCTACTCCCAGGAGATCTGTTTCTAGAACTCAGGACTTTCAGCTCCAAGGTGAGCTAATATGCTTCCTTCACACAGAACACAAATCTGTAAGAGTGCCCTGGGATCTGTCACTCGTGCGTGCTCAATCGTGTCCAGGTCTTTGCAACCCCATGGACTGTAGCCCGCCAGGCTCCTCTGTCCATGGGATTTTCCAGGTAAGAATACTGGAGTGGGTGGCCACTTTCTACTCCAGGTGATCTTCCCAACCTCTGCTGGGTTTAAATCCTGGTTGCACCACTTGGGAGCTGAGCCAGTTACACTCTCTGCAAAGGGATAATATTAATAACCTCTTCACTGGGTGGTTATGAGAATTAAATGCACAATGTCTGACACATTCTGAGAAAGATTGAAGGCAGAAGGAGAAGGGGATAACAGAGGATGAGGTGGTTGGATGGCATCATCAACTCAATGGACCTGAGTTTGAGCAAGCTCTGGGAGATAGTGAAGGACAGGGAGCCTGATGTGCTGCAGTCCATGGGGTTGCAAAGAGCCGAACACAACTGAGGGACTGAACAACAAAATTCCAGAGGATTAAAACTGAGTAACCAGTCTTGGTGATGTTATGAATAATGAAAATAACAACAACAATCTTTATCGTCATGGCTTCCACATATTGAGCACTTTCTACCTGCCAGGGTCACAGTTTAATGGACCTCACACACATTGATGTACTCATTTCTTACAATAAGTTCATTATAAAAATACTATCATTATTTCCACTTTATAGATGAGGAAGTTGAGGTATGGGGAACTAAATAACTCTCCTAGTCACATAGCCAGTGGGTGAGCAGAGCCAAGATTCAAACCCAAGCTCTCTGTCTCTAAAGCCACCCCTACAACCTTACAACTATTTGGTTACTAATACTAATGGTTGCGAAGCAAACAAACAAGCAAAAAACTACTATTGAAATAATCATCTCACATTCTAGCTGCCTTGGACATTCAGAAAATGGAGAAGCATTTTTACCACCCCCTACCCTGATATCAACCACGAAATTAAAAGACACTTACTCCTTGGAAGGAAAGTTATGACCAACCTAGATAGCATATTAAAGAGCAGAAACATTACTTTGCCAACAAAGGTCCGTCTAGTCAAGGCTATGGTTTTTCCAGTGGTCATGTATGGATGTGAGAGTTGGACTATGAAGAAAGCCAAGCATCAAAGAATTGATGCTTTGAACTGTAGTGTTGGAGAAGACTCTTGAGAGTCCCTTGGACTGCAAGGAGGTCCAACCAGTCCATCCTAAAGGAGATCAGTCCTGGGTGTTCATTGGAAGGACTGATGCTGAAGCTGAAACTCCAATACTTTGGCCACCTCATGTGAAGGGTTGACTCATTGGGAAAGACCCTGATGCTGGGAGGGATTGGGGAAAGGAGGAGAAGCGGGCAACAGAGGATAAGATGGCTGGATGGCATCACCAACTTGATGGACATGAGTTTGAGTAAACTCCGAGAGTTGGTGATGGACAGGGAGGCCTGGCATGCTGCGATTCATGGGGTCGCAAAGAGTTGGACATGACTGAGCGACTGAACTGACTGACTGACTGACTGACCCCCACACCAAGAAGATACTAGATCATCCTGTTCTGACCCTCAGATCCTTTACTTTCCAGATCATGAACAACTTCTGTGACTTAGGGCACAGAGTCAAAATTAGCAGGAACCCAGAAGTCAATTTCACTCATACAAAAATCGGTCTGTGGGTCTGGGCTGAAGGAGTGCTGGGGCTAAAGGAAGCAGAGAGCCCAACCAGAAGAGGTGAGCTTTTCTGAGTAGAAAAGGGATAAGGGATTACTGAGTTTCTATGAATGACAGAGTCCCAGCTCCCCTTCAAAGTAATGCCCAAGATGGAAGGGATTCCCACTGGTTCCTATACAATCAACACTGCAGCCTGGAGAAGAGTAGAAAGTGTTTCTCTGGCCAAGTTGGTGGCCAGCAGAGGGCCATTATGAGGAGCCTCTCTGTGACCAGCAAGCCTATGACCTGGACAGATAATGAAGGACCAAACTGGAGAGCTGCACCATGCAGCAGATAGAGAAATAATTACAGCAGGGACCCCTGGGAAGGATGCAACCCTCCACTCCTATCTTCCTGACCTCATGAAAGTGTCACCCAAATTTTTGAAGAATGCTAGGAAATGTATTTCCTCAAACATAATGCAATAGATTTTTTTAATACACCTTTCCACTAGATGAGAGCTCAGAACTAAATTTAATTTGATTTAGAGGAACTAAAATAATATGGCCTGCGCTTGAGTATTATACAGTAATATCATCTACCTACAACACTAACAGTGCTGCATACAGATATTGCCCATGATATATGGATCAATCTGACAATCTCAATGTTTGATTAGATCCTTAAAACAAACTTTTCTTGATTGTGATAAAATATACAAAACATAGGATTTAACATTTAACGTGTACATTTCACTGCCAGTAGGTATATTCACAATGACCTGCAAGCTCAAAATCAATTTGCTTAAAGAATTCACCCTGGTGGCGAAGAAGAAAACTTCTAAGGGCCTTTTGATACATTTAGGGCAGTCAGTTAGAATTGGTCAGATTTTTTTAAACATTTTAGATAAAAAGGAAATACAATGTGGCCTTTAGAAAGTTCAACAAAAGACTTAATATTTACTTTAGCGCACACGGTAGTATCAACAGCTCATATCTTGAATATCCTTTACTTACTTCCTAGCATACAAAACCGATATAAGAAAAGGAAACTGTAAAACAGCGCTGAGATAGACAATCCGAAGACACTTCAGAAAGTTAGATGAGAAGAACTTGTAAAGCCCATCTGACCACGAAAGGCAGAGTTCAAGTAATAATGCAAATATAAAGAAAGCCATTAACCTCTGCCTTCACCCCTCTTGGACCCTGGTGCGCCTGTGATTACACATAATAATGGCAGTAACTGCGAGTAAATCTTGCTGTGATTTGTCAAGCAGTCTGAGGCCTAGGAGATGCAACACCGGATTCCAAACGGAGTCTGGTGTTAGTGTCAATCAACGGAATTTCTGTCTTAGTCACAGCCTCCTGACTTTTTTAGTGTTCCAAGCCAGGAGAGCCCACGGTTTCCGGAGTGAGATCCACATTCCTATGAGTGTCCACATTCAGCCCCTCTTTCCCTAAAGAGGCAAGCAATCCAGGCAGACTCTGGATCTCAGAAGCTTTACATCCATACCTCATCAAAAGGCATTTATTAAACACCTATCTATAGACGATGCAGTAAACGCCTTCATCTCTGTCTGAAGACAGCTATGTAGACGCAAGCCTACTCCTCTATGTGAACTTGGCAGCCATTTAACTTCTCTAAACCTCACTTTCATTGGTAATGCAGGCATGATGACTTCTAAACCCAGAGTTGTTTTGAGAACTTTATGAGGTGTTATAAATTGCCTAAACTATCACACGCACCCCGAAAAACTGTCTCTTTATTTGAGTGACAGCTTCTTCTTCTGTAGCAGTAAAACAGAGGTCACTGACTAGAAGTCTATAAAGTCTTATCTGGCCAAGGCAATGCTTTAGATATTTAAATTAAAGGCAACAAAAAAAAAAAGGAAAAACTAAAATAAAAATATAGATTTTCAACTTTTCTTTAAAAATTGAAACTTCTGGCCATATGACCTTATCTCCCTGAGGCAGTTCACCCACCGACCCTAAAAAGGGCAGTCCCCTGTAGAAGGGGTATGTCTTCCTGAGGTCACCAATGCAAACCCCATGCTGCAGATGGTCCTCCTTCTCCGCCTCTTCCAAGATTCTGCAGGCTTCTAATAAAATCTGTGCTACAGTCACAAAGAGCCTGGGTCTTTCAAAGAAGTCAAATGAAAAGGTGTACTTTGGCCCAGCTAAAGACAAAACGCTGCTCATGCTACCTATCTGGATTGTGATTTTGTCACAGAAACCCAGCAAACCTTTCTCTCCTATTCTTGCTCTGCCTTATTTTAAGAAAACCTTTCTGAGTCAGTTGACTTCAGCCTGCCCACCCGATAAGAACTAGGAGATCAATGCTTCATCATTCTCCTTGGATTAGCTTGTGTGATATTGACCCATTCTACCAGGCAGACAGATAAAATGTGTCAGCATATGATCCTGTGTGT